>NW_027122516.1:2400000-3600000 GCF_030686945.1 Centruroides vittatus | reverse complement strand
GCAGTATAGATGTTTTTATGATATACATCAATTTATATTTCCCAAAGATACATGCAATTTTATATTAGCTACAGACTATTACTATATATATAGTAATAGATCTGTAAGATAACAATAAATATATATAGTAATATAGTAGTATAATATAAAGCTGCATGTATTTTATGGTCTAATAGTTTGCAATATATTCTTTCAAAATAGTGTATTTATTAATAAAGATATCATTTTGAAAGCATAATTTACAAAACAATGTATTTTCTCCTAACTTAAATTTATAAATAAACTTATTTTTTAAACTTCAAAATGTGATAAGAAATGAACTACAACCTAAAATGGTTTTGTTTACACATCTCTATTGCAATGTATCATAAGAATAGATACAAACTTATAAAATATAATTATTAATAATTTAACAACATTGAATTTACTTTTGAAAGTAAATTTTTTATAATAAACTATTAATGAGAGAATATTAAACTTACAAACAGTATATTTATATGACGAATATTAAAACTAATATGAGCACACATTACATTTATTACTTCTTCACCTGAATTAATTTTTATTAAAACATTTATTCTGTAATATCATGTATATAATTCAAGGAAATCATTACAAATACCTCATTTATAAAATATTAAATAATTTTAATGTATGATTCATTGTAACTTGCTATTTTTTATAGGATAGTATACCTTCTGTCATTGTATCTAACAACAAAAAATTTCACATCAAATGTTGATAGTTAAGTGTGGTCCATTTAGAAATTAATGGAGTGAACAGGTATGTTATTCTCATGCAATGGACAGAAAATGATATAGAATCATTTGGTCTTTCATTACATGACTGTGCTATAAATATTATATACAGTGTTTATTTTATCTAATATATCTTATAATATAAAAAAAACAAACAGTTTTCCTGTGATGAAGTGTTTCCAGCTGTTTAACAATTGTAAAATACTAATCAACATAATCAAGATGATCATTTATATTTCAATAAATATTGAAAATATACACTATAATTTAATTTACAAAAAAAACATTTCCTCTTTTAGACTCAGAAACTGTTTTTGGAAAAATATTTAGGTTCTTTTAGAGAAATTTGTTATTGTAATAAATGTCAATATAAAAAAAACTCGCCTCAAATTATGCAGCAATTATTATTTAATGAATAAGAGTGTTTTTGATTTGTTTGATAGGCCTTCATCAGTTGTTGAATATCTAATAGTTTTGAATATATTTATATTTTATTTATTTATTTTACATTAAATTTTGAAAATGCCATCGGGCGATTGATTTCCATCCCAGTACATAACAAGCCCAAAAGTAGTTTAAAAAAAAAAAACATAAAGCAATAACATGACATACAAAATTTTTACACTTTTTACATTTTTTTTATATTTCTCTGCTATATATGTATATATAGCAGAGAAATATAAAAAAATACAGATAATGTACAGTACATTCATTAAAATACACATAATCAGCAGTATAGTTAATAAAAAGTGTAATTGTAAAAATGTAAAAAGCAAAAAAGTGGGGATAAAAGATAAAATAGTAAAGAAAAAATTAAAAAGAAAAATAATAATTAAGACATTATAATACTCTCAAATCTTTTTTCTTATATATATATATATATATATAAGAAAAAAGATTTAAGAGTTAAGTAAAACATGTTGACACACTCACTTATAATAAGCAAATTTTTCATGGAGTAGACATTCCATTGGGCCCATGTTATCAGCTATTCAATAAAAGAAAGATCTACATGACAACAAATGGAAATGAGGGGCATGTATACACAGTGTTATGAATGTTTCTTCCAGGGATTCTTAAATTTAAAATTTTTAATAAATTTAATTCTCTTGAAAAAATCTGGAAGTCTTACTCTAGCAACATTTGGGTTATTGATTTACAGTAGGTTACTAAGCTTATTTAGAAGTAGGTAAAGTTTATAGAGTTCTCTTACTATTTCAGCAAGAGGGGACACCCATGGACCACATGGGGAGACAATATTAAATTTAATTTTGAATTGTATATATTCTATTCATCTTTAAGATATGAATATAACAAAATAAAACTAAACATAAAACAAAATAATTGCTGGAGTAATTTAAGGTGCAAGTTTATCATCCTGATGTTCTCCACTTTTAGTATTTTCATTATTGTAATAAATGAATCTCAGTTTATCCTCAGAAGAGTATAGCCCATATATATATTATAATGTTAACTAAAAAATATATAATGTGTTTACAGTACTTAGTATCTTGAAAGCAAGGAAAACTTGTAATGTGATAAACATTTTGGTGTCACATCACTACAAAATTTTGTAGCGATCTGAAACTGAGAAACTTTTCAGGAAACAAATTTGTTTCCCTGAAAACATTATCAAATTAAAAATTTTAAATACGAAGGCTATTTTTTAAATAAGGTCCGTTTTTTAATAAGAAGAAAAATACTATAAATATCGTTAAAATATATTTTTTTCCATATTCTACATACTTTTATCTACTTTTCTACATAATTTCCATTTTGTTTAAACATTTGTCATACCGCTCAACAATTTTTTAAATTCCGACTTCAAAGAAATCTGCCGCCTGTCAAGAAGCCCAATCCACGACTGCAGTTTTCACTTCTTCTTCGTCGTTGAAATGTTGACCACCAAGGAACTCCTTTAAGTATCGAAACAAGTGAAAATCACTGGGTGCAAGGTCTGGACTGTGTGGATGATCGTATAGTCAAAAACGATAAAGCACTGTCCAATTTTTTTGTTTTGTGATCGTCAGAAAGCAATCTTGGAACCCACCGAGAACACAATTTTCGATAATTCGGTTTCTCAGAAACAATGGTATACAAAACTGATCTTGAAATCTGTGGAAATACAATTGATAACATTGAAATCGTGAATCGTCGGTCCTCTTGAATTTTGTTATCCACATCACGAATCAAATCTTCAGAAATCAGAGAAGGTCGGCCAGGGCGTGGCTCATCGTGCACATTAACTCGCCCATCCTTGAACATTCTTACCCATTTTCGAACATTCACTCATAGCATTATCACCGTAAACTTCACAAATCTGATGGTGAATTTCCGCTTCTGCCAAGTTTCTTGCATTCAAGAATCGAATAACAGATCGTATCTCACAGTCGGCGGGAGACTCAATTTTCTTAAACATTTTAAACTTCTACAGCTCAGCATACAGACAGACGATATGGCTGCAAATGGAGTCAAAACGTGCGCCAAGCTTGCTCGGAGCAGAAGCGCATGCGTACTGCCGTGATTGCGCACTATTCTCACTTTCATTCACAAACGGACCTTATTTAAAAAATAGCCCTCGTATATTATTGTACATAGTAATTTTAATGTATTACTTAAAAAATAATCATCAATAGAAAAAAATATCATTAACAAAATCTTTCAAGAAAACATTTATTCAATATTAAAATTCACACATTAAAATTTTTAAAATTGTATCAATAATTTCTTTTTATCATACTATGCTTGCATGAGTAAGAGTTTTTCAAAGTTAGTTAACCACTGACAAAAATGTAAAGAATTTATTTAAATTTCATAAAAATTTAATATAATTTCTTTTTGAAGAATGAAACACTTATTATTATTTTCAAATATGTCCTTTTAATAATTATGTTAAATATACTTATAGTCAAAACTGTTATTTAATTTAAATAATTGCTCCATTAAAAAAAAACCTTCAAAAATGTTAATTTTTATTGAATTTTATTAGTTTGGAAATATTCATAATATTCAACCAAGCACATGTACAGTACAGTACCTGTAGTTCCTCTTGTAATGAGCTGGATTACTGTCATAAGGATAATTATGGTACATGTGCTTGGACAAGTGGCCAGTGGTGCAAAGCTACCATCTATAAGATTATAACTGAATGCCTCTAAGTCAGAATCCCCTATTCATAATGTTCACACATTTTATGTAATTCTGAGATTCTATTTCAGTCTTTCCATATGACACTAAGTAGGTTATGTCTACTTCTAAGTTTTGAGTGTTTTTCCTGAATGGCAACAACGAGGTCTCATATGTGAGACTAGGGGTGAGAAGATGAAAGTAGGATGGACATATGTGAGGAATGAAGCAGGAAAAGATGAGATTTGGTTAGAATTGATTCACTCAACACAATTTACTACACTTAAACATTTATTAAATGACACAAAAGTTGGTATAACACATTACACAGGGTATTTGCATTTTGCGGAGTGAGCGAGATTACAAATTTTCAGTACCTCACAAAATCAGAAGTAGAATCTCTGTTGAGGATCTTTGGAATGTGGTCCTTCAGTTAGCTGTTAGGAGAGAAGTAGGAGGGATGACGAGGATGAGAGCACAGAAAGAACACGAATCCAAAAGAGGCACACAAGCACAGTGATCAGAACATTTGAAAAAACAGGCAACAACTGACTGGAATTGGTCGTTCCTCATCATATTCAAAGCAGCAAATACCTTAGAGATGACCAAGAGTCGCAGGAAAGGTGTCACTACCAACTCTGAGAAAGTATAAGTTGATACTCTCTAGAGTCAGAAAGTTGACATTTATTAGCTTTTGATGAGATCATCCTTGAGTTGTTTTCCTTTTACTTGTTCAATTCTCACAATCATCAGAAAATAAATTTTTTGTTTTGTTCAAACCCAAGATTAAACACATTTTACATAATATATCTAATAATAAATGAAATTTATTTCTGTTAGTAAGAAAAATATATTTATTACAAAACTAATCTTTAAAAACAAAAACTCCCCAATTCTTAGATTTAAAGCAATCTAAAATATCTACAAAACTGTGAAAACTGGAATTTTGTACAGAATGTAAATAAAGCTGCTTTCATCAGGAAGCAAAATTTAATTATACTAAAATATCTAACCAATTCAAGATAGATACATAATGTAAAAACACAATGTCTTACTGTTGTTAATTTCTAATTATTAAAACTAAACAATGATAAAAATATGAACGTGTTTGACTTTGTTTAATTGAATACCAATTTATTTCTTTTAAATGTCTTATAATAAGTTACACTACATTAAATTAGCATAGATTCAAAAATATATCATCATAATTCATATCATTATTTAATGATATTAAAATCAAAAGATTGCTTAAGCATTTCTTTTCATAAACAATTAATGTATATTTTAACTGATATAAAACTTAATTATTTAAATAATTTATAAATCACTTAATGTTTAAAAAAGTTTTGAAACAGACTAAATCTAATGTAAAATTTATTTGACAGCACTATGATATAATCTTCATATTAATTTTTTTATAATACAAATTACTTAATCTTTACACAATATAATGATTTGTTTTCAGATTTATAACTGAATTATCATAAAATAGTTTGATTTAGAAATTAGATTTATGTGTAAATCAATTAGGAGTTAAATATTATTATTAATAATAAGCCTAAAGAATACTAAAGAATAGCTTAATATTTTAGTTTAATAATAGCATGATTCTTTAACATATTATTAGTGAATTCAATTTTGCTATGAAATAATAATCAGTTGTTAAGTTATATATAAGCAGATACAGAAATTATTAAAATATATTTTTCAGGAAAAATATAGTATGATAATATCTACACTATAATATTACTACAGTTAAAACTCTATCATAAAAGCATTGAAACAAAAACAGATCCATAAAATTTTATCTGTAGCAGCTTATTTTTATATTTTTTCATGTTATATATTGCAAACTCTGTCATAACATTACATTAAAAATGGACATGGTTCTCATTTAACTTATCTTTAGAATAATCAAAATAATAATATATAATTATTTTATATCTTTAGGTAAGTAAATCTATTCATATTTTGCATTAAAAAAATAATTTTTATTGTTCTCCTTTGATTTTAAATATGTAAATCCAAAAATAATTATAATAAATATTTTTATTATTTATTTCTTTATTAACAAAAGATTTAAATGTCAAATATAATTATACCCATTGAAAACTTGAAAGCATTTCAACTCTATATATTTATAAATGCATCTTCAGAAGTAATTATTCTGTCATTATCTTTGAATAAAAAAAACACTATTAAAAAACACTGGTGACTAATTTAAAACCAAGTGTATCCTTATATTAAAAACATATCTTTTATTTAACAACAAAAAACTAATCCTCAAAATATATTTTAACAGAATATAAAGTTTGATAAAACATTAATTTTTATTAACCTACAGATCACTATTTCTATAGACAGTAATTCATTATTAAAAATTAAATAATTTGATAAATTCATTACTCATTTTAAAAACAACAGAGTAACCTGAATAAAATTAATTATATTTACATATTAATAAAATTATTTAAAATAATATTCTCATAAAAGAGATTAAGGAGGGGGTGAAATCACAAAATCTGTTTTCTTTCTTTCTTCATACATTTCTGTATTTTTACCATCAAATCTTGATTTTCTATTACCCTGTAGAAAACTACCTATTCAGAAACATCTCTAACAAGTAAAAAAGAAGATAAAGTAACTATTATATACAAGTCTAACAAAGATAAAAAGCAGCATTGAACTGGAAGCTTAATATACTGTTTAAATTGATCTTAGAGCACATCAATCAATAAGAGGAAAAATGAGCTCTTGAAGATTTATAGATCTGACAGAGGAAAAAAAAATTACTTTTGATAGAATTTTTAAAATATTTTTTTTTAGTAGAAACAAGGAATCTTCTGGCAGAAACAATTTTATCAATATCAGATTAATTTTTTGCAATATATATGTTTTTAAAATAGATGTTAATATCATCATCTTCAAGCTTAGGGCCATGGGCCACATTAGGGTCTCCCGGGCCACATGTGCCCTGTGGGCCATGTGTTTTACACCACTGCTCTAAAGATTTATACAAAGGTTAATAAGTAATTTTTTTATTATTGATGAACCATAATAATAAATTGTTATATTGTAATATCTAATGTAACATGAATAAATAATTTATCACTAAATTACAGTACACACTTATAGTATTAATAATTGATTAAAATGAACTATTTATGATCTTAAATTTAAAGTCTGTTTTTCTATTAGTAATTACTGTGATTAAAAATAAATTATTAATCAGATTAGATAAATATATTTTCTTATTTTGTAATTAAAATAGATTTAATTATATATAATAGCCTCTATCATATTTTCTCTATATTAAAAAGAAAAAGAAAAAATATAGGAATTCTGAAAAGTTACTGTAAAGTGAGAAATTTGTAATGCCATTAAAGTTATATGTATTGTATTGCATACAAGACCTGTAAGTTGTATGTCCCACAGATATACAACTTACAGGTCTCATACACAATACCATACATAACTTTAACATCATTACAAATTTTTCAGTGCCCAGTAACTTTTGGACATCCTGTATTTGAAACTGTATAAAAAAAAGTATTCTTAAAATCCAAACTACTGTACTGTACATCAAAATTGATTGCCAGATTTTATTACCAAACTGATTTTAAACTGATTAAAAATTTATTACCAAATATCCAGTAATAAAATCCAGCAATTTTCATACAGTTTGGCTTCAGCTAAATCAATTAGAATTGTTTTTGTTAAATATTTTCCTGTCGAAATATTTTAAAGATAAGTTTAAATTTGAAAATGTCAGAAAACTGAACAACCAGAACAAACAACTCATTTACATAAACTCTCACTAAAACACCGGATTGTAAAAAATTCTTCACCCAAAAACCTAATAACCGGTGCCAGTCCACTTAAATTATATGGCAAACGTTTTCGGACACTTCACTGCGCCCTTCCTTAAGCCTTCTAATCTTCTTACAACGAATTTTCGAACAAACGAAGTCATATTTCCGTTACGCACGTGCCAACCGAATAAAATTTAAAAATTAAAAAATCAAAAAATTAAAAAATCGAACAACTCAAATTCCAACGGTTCAACTAACTTCTGTAAACGAAGCTTCCTCCGAACATTCTACTGTTTTGCTATTTACAAATTCCTACATCGCTCCGCCCTTCTTCTAACGAGTGATGACGTAAGCAGCTCTACGTCATTGCTAAACGTCGCACTTTTTAACTAATTTCAAAAACGCTCCTCCACTCTTTCAATAAAAGATCGTCATCCCGTTTCCTTTCTTTTACTCTGTCTCGTCTTTTTGCAGCAGGGCCTGCCAAGCCATCGATAATTTCATCTCATCTTTTGCGTTAATAGGCTGTGATGAACGGAAGGCCTTAAAGATTTCTATTTGTTCCATTTTTAATTTTTAAATTTTATTCGGTTGGCACGTGCGTAACGGAAATATGACTTCGTTTGTTCGAAAATTCGTTGTAAGAAGATTAGAAGGCTTGAGGAAGGGCGCAGTGAAGTGTCCGAAAACGTTTGCCATATAATTTAAGTGGACTGGCACCGGTTATTAGGTTTTTGGGTGAAGAATTTTAAACAACTCATTATAAACTAAATGATGTGCTTGTTAAAAAATGATCATCAATAATCAATTCAAATATATGTAGAAGCATTTCAGGAAAAAACTGAAAAAGTAAAAGTAAGAGAACTGAATGCTGTCATAATGATGAATATGCTTGATTCCATAAAAGATGAGCAAAGAAGGACACATGACATCTAATTAATTACAACTAATTAACATTTTAATACTAAAGTAAAATTAAAATGCAAAATTTTCAGAAAAAATAAGGAAAATATTTGAAATTGCAGGTGTGTGTGTAAATAAAAATGCCAATGTAAGAGGCATTTTTATTTAGCAAGGATTTTTGAAATTTTCCACAAAATCACAATGAACAATTTCTGTGTAGAAAATAGTAAGTGTGAACATTAGATATACCATACACAGTAGAGAGAATAGATGTTACTCATTCACAAATCATGGCTTTTTATATAACTAGAAAGCATAAATAGTAAATCTCATAACTGCTTTTATTTTTTAAAAAATGAAATTATTTATGATTAACTTTTCAATTAATAAAATATAATTTATCAATTAAAATGTGCAAAATGTTTCTTTAGGAAAACAATCATCATAAAAATAATAATCTTGATAAGATAAAATGATATCAAAGATTCAATTATATCCTGTTAAATTTATAAGCAGTTTATGTTTCAGTAGATATACTATAAGAAAAAATTCAGCCATTGTCATTCCAAACTTCATACTCTGTCATTCAAATCAATGAAATATGCAAATAATTGAAAGTTATAAAAACAGTATTATTTTATTAATATTGAATCTTGTAAGAACATTTTTGTGTATTAATTAATGTGAAATATATAAATAAATAACCAGATTTAGTGCCAAAATTACTGAATTGGGGAGACTGCAAATTTTTGGGGGGTTTTTTCCTCGATGTCCAGTGGGCACCAAGGTCACTTTATTAATAAAGTGACCTGGCACCCACTGGGCATGATGGTCTTGGCCTAAGCCATGGTGGGCTCAGCCAAACCCATGATAGGCTTGGCCTAGCCCACCACAGGCAACTGGGAGGTGAGGGACAGGACTCAACATATAGCTTAATAATTAACCAAAATTTAATTTTAAAAATCCATGAATGAGTTGCTTAACTTTTCCAGCAACATTTTAAAACTGTGCAGCACCCACCAAATGTAGGGGAAAGCTGCCTAAGTCGTACCAGTGCTTAAATCATACCTCAATGATTTCAAAAGTATTTTATCCGCCATACAAATGGCAACAGTGTATAGTTATATGGCTCGGTTGTACTTACACACACAGGCAATTGCATCTGCGTTTCAAGGAATTAAGACTGTTTTTGGTAAACAAATTCATTTATAGTCATTTGAGTGTAATTTTCATCTGGTGTATGGAAGCTCCTAAGGTAAGCAAACACTAGTTAAATACATTTTGCTTTTTTAGTATAAGTTACATATCTATTAGTGATTTGTTTGCCTCTTGCAGTTTTGTGAAAGAGGCAAACATGATTTTGGGGCTTTATGAATTGACATGCATGCTGTGTCTTATGTTGTACCCCCTTAAAGAAGATATGAAGCAAAATTCTGTTAAACATAAATTACAAAAAAAAGAATGTAAAACAAAAAAGGTGAAGAATGGTAAAAACAACGATTGGTTTTGTAAAATATGCAACGATATCCGTGAAGAAAACCTGATTCAATGTTTAAAATGTAAGTCTTGGATTCATGATGTATGCTACGTAGTTACAAAACAAACAAAAACATATGCTTATATTGACTGTAAATGAAGATATAGTTGTGTAGTTGTGTTAATAAAATATACTTGTTTAAACCATATATTTATTTAATTTTAGTTTGAGGTATGACTTAGGTAGCAGGTAGTACAACTTAAGGACTGGTTTCCTTAGTTTGTACCAATTTCAATTTTTATAATTTTATGAGTTTAAAGAAAATGTGCACAGACTATTTAATTTTTTTGCAATAAATAAAAGCAGGGTTTACTAAGGTTTCCAATGATACTCAAAAGTATGTGTTTACTAATATATTATCTGATTTCTGAGAACGTTTTTTTAAGGGGTACGACTTGGGCAACCTTACCCTACGTAACATTGTGGGTAACATGACATTGGCAAGTTTAGGGAGATGATGTTGGGACTGTAATCTCTCATAAAATTCAAGATTTTAAATAATTTTTAAATATTAATATCTTCTCTTTCAAACATTTTATTTAAGAATAAGAATAATTTATATTAATAATTCTAATTTAATTTAAATTCTACAAATATATATTGTTATATAAAATTCAAATAATATATTCTTAAATAAAATATTTGAAAGAGAAGATATTACAATAATATTTAAAATTAAATTTATTTTGTTGAAAATATAAAAATATTTTTTGAACAAGCAATTATTTATTATGACATCATAATGTCAAGCTGCAATTTTCAATTATCTTTTAATTTAAAAAAAATCTCATGACTTCTGATCCAGACCAGAAATTCATACATTGGAGTCTCTGGTTCCCAAGCTTTCCATATTTGGTCTGGATTTTAGTGGCGTCTTACCCCTGGACATCACACTTCTGCTGATAACAATCAGGTCATGCCAGTCATTTATCTAATTCTGTTCTCAAGAAAAATTTTGAGTTGAAATCATATGACCAAAAGTTCATATATAGTTAATTGGGGCTTCCAGCTCCTAAGCTTTCCATATCTGGTCTTGATTTCCATCCGTGTAAGTTCATTGTCGAGATTAACAGAGGACAGACAGCAGACAGAAAACAATGGAATATAGAGAACTGCAATTTGAAAAGTGCAGTTCGATTTACAGTAGTTTTTACTATACATAATATATAAAAAAAGTCTGAAAATGCATTCAGCAAAAATTTTCTGATTTAACAGAATAAATTAGTAAAAAATATTTTCATATTTTTAGCAACATTAGTTATTACAGAAAAATGCTCTCATTATTAAAATTTTTATGTTAATCTTATATTTATTAATAATATTTATAAGAAATATTCAACAACAGATTTTTAAACTGAAAGTGGCATCAAATGAAAATATCAGCCTATTTGTCAATTCATATATAATAAACACAATTGAATAAAGAATTTTTTCATTTCATTATTATTTTATATTCTATACAAATTGTTATTATTAATAGAAGGGGGTTATCTTAAAAATATGTTTTCATTTAATTAGTACAAAATTAAAATGTATTAATTAATTGTGTCATTAAACATTTTGACAAGGTAATACTTTAATAATTTAAAATATTTCTAAATACTGTACTTACTTTTGCTTCATTTAATCATTAAAATAAAAAACACACAAACATTATATAAACTACATCGTATATTTTTGAAATTTAGTTTTTATCCATTTACGACTGGCTATCCAGACAACAAAATTAAGAAATTAAGTCAAAATAACTCAACCTTGACTTTCTAATTACTGAGTATTTCAAAAACCTTCAGGTAACTATTAAAGAATTGAAAATGAATTAGTGCAAAGAAAAAAACTAACCTTCCTTAAACAGACATGCTTTATTTGTAAATTTTTAGTTTTGTTAAATTTTCTTTATATTTAAACTTAGGTAAAACATTTAAGGAAGTGATTCTCAAATTTCTACACAGCATATTTTCTGCAATAGTTTTACTTATATATCAGTTTAAGCAAAATTCTTTAAAACTGAGAAATTAAGCATTGAATAGAACTATAAAACAAGTATTCTATTTTATATTTTTAGATATACAAAATATTAAATGTCAAGTATTTGTTTATGAATAATTAACAGAAATATCTTAATTAAATCTGAACATTAAAACAACATATAAAGTAAATTTAATAATGAAATCTTATTTAGCTATTACACCTAGACAACAATGCATCTAATAAATGATCATTTTGAATATAAGTACAGGATATGAAGCAAAGAATTTGTACCGAGTAGCATGCTGTTTAACATGAGTAGATGATCTTAAACTAGACTGGCAATTGGCCAAGACAGGAATACTTATAAGACAAGATGATGCTTCCTAAATTAGTTGGTTTCATTTTTCAGCTGATACCATTTCTATGTTTGTTAGGTAAAGTGCATAAACCTGTGATATATCAAAAGGAAAAGTCAACACAAATTCAAAATGCAGCTATTATTTTTTAAACAATGTATATTGCGTTTACTTTACCAAAAAATCTGCTTAATAATATGTTTGTTTGTTTTCAAGAGTAATTTCAGGAAAACATTTTTGAACCCTTCAATGACTTTTAAAATAGGATAGTCTGATCAACCACCTGTAACAAGTTAAACAGGTTATTGACAAAGGAATGATAAACTTAAATAATATAGAAATCTTTTATTCTCAGAAATATATTTTGCTTTCTTATAGAAAATAAAATACCTTACTTTCAAAACTTTTTATTACTATATTATTAATATATTAACTATCATTAATAACATTCCTATAAGATCTATTTTAAAAATCTTTCTTTTTTCCTATAAAACATTTTAAATTGGCATTAATAAGAAACTGTTTTATTAGAGATAACTTTATTGAATGTTTGGGAGATTATTAATGTAAAATAATTTCTTATTTGTGAATTTTTTTTGAGAAAGGCACTTTCCCTTTTTAATTGAATTTATTGTTTATTTTTATAATTGTATAGTTTATCAATAGCAAATGCTTTATATGAAAAATAAAATTAAAATAAAAACAATAAAAAACAATGAAGTATATTCTAAATTCAAAACTATTGTATTTATATTTCAGATAAAATTTTAAAGTAGCTTGAATTTTCCACATTGAAAAATTTTATTTTATTAATACAAAAGATTCAGATTAAATAAACACTTAACATTTTACATAATTATAAAGCCATAAAAAAATTTAGCACCACTTTTTTTGAGTTATTTTGTATTAGCTTCTTAAACATTAGGAGAATTTAAATTTTTTTAATCAAACATTGCAACAATTTTTATTACAAGTATCTCAAATTGTTTTACTATCATTGAAAATTTAAATTACACAGAAAATTTAGCATATGTAGAATGTAATTAAAGTTACTATTCTTTACATATTCAGAAAATGAAAAAATAATCTCAACAAAATTCCCCAGGATTAGTTAAAAAATTTTACAACTTCTTTGTTTTATATTTTATAAGTTGAATCTATATTCAATATTTGAAATAATTACAACAGACAAAACTAAAGATACTTAATGTAATTAAAATCACTTTAAATTGAGTTTTCATAATTTTAACTCCTGATAAAATTAAAGAGAAGACTTTACAGATATTTATGTCAAAGCATGAGGAGCACCATACACACTAAATTAGTTTAATTTTTTTTTAAATAAAAATTCAGAAATTTTTAGTATATATTCTTATAAGATTATCTTAAAAATTAAATTTTCAAAAAATAAGCCTGTTTTTATTAATTAAAACATATTTGACATTTTTTTTGATTCCATTCCAATAATGTTTATACAGTAGAGCGTCGATAAGTGGAACGTCGGTAAGTGGAATGACCGGAAAGTGGAACGATTTTCAGTCGGACTGTGTCGTGCTGAATCGAATGTTTTTGATACTAAATTTACTTCTAAAGTATAATTTTCATGTTTTTTATATTCTTTAATATATTTATTTTGTTTGTACAAAATGCAGAAATAATTTTTAACGATACGATAGCCTCGATGATTATTATAAAAATTTTCGTTAGGCTTAAAATCGACGAAAATTCAACACGAAGCGACACGCAACGGAGAAAAATTCAACAGGAAGCGATACGCAACGGAGAAAAATTTGAACATCGGACTGGTTAATGTATTTTTTCCGTACAAAGTCGGAAACTGGAACAAATCATTAACTGGAAGGACCCCAGTCCCCAATTGGTTCCACTTATCGACGCTCTACTGTATATACAAATTTGAATCCATAATAGTCAAAGCTGGAACTAACACAGTATATAAAGACACTGTTTTAATTATAATTAATTGTTGGAAAAGTATGTAAGGTGTGTTCAGTGTCTTTACAAATTTGAAAAAATTGAATTTTATAAGATTTATAAATCGAAAATATACATTATTAAAAAACCTACAAATATATCAGTTGAAACAACATACTTTATTTGAGAACCAACAACTTATAAAATACATTCTACATTCTTTTCTGAATACTTTTGGACTGAAAAACCAATCACCAGGGAAATAATAATCTACCTCTTTTCTTGAATTTCAAAAACTTCACAGGTTTCAGGTTTTTGGATATATTTTATACATTAAGAATATATTTTATAAGTTGTAGTTCTCCAATAATGTAAACTGAGCTAATCTACTTTTAATTGGATTAATTACATGAACTTAAAAACATATTTTTTAACTTATGAATGTACTTCCCATATGAATGTATACTTTCCAAATCGACAACAGTTTTATTGTTTCACAACAATTCATAACTAGAATGAATGTTATCGTAAAGTCTATCTGAATTAGAAAAATGATATGTACTGTACTTTTCACTAGCATATGCAGAAACTGAAAGATGTTTAAATATAAATTTGTTGTGAGTTTTAATATACTTATTCAAGATTACTTATGAAAATTTACTAATTTCAACATAGTTCACTTCCAGCAAATCACTTTAATGACAAAAATGTTTATGTTTAAAATCTAGGGTTAATGTTACCTGTGGACTATGGTAGCAAACATGACAGCTGGTCTCTGAAACAGTGGGGATGCACATTCTAACCTATCCTAACCTATTCTAATAATTTGGTTGGCAATAATTATGGTAATTTATTAGAATAGGTTAGGTTAGGTTAGAACGTGCGTCCCCACTGTTTCAGAGACGAGCCGCCATGCCCGCTACCATAGGTAACATTAACCAAATCTAGATATATCAACTGACAAAGATTTGTTAAAGTATAAAATAATCTAAGAATTCAAATAAAATTGCAAAATTTAAGATTTGACTAAAGAAAAACTATTTAAAGTGTATTCACATAAAGCCAAATTTGATGTAAAATCTATATTGGGGTTACAATAAAATAGAATAATAAAATAAAATCATCATGCATGCTACTTATCATGTTACAATTCATATATAGATTTCCATAGATAACATGTCAGCATTCCAGAAATTAATGCATCATTGTTCCAAGTTGGCTTTGAAAATTTCCAAGATCTCCAAGTGTTTTAAGTTATATCATTATCATCATCAATCAAGAACAATCCGTGGTTGTGGTTGTTGTTATTGATGATGATAATAACAATGATAACCATTTTATAAATTTTGTTGTGTATCTATTGATTAGTTGATATTGAACATTTAAAAATTACTAGTTGCAATAATATACAACAGTCCAATATATAAATATGAATTTAATAAAAACTTTTAAAATCACTTGACAAGGATATATTTGGAAAACAATGTTACGTTCATGAATCAGATGTCATATTCATAAAATCAGTAGGTCTACCTATGTGAAGGCATAAACAGAATACTACAAATTCCTATGCATATGACATTATGATAAACAATTATAGTTAGAAGTAGCAGAATTTTATAAATATTTTCATCTTGTTCAAAAAAATTTAATTTATTTGTGTAAGTGCTACTTAAAACATTATTATTTTAATAGTTAGTTTTCCCAATTTATCTGCTTTGTGTCTTTATTTGTTTGTCTGTGTTAAAGTGCACCTGGAAGAGATCAGGTTCCTAGATCTACAGTTTTGTTTATACAACAGCCATAGTGATAAATTCTATCACTTTCTGATATTTATTACGATCTTCATCTAAAAATTTATATTTCCTGATAATGAAAAGTATTATAAATATGGAGCATTTAATCACATCCAGTTTTCTTTTTGTGTTTCTATTAGCAGACACTTATTACTAAATTTATGTAAATTTTATTGATCCTTAAAAGTGCCATAACATCTGAAAAAAACAAAAATAATCTAATCAATCAGAACTAAATCATTTTGTTTGCACTTTCATAAATATCAAATTTCATATAAATTAAAACATTGTACTAAGTCTACAGAATACAAATACCAAACAACTTTTTAAAAATGCTGTTAGTATCATTGAGAATTCACAATAATGGCAATATCAAGAAGTGGATCAATACCTAAGCCTGTTGCAAAACAAAGCTGTTAATTAACTGAACCTTGGAGAATTGTTCTTTCATCACAAGGAATAATATCAAGGTCAACTATTAGCCCTAAAGACACTAATGATATTAGAAAAATTGCTCTTCAAAATACAAATGAATTTGTAGACTATTTGAAATAAGATTAAGTCAAGATTTCTTTTCCAATAGCGAAACTAGTGATCTTTATCACGTCACTCTTAATTATCCACAATAAACAGAGACTAAGATTAAAACAATCCATTTGATTTTAGTTAAATAAGGCAAATAAAGTGGATTGATTTAATCTTGGTCTCTATTTATTGCAGATAATTAAGAGAGACATGATAAAGATCAATAGTCTTGCTATTGGAAGAAGAAACCTTTACTTATAGTTATAGGCCTATCCATTCCATTTAAATAATTTTATTAAACAGTTTACTAAGTAAGATTGTTCAATGTACATTATTTTTAACAGATAAATACAATTCTAAAAATTTTAAATTACATTTACAAATAGATTTGGCATATGAAGACTGTACCATTAATTACATGTACAATTGAGCCACTTTTGACTCCCTCCTTACCTGCTGTGTACATGATGTACCTTTGGCAAACCCCCTATCCTTTAATTACATGTATAATAGTTCATGAACTCTCCTTTGACAATGAATAAATAACTTAAATGTTCTGCAAATATTTTTTAATTGATAGTTTATTCACATGACTAGTAATTACTTTTAAAAATGAATTTGTATGCCACTAATACCAATAAAAAATGTTCATGTAGACAATGCCTTGATCCACTCCCCCATCACATACAATGATATACCTTTCAAAACCACTTCCTTAAATTGTAGACCTAATTAATGGACAGCCCCTAAATTGCAGTAGATAAATACGTTTTAATTCATAAAGTTTCAAAAATAATTCCTAACAATGCATAAACTGAAGATTCTCAGGAACCAAACCACAACACAAACTGATGAAAAAAAAAGATTAATGGATAATTTTAATTTGCAAAAATATTTTAACAAACATATCATCATTCAGAAACGAACAGGTAATGACATTGTTTCAGTAAGGAAAAAAAAAAGCAAGAAACTTGAATGACAGATAGTAACAGGGAAAGATTACATTGTTTTTTTTTCCTTTTTTTCCCTCCTCTTAGAAAGTAGCAGCCAATTTACACTTGGCTGTTAAATGTGTTAAATATGCCAACTTGCATCAACAAACTGATCAGGGCGGAATTAAAAATACTAGTTAACTCATATTTCATTTCATAAGTATTCTGCTGTAAAAAAAAATGTTATTTTTAAATTTAACAATATTTCAAAAAGACAATATGATTTCAAGTGAACTCGACATCTACTCATTTGAAATTCAAGCATAATGCAGAGATTGAAAATAATACACAGAAAAAACATCTATGGGTAAAGAAAAATGAGAGTTCATTAATAAAGGATAAACAGCGAGCAGAACGGGAGAGAATGCTAGCGAAATCAATATAGATTCTTCTGGAACTAATGGCTAACTTACTACAAATAGTCATATAATATGCCCACAAATTAGAATGAATCATTAATGCAAAAGTAGCAATAAACATAATTCTTAAAAAAACTGAAGTCTAAAATTACAATTTTCTTATATGTGAATAAATTTTCTGATAAAGAAATATGATAAATTTCCTTTTCTACATGACAGAAAATACTTATTTTGTGATATGCTAGGCAGCATTCTTGCTTTGTCAGGTGTTGCTATGGTGAATTTTTTATTGAACACTCAGTATATTTTTTTTTTATTGAAATAGCTTTTATATAAATTTTTAAAACACCTAAAACAACATAGATGAAACTTTACATTTTTTAAGTGATAAAATGCATTTTGTGAAATATAATTATGCTACAATCTTAAAACTTTAATAAACAAATTTCAGTTTCTTTAATGTATTTTATCATTACAAACCATTAGAAATAAAACAAAACTATAAAAAAAAATTTTGAAACATTCCATTTAGATCATTTTTTTTTCTATATTACCATTCAATTACCATTTAACCAATTATTAAATTCTAAGAATTTTATCACGGGATTTTTAAAACTTCAAAAACAATTTGTATTCTTAATTCGAAAAAGAAATAAACTAATTAAACATTATTTAAATACAATATAAAGAAATCTTATGCTATATGTGATTTTTTTTCTTATAATGTCCTAAAAAGAACTTGAAGTTCACATACATTAAATATTTTACAAGTGTCAATGTAACTCAAAAGTTTTTCAATTAGTTTAAAGATAAATGATGCACTGACTGCTGTCATTTATGTATTAAAATAGTTTTTATGTTTTTGCTTCTTTAAACCTTATGTTTTTTACATTCAGTATTCAGTCTCAAAATAAGTACTTAGATGACATTTATGTCAAATTACATTTAAAAATTTATTTATTCTAATATTAATAGCAAAGTTACAAGGACTAATAATGCCGTCCTCAATAATCCAATTAGTTTAAGTACTCATCATATCTTTTAATGTTCCGAATATTAACATTTATAAGAAGTATTTGCACTGTACATCCTGAATTTTCTGGAAAATATTCATAAAACAATATGCATTAATAAATGTTATATAAGTTTATAACACACGTAATTTACATATAAATCAATGTCAAAAATTTAAAATTATTCTGTTCCAAATATAATAAAAATTGTTAAAAAGAAATGCTAATACAGTATTTACACACCTTACTGAATACATTTATCAACAACAAAATTTTTTTAAATAATGCTCTTCCAATCTTCCATAGTTGCTTTTCTTAAGTTTAAAAAACACTTTATTGTACAAATTAATCAGTAAATGCATTGGAATTTGGAAATGAGTCAAAAAGTAAAGGAACTCAGTATGTTTCAATGAATAGAGAAATTTACTCTGAGAAAGTTTGAGAGAAATAGCATGCATTATAAAAGAAAAACATTAGCACTGTTTCATTGTATTCTAAACAAATTTATACACACTGATTAAAAAAATTGAGAATATGCACCATTCAGAATGGGCAAAAATATCAGATGATCAAGAAGAGTAACAGAAATCGAAAGAAGTGAAGAAAAATGCTAAAATTAGCACATTGAACTTTGGCAAGTGACATTGCTTCAAAAAATCTGGAAAAAGGTTATGTACAGAATAAATAAGAAAAGTGATCAGAAGAGAAGGATATAAGAGTAGTAAATAAAATACCATTCTTAAGTGAACAGACTAGAATGAAATGCCTAGATTTTGCTATAGTATTATATTGGATTACTTATATAAACGAAGATAATACTGGAAACTTTTCTGATTAAAGCAAGTCTAATTTATTTTTATGTAATGGAAGAACAACGATCTGCAGAAAACAAAATACAGAATTAAATAAAAAAGTTTAGTTCTTACAGTAAAGCATGGAGGTGGTAATGTCCTTGTTTCTGGCTACATATCATACAAGTAGAAAATCTGGTATTTATTGATAATATTATCAATATAAAAGGATAAAATATTATCTTTGTTGATATGAATACTAAAGCATGTTTAAAGATAATGCAAGGTAATTTAATGGAAAGTGCAAGACAAATGGAATAAGAGAACAATTTTATTTTCTAGCAGGACAACACTTCTAAACATATTTCCATGAAGTAAAGGAATGGATGTTTTAGAAATTAAGAAGAAAATTTCTCCATCCACCCAAAATTCCAGACACCAATCCCATTGAGAATTTACAACACATTTTGGATATAAACAAAAGAAAATTTAAGATAACTAACAAAAATGATCTCAAGAAATACTTGATGGAAGAATGGGGAAAACCAGTCTGCTGTGAAATTACTTTTATCCATGCCAAAACTATTGCAAGAATTGATCAAAAGAAAAAAATTCATATAGAAAATTTCATTAGCCTTTCAATAGATCTCTATAAGGACTTCTGATTCCAAGTGTGCAAATACTTTGACTGTAGATTTCACTTTTTTTTTTTGTGAAACTTTTCAGATAGAAATTAGTGTTATGTAAATTATCTTTATTTGTCATACTTAAAAAAATAAGTATATCATATTGCATGAATTAAAATGTTTTAAAAATGATCTGTACAAAACATATCTGTATTTATTAGAGGAGGCTAAGGAGTTTAACAATTTATCACTTACAGTTGTATTCCAATAAAATTCAGGGTGTGAAAATACTTTATCGATCCACTGTGTAAATAACTTATTATATGAATGATAAAACATTCAATCTTTCATTTCATAATATTTTTTGTAGAAATCTGAGTAAGAAATCAAATAAAAATCTGATATTTATATTACTAAAAAAAATAAGTTAATAGATTTGTTAAATATTTAATAGTTTCTTAGATTCAATGAAGAAATTTCACATTTTTCATATTTAGATAAATTTGAAAGATAGTGATTTCAATAATGAAAGAAATGTTTACATTATTGATAATACAACACACAATTCATAAGATGTATTATAAACTGTTTGCCAAATACAATAAGAATTTTTAATTTAAAAATGCAAAATTATCATAAGATTATAAACTGTGTCACAAATTTTATTGATGTGTTTTCAAAAATACACAAATTTATTTCTGGAAAAAAGTCCAATGAAATTTTTATTTTTATAGAATTTCCTATACATGTATTATAATTACAAATAAATATTTAAAATTTCAATGCAGTAATTTTCACAGAGAGCAAATGTAATTGAAAAATGATCTTTCTATTTTTCGACAATGTAAAGGAAATTCCATTTTCTAGCTTGGTTGTCATTATTTTCAAGGTATTAGTAAATTTCATTTAATATTCTCAAATTAAATCAATAATGAATTCATTTATGTAACAATTAATAACTTTATAACAGGATAATTTATTATTAAAAAAGAAACAATATCACATTATAGAAAATTTTAATCAATATAATTGACCAAATAAAAGCTTATTTTCTACTATATTGCACCTGATAATAAAGAATAAAATTTCCTCAATGTCCTCAGTCATCACTTAATAATGTCATCAATAGGTTCCAGAAACAACAACATTAAGTGAAATGGCATTTAATGAAACTAATTTTACAATAGGCTAAATTACATAAACAAGTGTTAAATTTCCTATTTGGTTATATTTTCATTTATTAAACTTTAAATAGAATTTGATAAATTTGTATGTAATATATTATAATGTTATATTTTAATGACTTTTTGAAAAATAAAAAAGTTGGTTCTTTTTATTAAATCTTACAATTTATTAATTCTATTATTTTAACAAAATTTTTCAAATTAATGCAATCAAAAACTGTCAAAAAAATAATGTGTGATGATCAGGTACTTGTTATCATTGTTGTTTATTATTTAATTAATGACTACAAGCTGACAGCTGAAAATAGGAGCCCACACAAATACATCTTTTATAAAAGGGTCTGCAACCTTTCAAAGTTTCGAAACTACTGCAGTAAACTGTTATGTTTTATCAAAAAATATTGAAATTTTGGTTGCTGCATAATATTTCTGAATTATAATGTTTATAAAATTAAACTACAAATTATTATTTTTTTATTATACTAATTATTATTATTTAAGAAACGTAAATAATAATATCCTAATATGCAGTGTGAGCTCTCAACCGGGGGTGGCTAGTAGCTTTTTGACTTGCCCACCACTTAATCAGTAAACTCATCGCTAATCAACAAACTCTCATAGGTCATAACCAATGGCTTCTGTCAAATTGTGATATCAAGGGTCTGCAAGGATCCTCTTACGGTTTGTCTTCTCCTGACACCAGTTAACCTATTACAGTAGAGCATTGTTTATCCGAATCAATTGGAGACTGGGGTTGTTCGGATAACCGATTATGTACGAAAAAATATATTAACCTATCTGAGGTTGAAATTTTTCTCCGTTGCGTGTTGCTTCGTATTGAATTTTTCTTTTTTGCATGTCGCTTCGTGTTGAATTTTTTTGTTGATTTTCAGCCTACCGAAAATTTTTATAATAATAATCGAGGCTATTGTATCGTTAAAAATTATTTCTTTATTTTGTAAAAACAAAATAAATATATTGAAAAATATAAAAACAAAAAAATTATACTTTAGAAATAAATCTAGTATCAAAAATGTTCGATTCAGCACGACACAGTCCAACTGGAACTCTTTTGGATAACCGGTTTTCGGATAAACGATGCTCTACTGTAATTTAGTGGGCTAACACACTATGAAACATCTCGCAGAATAACGAGTGGGAGGGATCGCGAGTAGGTTAGAAGAAGGTCGTTTGGTATTGAGTCAGAGCACAGTCCATTTAACAAGTAACAGAAGTAAATTTAATGGAATTCAAGATAAAATAAAAATATAAATGAATACAAAAATGAATCCTACAATAAATGGTTTACGACTTACACTATCTTAAGTCTAATGCCTAGCACGCGATGAGAGAGAGCTTACAATAATATTCCCGAGTTTCATAATACCTCATTATACTTGTAGATTCTAGACATTTTCTATTTAGAGTTCATAGTCTTCTTCAAATGGCACATTATTAAACCTTTAATCTTCTACTAATATTAGGCATGCATATGGAGGTCCCTTATTCATTTCTTCTTAGGTTGAACTTAAAATATAACTCGTAGTCAAATATAAAATGGATAACCCTCACTTGCTTTAGCGATGAAAGCTGCTGGCGAACTCCTGGATGAGTTTCATGGAGAACACCTTGTTTACTCCTTTCTCTACTGAGTTTCCCGGTGGACTCTCTCTTCAATGTATATGGAGAACCCCAACTACACTTCTTCCTATTTAGAAAGCTTTCAGTGGACTCCTAGATTTTAGCGCGAAATTCACTAATATTCTTCTTCATTATCCAATCAAATTACTTTTTCCATCACATGAAAGGGGTAAAACTGTCAATGTGTCATGAATCTTTATGATTGAAACAATGATAAAAGACTAAAAGGGGAATAAAAAATCCCTTTCTTTACCTATGGAATTTAAAGAGTTTGTCCATTATTAGGTGAATTTAGTATATCAATCAAGTTAGTCTATCCTCTAACATATATAGGTTTAAATTTATCACACTTATATATCCAAATAATAACAATTTGACTAAAAGAGGGGTAAAATGAAAGTATTGTGCGCTTTCCATTATCAGATCGTTTTATGTCAAACTTCCTCCAAACTTTTGATAAAATCTTGTCAGTTAAATAATCTTATAAGTTTTAAATAAAATATAATAATTTTAAATAATTTTCAAAACAATAAGCCCCTATCCTGACATGCAGCAATTATATACTAAAATTTATTTAGAATACAAAGTCAAAATTATATTTTATTTATTGAATATAAATAAAATGTAAAAATTATGGTAATACATTCAAAACATTATGTTAAGAAAATAAGTTGTAATAATTTGAGAATTTATATATACATATATATATAATTAAAAACTAGTTATTAAATTATTAATTTTATTTTAAATCATCTCTGACAATTCAACTATTCAATGTTAAGTGTTATTTCAGTAAATCAAATAATAATCTGAGAATTCCCATATTAATCTCAATAATTTAATTATCTTCACAACATTTAAAAACATCCCTATAAAATCTGAATAAATTTCTTCAAAGTTTACTTTAAAATTCAAAATTATCAGATGACTTCTAATTAAGTATGTACAGAGTGGAATGAGTCAGAGAGCCTTTTAATCATTCTCATTGTGGGATTAGCCAGACTCACAATGAAGTAGCCAGATAATGAGATATGGGGCATAGCATATCCAAAAACCATTGGGATTTCAACCCTTCTGATTCATTTCCTGATGGACTCTCTCTTCAATGTATGTGGAGAACCCTTACTACACTTCTTCCTATGTAGCAAGCTTTCGGTGGACTCCTAGATTTAAAGGATGGAGCTGAAACCGTAACACCATTCATCCATCTGGCTATTGCAATGCTCCTGCTCAGATGTTTCTTGCTAATATATTGATTTGTTCATATCTATGATAAATAACCCTTTCTATATTATTAGATTTTGAGTGTTGGTGAGTTTTTGAGTGAGCTGTCATTACTGAACTTTAACACTTTGGGTATGGCTTTTTCTACAAATTGTGTATTTCTTTACTTTAGTTTTACTAAAGTTTTTGATATATATTTATTATTATGTGCTTTATTACTAATTGGAGGCATAGAGTCTAATCCTGGCCCGATGTCTCGCACTCCTCCTTCCTCCCCTCCTTCAAAGTCGGCCATATCATCTGTTGGCAAACGACAAAGATCTCCTAGAAAACCAACTCTAAAATCTCAACGACTGGAATCTTTCTTTCCTCTTCTGGCTTCGTCTACTAATGTACCACAAAATTTGTTTTCTTTCTTAGAGGAGAAATTTGATACCATTTTGACTAAACTCGAAGATTTATCTACTAAATTCGAATGGCTGGCAAATTTGCATAAAGACTTCGAACAGCGTCTCCTCAATGTGGAGAAGAAGGTAGAAGAATTTTCTAACCTAAATGTTTCATCTACTACTCCAATATCCTATTTTTTATATCTCTTACACTCATCGTCTAACGAACGTCAGAGGAATAATATTGTTATTGCTGGATTAGAGGGAAATTCTACTGAAGTTCTGTCCTTGGTTTCCGACATTCTGCCATTTGTTAAAAAATTCAATGGCGACTCTATTGTGGTGAAAGATCTTAAATTAGTTTCAAAGAATAATTTGGTGGTGGCTGAACTCGATGTTGTCTCCGATAAAAAACTCATTTACCGAAATGTACATAACATCCGAAAGAGAGAAAAGTGTTCTAAAGTAAAGTTTTTTGATGATTTACATTAGAGATCGAGAATTAGGAGGAGAAATCTTGTCCCTTTTTATCGAGAGGCTAAGGAGACAGGCAAATCTGCATTCATGAGAGCTGATTGTTTAACAATTGATAGAGATAACTTTACGTTTGACTTACTGAATAATAAGCTGATGAAGATTGAACCTTTTTTACTACCAGGGAAGTCGCTGGATCGTCGAATGAACGAAAATTAAAAACTTTACGTGTTATTCCTTACTCAGAAGCTTTCTTTACGTTAAAGGTGTTGTCCTGGAATAGCCAAGGTTTATTGTATACTAGCTTTACTGATAAGAGTTTTGTTGATTTTATCTTATCATATCATATTATTGGCATAACTGAATCCTGGATGACATCATCTTTGAAAACCCTTCTTTCATCATTAGATTCTCAGTTCTATTTTATTGAATTTCTAGCTCATGAATCTGAGAGACCTGGAAGACCATCTGGTGGATTGTTATTAGTAATTTCTCGGAAACTTGGTAAGTTAGAAATTTGTCATCTCTCCGATAATTTTATTATCGCTAAACTTACATTCGATAAACGTTTGTTCAATGATCGTCCTAGACTTCTAATTGTCCTGGTTTATATTTCTATCAATAAATATGACTCACTGATTGAGTATCTTGATAGATTGATTCTTGATTTTAAAGATGATGATGACATTTTGATTCTTGGTGATTCTAATGCTAGAATTGCTTCTGAAATAGATACATTATATACAGGCTCTAATCTAAATTTTTATAACCTTAGAGAGTCTAAAGATAGAATCTTTAACCGTAGAGGAAGAAATTTTTTGAATTTGGTCAAATCTTATGGCTTGATTCTTTTAAATGGTCGTTTCGTTACTGATTTTCCTGCGAACTTTACGTTTATTTCTTCTTTGGGCACATCAGTTATTGATTTGATATCCACTAATTCAGAATTTGTAACTAACATAGTGGACTTTAAGGTTTTGAATAAATTTGATTCCGACCACCTCCCAGTTTCTATCGCTTTCAGGTTTAATTCTCTTCCTCTCAGTAAAGAACTGCCTACTGAAACTTGTCGTTATGTGTGGAGACCTTCATGTTTGGATAAGTATTTGTGTAATGTTACCAAGCGTTATATAGATCTTAAAAGTGAATTCTTTTTGGATTCTTTTTCTTTTTATTCGTCCTTTGTTGACGTGATCCTTGAATCTGTGATTCAAAGTAATATGTATGTCAAGTATGATTGTCTAAGAAAATTTGCAAAGTCTTGGTTTGACGCTGATTGTTTATGATCGAAAAGAGAGAAGAATCGTGCTCTATGATCATTTCGGTGATCATAGATCTAAGCAACAATTTATTACTTACTCTAACTTGGAAAAAACCTTCAAATCCCTCTGTAAGGCCAAAAAGAAACTATTTTGGAATAAGATTAATTTTCAACTATCACATATTAAAAACTCTACTGAATTTTGGAAGATTGTTAATAAATTTAGAACTAACAAATTCGTGCATAATAACATTTCTATTTGTGATTGGTCGGAATATTTGCAAACTTATTTCTCTGGACCATCTTTGACTGTACTGTCTATTAGTACTAATGACAATATGGACCCATTACTTGATGACAAATTTTCTTTTGACGAATTACAATCTGTAGTTCGCTCTCTAAAAAATAATAAAGCCCCTGGCTTAGATGCTATTAAGGCTGAGATGATTAAATTTCTTCCGATTAATGCTTTGAATGATTTGCTATCTTTATTTAATAATTTTGAAATGAATTATTCTTTTCCTACTACTTGGAAAAATATCTGCTTAAAAATGATATATAAGAAGGGTGATCGTCTCGATCCTTTGAATCACCGTCCAATATCACTAATTAGTGTAATTAGGAAAATTTTCTCTACGTTATTGGCTAATCGTTTGCGACTCTGACTCAAGCGATCTCATATTATATCTATTAGTCAAGGTGCTTTTGTAGCAAATAGAGGTGTTGATTATAATCTATTTATATTTCTTGGAATTTTACAATTAATTTTGACAAAGAAACATAAAAAAACTTTACGTTGGATTTATCGATTTGTCAAAGGCATTTGATACATAGATCATGATATTTTATGGTCAAGGATCTCTCAGATAGGTATATCATCATCTTTTATTAACCTCATAAGACAATTGTTTTCTGACACTGTTTTCCAAATCAAAGTTAATCGTTGTCTTTCGGAAGCAGTAACTGCTAATAAAGGTCTTCCACAAGGTAAACCACTTAGTCCTATTTTGTTTAATTTATTCGTTAATGATCTCCTGGACTTTTTTTGCAGCCATAATACTATGGGTATATCTATATCACCAGAAGTAGAATTGAACTGTCTTTTGTTTGCCGATGATATTGTAATATTTTCGTATTCATCTATTGGCCTTCAGAAGAAATTTGACCTTCTACAAGATTATTGTAAGTTTAATAAACTACTAATTAATGAGACTAAATCTAAAGTAATGGTTTTTCGGAGCGGGGGCAGACTAGGGAAGGCTGATAAATTTTATTTATCTAATTCTGAGTTGGAGATTGTCTCGTCCTACAAATATCTGGGTGTTTATTTTACTCCACAGGGTTTATTTTCTTTTCACCTGAAAAAATTGTTTTTGAAATATAAACTTCAGCTTTCCAATTTGATAAAGCTTATGGTTAAAATGAAGCAGTCTTCCATTAAGTCATACTTCCGATTGTTTGACTCCTTAATACGCTCAAGTTTAGGATTTATGTTCCCTATTTGGGGATCATCTCTTACCGATAAACTAGAGAAGACTCAACTGAGGTTTATTAGATTGATATTTCATATTAATCGTTCGTTGCCTGGACCTGTTTTAAGATTTGAATTGGGCCGTCCGCCAATGGCTATATGTTTAACAATGGCCATTTTTAGATATTGGATTAAAATTTTAGAGTTACCAGATTGTGATCCTAGAAAGTTGGTTTATAATAAATTGAATTTAATAGATAGAAATTCTTCGGTTGTAACTTGGCCTTCTTCAGTTCAACGTTTATTATTCAATTTAGGTTATTCTACTGATTATTATACTCAAATTTCTGATAAACTATTTTTAGCTGAAATATTTCAGTCATTAAAAGATAAATATTGGGCCCAAGATATTCATTATATTGAGCAAAAGCGTAGTTTTTTTGAAACTTCTTTAGCATCCCCATGGACACCTCAATATTATCTATTATCAAATCTAAATTATAATATTAAATCTCTAATAATACAATTACAATTAAATGATTATACTATTGTATTAAATGGGCGCAGAATGAACATATCGGCTGATTCCAAATGTCCACTATGCAACAGATTCTGTGAAAGCGTCAAGAACCATTTATTTGTATCTTGTGAACTTACCGAGCACTTAAAGGACACTGTTTTGACAACTGATTTTGATATGTTCTGTCTATACAATGATAATCTAAGTTCTAATATGTTATATAAAGTTTATAAATTTTTCTGTTATTCACTAAATATGTTAACATAATATTACTAATTAAGTTATATCATTTATTATTTTTGTAATTATATATAACAATGTCTGGAATTATTAATGTCATTATGACTTTGTAACCCCCTTTGCAAAGGCGAAAGCCATGGCAAATAAATGTTGATTGATTGATTGATTATTAGATTTTATATTGTATTCTTTCATAACCTATAATTAAGAGTACCTGTACATATTCAAATAAGTTAGCAAATGTTGATTGATTACAGTACATCGTAACAGTTTATAATTCCATACTGTTATATTTTATCACAAAAACGTATTCATCATCATAATTTTCTCTAATTTTGTTTTAGCTTTAAAGCAGTGTAATAATATCCAATAATGTATTAAAAGAAAAAAAAAAGCAAAAATTAAGTAAATTTGGAACTTGGCATAGAAATAATGGTTTTCTGTTTTACAGCACTGCAGGAAACTTATGACTAAAATAGAATTTAAAAATTAAATTTGATATTTAAAGATCATCATTAATATTTCCTTATTATTAAATTTAAGAAAAAAAATTATGAGTAAAAACAAGTACTTCTACATATTTAATAGGCCATTAAATTAGCCTTTATTTTTGAGACATTTACTGATATTGAAGAATTTAAAGTACAGAACATGAAAATTTTTTTAAATTATCAGTATCACAAATTCATCGTAACAATTAAGTATATACCTGTATCTTTTATACACACATCTTTAATAATTTTATAAATAAAATAGGGAATCAAAAATGCATTTATAATTATCCATAAATTTATTTTTCAATTATAACTATATAAGAAGATAAAAGGTATTAAATATGAATAGACTGAACTAATTCATTTGAGTATTCATTGCCATAGATCCAACGTACATAAATATACCAAAAATATCCAGCACAAATTATACTTACAAAAACTAATAAAAAAAACAAACATTTTCGACAATTTTTAAATCATCATTATCAGGTTAAAGGCAGTTGAATATCAATGTGAAAATTCAAAACACTGATGTAAAATTGACAATTATTTTTTAAGTAATAGTAATAAGATTTAATTTATAATTTTGCCTCAAAAATAATCTCCATGCTTTGGAGAATGTATCCGCCTCCCTGTAATTTATGGCCATGTCCTGAAAATTAGTTTGTATATTTCAAGAATCTCTAAATGTTTTAGATTAATACATCCTAGTAGGAATGGGACTTTATCTTGTTTCATTGAGAAATACCCTTATATTGTTTTCAGATGCAAATGTTGCTAACATTGTCACGGAAAGGCTGTTTTGGATAGAATAATAGTGCTCCTTGATACACTTTTAAATAGATCAAGCTATTTACAAGCATATCAAGGAGCACCATTATTCTATGGTATGAAATGGTATAGACAGACACAGAGCCTGTAATGATAGCGCCACCTATGTCTGGATGGTGGACATAGATGGCGCTATCTGTGTATGTGTGTGTCTGGGCACCATGTGCGAGTTCTCTCTCCTCCACTGATCCAAATACCTTGCAGTGTTGTCAGAACATCCTAGGTGGTGGGCTATTCGATGATATGACCATCTGGCTTCTCAATCCAATGATCCTTCCCCTCTCTAGATCAACAGGTGGCACAGAGCTGGGAATATGGGGACAAGACAACAACCTTTGTGGTGACCAACGACAGTAGTATTGGATCATTCATTAAAACTATGAACAGGATTTATTATCTACCAAGTCTGTAATTTTATATAATTATTCTGTATATAATTAAAGAGTCAGACTTTATTGTATTTGCCTCACCTTTTTTCTTGGTAGTCATGCAACTGCCAAAATATTTAGATCATTGACTTTCCTTAGAATCCTTAAATATTCATTGATCAGTGTTGAAAATCTCATTTAAAAGACAAGGAAAAATATTTTCTTTACAAAATTAAGATGTCTTTCAAATAAGAAATGGGAGTCCTTATTTGGAAAGTAGCCTAAAGGTTAATGTTGTAATACAGGTACTCCTCACTTTACAATGACTACATCGTTAAGCAAATTGGTCGATAAGTGAGGAGCTTGTGTCGAGAATATAGGATTGTTGTAAAATTATACAAATTATGCAACAAATTTCAAATTTATTCATAAAAAGACTATTATAGTACGCTATTAGCCTATTATAGTACTATAGCTTTAGTGCGCATGTCACCATTCACCACTGACTGACACTCAAGCTGAGAAAGGGGATTCCCTGAATTTCAGGTCGAAACTCAATTGGTCGTAAGTGTGAGTGGTCGTTGAGCAGATAGGTTGTAAAGTGAGGAGTACCTATACTGAATTTGAAGAATTTTGTCTTAATTTTTATTAATACAGGGAAACCCGGTTATTGAAGTTTTGATTAATGCAGTTACTGATTTGATACTAAAATCCTGATTACTGCTCCAAAAATTTCAGTTATTGCAGTTTTTTGCTCAAAAGAAAGTTTTTATTTAGTCTCTTTTTAGCTCAAAATATAAAATGTTGGGAAATTGTTTTTCACAATGCAATACATTTTGACATTCAATTCAATCTTTTTTTCTACTTAACACAGGTAAAATGCAAAAATAATTTTTTTGCAACCATTCCAATGCAATAAGATTTTCAATAATGCTTATTTGCCATACATTAAGATTTATGGTAAGATTCAATAATTTTTGCCTTTCTTCATCAACAGCTTCTTAAAAGCATTTTGAATTTCTTAGATGAAAACTTCCTGATCAAGTAAATTTGAACTGACAACATCAAAAACAAAGCAATTCATTTTGCAACATAAATTTTGAATTTATAATTTTAATTTTTGATAATGCTCCTGGTCATCCAATAAAATCTAATGATTTGTGTCAAAACATTAAAGTAATTTTTTTTTACTGTCCAATATGACCATTACTCTAGCACAATGGTTTCCAAAGTGGACACTACAACCCTCTGGGGGGGAGTGACTAAACCTAGGAGGGCAAGAAGAAGCAAGGGGACAATAGGAGTGCTGGTCCTGATCAAACGATGACTATAGGCAAGAGTTGAGGTCAGGGTCACACCATGCTATGATACGGAGAGGAAGCATTGTAAGGGGGTGGCATAAGCAGCATTTACGTGGCAGCATTTCAAACTTGTATCATACTGAGAAAATCTACCACACAGCCTTGGTTGAGGTCACTGACAACCTATCCCTTTCCTCCATTAAAATGGGTAAGAAGAAACATTTCATTTAAATTAATGGTTTCCATATATGGAGGACAATGCATACCAAGGACACAAAGTGTGAGGTTCATAAAGTTTTTCTAAGAATATTTCCAAGCCTTTCTCACACAAGGAAAAATGAAGTTAGGAAGTGTTGGGGGCATTGGATATAAGTTTATAGAACCAGGGGTAGTGGCTCAAAAGTTTGAGAATCACTGCTCTAGCTTGTAGACCAGAAGTGCAATTTCAATATTTAAAGCGCAATATTTTACCTGTGTATGACTTTTAAGCAGGCAATTGAAAAAACAACAGGAGAACTTTGATAGAACTTTGAAAAAATTTTAGCATAAAAAATGTTCATGAAAGCATTGATGAAGTGTGGAAAGAAGTTACAGTAACTAACATGAGAGATGTCTGGTAAAAACTTATTCCAGAATGCATGAATGATTCCTGGTGATTTGACTCTTAAATTAATGTTACAGTAGAAGAAATTATGCAATTTGCATTGGATCATGGACTAACTAAAGTGGATATGGAAGATGTTCAAGAATTTATCTAGTTCTATGATGAAAACCTTACTGATGAAGCACTTATTAATCTGCATGTAGAATGAATGCATGAATCTTGAAGTCATAACATTGAAGATAATGAAATTAAGATTGCAACAAAGGAATTCACATTAAAAAACACTAAATATTTCATGTGTATGAATCTCTCATGCAAAATATAATGAATGGTGATCTTAATGTTGAACATTCAATGAAAGTGTGCTAAGAAATAGAAAACACTGTTATTAAGTACTGTAACAAGAAAAGAAAGAAATTTCTGAATTAAAATGAAAATTATTTTGAAAATAACTATTATTAAGCAAAAACATGTTTTAAAACAAAGTTTCATTTAATTTATTACATCTTTTCTTTAAAGTATGTACACAAATAAATATCTAATATAATATTTAAAATTTTAAGCATAATTTTGGAAAATTCTTGGCAACAATGTTCTATTTCTCATACATTATTATTCTCAATTATCATGGTTTTGATTATTGCAGTGTTTTTCCTGGCAACATTAATCACAATAACTAGAATTTCCTGTATGTAAAAATTTATCTAACAAATTTTAATAAATCATTTGCATGGAAATGATTTGAATGAATAGAACACAGTAAAGTTAAAAATATGACACCGCCATCAAGAATAGACATCAAAAGAAAATTAAAAATTTGAACTCAATTTATAAACAAAATTTGAAGCATTGTTTCTTCTACCTTAAAATAATCATGTTTAATTTGGTATTAGTATGCCTGAAGATCACAACTAAGTAAACATTTTAAACAAAACAATATTTAAGAAATAATTACTAAAATCAATGAATAGTTTAAAATCTTATAATTTTTCAGTAAATCTTGCATCCTAAAATATTTAAATTTTAATCAAACTACCTTATAACTTTCTCTTCAATTTCTACATAGACTGATAACATGATATATAAATTTCTTAGTATAGATCAGTGGTGTACAAACTATTTTCACTTCTGACCCCCATTCTGTGTAAAATTTTGTTGCGACCCCTAGATAGACAGTAGACATTTTTTTTAATTGTCAATGTTGTTAAAATGAAAGTCTTTCTGGAATTTGCACTTATGTTTCTGCCTTATTAGAGGTCTGAATAAAACATAATTTTACTGGTACTTGATACTTGTTGAAGAAAACAAAAGCCTTATATTTTTTATTGTCAAATAAATTTCTTTGAATTTAGCAACCCCAAAAAATTTCGTCTTGAGTCACAACCCCAAAGGGGTTGACTTTGGTCTTGAGTCATACTTAACTTTACTGTGTTCTATTCATTCAAACCCTTTGGTCTTGAGTCACAACCCCAAAGGGGTTGTGACTCAAGACCAAAGGGTTTGAATGAATAGTTTGTGCACCACTAGTATACATAAACTAAGAAATTATATAAAATATGAATCAGAATTAATCAAAATATGAAATTTATAAATTATAACAACAATATTTATAGTATTGGAAAAAAATCACATTTTAAAGATAACTAATTATTAATTAGTTGCCTATCTAACTACACCTTTAACTATCAATGTTTACAATACAATAGGAATCCCCCCAAACTATAACTAAAAATGACTACAGTGAAGGTACTTTTCATTAACTTATCATGTTGGAGAGATTTAATTTCAAAGAAAATGTGTATTTTGTCTGCAATATTTTCAGCATATCTAAAGAAAAATGAATATATGATGCACTTATTTCTAGCAAATATGATTATTTCATGTAACATGAATTTAACTAGGATCTCAATTCTAAAATATAAAAACATTTCAAAAACTTTCACATTTCTAATTCTGAAAAATACAGCACAGATTAGTAAATATCAATATTAAATAGTGCTCTTACCATACAAAAATTTATCAAAAAATTTATTTCCTTAAGTCATTTATGTTATTTTAATTAATCCATATAGCTTTTTAGTCTTAAGAATAAATTTTATAGAATTATCACACAGTAATATACAGTGACTTAATATACAGCATTTAGAGCCTACTAGATATACAATAATAGTGAATCATGAATATTTTGAATAATACGATTTCATTTCTTTGAAGTAAAAAAATATTAGTAATACTAGCAGATAGGCCCGGAGTTGCTCGGGCAAAAGTAACGATAGCGAAGATTAAGATTATTACATTATAGTTAACCTTACCCCGTTTTCACAGAATGCAAGAATTGGGTCCCCTTGTCTCCAGACTAATTAGAAAATTTTTAGATGGGTCTAAAAATATGTTCGATTTCCTGCAAAAACAAAAAAAACTGCATCTACGTCTTGCATGTCGCTTTCTCTTAACATTTTTATTGTTACGTAACACTTCCATTGTTGATGGAAGTGTTAAGCCTTAATCCTGTCCCTCTCCCCCGTGGAGAGGAATTTCTAAAAATCCCTTCTTAGTGTGCATTCTCGTGACATACCCTAACTACGTAACAAATTTCAACTTTCAACTCCTAACCGTTTGGGCTGTGTGCTGATTATTATTATTATTATCAACTCATCTCGATTATATATATAGATAATATAAAAACTTAAACAGCATTAATTTAATATCTTATAAAAATCATATTATCTCCATCAATATTTTCTCTCTCTCACATACACAATTTTAAAAAAGTAAAATCAATAATACACACAGAAAAAGTAGATTTTAAAATTTCTATGAAAAAAATGAACAACAAGAACATTCAATTTTGACATTCATATTATCAAGAAGTTTTTTTCAAATAAAAAGAAATTAATTTTCAAATCAAAAACACTATTTTCAGTATAATAATAAAATAGATCATTTCATCTACAAAAAATACTGTTTGTATCCAATATTTATAAAAAACTGTTTACAAATATTGGATGCTTTTCTAAGTATTTGTTCAATTTCATGCAACTAATTTTTAAAACTTGAGAAAATAAATCAAATAAAAAGTTTGCATTATTACATCATCATATAACTCAAATAAGAAATTCAAAATTTATTTACTTACTTATAAACTCTGAATATCAATAATATATAATTGCAATTTATAGATTTTTTTGATATAAAGTCTATTCCTATTTAGATTGTAAATCAATTTCAATTTACCATAAAATTAAAATACAGATTTAGAGTGCAAAAATTTCATAAACCTAAATAATTAACTATATAACGTTAAATTACTCATTCATTTGTAATTAAATGCAAAAATATAAATATTTGATAGGAATTTAAAATATACTATCTAAAGCAAAAAATCTGGTTAAACAAATATATTTTAATTATATATACACCATAAATTTCAAACAGCAATATCATACTGTAAAGCTAAAATCAATTAATACTAGTTTTATTACACTACTGAATATCTTAATGAATTTAATTATTAAAATAAACATTCTATGACAAAATATCTTTATATAGGCAATATTTGAGTAAAGTAAAAATTTTTTTCTATTAATTAAATATTGCTTAAACTTTAGTTATAGTTTAATAATAATGTATATATACATATACAAAAAAAAAGTTTTCAAGTTAAAAATAAAATTTTGGAATTATAGATCTTGAAGCAATTTGAAAAACCTAAACAAACTAAAAGAATAGTGATAGTAATAGTAATTTTTTAAAGTAAATTTTCAATTCTAAATTGTTTTGATGATAAATTATGTTGAGAAATACTTTATTAGTGCTATATATAAATTATTAGTAAGTTATAATTCAAAAGTAGTTAATAATTATTAACTATCACACTTTCAAGAACCTCTTACCGGTGTTGGATACAAAACAAAAGATCGTCGTAAACGTTTTCGAACTTGGTAGCTCTTCTTCAGACGGTAAAAAACTAGTAATGCAGATCGAATAATGGAACAAATTATTTTTAAACAGAAGTTATTAACAATCATTAACTGTTCACTAATAAAACATAATGCATCAGTTTATTTAAAGTGTATAAAATACTAGAAGTGAGATCATTTGTTTTTATGAATCAACCTTGTCATTATCAAAGGTAATCAATACCATCAATATATACATACAATGAGATAAGCAAATTATTCTGAATTAACTATATAACGTTAATTCTTATTGGTGTTCGCTACACTCAGGTTATCTTTTAGATCCTTTGGTGGACTACATCCTTGCAGCATAAAAACTGCACGCCAACATCAAACATCATCTTACAAAATATTTTTAGCAATGTCTACATACAAAAATTTCAGGTAAACAACATATTAAAAATGTTCACTTTCTTTTAACATGTAAGTTTATTTTATTTTCATTTTATTAAAGAACAAATACTATAATCTCTTGTATTCTCTTTAAAATTAACATATAAATAAAGTAATACAATGCCTGCTTTGCATCCTGTAATTTGTCTTATAACTAGCTAAGTTCAATATGACTGTAGTATATTAACTTAATGACCTTGACTTTACATTTTAAGTGAAACATCCTGTAACTAATAAATAAATGAATTTAAATATTAATATCTTTTTTTTCTAATTAAATCTCTATTAACTGTAAATAAATTGGATAAGGTATACTGTACACTACATATACTCAAGATAAAGCAAAAATCAGTTTTTTTGTGTTAAATACAATTAAAACTTTAATATGAATACACAATATTTTACATTGGAGAAAAAGCACAAAAAATTGCTGTGTCAAACTTTGTACTTATCATACAGAATACACGTGACAAAAAGAATAGACTTTATTTAGTATCAGACCCTCTTCAGATCTTTTTTGTACAATTATGAATTCTGCATAATAAATTACATTAAACTTAATGTTTATTTATATTAAATATGTTCAAAACCCAGAAAAAAATTAAGGTTTTGAACATGTACAATATAAATAAATGTTAGGTTAAATGTAATTTATTGCACAGAATTTATAATTGTACAAAAAAAAGGACTGAAGAGGGGCAAATAGCCTGAAATGCATAGTCACCCCTTTAAAAAGGCACAAAAATTGCAATAAGCCGCAGCAATTTTTGTGCTTTTTTTCCCAATGAACATAGAAACAACAAGAAGCAATCAAGTATTAAAATATTTTACACATTGAACATCTGATATTGAAATATTCAGGTACCATCTTCAGAAACAACATAATTAAACCATTTGATTATGTTACTGCAGATTTTCAAACACTGATTTAACCACAACCAAAATAAATTTTACTTTAGTTTGAATTGTATTACCTAAAAATATTTACATTAGAAACTTTAATTATACCAAACACTACACACAAATTTTTATATACATATATACAAATCAGGCTCTGGTCTAATAAATTATGTGAATTCTTTTTTCTTTTTGCAAATATTTTTTCGATTACAAATTTACTTTTATTATGCATGACTTTTATATAAAAAATCTAAATTTTGCAATAAAAGATAATCATTATAATAGTCAAATAAAAAATATATTTAAGTCCATAATTTTTCATTTTCTAAAATATACAGTTTACAGCAACAAAATTAATTTCTGTAATTTCATAAAGTTAATAATAAAAGCAATATAAAAATTAATAAATTTTATATTTTATATACATAACTATAAACAAAACAGCCTAGTATTTATAACTGTCTACATCAATAGAATCCAAATATGATGTTATTAAAATAAAAATATATTTTATAATGACTGTATATATTTATTTGTAGTATAATATTTTACTACTGTTCGTTATAACATTTTTTTTTTATATGAAAAACAAAATATTTTTAGCTGAATAAGAGCTAGAATTATATTATTGTAAAGTTTTAACTATTTGGCAAAAAAATACTCTTATATTTTTAAATATTTGAAATAAGTAATGCCACCAATACATACATACATACATACAAGAAAGACATTGGCCATACACATGCTTAGGCAGCAAAAAAGAGGGTAAGGGAAAGGAAAGGGGAAAAAGAAGGGAGAGGAGATAGACATTAGAGAAAGGTAGGATCCCTCTGAACGGCATACATGGCTACAGTACCCTGTTTGATGTTGGCGTGCAGTTTTTATGCTGCAAGGATGTAGTCCACCAAAGGATCTAAAAGATAACCTGAGTGTAGCGAACACCAATAATTGAGTGCTGCACGAATAGCTAAGTGTAAAAGTTAGTGCCAAGTGGCTGTTAGTAGGAAGACTTATATCTACTTAATACTAATTAAACTGAACGCGATTGAGAATCTTAATACTACTTAACAGCTAGACAGACAGTGCAAAAAGGAAACGAACACAATGACAAACTAGATGAGATGAACAGACCGACAGAGACAAACAGGCAAGACCCCAATTTTTTTTTTTTTTTTTTTTTTTGCATTAATGCCATTAATAATAGCATTATTTCAAATATCATTAATTCGTTAACTGATTTTATTAAAATCAATATAAATTTAATACCATCAATAAATATTAGCTGAGGTAAGTTTATTAATAAGATAGACCAAAGCCAAATATAAAATGTATTTTAAAGTTTGGTGACTCAGCAATACTACTTAAACAATCCTTTTTATATAATACAGTGTATATTTATTTGACAACAAAAATAAAAATGATTTACACAAATTAATTTATTATAAATAAATAAAATTAATAAACCATACTGAAATTCTTATGTAAAATTCAATAAAAATATCAGTGATGAAAATTTTTCAAACTTTATAGTTTTTTCCTACTTATATTTATTATAGTCTTTTATTGTACACGTACTTTCTCTCATACTGAAATTTAAATTCATAACAACGGTCTATCATTAATTAGAAATGATCAAAACATTACTACTTTGAAAAGAACAATAAGAAATTCTGGAATTTTAAATTTCTCTTGAGAATCTAATATTAGATATAAATGTGATGTAGATAGTAGGCCTGTAATCTAAAATATTTTCCAATTCAGTTCACTTCCAACTTAAAGAGAAAAAAAATTATATATGTCCTAAGTATATTACAATAAAATAATAATAATACTCACTTTTAACAAAATACTTTAAACTAAAACTTTATAGAATTACATTTGTTCAATATTAAAATTTTAAACTATTAAACTTTATGATTTTCTGAAAAATCTGAAAGTTTTCAATGAATAAAACATTTATAGTTGAGATTTAACTTTTTAAATTCATTTTTAGTGTAAAATATAAATTTATATTTTTTTTATTAAGTTTTTTTTTTTTGCTATTAAAAATTGAGAATTTTAAATGAAATATCTAAAGAAAGAATAAAATATGAATTAATTCCTGAATTTATCATAAAACAAGAATTTTCTTCTTAAATTATCTTTAATTGTATGCAAATAATACATACAGATATTTAAAATGTTTCTATGTAGTAATCATTGTGACTCATTAGCTTACTAATATTTCAAAGAATTGTATAATTATATTGTTATATATATTTTCAGTTTAGCTGTGAATAAAATTTCAATATTTCTGGATATTATATACATTTCCTTTAACATTCTTAGATCTTTGAAATAAACCAAAAAGGAAATATTTTAAGAATTTTCCAAATAAAGATACAAATAACTCTACAACATATAATAAAGTCACTGAAGTGTACACAAAAGAAAAAATATTACAATAGGAAAATTGCATTAACATTTAATTTTCAAGGCATCATTTTTTATTAATAAATAAAACTTAAACAATAAAATAATGATTTTACATATACTTTCAACTTCTACTCAACTTTTATAACATATTTCTCATTTTAATCAAAAATTAATGAATTTTCACTTAAAAAAAAGTATTCAATGAACTGTTTTTATTTCATCTTACTATATATCTTTTTTTTATATCAGAAGACACTTTAATTTTAGTTCATTTATAGAACTAATTAATAATTAACACATTAACGACGCCGGTTAATTAAACAACAGTCGTCATTAGTCAACTATTATATAATAATAATTATTTTTTTAATGCTTGCAGGCATATCATTTACGAGTTTGCCGTATTAAAGATCAAATTGCACTTTAAAGAATAATTAAAATGTTGCTAATTTCCCGGAAACTAACACATTTTTTACCATAAATATCACGATATAAAGCGTGGTATTTAAAAAATCTGCATCGGTGAGACTCAGGATTTAATCTCGGGGATGCCGAGCCAAACATATAAGACGAGTCAATCCGTTTAACACGGGATTAAATGCGAATTCGATGAAATTCCCACCTCGTGCGACCGCTAACTGGTTTGTGGTATAGAAACAGAAGACGCCACACAATATACAGATTTTTAGTGTTTCTTTCCTCATCTTTGGAGGTGAGTAGTTTAAAATTATATTAAGTATCATTTGCCCCTTTCAATCATCTTCACCGCATTAACAAGAACAGAATTTCAATAGCATTATGTTAAAATGTATTTTTCTTTTGCACGTTATTTAAATTTATTAATCCATTTCATTACTTACCACTTTAATTACTGCAACTGTATGCATGAATAATTATCAAATTTAACTAATTGTGAATTATTTTTAGTGTTTTAAAGTCGAAATAAATGGCACATTGGCTTAAATAAATGCAAAGGAATTATCATTTCCATGCAAAAAACGATAATATTGTAACATATCTGTTGTCATATAGTATCTTAATACTTATTACTTTATACGAATAGAATCGAATTATTTCGCTAAATACAAGTGTTTATCGATTAAAAAGATAGCTTATTTAACGTAAAATCGACAAAATTCTATAATCAGTTTGCATCTTACCTTCTAAATTTAACAAAACTTTTTACAATTCATACAATTGATCCGAAAACGATCGGAACGAAGTCACTGCAGTCGACACGACACCCCCTGGTGTCGATAGATGGCAATTTTGTGATGGTTAATGTCGTCTGCTCTTTTACTTTTTTTTTTTTTTTTTTTTTTTTCAGTTACTTTTTCAAAATTAAAACGAAAACTGAAGTGAGTAAAAATCTAATTATGTAGTTAAAGGTTGTTTATTTTTATATACTTTCAATTATGTTAATTTTTTTTTTTTAATTGTGCAAGAAAAGGTAATGTTATTAACTATTATTAACTACTGTATAGTACTGTACATTAAGTGAGGGAGAAAGATGCGTTGAGTGTGAGTAAATGCACTTTATCGATCGATTTTTTATTCAATTTTTTCGTATAAAACGACGCAAAATGTCGTTGCTAAACATAGAGAGTAAACAATTTTATTAAATATGAAAATTGTATATTCGTGTTTAATAGCACACAATTATATTTGAACTGTTCATTTCAGATTTTGGAAATAAGCATTTTCCACTGATTAATACAAGTCACACTACAAGAAATGAGCATCTCCAACTGACTAATACAAGTCACATTACATGAACTTTAAGCAAATAAAGACTATTATCACACAGGAGTTTGAGGCGTTTAACCTTTCCCATTTGGGAAGTATTAAGCATTAAATATGCTGTATATAACTTATACGGTATTTATTTTGTACCCGTTCAGTTCCTCCTCAATCTACTGTATAATGTTACTTTACACGTCTATAAATAAAATTCACGTCTTAAAATATGCTCCAGCAACAAAGTTTTTATTTAAAACTATAGACTTAGGTCGAAAACGTTTTTTACTGTGTTAAAATTTGTTGCTGGAGCATATTCTCTATTCCTATATATTAAAAACTAATAAACTACAGTATAAAAAAATCGTGTTTTTTCTATAACCCCAACTTTTAAAAATCCTGCACAGGGGCTTAATTTTTATATATTTATTATTACATTTAATAAATATCTGAAAACAGTGTCAATACGCAAATACGTGTATTCAACACAAGTATTTAATAATAATAATTGATTCTTGAGATGATTTTGAATACATTTTTTAAAAATTTCATACAATTCTAAATCTTACAGCTTATAAAATATTAAATGATTTATTTTATAAAAAAATTGATTGTTTTCATATTATTATAAGTAATTTAATATATTATATTATTAAAACGTTTTTTTTTTTTATTTTTTTGGTAATACACAACAGTAAAGTTATTTATTTATATAACAAAACAGTATATCCAATTCCTTATAACAGATTGCACTTTATCATAGAACTAATATAGAGTTATTGGTCCAGTGATAAAACCAATAAAATGATTATGAATTAATATACATCATCTTTCTGCATATTATAACGATGTGCATTTAATATTTAATAATAAAACCATTCTTGAGTAATCAAATTTAGTTCTGTACATATTCTATGGTATTGCAGCTTTTAAAACACATTAAAAAATGTATTTAATATTAAAATTTTATTGTATTAATTTTCAATAAAAACTTTTAAGCGATGTTTTTAAACCTGTTTTAAATTATATGAATAATTTTATCCATATTTTGTATAAAATATTTAGAAAAACCTACTTGATCAAAATATTATTTGACAATGCTCTCATTATATTTTTACAAAACAAGATTCTCTTTTTATTTATAAAGAGGAATCTTGTTTTCGCAATCCTACTCTATCATTCTGGGCGATTGTAATATCAAACCTGGATAAATTGTTTGTTTAGATAGTAACTATCGCATGAAACAGTTTAAATTCGATGATAAAATATTGGAATTTGACACATCAATTTTATGTTTAAATTGAAATTTAAACAGAATTTCAAGTTTTAATTAATTTAAATAATTAAATAAAAAACTATAATTAAAATTAGCTTTGCTAAATCCTTAAAAATCTTTAAAAATATTTAAACTATATTTAATATTTTATTGAATTCGTATAAGTTAAATGAGTGACTTCGCCAATATATTTTTTTTAGATATTCTAATGGAATGCATGTTAAAAATATATTGATTACTACTGAACATGTTAAAGTACTTTTTGTTGACATTTAAAGCAGAACTATCAAATTACTAGTGCAGGCCATAACAATAAATTCATGAATGAAATACGAGAAATATTAAACTATTTTGGAACTATTCCAAACATATATCGTCTTTAATTAAAGTTTATTTTTCAGGTTAAGTTTAATATCCTTTTTTTCAAGTTACATCTGAAAATTTGGGGTAAGATTTTTAAATAAATTATGCAATTAATTATATACTTAATTATTAAACAGATTAAAGAAATCACCCTTTTGATTATACAATTCCAGAGATCATAATTAAACTTTTAAAATTTTTTTCAATATGAACTTGTATATACATCTGAAAATTTATTATTTTTAAGTTAAAATATAATACTGCATATAAGTTCTAGCAATGAGGTTGATTACTAGGTAAAAACCACACCCTATCCCTACTGACAGTATGTAAGCATAATGAGATTTCAATATATGAATGATAGGGCAAAACTAAACCTAGAAACAGTCTGAACAGTGTACATGTAAAAAAAAGACATACAAAACAGAATATAGCATAAGCATTAGCATTTAATTAAGTAACACAGCACACTTAATATTATGTTGTTTTTTATAATCGATAGATAGAAAGAAAATTAAGTTTGTGAAAGATTTTAAAATTCTATGAATAAAATTATATTGGCAAATTCAAATTTATTGATGGATATTTCGAGGATAAGTGAGTTTTTTTTTTTTTTACCTTTTTTATTGTTAAGTTTTATCATAAGATGTCACAGAAAACATTCCCTAACTACAGTAAAAATTAGAAGATATTTCAATATTATATATTTTAAAATATAGGAAAAACTAAAATTAGTATGTAATAAAAGGAAAATAGTAAGTTTAACCATCATTGAAAGGATAAACTTCCTCATTGATAAAGGAAATGAGAAACTTCAGACATCAGACTACAATATTTAATTGTGTCATTAACCTGTTTAAATAATTAATATAAATTTTTTTAGAGTTATGTGGCGTATTTAACAAAATTTCATATCTAAGTGTTTATATTAATATGTTTTAAAAGATATTTTTAATAAAGAACTTCGTCCATTTTGTAGATAAATTTAATATCAAGAAAAATAATTAGTGAGATAATCTAAAATCAATTTTCGTTCTGGTTAAACTGCTAGCTTAATATGAGTTATTCCATAAGAAGAAGGAAAAAAATCACAAAATTAGTTTTTTAATACAATATTAGAATCTAGGTCAACATTATTGAATTATCGAAATTTTCATGTGCACGATGTTCAATATTTGACTGGTGTTAAAATCATAATTTATGAGTGATACGATCTCAAATTCTTGTAACTTTTTTGTGGATTATCGATTTTTCATTGAGCTTCACAAAATATGCACAATGAGCTGAACAATAATACTATGAAGTTAATAATTTCAAGTGTAATTTATACATTAATATTAATTGAATTTTTCTTTTTTTTCAAACTTATTATATTCGCCTTTAATTATATTCTTTACCTGCTCTTATCGCCTTATATATCAAAGTTCTAGACGTGATTATGATATCCAGACCATTTGTCATTTATATAATCTACATCACATATGCAATTTATCGACGTCTTTACCGAAATACAATCTCGTCTAGCATATTTTATAAAGATATAAATAGTAATAATTAACAACAATAAAAAAAATCATACTTCAATTTAAAAACGTATACTCGATTTTTGTCGAATGTTGAAGTGAAGAAATAATGGCCTACTTATTTTATCTACTTTAAAATACGGACGTGATTTAATTATTTTGATCAAAACAATTTTCTAGGAACATTAAAACAATTAAAATGTTTTTGATGATAAAATTATTTGAATTAATTTCACGAGAATAACTTTTATTTACATTAATGAACTTTTATAGATCCACTAATATGACACTTTAATATTATGGCAACTTGCGCTATCACAAGATGGCACTGGTTGCAATTGATGCCAAGTTTTGGTCAACATACGAAGAATTTGCGTGGGACAATAGACAAATATCGTTCATTAGTTTCTTTTATATTTGCAGAATAGACTAGAAATCAAAAGTTTTCTGTTGTTTGTTGATAACGTAATTTTGGAACCCTAGAAAAAAGGTAACACTAAGTGGAGGGCATATGACCCAAGTGCCCCAATGTACGGGCGTCACTGTATACAATGAACAGACCGAACAGGGTCTAGGTAAATTAAGTAATTTCCTATAAAATAATTGTGACACAACCGGAGAAGTAACCAAACGAAAGAAACCTCACCTTGTATAATTTCAGCAATTTTGAATTATTTTCTTTGCGATTAATGTTTTTAGAATGTTCTTTTTTAAGTTTGTTGTTCCAACTGAAGAAGGCCTATAGTACAGTGTGTCCCAAAAGTATATATAATTAACGTTTTACTGCTTTACAGAATTGTTAGGGAATTAAGAGAAATGAAAATTACTTTACACTGATTTTTGATAATTTCAAAATTTAAGATCATTATATTAAAATCCCAAAAATATAGATAGATTGAAGCATAAAAAACTTAAAATTACAAAAATAAAAATAAATGACATAACATTTTTTACTTTGTTGTCAAGTAGTAATTTAAATACTGAATCAAAACTTTTCAAAATTCCACATGGAGGAGAGTTTAGTATGGAAGAAATTGCATAAATGTGGAAATTAAAAGCAGAAGACTGTAGTGTCAAGGAAATTACTGTTTTAATGAACAGATCTACTTCTGGAATTTATAAAATTTTGGAAAACTCATCACTAATATTTTCTAAACATCGATGAGAAAGGCCCAAAATAATATCTAAAAGGGATGATAATTTAATTATACGTCTTGAATCACAGTAGGATAAATCAGTTCGTCAAATTTTGTGTTGAAAGTGGGTTAAAAATAACAAAAAGAACACATGATGTGGAATGACTAATAGCTCTCAGTCCTTTTCAGTGATGAAAAAATAATTTAATTTGGATGGGCTAATTACTGGCATGATATTGGGAAAGAAGAGCGCAGTTTTTCAGCAGGCAACAGGGTGATGGTTTTGTTATAGTGTGGGGCTGCCTTTGATTTAATGGTTTTCAAATTTAGTGATTTTAACTGGTAGACAGACATCTAAAAGTTATCAAGAAACCCTAAAAAGTAATTCATTACCTACTGGAGAAGAAATTGGAGGACCTGATTGGATTTTCCAACAGGATAATGTCAATATTCATTGTTCACGCTCAATAACAAAGTAGCTTGAAGATCATAATATTCGAGTTATGAAGTGGTCTGCAAGAAGCCCGGAGATTAATCTGATTGAGAACTACTGGGGCATTTTTGCTCAAAAAATGTATGCTAATAACAGGCATTTTACGACGGTTTCAGAGTTTAAACAAGAAATCATTGAGTGCTGGTTTCAAATGGATCCAGAAATCATACAAAATTTAATTAAATCAACGTCTAATTGCATTTTTGAAGTCATTAAGCACAATGGCAGTTCTATTTCATATTAAAATAAATTTAATTAATTTATGTTATGAATTATTGCTGAAAGTTTAAACTTGTCTATACTTTTGGGACATCACAAAATAAGTATTTTGTGTTTAACACTTTATGCAACTGTCAAATATTGTAAAAACAATTATATAACATTGTACTGTGCCATAAATAAACAATAATAACCTCATGCATTGTTAAGAAATACTTAATATTTAAAACATATAAAAACATATAGGTCGAAAGCGAATTTGGTTAATTATATATATTGCTGGAGTTATACAAGGTGTAATGTTTCTTTCGTTTTTTAATTTTCTATAACTCACATATAAATAAATGAAGTTTTAAGTGAACAATGAACATCGTATCATTCGCAGTTTCTTCAATAGGGCCCAGTAATAAATACAGGGTGTTCCATATATACATTTTGATTGTAAATAACTTCTATCTTTATAGTCTCCACTTTAAAAACTAGTTATACTTTAAAAAATCCAACAACGAGTTGCATAACTTTTCCGGGAAGAGTTAAAAATTGTGTGCAGCGTCAACTGTTATGATATTCTATTTTAAAAACTTATTATATAATTAATTATTATAAAATGGCAAAAAGCTTAACTTGTTAACAATCAAAATTTTGTATGCATTATGTTTATAACAAATAGAATTTATTATAAACATAATAATTTATTTGTAAAACACTTTAATACAATAAATTTAACACTTTATATGCGATCTATTTAAATACTCATAGCTATTTTTCATTAATATCAAAGAATAGAATTTAGACAGAATTATTCACTTACAGGCTACGAGTTTTATTCTCATATACAAATAGTTATAAATTATTTAAAATTTACTTTGTATTATATACACTTCAAACACGAATATAGATGATGTATATAGCTTAAATATTAGTTTTAAGCAATGTGAATTCATTTAATTTACCAATATTTATACTAAAATAACATAAATGAAGCATATTATTAATCATTTGTACTTGTAAGGTATCATATATTACTAGATATCTGCTTAAAAATAAAGGTTTTATTATTAAATTCTCTACAGATTTCATTTCTTTAATTATTTTAAAAACAGTTTAAGATTTAAAATTCATTAAACGTATCAAATAATTAAAAATTGAAATTCTGTAGTACAATATAAACACAACGAAATGAAATTCTCGTTTAGTTATTTTTCATAAATAAACTAATTGCAGTTTAAAGATATTGTAAAACATTTTGTAGAAGTTATTCACTTGAAAATATATCATGCATAAGGTTAATGTTTAAAAACGTATTATGCACCAATTATAGAAAATTTCCTATAAAACTAATGAGAAAATACTTTCTAGTTAATATTACATTCTGAATATTAGAAAAAAATAAAATGATTTTTTTCATTATAACATTCTATATAAGAGTAGAAAAAATACACATATACACACACATATATATATAATCCTTCATACAACCTTTTGATAATAATTTGCCAAGAATATTGCTGGCAATTCTCCAACAGTTCCTTTAGCTGGTAGAATAAATCGCTACGTAAGCCATAAATTGCGTGCTTAGGCTTTATCATTGATATTTTAATAGTTATAAAATTCGCAGTATTTTTAAAAGTAAAAATACTGAATGAAATATAATATAATTTATATTTAGCTTTAGCATTACATACTACAGTCGAGCGTAGTAAACAACGCCAAGTGGAAGTGAATATAACGTTAAGTATAAAGGTTTATATTTCTATATTATGATTACAATATCAAGAACATGGGCATACACAGAGAGGGAAAACGTGTAAAGATTATAATCATAAAAGTGATTGCACCCTCGACCGTGGAACTTTTGTCTGTCTTTTTGTATTGATACAATACCGTATTGTATAATCTACTTGAGAAAAAAAAACCAAAAAAATTTATTGTCGTCTCCAAAGTTTTGCTTCCCATTATAATGACTCGGGAATATAATTATTTACGAAATTCTGTCAATTTTGTTTATCAGAAACGGATATACCACCCAAAGGAAGTGCCGCATAAGCTAAACATCCTTTTAATAGTTAGTGATTTTCATATGTAATTGAAAAATAGCAAAATATTAAAGAACAATTGTTGCTTTTTAAAAAAAAAAAATATTTGAATGGGAAGAAATTACTATTATATTTTAAAGAATAGTCTAAAAAATAGTAAGAATTATTTTCCTTGTTAGATCTAAGTCTAAGTATAAATTAATACGATTTTTTACAATATCCTGTTAAACGTGAGTATTAAATTTATATTAATTTTTAATAAGGCAAGGAATTTCCCACCCTCTTTAATATTCCAGAAGTATTATAGAAATTCTCTTTACTTCTTTAAATAACAATTATCCTTAATACGATGTCGTTTATTTAGTTAAACATGAAACTTATTAAATATTAAAGCATGTTTATACAGTATCGTAAAGGTCGACAGACTGACGTGCAACAAAAAATGTCACGTAGTATTTTAAGAAAGACTGTACATCTGTACAACGATGAAAAGTCACACGGACAAAATTTCTCGAGTTATATGACTCTTGAGCATAAAACGGGCAATAAAACAAGCGAATATAAATTTTATCGGATTAAGAAACACGTATAGAATTAAGAAATAAATGATCATGTTCATGAATTTATATAAATCGAGTTAAAGAATTCAATGTTTTAGTTATAAACTTTAATTTTTATTAAGTAAAATGGCGTGGAAAAACTTGAAAAATCCTGGAAAAATCAGGTCACTGACTAAAATCGATTTTACTCGAAATACCATAATCTGTTTACGGTTTATAATAACCTTTTACGACGGGATGCTTTTGGATTTAATTTTAAAGTTCTGTAAAAAAACAAATAAAAAAATAGTAATAATAATATTTAGCACATAATTTATTCTTCCAATTATGTTCTGATTACTACCCATATGCGTATTATATTAATTAATACATACTATTTTCTAGTATTTTTAGGTTAGACAAAAACATATTGAAATTTAAATTAATATGTACACGTATAAATTTGAATTTTTCTGTAGAATTTAATTATTCTCACCTATAATTGATGCCCTACTATTCACGAGACGACTAACACGTGGACAAACGACGTTATGCGGACAACACGAGAGTAGCGCGCGCATCATGCGTCAGAAAGGGACATTTGCCATCGTTCAATACTGTTTGCTTGTCCTTGGGGACATTTTTATGCCAAATTTTGAAATTTCTTAAACTTGTCTTAAGAGTATTGTTATGTAACTGTGGTTAAAGTGTAGCAGCTCTGTATCTCAACACACCTATTAATAGAAGGTAGCCAAGTCCTATAGGCATTGTGCCTTACATTATGAAAATAATTATGCTAGAAATGAAAGAAAATTTTGTTTTTGAATGCAATTTCATCATTGATAAATATATTTTTTGTGTTTGATTGGATTTTTATTTTATTTTATTTTTACAGTTTTGGAAGTTTATATATTAAACCAGTTATATAAATAGAGTGTCACGTTGATTTGTTTGATAAGAGATTATATGTAACAGTTGCTAAGCAACCGTGGGATAAGATTACAATATAAAAACGTGAAAAATAACCTAAAATAAATAAAAACAAGTTATTGCTATTTTATAAATAGGATATCTTTCTCATAAAATTTACACTTTATTTTCTATTTTAATAATTTATATAAATTCTGTGACTTATGTATTGACTCTGACAATAAACATATTTATTTTATTACTTTTTTTTATAGCCTAGAAGATTGAAAATTAAATTTTCTGGGGCGAAGACATGCCTTTAAAACCGTCTTTCCTCCATTCAATTGAGATTCGCAGTGAAGCCCACGCAGCATGAAAATATCATGAATAATATTAAGGTTGTTTACATGACCTTTACAGCATTAAAGTTGAATATCAGGTTAGAATAAGAATAAATTATTTTGAATTCGTACACAATAATACATAAAGTTTAAAAGAAATTATCGCAAATCGTAATTTTTTAAACTATTAATATAAAATATATGTTAAATTAAGCGAATAAAGAGTTAAGAACAAGATAACTTACTAGGTAATTGTCGGGAATGGGAAGCGGCGGACTATTGCATTGTGGTGGTGGCTAGATTCGTGTGTCTAGCTTAGAAATCAATACTATATTTTCACAAAAGGAAACCATTCATTGGTTCGTTATTCGCTAACAAAAGAAATAAAACATATTTTAAAACAATACAAAAACAGTAAATATACAAACAATCATTTTCGGTTTATAATATACATTTTATCACCATTATCATTCATTCTTTCATTTATTTATTAAAGATTATTGTTTTAAAAAATTCGTTAAAATGAATCTTGTCATAGGCTACACGAATTCTCTACTTATTGACTTTAATATCTTAGTAATACGTTAAAAATAATTAGTGATACAGTAAATAAATTCTCGTAGGTGTAAATAGTATTATGTAAATATTTGACTGGTGCCTACGTGAAATTAAAGAATCGAAATCATAAGTTAAAATTGTAAATGAGAAAAATAATAACGAAAAACTCACGTAATACAGTTTTATTTTAAGAATTTTTATGTGATTTTCATTCTCTAAATCGTAAATTTTTGCATTTTTATTAATTATATTCGCTTTAAATTCGGTAATATTATTTGTGTAATGAATTTAAATTTTAAATTACATATAAATTTTTTGAAGAAATAAATTGCAATATTAATCATGTAAACAATTTATTATTAAGTATAATTTCTTGCATAATATCTATGCTAAATAACATTACTTAACTGTAAAGACTACCTTTTACAATTTTGTTCGTAAAACGAAATAATTACTTATATAAATAATAATAATAATAATAATAATAATAATAATAATAACTCTCCTGTGGTCACCACCTGGTCGTGGTGGGAGAGCCCAGTAATTTTACTGATCCATAGGGCAATGCAGGCTGGAGCATAAGCTCCTGGTAGGGACACCCATGCCAGTAAGGTCTATGGGGAGAAATGAAGCTAAGAGTGACCACACCCACATTCTGTGGAGATATTTATTATGGTAATAACTAGATCAAAGTGTGATACCGGCTCGGACGTCGTCCGGGTTAACAAGGTCCGCGTTCGTGAGTTAGGCAGAGGCTCACGTTCGAAAAATAGGCCACAGTCTCCCCTGGTTACCGGTGGCGAAAGCAGCACCGGCCCAAGCATGGCTACTGCAATGCCCTCAACAGATGTGAGGAACCAACCCAGCCTTGGTGTTTCTGTGGCAATGCATCCACAGACCACAAAGGCTGGAAAACCACGCCAACGGATGAAATGGACGGTAGAAATGAATGAGTTTATCATCCGTACTTACTACACGATCACAAAACTCGAAACAAACATGACAGCATACAGACAACAACTATACCATAGATTCACACAACAGTATCCTCATCTCACTGTCACCGAACAAAGGGTTGTTGATCAAAAAAGAACAATTATACACAACAACCTTATTCCACAAACAACACTTGAACTTTTCAAACAACAGGTTGCTGATCAAATACATCAACAGACAGAAACATCTAACATTAATGAAGATCATGTAACCTGTCAGGATAATCCAGTAACAAGCATTGATAATAACACACATACAACAATTAGCACTAATGATACTACAGACACTTCCTCATCCATCACTGATAACATAGACATGGATTTAGTTAATACGCTCTCACTTATATTTCAGGAAACACTCACTAAATATACAGGTACAGATCCCACACAACGACCACGAATACCAAAAATCAACACGTCAAAGGAAGTAGGAAAAACACTAAATTATGTAAACACTCACTTACTACCACACTACATTCATTCAATTTCTACACTCGCAGACATTCATACATTAGTTTATGCTGGGGCAGTCACAGTAGTGACACACCATGGACTGAAAGTACAATCACAGACAAATACACAGAAAACACAATTCTATCACAAGCCTGTCTGGCAGAAAAGAATAGAAACACAAATAAATGACATTAGACAGAAATTAGGTAGGCTAACACAATACACTAAAAACAACATAACACCCAAATTAAGGAAACAGCTCAAAAACATTTTCAAGAAAATAAAAACACACACAAAACATGAACATCACAACACACACATTACAGAATACATTGATACACTAAAACAAAAACTTGCTGCCAAAGCACGTAGACTCAAACGATACAAAACATGTACACTACGAAAACAACAAAATAAATTATTTACAAACAATGAAAAACTCTTTTACAGACAAATCAATAACAAAGCAAACACTGATACACAGCACAGTGGCACACCAACAGAAGAAGAACTTACAACATATTGGTCTTCTCTTTGGTCCAGTGCTGTCACGCACAATGCTGATGCAGGCTGGATCGAGGAGGAGAACAGAAACTTGCACAACATACCAACTATGCCCTGTGTTGAAATAAACATACATGATTTCCAATACACTGTTAACAGAACACACAACTGGAAGACACCTGGTGTAGACAACATTCACAATTTCTGGTACAAAAAGTTCACATCACTGCACCAGGAACTAGCTAAACATCTAACACACATCATCATCAATCCACAAGACATGCCAAATTTTCTTACTCAGGGCATCACCTACATGAAACCTAAAAACAACAATACCACAGACCCCACACAATACAGACCAATTACATGTCTTCCAACACTCTACAAATTATTGACATCCTGTATTGCAAACAAAATATACAAACATGTTGAAGAACACGACATTCTAACAGAACAACAAAAAGGTTGTCGTAGAAACCACAGGGGATGCAAAGAACAGTTACTCATAGATTCAGTCATTCTACGGCAAGCACACAGACAACACAGAAACATACACATGGCATATATAGACTACAGAAAAGCATTCGACAGTGTTCCACACAGTTGGCTGCTACATATCCTACACATGTACAAAATACATCCATCACTCATTGCATTCTTTCAAAACACTATGCAGCACTGGAGAACAACACTACATCTCAGGGTTAGTAACACTTCCATACAAACAAACCAAATTTTTATTAGGCGAGGAATTTTTCAAGGAGATTCCTTGAGTCCTCTCTGGTTCTGCTTAGCCCTGAACCCATTATCCAACATGTTAAACAACACGCAATATGGTTACAATATTAGACACAAAAAAACAACACAGTTTACACTGTCACATCTCATGTACATGGATGACATAAAACTTTATGCATCCACACAAAAACAACTTCATCAACTCCTACAAATCACACATTCATACACCAAGGACATACAAATGGAATTTGGCCTAGATAAATGCAAAACAGTTCACATAGAAAAAGGAATCCTGAAGAAAGAAGATTTTGCACTTGGAAATGGAGACATTATTGAATCCATGGAAGAGGGCGAGTTCTACAACTATTTAGGATTCCAACAGGCCAAACTAACAGAACATACACAAATAAAGCAAAGATTAATTAAAGAATACCAAAGTAGGTTAAATGCTATTCTCAGAACACAATTAAATGCAAAACACACAGTTAAAGCAATAAACACATATGTCATCCCAGTACTCACATATTCTTTTGGAGTTATACATTGGACTCACACAGATCTTGAGCAACTCCAAAGGAAAACAAGAACAACACTTACTAAGCATAAACAACATCATCCTAAATCCGCCACAGAAAGATTAACCCTTCCACGTAAAGATGGCGGACGTGGCCTGATTGACATAGTTAACCTTCACTACAAACAAATACAGTCACTGCGAGAGTTTTTTTATGAAAAACAAGAAATATCACAATTACATAAAGCAGTAACTCTAGCAGACTCGAATAACACACCATTAAACTTACACTCACATCATATGGACACAACACAACATATAAAAAGCATAGACACCATTAAGCAATCGTGGGCTCGAAAGGCACTCCATGGCAGGCATCCTTACGATCTGGCCCAGGATTTTGTTGACAAAACTGCGTCAAACAGCTGGTTAGCTCGGGGATGCCTCTTTGGGGAGACGGAAGGATTCATGATTGCCATACAGGATCAGGTCATAAATACTAAAAACTACAGAAAACACATACTCAAAGATGCAACACTCACAAATGACACATGCAGAAAATGTCACATCATGCCAGAAACTATACAACACATTACCTCTGGTTGCAAGCTCTTGGCACAGACAGATTATTAACACAGACATAACCAAGTAGCAAATATAATACACCAAGAGCTTGCAAAGAAACACAAATTAGCAGACATCCACGAACCATACTACAAATACATTCCACAGACAGTATTGGAAAACGACACGCACAAAATGTACTACGACAGAGCCATAATCACAGATAAAACAATTTACCAGAACAGACCAGACATCACACTCATTGACAAACACAATAAAATCACATACATTATAGACATGTCCATTCCAAACACTCACAATATACAAAACGCATGCGCTGAAAAAATTAGCAAGTACACAGAACTCGCCCAGGAAATAAGGCATCTGTGGAGGATGGATAGGGTGCTTATTGTACCTGTTGTTCTCTCCTCTACAGGTGTCATACCACACACACTGCACAAAAGCCTGGGCACATTACAATTGAATAGAAACACATACATCACACTACAGAAGGCCACTATATTGAATACATGTGATATTGTGAGAAAATTCCTGAATACAGACACACACACTGATACACTTCTTTAATTTCTGTTTTGGTTACTATGCCTTGACTTTGGTCCGGCATAGTACACCGAGTATATCTCACTTAACCCAACAAAATAATAATAATATAATTTAACTGTAATATATTATGTTGGGTTGCATTTAAAATACACCATTAATAATATTGGGATTCAATCAAATTTTACAACGAAGCAATCGTAAACGTATCTGCATTCTTTAGTATAACCAAAACAAATAATATTAATCAACAAGTTGAATCAAAATACACATTTACATAATTAAACTAAAAGCATGACTAACGAGCAAAATTTCACATAAAATTAATTGAATTATCATGATTCAGGCACAATATTCACACTTGCAACTATTAATTTTATGAAATAAAATTTTATTTTAACATCCAAATAATTAATATTTCATCATTCGTTTAAAACATTTTATTACATCCCAAATGACAGTTTATTTTTAATGTGTCGTAAACAGTGTAATTCTCGACTCTATTTTTATTCTTTATTCTTTGTCTTTCGTTTCTTAATGTGAAAAAAATATAATATCAAGAGGCTACTTCTTAAGTTTTATTTTACAAGAAGGATTTAGACCTATTCTTTTAAGAATAGTCCTCCTCAGTTGGTAGGAAGGTTGTAATCCCACGACTACTACTTAAAAATACAAAAAAGGAATAAAAAAAATTCCTGCAAAATAAAATATATACAAAACCACAATCTGCATCACACAATACCCATGCAGATTGTGGTTTTGTATATATTTTATTTTGCAGGAATTTTTTGTTCTTTTTTAGTTTTCCGGCTGTTATATATATATAACAGAAGGAAAATATGGCAATCATTCAAGAAATGACCGCAAAGATTTCTACATTTTTAGACTGGGAAACGTCGAGAAATACAAAAACACTTGTGGTTTTATCTGGGGAGGCGCGATTTTGTTCAATAACTTTCGAAGCTTAATAACTCTTATGCCTTTCGTCGAAAATTTCCAAAATTTTGCAGGGATGTTCGTATTAATATATGAAATTTTATTGGTTAAAAGTCGAGAGAATGGGGAGATAGAAGGGGGATCGTGTGTCATATCTCGAGTGGGGTGGGACTTAATGAAGATTTTACTCGTTATTAGCATTTACAATTTTTTCTAAAACTAATCTCTAGCTTTAAAATTAAGCTTTTTTGTCATTAATAATTAATAAATATAAAAAGTGTTTTAACTAAAATATCATCATAACAGATGGCGGTACCATAATTTTAAATTATTTTTTTTGGCCGGGAAAGTTACGCAACTCGTTGCTGGATTTTTTAAAGTGGCCATGGGATTATAACCTTTCTGTCTACTGAGGGGAGCTATTCTTAAAGGAATTGGTCTAAATGCATTTTGTAAAATAAAGCTTAAGAAGTAGCCTCCTGGTATTACGTTTTCCGTATAAAAAAAAATTTTAAAAATAGTATAGAAAATTAAACTGTCTACAACATATTAAATTCAAGTTAATCCTCTATTTTTATTTGTGGATTAACAACTTTTATTATAAATATTTAATCTTTCTTCATCTTAACAATAGACCTATACGATTTAAGTAGATTAAAACAGAGACGACTTCGTTATAAATATATTTTGTGACTTTAATTTTTTTTTCTTTTTCAAAATATATAATGAATTTTCATTATCGATTTGTTGGGGTTCAATTTGGAAAAATTGTACTTATAAATTCCCACTGTCGTTCGACTGTATGTTTGTCTGTCCTTCCTAAATCTCGAGAACGGAGTTAGATAGATGAAAATCGAGACCAGATATGTAAAGCTTAGGAGCAGAAAGCCCCCGTTAACTATATAGAAACATCAGATGCAAACCGAAAATCACGTTATTTCAATTGAAAAATTTCCCCCGAAAGGAGTTAGATAGATGACCTGCACGACTCTATTGCTAACAGGAAAAGTATGATGTACAGGTACAGGGGCAAGACACTACTAATTTGAGGTGGAGGACATTTACAATAAACCTTTTCAGTATACGAAATCACTAAAACTTTGAAAACCCGAGAGATACATTTATTATTAATTTTATTAATGTTAATATAAATCATGGTGATTTCCGGTTCAAACCGGAAGTTCATATATAATTAAGCGGAACCTCCGGCCCCTATTTGGTCTCGATTTTCATCTGTTAGATTATTACGTTTTCGAGATTAATGAACGACAACGGACGGAAGAAGGGATGTAATCTGAAAATTGAAGCTTAATGGGTGAGTTATTATTGTCCTGATTAAAAAAATACATATATTTAAGATCTACTTTTTAAACTTTTTACTATAATTTTGTAAGTTGATATTTATATTGTCTGTAGTATTTAAGTTACTTGTAATGATGATAAAATATGCTGCCATCTGTTGACAAAATACAAAGGATTTTACATTTAAATATTTTACATTTCGGCACTATTTGCAGTTTAAATGTAGGCCTTTTTTCTCTATTAAAAGCAGAAATGTACTGTATAATGTGCAATTTTTAAATATTTTCTTTTTTTAAAGTATTTATTATTTGGTCTACTGCAATATTACTTTTTTTTTAAATGTAATCGAAAATTGTCTCTATCCAGGTATATTTTATGTAGATACACGAGTATTTTAAGATAATATTTATTATTACTGTTGTAGAGTACAGTATGTGTATAGTAAAATTCCATTCTTTATTATGAGTCAGCAACAAGTGAAGTAAGGAAGGAAGTGAATTGTTTGTCCTTGATTCTTTTAAGAATTGTATTCTCTTTTATATTACTCGTAATATAATACTCATTTAATACGTCAAGGATCGTTCGTAAATTGCCTATTTTTACACTTTTCAACTACCCCCTGTAACGCACCCCTAAAATTACGTAAGGAATATCCCGATCAACCACCTTTTTACTAAGGAATAATACATAACAGGGGTGCTGAACGTTAGATTATTATTAATTTGGTGTTCGTTTTTGGCGAATTATAGCCAAATTTGAGAAGTTGTCGCCGTTTTCTGCTTATTCCCTACATATTTAACAAGAGACACCAGTCAAAAGACCCGGGTATTAAGTAACGTTTTTGTAAACACCCCGTTGTAACGCATCCTTACGATTACCTGCATATCTACCCACCCATATCTGTTGCAGCCCCCTCATATTTAAAATCATAGTTTGGAAAAAAAGGTAATTTTACTGAAAAATATTATGATTAATTTTTCGTAGATTTAATAAATAAGTAGGCCCACGTTATCAAAATAATAATAATAATAATAATAATAATAATATTAATAAATAAAGATAAACGTTAGCTGGAGTTTACGTCTTTAAATAGTAGCACAATTAATAAGTATTCCTACATTTATTTCTTTCAGTTGACTTGTAGAGCAATATATTATCGTACTCTTGAATGGCAAGAAATTTATGGGTTTAAATCTCGTTGAAACAATATCCTTCAATGGACTTCCGTATAAAATTTTCCAAGAGGTAAAACTAGAAGATAAATTATTACATCACATAATTTTTACTTAACTTTTTGAGATTTTTATCCACAAGTAGATCATAGAATACAGTATTGAATCAATACAAAAAAGACAGACGAAAGTTCCACGATTGAGGGTGTAAGGATACGTATCTCAATCACATTTTACCATTATAATTTGTGAAATCTTTACTCGATCCCGGGGGCAAGTGCTCCGTTTTTCCCCTCATCGGATACCCTTCCTGATAACTTCGAAGATCTAATCTTGTATACTTCTGCAAGCCTTATTATAACCAAACTGTTAACATGGTTTAGAGCATTCTGAAGAGCATACAAGGCTGGAAAATAGATCATAGACCACATAAATCAATATTTATATCCATAAGTAAAAAGTTATTTACAATTAGATTTTTTGAACGATAATTATGTAAATTTTTTCCTTAATTTTCACTGTATATCATATATTTAAAAATGATTTTGATTAAAATAAGCTTAAAATGTAGGTGTAATGTGAACGAGAAAGTATCACTGACAAAATGATTGTATTATTTATAAAATGGATATTTAATCTAAAATGTCTTAATTTATTCATTCCACCAATTTACGATTAAACAGGTGAACGTGTTTATAAATTCAATTAAAATCGCTTGCTGTTATTGGTTGTTCCGAAAATTATTAGAGAATTTATACTTCATTATGTTTTGACATAATGAAGTATAAATTCTCTAATTAATTAAATTCTAATTAATTGTCGACGTACTTTACGTATAACAGGATAAAATAAATCGACACAATTAATCTATCTTTATTATTAAATCAAGTAGCATAGCTTCTTTAGCATTAATAACTACATTAATTATTGAATAAATAAATACATAAGCTCATAAGAACCTGGCAAATATACCATAGAGATTTACATTTATAATTTTTTTTTTAAATGTTGCTAATTTTAAGCTTAAAATTTCGCGTCATTAAAGATTTATTTGCTTTTTTTTCTTTAAGTTAAAACTTTAATGTTTATTTTTAAAATGTTTCCTTTAAATTTGGCCATAATTTTAATTGATGAATTAAATAAGATGGCTCATAAATGAATGAACAAAATTTCTACGATAAAAAACAATTAATTGCTATAAGAAATGAGGTTTTAATAGTTTTGATGGTATAGTTAAATGTAATATAACTAAGAAACTGCTCCGGATTGAATAGATTGAATATATAGGAAGCGAAGGACACATAACTTTCAATTAAGTGAAGAATTAACTAATTGTATCCAAGTACAAAAATAAAGTCCTTTTATGCTTCCCAGTTTAAAAATTTAGCTATAATTCATGGAAAGAATAAACTTTTACGGTAACTATTGCATATTTGTGTGGGTGGGCCAATTACAAAAACAAGTAAACAGCAACGGTTATTATTGACAAACAAACACACTGATCATTTTCGAACTGTAAACTATACTGGAACAATTGAAACACGATACGAATAAAACGAATTTCTAGTATTAAAAAAAAATTTATATATATATATACGACGCATTATTTCAGCAAATATATGTATCTGTAAAGATGTATTTATTTGTTAGAATAATTGAATAATTGACGGTAGAAGGAGCTTTCATTGGACATTAGCCAATCATGAAACGTTTCCAATATAGTCATACTTTAAGAAAGTAACAGAAATGGGTACAGAACAGGCACGTATTTTACCGTTTTCGCTTTAAATCTATTATTTATTATAATTTAAATTTTGAAAAATAATTTAGTTTCGAGAAAATTTATTCGATTTCTGAATTCGGAACTTGTCTGTAAAATTTTTCTTTCTTTGTAACTTATTACCAGTGCAACAGCTTATAAATAGAAAGTATTAAGTAAACAATTTGAATTTTACTGTTTTAGAATGAAGGAACACCGGGTTCTGTACAAGTGACAGTAGGAAATGATACCGAACAGCAAACTGAAAGTAAATCTGTTTTATTTATAGCATTTTTTTTATTTTAAATCTATAAATCAATTATAATTTTTTACCTTTTCAGGTGAGACTAAGAAAGGCTTTCTCGATAAAGTTAAAGATGCAAGAGATAAAGCAGGTAAGTTATTGATATTTTAGAACATTTAGAGCACTTAATAACACTGCGAAATGTATTTTATTAGGAAAAGCCATCTTGATGATCGATTTCGTTGTCGTTCTCCACATCGTCATGATCATTATTGGTAAGTACAGTATTATATACAGTATTTAAATGAAAATATTAACACAAAGTGATGACATATTTTACACTACAGGCTCCATTTACGTCAAGGATTGCCCTGCTGAACGTTATATTCCTATTTATTTGATTGTCATGGGTGTGTTTGGCACTATAAGGAACTTGCTTAATGTTTTCGAATTTTATCGAAGCGAGAAAGGAAAGAAACCTATGACAGAATTTCACAACAAAGTTATCAATCTGTTTATATTTTGCTGGTTTATTGCAGGTAAATATCGAATTTATTTATTAAAACACGTCTTATTTCATTAAATTCAAACTTCCGAAGAATCCCCTCCCCTTAGAAATACTTCACATTACAGCTTACGTTATTTTGCAGGTTGCGTATGGGTCTACAGAGCTTATAAACCTAATTTCGATTCTCCGGAGAGTCCTCTATATTGTAACAAAGTAGTATACTGGTTTACTTTCTGGTTAATTAATCTCACTTTTATTCTGATCGCAATTATTTTCTTAGTATGCTGCTGTTTTATATGGTTTATAGCAAAGAAAGCCTCGGAATAATACGATTTTTTTAAATGCATTTTTATTTGTATTGCAATATTGTCAATTCCCTGCTTATCAATATCGCAGTTAATTTGCATAATATGCATGACATTTTACAAAATGAGTTTTGTTTTCTGAATATTTTAATAAAATTTTGATCTTTCGAGCCATTTTATCTTTATATATCTCTTTTTTGAATGTTTATTATTTTTTAGATTTTTTAAATTATTCGACATAAAGGTTGTTCCGATTTACATAAATGTATGCCCTAATTTGTAAACAGGCCATTTTCAATAAAAGATAAATTTAGAAAACTTAAAACATTATTAGAAAACAGTATAATACAGTAAAAATACCAGAAGACATACTGCTTAATCTCTCTCCTGAGATTTAACCAATAAGCAAGCGTAACTCTTACGAGAAACATGAAAAATGTATAAATCAAAAATACTATTGCAATATTGTGGGTCGAGGTACTAGTTCCCACTTGTAAAATAACAATATTGTGAGCTTTGAGGATCGTAATCAGGGTGTAGAGACGATAACAGTGCAATACATGAACAAATTCGGTTTACAAAACTATGTTTGAAAAGGACAGTCACATTTTACACTAACTCCATATACACCAAGCGAATTTAAATGAAAATAAGATCCACATAAGATCTTGTAAAACAGAATTCTCTTTACACTCAAGGATAAAATATCACTCGTGAACATTGCTCCTCCTCCAGATAGTAAATATGTAGCCAACAAGATTTAAACTGGGGATTTCATTATATATAAACAACCTGAAGCATTTACACATTAATATGAAAATATAAGCAAATAGAAAACGGTAAATATCTATTACTTTGCTTATTACTATTATTGATATAGGCGTTCCTATAAAATATATAAAGATTGGCAAATAATATATGAAAAAAAAATATTTCGTTTACAAAAATTTATATAAAAAAAAATGTTAATTGATCTGAATTTAAGATATTTCGGTTTAATATTTTTAAACTGAAATAAGATTATTCTGGGAAGGTTAATGCAAGTTAGGCTAATGGAGTTTTTTTATTACAGTACAGTATAAAATAAATTTAGTAATGTTTGCCAGATCCGTGATTTCGGTTTTTATTAGAAATTCAATAATGAAAATGGCTAAAGTTTGAGAATAAACATTTGTTTTTTTCCCTTCGGAAGACAAAAACAAAACCACTTTAAAAGATTGCACAAAATACTTTCATTGATAGGAATTTTGTTAAAGTGAAAGATTGGCCCAAAGTAGATATATGCCAGTCAATAAGTACTTGTCTGTATTTTTTCAATTGTCTGTACGTATACAAACGTACAGACAATTGTGTTCAGTGCTTGTTTAGGTAGCTCAGTCATGCAGATATTCTCCCGCAACATTCAACATTCCCTTCCTCATGTGCTAACTACTTTACACCTACTTTTGGCTCACCCTGTACATATCTATACATAGAACTATAAACAATTTTACCAATTTCTCATCAAGTTATATATACTTTCACATTTTACATAAATTGAAATTAGTAAAGTGTAAAATGTAGCTTTACAATATATTATTAGATAATATCGATTTAAAAACAGCAAGAGGGAAATGAGGATTTTTCCGAAAACCACAGAAAATTTAGGATCCCATAGTTCTTACCCTTATAAATTAATTTTATTTTTACTGACAAAAATAAAGTAGTTAAGACTTCTTTCTGCTACTCAAAAAACATTCTATGTATTTCATTTTATTTAAAAAAAAAAAAAAAAAACATGGCATAAAGGGGCCCGTTCTGTCCCTAAATAACATGCTACAAACTCCTTACAATTAAAAAAAAAAAAAGAGGTTTTAGACCTGTATTTTATTATGTAAATTAGCACAAAATCATACATCAATGTGAAGTCGATTATTTATACTTATTTTTTAAACATTTTAACGACAATAATAAAGGAAACAGAATATACCAGAGGTGCAGCTAGCAAAGGGCAATGTTTACAGCTAGGCACTTTTCGAAAAATGCGTATCTACCTTAGTCAACATTGACAAGAGGCGAGATGATGGTAGAATTTTAAATACAGGTGTCCATCGTATAACACGATAGTTACGTCCCGAAAAAGTGTCGTGTTATGCGAATCCGTGCTATACGAAACAAAGGACTAATGAAAAACATAGGGTTAGTTTCAGAACTTAGCAAAAGTATACAATTTTTTTTTGTTACTAAGAGAATGTTTATATGTTACTAATAAATATGTTTATTAAACTATTCAATAATTAACTAACAATCACAGTTAAAGTAATTATTACGCTTTAACCCATCACTGTTTTTATCCAAGAATTATTCCAGTAAGTAATGACAGTTAGTCCACTGTTTCTTTAAGCTTTTTACAAATTTCAGCACTTTTTTTTTTTTTTTTTTTTTTTGCACTCGTTCACAAATATGCCCATCAGAATCTTCCAGACAACTTTATACATTACATAATCACATACATGAACCAATCTTCCTGAAACGTTCGGTTCGATTCTCCAAACTTCGAATAGCTCTCTTTTTAAAATTCCGTTCTCCGTCACTAAAAATTTAATTTAAATAAAGAAAAAGATAGTTCAACATGATCATAAAGCAAATATACCAGGGGTGGGCAAGCAAGAGTTCAGTGAGAGCCGAAATGTAGGTTTTGCAAAATGCATGGGAGCCGCAGTTCTGTACTGTCGTGGCAGATAGTATGGTAAGGCTCGTGATTTTATTATATAATATAAATATAATATAAAACAAATATTTAATTTTTTTAATAAAACATATTTTCACAAAATTATAGAAATAAAATTGTAAAAATAATAATAAAAAACAGAAATTAACACTTTCAGCAAGAGCCGCATTTGCCCATGTCTGAAATATACACTCAGATGACTAGAATGTTGAATATGGTTTCACAGCAGACTGTTATTGCAGGCCTAAAAATTTAATGAATACCATAAAAATTGAAAGAAATATGGCCTTAAAAATACGTAGACCAAAACAAAGAATAACAAACAATATGTAAAAATTTTAAAGTTTATTAAAACTAATGGTACATGAATATAGTTATATTTATTAAATATCTTTATTTGATCAATCACAAATTACGTGTACACAAGGAGAAAATCATAAGATAATGCCGGCCGGTGTACTCGTAAATGATGCAAAGATTGCAGTGCTAAATAAGAGACATTTGAGTACTCCCGTGCGAATCCTGTTAACTTTAACATTGGTTAATTACTTGTTAACACTGGTTTTTGACGAAAGTATGTCTCGTCTCTAAAATCGCGCTGCTGTCACGGCTGCATACCTTAGAAGTATGAAGGAGTACATGTCAGGAGTTGCAATTTGGCAGAGTATTTTGTGCCCAAATCATGCGTACATAAAATAAACCAGACTTGTAGGTAGTCAGGGGACCAAGAACCGGGTCAAAAAAAAGTACGAAATGCCGAGACTGTTTCTACAAACAGGAGCTATTGCGAGATGATTTGAGCATTAGTTGCTCGTACTCTCCGAGACATAGTCTTGTCCCAAAAATGGTTTCGCCGTTTTACTTGTTACTGATAAATACATAACCATTTAGGATCATCATATTGATATTAAACAAATAATTGTAATTAGTGGCGCATAGAAATATGGCGCCCCGAAACTAATAGGATCAATTTTGCACTGAATTATTCCATTTTAAGCTTTTAATCAATCGTCTCAAAATATAAGCAATAGCGACGAATAAAATTTACTTATATTTACTTCGAATTATAAGCATATTCTTCAAAATACATGCATCTAGTCAGATATAGACTCAACTGCAAGAAATATGGTTTGTTGTTACTTTTATCTAGGTTTATTTTCTATTAACGTTTAAACATGGCTGAAGTAGTTAATCCCTGTTCCACAGGACCATGAAAGATTATTATCTTCTTGTTGAATGCTTCTTTGGATATCGCTATTTTTAAAATTTCCTTTTACTTCTTCTGTCCACTCATACAGTTATATAAATATCCATTCAACTGTTCGACTCTCGTTATTAATTTGCATTTGTAATCTATATTTTATGAAACTTATGAAATTATATTTTAACATATAGTTTTATAGTATTCGTGGCACATTTAGGCATCTCTCTTGTGGTACACCGTTTCAGAACATGTTTTATATCATGATATGGGTAATGAGCGCATTGCCTGATAAAACAGCATTATTTTATAATGTATAATTCAAAATGTAAGTTATAAATTACTGTTGCATAAAGGTAGCTTATTACAGTTTTTCGATAGAAATGTCTAAAATCTGTAGATCTAACGAAAAATCGGTAGCAGTGGAACATAAATTGGTATTAAAATTACTAGATTGCTTCACTTTGATGCTTATTGCGCAGGCGTAGCGTATCGTGACGTAGATGAAGTACTGAACAATAACACAATACTGAACAAGAAGCGTTTAACAACTGATTAAATTGTTTTATTAATAATAATTGTAAACACGAAGGTTTGTGTATTATTTTGGAATAATGGCCAAAATATATACATTATATATTAATACAAAGCAATACACTTAAGTATTTTGGTTAATGTTACCTTAGGTAGCCAAGATGGCGGCTCGTCTCTAATTCTAGCAAGGAAACAGTGGGACGCACGTTCTAACCTAACCTAACCTATTGTAATAATTTGGTTGCTAATAATTATGGTAATTTATTAAAACAGGTTAGGTCAGGTTAGAACGTGCGTCCCACTGTTTTCTTGCTGGAATTAGAGACGAGCCGCCATCTTGGCTACCTAAGATAACAATAACCAGTATTTTATTTCTCCTACTTATATGAATAGATGTTCAGGAGTCAAATCCAAATTAGATGACTATATGTTCATGTGAATACGAAGACATTCCTCTAACGAATCATCCACATCAGATGAATCCATAGCTGCTATACTTATACTATAGGTAATAATATACAGTATATATATATGAATAATGCCCAAAATAAGTATAAACATTTCACAATAAATATACACTACCTTAAATTTATAAAATCTTTTTACTTTTCCATTATATTTAAAGTTTATAAAAAAAAATATTTAAAATCATATATTTAACAGAAGTACAGAAGTACCTTAATAAATGTTTATAGTACTTGTATAAAGTTATAGTATTTTATCTAACTTGTACTAAAAACACTTACCATCTGTGATTATAACATTCAAAATAATTCTTTTCTAGTCAATCTACTGTTGTTTTATTGACCTCGGAATAAGTAGAAATCACTAAACCACAAATATAATAATACTGTATTAATTTTACACCACTGTGTAAATTCTTAGTCTTCAAATACAAATAGAAAATTAAAAATATGTGGACAGAATAAGCCCGCCGTACAGTACATTGGTCGTGTGTTCACGCTTGGCCATATGTGGGGTTTTCTCAGTTTTCTTCACATTTGTAACATCTAAATAGGGACCACATTCCCATAGATAGTCCTTGCGAGAGGCATCCTCCTTTGGTCCACGGGTCGTATAAAACAATCCAATCCTGGACAGAATGTAATTTTTTACACATTTGGAACGTCTGCGATAACCTCCTTAAGTAGAGACGTGGGTAGAAGTCTCGAAACGTCAAAACTTACGTAGAAATTTAAACTTACGTGTCTAAAAATTTAAAGAACGCTTAAAAGTGTATACTTTGCACCCCGGCAAGAACGGTGACATAACTCAAATTGACGATTTTATTGTCTAATATATATATAACACTTTCACATAAAGGGCTTAACAAAATTACTCCTAGGGTTTTTACAGTAGAAAAAGTCATATGATGCATATAAAAATTCGAGTGTCCCAAAAGGTCTCTTTCTTTTTGCCTTGCAATTTCTTGGATCATTATAAATGAGAGGGCAGAAAATTTTTTGCATGGGGCCCAATAGTTCCAGTTAGGTCACTGTTTGCCGTTTATCATTTATCCTTTTCTAATTGACAGATATTTTGGAAATCGGTGATAAATGTCCTTTCGTGCTGTATTGAAACTATTATTGCAAATTTCGTATTAGTCGCATATTAATATTCTTTAAATATCTGTTTGAAATAGTTACATAAAAGTTGAAAATTTCCGATGGGATGAGAGGAAAAAGTTGAGCGTAACTACTGGCATGTTGAGGAGAGGAAACGACATTTCCTTTAAACCGGTACTGGCCCGGGCATGCAGTTACAGCAGAAGCAGTTGAAGAGCAGGGTAACGTGGCGCCATGTACTGGAGATAAGGGACGTAAATCTGTTCCTTTTTCATTGAACTCTGATAACTTTTCCGTAGTTCAACCGAAATTCGCCACAATCTGCAAAAATATGAAGCCACACAGTTGCTTCATATTTCTAAAAACAGCACCCAAAAATGTCAAAATGCATTTTCATTATTAAACGTCAAAAAGGCGAAATCCAACATTTGGTTTTTGGATATCTTTTCTTAGATTCAACTGTATTTTCCAAAAAATTTGTGCACATGCGAGGGTTGTACTGAGTATTCTGACACCAAAACCAAACGTGGAATTTTTTCCTAAAAATCGGACAGGAAAGTGCAAAAGTTACCCCAGAAGCTTGTGCGTTAGTATCCGAGACGTTCGTCGATTAAATGACAGATAAACTTCAAAAACACTGCAACATGTTATGCCAAAATCGGCGAATATACCACATCGGGCAGCAAAATCACGTAGTGTTTGAGTCACTTAATTGTAACTTCTTATTTATTCCGGTTTGCTATTCTATTTCCTTGAAGATAATTGTTTAAGCATGCTTCTGTAGGAAAATGTAATACAATTTAAAATATGCTAAATTAGTCTCACAATATCCGATGCAGTCATCTTGTGACATTGCGTTATAGTCCTGTAGTGGAGCAGAGCTACAAGGATGAGAACAAGCCGGGGGTCACATTTTCCTCTCCGTCGTGTCTCCATCTTGTCCTAGTGGTGATCTGTGTTGCGGCGTCACAGTAGGGAGTTTTCTTACTCGAGTGCTGCAGCCGGGTCCAACTAAGAGGGACACACGTATGCCAGGGTAGGAGGTAGCGTTCTTCTACCTTGACTTTGAGCACACCCTCTCTCCTTGGTATTAAACCAAAGCAAAGTTCCTGAGAGAACTGAGGACTTATTTGACGAAGCGCTATAGGTTACCATCATTCCTGGCCATCCAGCTGGTTGTCTATCTCCACTAATTTGCTAGATCAGATTCGGGATTTTCTCCTAAAGGAAATCGACCCTCGTTTGTTTCTTGTAACTTTTTTGGAGGTCGTTAAGATTGGCTTGCTTGTCGTCGATAAGTGTTACTTGGCTTAGGGAACATCTTAGGGCTTGGGGCCTTCGCTCGAGGGCAGGATGTTTCTGCCAGTAGTGCTAGAGTTTCACAATTCACTGCTTACAGAAGGTTTTATGCAAATGGTTTCATTGTAGTACGTTGTGTTACTGACCCTTGTACAAAAGAGCTAGTTATTTTGCATAGTTCGTTTGTTTCTTAAGTTATGGCAACGCAACACTTCGGCGATCTGCCTAGGGGGATGCCTTCCGGGAGGTCTTTTAAAAAAAAATTGGCCCCTATTTAGGCGTTACAGACGTAGAGTAAACCCGGAAAACTCCACGTGGCCGGCCCGCGAATTATCTGTCGATCTTAATCAATAAAACCAATTTATTCAGGGCTTTGGAGCGACCATTTTGTTGAGTTGCTCCACTCCGGCATCAAAGTATTTGCTCCAGCTCCGCTCCGTGCTCCGCTCCATGCTCCGGTTAAAATATTCTTATAGGAATTACACTAATTTTTTCTTTGATATATAAGTGCATATAAAAAAAATCTTGTTTATTTACAACTAATTTATTATTTAAAAAATTAATATACAACCTAAAATTTATTCATTGATTTTAATAAACAAAATGGCAGACAGCAAATCGTCCTTCATTGACTGCCTATTATCCCTTAAAAGCAATCTTAATCCGGAAAATAGACGCTCAACACTTGCTTGAGAAGTTGGCATACTTGAAGCGACTCTGCATGCTTTTCTGATGTGCTCTGGATAATGGTCAATGGCTTCGAATACATTCATTCACCTTTAATCTCCCCATATCCTCTATTGCATTGCAATCTTTCTCAATGTGTTTGTCTATTTCGTTGTCATCTTTATTATGTATAGTGGCAATTCGACGACTGTTTTCTCTTCTATCCAATTCTTTTTCAAAATCATCTTCTTCCAAATCAATATTTATTATATCACAGGTTGGCTGTGACAGCTCAACAATTGCTGGCTTTTCAGCCAAATCAATTAGTGTTTGCATTTTGATTTGCCGTTGGATGTCTGAAAGACCTTCTCTCGCTTTTAGTTTTTCTGTCGCACTTAATAAGATTCTATACCTAGAATCAACATACACTCCAGCAAGAAAATGTGTGTTTTGAATAAGCTTTTCTTTTCGCTTTTTCATGGAAGATAGAATTCTAACGCAGCATATCCTCCAAATTCTTCCATACATTTTTCTAGTTTACACCATTCTTTCATAAACATCCCCGGAGTAAGATCGGTAGCTTGAAGGGCAATTGTCGAAATATTTGGTTTCTCTAAAACAGCTCTGATATGTTTTACTTCGTCCCATTCTGCTTTGCTAAGTTGTAGGTCTTTTGTCCCGGCAGCAGCTATTTGGTCGCAGTAGTCTTTGAAAAAAAGAAGACGATCAAGCATGGCATATGTATAACCCCATCTTGTTACTGTATCTAGGAATTGAGTTTTACCATACATTTTCAGCAAAACATTACGAATTGTTGGCGTTCGTAATTTTACCACAACCTGTTGAATTTTCCCCAATGTTTTTGTTATTCGTTCATTCTTTAATCCATCCCAAATGGCCAGTTGAAGAGTGTGAATCCCACACCTCATTAGTTGAATTTTCTTATTATCATTAGTCCAAGCTGGCAATATTAGAGACGGATTTTTAATCCACTGTGGCGAAATGTCTACATTCATTTCTTCGATGTCTTCAGTTTTTTCGTCTTTATCCTGGAAAATATTTTCATAATCGCCAAGTTTATTTACAGCATATGTCATGTTCGCTGCATTATCTACACAAATACTTAGTACTTGTTTTTCATCAATTTCAAATTTGTTCAAAGTTTCTTTAATTTGATTTTTCACATGTAAAAGAGTTATGTCTTCCTTCAGCATCGACAATATCCAATGTTTTTATTTCAGTTTTCTCGTTTTTTTCATTCCAAAATTGTACATTGATGGCAAGAAAATTTCTATTTCCACGGGTTGCAGCATCTAGCTTTAAATAGCATAATTGTCCTTTTAAAATTTGTCTTACTTGTTAGATTGATGCGAGCAGACTCTGCTGTGTTTATTACTAAATGACGAACAGCATCATGTTGTATCGAAACACCAAGCTTCTGAGCTATTTTGCCAGCAATCTTTTGGAATCCTTTGTTATTTAATGTGAACGTAGTGAGTGGTGTCATACTCATACAAACCATCTCAACAAGTCTCTCGCGGAAAGTATTGCTATCCATAGTGATCGTAATCTTCGATGATGTAAAATATGTATCAATTTTTGGTTGATCAGTTCTGCATTTCTTATGACATGAAAGTGCAGTGGTAAAATTGTCATGGTTACGTTTTCTTCTTGCAGCGACTTCGTCTTGTTGATCCTTCTTTTTAACTAACCCTTCATAAATTTCAGGATGATTACGCTTTACATGCCGCCAAAAATTGAACTTTTTCGACACACTAGTTCCACTTGCCTTGAAGTTGCATTGTATATATTCGCCATTTACAATGTGTTCCATCTTGCATGTAACTGATTTTTTTTCTTTCCATTATCGTATTCAAATACGAATATCTCTTTAAGCTCTTCTTCCGTAAATCGACTGTCTATCATGGATGATGGTTTTAAATTTTGGTTTGACGCCATGGCTTAAATAATCAAATATTTAAGTGTTATTAATTGAGAAATTATGCATATAAACATTCGTGCATACAAAATAACCAAATAATAATAATCTTACCTCTGCAAACAAATTACGAATTATGATATACGATTATAACAAACTGATTGCGAACAGAAATGAACGACTGTCACACTCAAAATCAAATGTAAGAAATGAATATTAGTGCTACTCCTAGTGGTGTATTTCTGTGCTGATGACTAAAGCCACTTGTAAGCAGAGTTTAAAATCTGCTACTCATTAGCACCCCTCCCCATTAACTCCACATCTGTGATCGTCAAGAATTCAGAGAACTGGGGGGTCACGAAGGGGAAGGAATAGCTTGGTCAGGGGATAGTGGAGACTGGAGAGAAAGGTTCCCACTTTTCACATGGGACATATGTGAAATGGACGTAAAATTCATCTGTGCTTGTGATCACCTTTCTTTTTAGTTCAATTATTGTATTCTTAACATTTGTAATATTACAACTTATGCCACTTCCATTCTCACCGTCTGAAATATTAAATAAATATATATATCGGAGCAGTGGAGTCGAGTAAAAATCCGTTGCTCCACCTGCTCCATGCTCCAGCTCCAGCACCGCTCCAAAGCCCTGAATTTATTGATTCGTTAAAGCCTGATTAACTGATGAAGAAAATTTCTTTTCATTAGAAGCTACTTTCGTTATCAATTAAAAAAAATCTAGCAGCAAGTTGCATAACTTTCCCAGTAAAAAATGTTAAAATTGTGTAGCGCCATCTGTTACGCGATTTTGTTTTAAAAACTTCTTATACTACTACTATAAAATGGAAAAATATTAACTTTGAGGGTAGAGACGTGTTTTGTAAAAAAATTTGTAAATACTAACGAGCAATTATTGTGATATCACAATGTTCTCAATTCTTTTAATAGTGTTTTGCCCCTGTACTGTACATCATACTTTTCCTGTTAGCAATAGAGTTGTACCAATTATCTAACTCCATTCAGTGAAAAAATTTTGAATAGAAATAACGTAACTTCCGGTGCAAACCGGAAGTCACGTTATTTCTATTCAAAATATTTTCCCGGAAGTTCATGTATCAGGTTTTCCTGTCACCTAAGCTTTACATATCCGGTCTTGACACTTATCTGACACCGTTCTCCAGATTAAGAAAGGACAGACAGACGGAATTTATAGCTTACAATTTTCCCTCTGTTACTCTCTCTGTTATATTTAACATCCGGAAAAGTATTACAGACTTATTTAAAACTAGCTTTACTCAATGCTAATTTTATTTGAAATATTTTCAAATTTTTACCTTCGATTATACAATAGATTGTTTACGACCGAGAATCGAATCGACCGGGCATACGAGCACCACGCACTTCCCTTATGGAACATGGTATTTACAATGGAGGAAACTCTGAATGCATTAATTTATGAATGAACGAGCACGTCAAACACATTAATTTATATATAAATATACTGTATATCTTTATGTCGAAGAGTTTTAATAAAATTTAATACACGACGAAACGACAAAAGATTCCACGTGTAAAGTGCAACTCCGAAAATAAACATTTATTCTTGATAAATGGAGCTCTTTTCAACCGGCTACAGTATTTTATATTGAAAAAAATATAACTTATTTTTGGTGCTCTCCTCCCTGTGCGCCCTTATAAGGAGGGAACCTCTTCTCCCCATTGTGGGCTTGTCTGAATCCATATTTATTTATTACATTGTTATATATATATATATAATTACGTATACCATTTGACTTGACGCAACATAGCCTGTGTGGCTTTTGTGTCAAAAAACACAAACCAACCAAATCCATAATAGTTATGGATTCGGCCAGTCCCACAATGAGGGCTGTTATATGGAGCCCAATGAAAAACTGCTGGGGCTTCTCTCACGGATTCGATTTGGAGGTCTCTAGACACCTTGAGCATTAATTTATATATTTTTATTAATTAATTTCCTGGATAGACTACTATATAACACTACACAAAAGTACCCAATTAAACATTAAGGTATATTTGAATATAACACTTTATATAAGTGATAGAAGACTCGCTGCTTTTGGCTCCGAGAATCTGAGGTGTGTTGTCTACGTCTTTACTCACCAATTATAAATAGTATAGTACAATTTCCTTTACAAAACGTTGTAGGAATGCCAAATGTTAGTAATCCCTTCGTTGTAATTCGTTTTTTAATAATAAACTAGGCAAATTCGCAAGTAATCCATACTTTCCGGGAGTTTGATTTTCTGTAGCACTGAGTGGATTCTACACCTTTTTACCAGTGGCGTGCCGTGACATTTGATGATAGGGAAGCTGTGTTTCTGTAAGAAGCCGACTTCCGGGGGCAATCAGTTAATTGCGCGTCAGTAATAGTCTAGGGTCCATTCGTACATGGGTAATGGAGACAAAGACGACAAGTATCTGACAAAAACCGTTTATTTTAACATAAAATAAACATACACTATGTACAAAATAGTTTGCTTTAGGACAATCAGCCGTTCGGACGTCCTGAGCGTCAATGTGGTTCTTCGATGGTCGATCGAAGGTGGCCCCGGGACAGTGGCGTTGACAAGTCTGTAAGGCACGGGGAGACTTCGTCCGTTGGAGTCGGGGACACGGTCTAAGTCCGAAGTGGCACGGGTTACAGATTGGCACAATAGACGAGGTGTTTTTTTTTTTTTTTTTTTTTGCGCGTTGACACACGGCGTTTTGGTTATTCGGAACGTTAACCAAGTGCCAGGTGTCCTCGATTGTCGGAGATTGATATAATCTCAGTTCTCTCTTTCATCCATTTTGGTCGTTCTCCCTCAATCACGCTTTCCGAGTGGTGGTCCCTGGTTACTAAACGTAACGAGACTCTTACCTGGAGAGTGAGAAAAGTCAAAATCGAAGACGAATTCGATCTTCCACCGATCATAGGACTACTTCCTCCGCGATTTATGGTTTCTGCCTGGCAGTTTGATATAAACAATGGGTGTCCGACTACAAACGACTTTTACCTACGTTTTTTTAAACTAATAAATTTTTCTCTAAATTAACCGTTTTTTCGCGTCTTCCGTGACGGGTCAGACCTGTCCGGTACATTTCCATAAAAGTTTTAAACAAATTGGAAATGACAAAAATAAACAATTTATGTATTTTAATTCTAAAATACAAATAATACAAATTGATATAATACAAACAATGATAGAAAAACTTGTTTTTTTAATTTTTTATAAACTAACTCTATTCGGCGATTTTTTCCACAAAGTCGTTAATCACTTTATCATAAAAGTCGCTGGTCGTCGACTCCATCGACGTATTTGAAAGCTTTTTCTATCGAAAGCAACGCTAGCGACCACAATTTTTCCTCCGACCGAGTGTTCCTGGCCAATGTATGAATTTGATTCGTGGTCAAAAAACTGCGCTCAACAGACGCACCGGTAGATGGTACCGTAAAAATTAATGATATTAAATCATATAATTCTTTTAGTACGTCTTTGTTCGCATCGACATTAATTATAATATGTTTTATGTTTAAGAGTTACTTGTCAATATAATCCTAACACGAATATAAATATTGCGATTCGCTACGTAATTTAGATAAGTAAATTTTATGGGAAATGTTTTGATTTAATTTAAAGAATTAAAACACGCTTGGAAAAATTGTTAATAATTTTAATATTATGAAAAACATCTAAAGTGATAAAAATTCTAAAGATTTTATGCCTGAAAATCTGTCAATATAATTATAATTCTCTTTTAATTATACTGTAATTAAATATAACTTTGCAAAAAACGTACATAAAAATAACATTGCTCTTTACTTTTTAAATCTTAAACAATTGACTTAGTCAGATAGCGCCCTACCAGTGGCAAAGGAATAGAATCGTTGGAAGCGTTACACGTGTGTAGCTTCCACCAGCTAAACCGGCTGAGGTTGGTGCTCTGTAAAGCGCATGCGCCAATGCCCTCTGGCTGCTTTACACCATTCAGTTATTCTCGCCGTGAAAGCTGTCTCGGAAGCGCTTCCATTCCGCCACTGACATTCGAATATACAATAGCAATCTTATCGTTTTTTTCACATGTAGTATAGAAATTTGTAATAAGATACATAATGCAGTTATAATAAAATATTAATTTTAATTAATTCAAAGTACGTTAAAATATGAAAATTTATATTTTAGAAAATACAAGGGAAGGTTATTGGAAGGTGGATGCGGCGCTTCCAATGACGGCACGCCACTGCTTTTTACTCCACGTTTTGGCTGTCTGTTCGTTTCCCTTAACACTGAAGATCTGTTTCTTCTTGTTTGTTTGTATACGGCGTGGGCGATCTGCCGGGAGGACTTTCTTTGAGAAACTATCCACTATTTATGTATTATAAACGTGATAAAACATGAAAAGTTTCACTTGGTCAGCCTGTTGTCGTGGGTTCGCACCTTCTCCGTACCACCCCATTCATACAGAAAACATTTTTTAAAACAGTTTCTTTAATGTATACGTAAAAAATTCCAACAAACATGGCTACGTCGAGAAACTTCCCTTTAAAAAGGAATGTATAAATACTTTTGTAGTAAAAAATATCACACTTTCAACACGATAATCCGTCCAAGTAAATAAATTACGATTTGTACAAAGTTCGGTATTACGAATAGATTTTGTCCGTTACGTACAGACAAGCGAGCAGAACTCCGGTGAAGAGACACAGGAAACATATGTACAGGGCCACTAAAATGAAGATGGAACTAATCGTCCAAAATGTAAATAAATATAAGTTCCTATTACAATATCGTGAATCAGAATTATCATCGTAAACAGGTGGATACATTTGGTACACCCAAACACAACCTGCAACAATTAATAGTGCTTAACACACAAATAAACGTAAAAGTAGTTTTAATAGATTAAAAAATATATAAAAAACGCTTTTATTAGTCACGTTTCTGAAATTTCGGGGGTGGTGGTGGAGTGAGGTCACCGGAACATATACATCACTACACTGCGCGCACATTTTGTGGTTTATCGGTCGGGTTTCGGGGTTGATTGTGGGGATGGACCCCCCCTAATTCATTAAATTGCATTGTCATCGGATTAGGATGGATCCTCAATGCTTCAGCCTTCTTTAATTAGAAGGAGATTCGGAGTTTCAAGATTGCGGGTTGCAAGAGTCGGGGTTGCAAGAGTCGGGGTTGCAAGATTCGGGGGACACAATACAAAGCAATTATGCTAAATAAAAGCGTTTAAAAACTGTATTCCTTTGTAATTTACCTGTCACAAACCAAGAAAACAAAAATATTTGTAGAATTATGAGAGGGAGTGTAAAGCGTTTCTTCTCTTTCTTCTTATTCTTTACGAATCGGAAACTAACGTCTAGTAAGGTCTTGATGATGATTGTTATACCCCCGACTATCAGGAAAACTGGTAAATATTTCTGTGCTGGGCATTCCTTTAAGTAGATCGTACCTGAAAGGAGGTCACAAGACGAGTAAATTTGCTTCATAAATTTAAAGAAACACTACAATAAATTGTAAACTTACGCACCAAAAATGATCATCAGAATCGGAATGATGATGAAATATACTAAAACTGCCATACATAAAACTGAAAGCAAATGTAATTAGAATAAATACTTTAAGAAAGAAAGCGACTTGTGTTGAAATTTCGTACTTTGCGACATATAAAGCGCACCCTGTGTCTTATATGAAGTTCTGGTTTAATTAATTAATAAAGCTTTACAACGTACAAAGATAGAGGGTGATTTTAAGGGTGACATTTTGAAAAAAGGGTACGTCTTATATGACGAAAAATCTCTCCAACTTAGGTCAACCCCCCCCCCGAAGTTTAACGTTGGAAACGTCAAAAAGTACGCATTATATTCCGTACAATTTTAATTATTTTAACATTTTTACGTCTAGAATTAATTATAATTAAGAAAAAATTTACTTACCGCAGCTAAAGAAAGTTGTATTTATATGTTTAATCATTTCGTGAGCTTTATCCAATTCTGGATCTGGTCTTCGTCCTCGAGGAAAAAATAACTCGTAGAATCCTAAAATACTTTCTTGTTGTTTTTAATTAAAATTTAGATTATTTTTCTTATTATTGTTAATTAATAATATTACAAACTTCTAACGAATTACCTGGTATAATTAACGTGTCGTAGTTTAGTTTCCTATTCGATAATATCCAACTTTTCTCAATTGCCATGGAAGTGTTAAGCTGTTGTTCCTCGGCTGGAATGATGGCGTCGCATTGTACAAGTTTAGTTTCTTCTTTTTCTTCCTGATTTAAATTATAAAAATCATTAATTTCGCCTTTAAAATTGTAGAAACCGCGATTTTTAAACTGTGCAACACCGCACAAATTTCCCTAAATTTGTCTAAATTTTCCCAAATTGATAAAGGCGATGGAAGGGTCGAAATTTTCATTGATCTCGCATCCTCCTTGATTAATATGTACAAGGCGTATCGAAGGTGGGATTATGGTGCTGCAGCACCCCCCATTAATACCAATTAGGGTAAGATTAATGTAGTTGAGTAACGTTCCCTAAAAACAATAGGGGACACGTGCCTTGAGAGCTCACGAATCTGTCTTGAACATTTCTCCCCTTCTATCTCTTCACCCCGATGACCTTTAACCGGTAAAATTTAATACCATCAACCTCCCTAATATACAAAACTTCCTACAAAATTTAATAAATTTTCGACAAAAGGCCTAGGAGTTATTAAGCTTCAAATTTGAACAAAATCGCGCCCCCACGCTAACATCCATACATAGAGGAGGAATAAAAACCTCCATTTTTTTTTTTTTTTACATTACATTACGTACATTTATCACCTGTTGCTACGGTTACATATTTGCATTGATCAATAAGTCTATATAAATAGCCCCACTAAAGGCAATTTACTATGAAAATTAGGCTATTTATGTTTATATAAATCGAATATATCATCATAAACCTGTATAGGGAATAGCTCTATCTTCGTGTTAAACATGGAAGATGTTTATTATTAAATGTTATTAATTATATATAATATAAATTCATAAGAAGCATACTTTACATTTTTCTTTCCGTTCTTATTTGGGATTTGAGCTTGGAATTTCTTTTTAATTATAAAGGTTTCGGGTTGTTGAAGTTCCATTTCTTCTTTCTGGAATTTATTATTATTATTTCTTTTAATTAATTTGTTATTTATTAATTTCTTAAATATTTATTAAATAACTTTAAATAATAATTGGCGTGTTTCGCAATTTTTAGGCTGTTAAGAAAAATAAACTTATGCAACAAGAAAACATGCGGCTTTCGCATGCTGAAATCTGGAAAAGTATTCGATTTAAATCTATAAAAACGTTATATTACGTCTTAAACGATTGATTAGAATTATGTAAAGCAACAGAAAAATTCCCAGAGGGCCCGAAAAATAAAGGTTTTTACGAAAAATATAGACGAGTTATCGCGAATTTGTTGTTGTAAGGCAATTGTTATGATCAAAGTTCTATTGACATAAGGGAATTATTACGAGTTTTATAAATAACCCGTGTACTGCAGTTTATAGTGCATTGGATATTAAATATCCGAGAGAATTTAAGGGCCCGTAGTGATTCCCACTTCTATAGTTTATTTCCTGTTAATAAAAATAGCATTAAATCCTTCCCTACAGCTGTTCATAGTAAAAGGCAAAAGGGTCCGCTGTACCTATGACAAGCTCTCGAAGGCCCTTTGTATAATCGCGTGATACCAGCTACATATTATATGAACTTATAGTAAAAAGGGCTTCATAAGATTACATTATTTTATCATTTTAAATTTCCTGGAGGCATAAGACGAGGGGCTAGCCTTCTACCTATGCCAAATATCTACAAGTTTGTATGTATTTATTTTCTTTTTCTGGATGAAACTATTATTTTAATGTATAATTTAGCAACGTACAACAATAGAAAACTGTGTCAAGAGGAAGTTAGCCGCAGTTTATTGATAAAACGTCTATCTTTAGTACATTACGTACTGTACGATAGGATAAAATGGCGCGCGCGTCGAGTCGTCGCGGTCATAAATTTTATCTTTATTACCGTATAACTATTTAAACATTTGCACTTATCTAATTAAGATTAAAAGGATACATTTTTAATGTTATAGCATAAAATATTACATTTATTTGTTATATTTTGACGTGTAAACGATTCTCGATGCGACGCGACGAGGCGATACGGCCGCGTCAAGTCGTTTCAATTAATATAAACTCGCAAATTTATTTATGTACTTGCGTAAAAGTTGCAAAATATTATAAAAATTACATTTTAATTTCTAATTCGAAATGAATTCTTTCGTTCTAAATTAGTAAATAGACAATTGTTGTATCAGAACTGTTTCGACGCGACGGAGCGCGGCGACACCTGACAAATGTCCTTGAGGTGACTTAAAAATACGAACAACGAACTAAACATAAATATAAAAATGTAAATAATACATAAAATAGTTTCAAAATAGTCCTTCGCAATTTATATCTGACGTCATTATTAAGAATAATAACCTGTGTGTGGGTGCTTGGCTAGGAAAACAAGTGCAGTTTTAGTACACACACGCCATGAGTTCATGGGCTAATATTAAATTTTTCAGGCCTCATATCACGTTTTAGAAATGCAATTAATGATTTCGAGAACAACAACATTCGAGTTATTAAAATTGCATGATAATTCGTTAAATTTTTTTACGATGATGTAAGGCATTAATTACGTAGGAAGCGCAGTTTCGAAAGACATACACTTACCTTCACTTTTTACAGGTAAAAACAAATGATTTTGTACCTTTACAGGTGCCGTGTATTAAATTACGTATACAGTTTAAGGGGGGAAGAGGATGGCGAAGAGTATTGTACACATTAGAATAAAGGGGGAGGGATCAAGGTGTCATTTGCTTAGTGGTATTAGTGGATTTAGGGGATAAATAACCCCAGAAAGGGGTGAAACTAAGTCGTTTCTTTAATGCCAGGGGGTCCACGAACTGTAGTAAACGTAATTAAACGGGGGAAAAGTTTGCAAAAGTGCATCGCTGTTCAACACCGAGGGAGATTAAAATTGGCTCAAAAACTCTACACCTTAATTAATAGACGTCTCCTGTGTTACAATTCGAATTTAGAATACATTCTAAAGCTTATTTTTTATAAATTTAATAAGAAAATAAACCAACAACTGTTGCAAATTTCTTACAACCATTCATACTATTAATAGAATTAAAAGTGAGTAAGCCAAAGTTAAACTGTCACATACAGGAAACGTTTTATAAATTAGCATTTAAACCCCTTAACTGGTTTATAAAAAAAAACAAAAAAACACTTACTTTCTTCATCTTTTTCCTATTTTCTCTAATTTTCTCTTCGAATTTTATTTCCACCCCACTTCTTATCGATTCCACTTCTTCCTCCTGAATCGACGTGTAAATTAATTATTAAACAGCGCGTTAAATAGAGGTTAAAAACGTAATTTAAAGAGTTATTTCTGTTTCAAAATCACTCACCTCGTCCGTAGTCTCTGCTGCCATTTCACTATAATCTACTTTATCGACTACTCTAGTGCTACCTATCGGTATGACTGGGAATTATTTCTCTGTGTGTTGATAACACACAAATTAAAACTACAAATATCACATACTATACAGTAGTTTAGTAGCTTTTTTTAATATTAAAATGTGTGATAAAGAATAAATTTCATTATATTACTGTCCTCTGTACAAGTGTCATTCATTGTTTATTGACAAAATGAACTCGCCCCTTGATAAAACTATCAGCTTAGATATAACCTTGTGATGTAATTATGTCAAGTATATATTAAGGCAAGAATTTTAAGTGAATTTGATAAAACAGTAGGATTTTTTAATAAGTAAGTTGATCTGTTTGTCTGTACGTTTATTTTTATGTAATAAAGTCACGTAAGCCCTAGTCGAGTAGTAAAACTTTCATAAATAAACAGCATCTGGTTGTTAACTATTTAACAGAATTTACACAGCAGTACAGTTGTACACTGCTATATACTTTATTGCACATTAATTTAATGTATTATTCTGCACACATTTTATATTATTCTTCTTACGAAATAATACTGAAAGTTATGTATTATTCAATAATTATGTAGGGTACATTCGATATGGGAACCGTTTACGAGAGCCGTCGTAAATCGAACCTTAATTCTTCATACGTTCGGTGTCATAAATCGATATTCTGTTCATCATAATTTTTAATAAACTGAAGCATTATGTACTTTGTTGTAAGTCATTTAATATCTATAAGAAAAAAATATGTAGGCCTAATACAGTTTATGCATAACAAGTTCCCCGCTCTTACGACTTAATTCGTTTGTCGTAAATCGAACCACAATTTCTCACAGGTTTACTTTATAAATCGATATTCTGTTTCTCCAAATATCGATGTATAAAGCTATACTTTTTAATTTAATGTACTTGTGTAATATTATATACGTATTAAAGTTAAATTTTATATATAAACCGAAGAAGTATGAGTACCCGCTTTACGTCAGGCATAAATTCTCTATTATTATTGGTAGAATGCCATGTTCAAGTGCTGTATTTTATAATCGCCACCCCTAAATCTAGACTGATCGTCCTAATTGTATTTATAGAAAAGCAATTTTAATTTATAACATTTAATCTACGAGAGATGGATGTCTCGCTTTACGACGAGTGGTAAAAAACGGGAGTATTATTGTAATATAGTAAACAACTACATTAAAATTCTAATTATATAGGATTATTTTTTAATTTAATATGATATTATATCTTTAAACATTAAATCCAATTAAATTTTAAATACCTTTAGATAAGACCTTAATCTTAAGCAATAGAGAGAAAACCCAGATTGTAATCCACTAAAATCTTTAGTTGAAGCCGTAAAGGGATTTAGCATTATTAACTCAGATTAACGTGTCTTCCAAGTGGTATTATGGGCATTTTACAGTATTATAAATAAAACAATTGCATTTTTTTATTACTCAAACTGTCCATCGCGTACTTCAGGATGTCATTTTCACATTGAATGACACATAAAGTACAGAGACGTTGTTTTAAAATACAATTAGGACCATCACAATACTCTAAGCAAGTAATGTAATGCTTAGGAATGTCCTAATGACGTTAGAAGACTCCTTTGTATCCTGCTAGCTTCGTATAATAAATTGATCCATCAGGATACAAAAAGTATCTAAAATTTAGTCTCATATGTAAAAGAACAGTGGCACATTGTAGCTCATGGGAGTTGAATAAGGGGGATCTACGTATAGTTTTTTTTTTTTTTACTCTTTCCGCCCTGTGGGCACTAAGAGGGCCTGTTTTGCAGCCCATTATGGGTTCGGCCAGGCCCACAATGGGACTGCCGGGTGGTGAGGGATGGGGCCCGACATATCCGATTAGCCAAGTCTAAATGTCGGATCAAATTGTGTAGTAGTTTTTTTTACTCTATCCGGCTGTGAGCACGATGAGGTCCTCTTTTTAGCAAGCCCATTATGGGTTCGGCCAAGCGGTTAAGGTAAATCCCAGGAATTTTTCGGAGGATGGTCCATCCGGATATGCCCTGTCCCTGGCACACCATTGTGGGCTTGGCCGAACTCATAATGGACTTGCTAAAAAGAGGCCCTCTTAGTGCCCACAGCCGGAAAGAGTAAAAAAAAAAGTCCGGCATCAAATCCGAACGGATCGAAAAATACCACGAATTTTTCGAGGGTGGTTCGTCCAAACATGTCGGGCCCCAATCCCTCACTACCCGGCAGTCCAATACTGGGCTTGGCCATACCTGGACTTGCTAAAAATGCCCTTAAGGTGAAAAAATTTTTAAAAATGTAGTTTGATATTTCAGTTTATCGAATTCCTTTTATCGTAGTATACAATTTAGAACTGGTATATGCAAATTAGTTCATTATTAATCAATAATATTCAACGCCATATGTGAGTGACAGTTTCTATGGAGACTAGCCCCTATTTAGATGCTACAAACGTGAAGAAAATCCGAAAATTTCCATGTGATCATCCCGTTGGCCAGTCAGGAACCCGCGACCAACTACCAGTGTCCAGCGGCTTTATCCGCTCAATCACTGATGGGTTCCTTAAAATTCGGTCTTTATCCAAATAATGTAAAGTATATCTATAATTGTGTGAATAGAGCTGAATTCCTCCTGTGAGCATGAGTATTTTGTGTTCTAGCCATTACGTACCTAGTGGTATTGGGGCACGTTGCCAGATCTGGTAATTTATCTTCAGATTTCAATACACTTTGTGGCAGATTTTTGAATCTGGTGATTTTTTATGCCTATGAAAAACTTCTTAAAAGTACATTCTTAGACTTCAGAATTACATTATATTAATAGGCACACTTGAAGTATAAACTCAAAAAAGGTATCTTAGAAGTTCTTTCGAACACACACGGGATCACAATACTACCTTTATTTGAGGCTAAGTATCGTAACAATAAGTGGAAAAACGTTGAAAGCTTCACCATAACATCTTTTATCCCTTGTACAATTGTATTTATTATTATGATCAACCACTAGTATATACGCCATTTAAAATACTGTACAGTACAGTGCATGCGGTTATTTCGTACAACCACGTCACAAACAGCCTTAACAGCAATAATTATCCCACCGATTATCGGGAATATTGGCGATTTCTTCTGATAAGGAATTTTCAGTCGACATGATGAAATATTCCCTTCTATAATAGAAGTCAACAATGCTAATAATGATTTTTTTTTCTTTTCATTCTTATTAATAAATTTTGTGAGAGAAGTTAACGTAGCGTGTCGACTTTGTACAATAGTACTGTACTAAATACATAAATTTTGATGATAATATTAATAAATAAATGTGTTGCCACAAAATACAATAGAGTATATTATATTGTGATTTATAATATACAAATCTGTAGAGAGCGACACTTAGCCAGGTCTAGAGCCTTTTGGACCTCCTATCCCTTCTTCTGACACGACATACGTGTAGTTTCTTACATTATTTCCCCCTCCTTTTATGCCCTTAAAATTGCCTAAATTGATATCTAGGCTTTATAATTAAAATTCTGTTATACAGATTCTGGCTTTGGCCACTGCATAGGTCGACCCCCCCCGAAGCTGTATCCCAGTTTTCATATTATCAATACAGAAAATCCTCGTTAATTCGAACTCAGATACTTCGAAATCCCTTTATGTTTATGTCTGTTTATTTGATTCAAATAAAATTAATTTAGGAAGAGCCAAAGTACCAGAAACACCAAAAGCACCTCCCGTTTCTGATGTACACATACCTGATGAGCAAAGAGCTCCTAATGACGGTGCATAACTTGAAGACACTACTTATCATAATAGTGTAAATTTTTACATCAATTTGACATTACGTCAGTTTTACAATAAAAGATACTAAAATATGACGTCAAATTTACATAAGAACGTCCGAACCAATTCTTCTTCTTTCACAGTTTAATATGGAGATTGTAGCCTTTGCGGCTCTTTCTCGTCCAAACCAATCGAACAGACCAAATTTTTTTATACAGTTCTTCAAAATAGACGCTGCTGCCATCTGTTATCTTTCAAATAAATTACAATACAAAACATTAATGTTTACAATTTAAATTTAATAACCATCAAATTACACGATTCTTGAAGGCCATGAGCATCTAATTATCATAACAATTACACCTTTTGTAAAGGACATCAAACTTGATGTGATCTTCGCACAATCCTTTAACGTGCCCTTGACCAATACAGTTATTATGGCACTGTTCAGGATAACAAGGAGGCCAAGCTTCTTCGTTTGTTACTCCTTAAAAACGTATTTATATAATTAAAAACATTAATCATATTTAAATTCTTCTATGTGTAACATACCTTGAATGGGAAGGACTAAAAGTAAGCCCAAAACAGCTAGGAACAGGAAGGATTTCATCATCTGTAAGGCAATTTTGTATTTTAAATACGTAATATTTACATAGATAATGCACTTATGTTTAATATGTGTAATATTAAAGGTTTTTAGCGCTAAAAATATATTTTTCTGCTTAATTAATAAGTTTATATCCAAATTCCGAAGAGAGGATAGGCTCTAACTTACCTTACCGCTAGATATTAAATGTAAAGAACATCTGTTAAAGTGTACAATTATACCGTACAAACAATATCACAGATCGATAAAATTATCTAATTAAGCAATAATTCGTGAGAACTGAGCATATTTTCTCTACTAAACACCATAAAATAATACTAAAATTAATCAACACAAGCTCAAATGAACATATTAATACAATTATTTTACTAATTATAATTTAAAAATATGTCATTAGACTAACGTAATATAAAATTTTTACCTGTAAAATCTGTATACAATTACTCGAAAGTGCTAATTGTTATAATTCACGCAGTTTTAAGCTACTTTTCTACGTAATAATTATTTAAAATAGTGACGTTGTGTAACCAGTGTTCGAGCTATTCGTGTCATCCACAACTTGCAGTTCTTTTGCACGTGACGTGTAACTAAATGCTTGCAATTTTACTTATTGTGCAGGACACGTTAATACTATATTTAAAATGGCATCGTATGACACAGTACAGTGTAATGATCTGTGCAATTTTCTCCTATATCTTTCATTATCTTTATACATTATGTATGGGGATTACTACATATATATCATCAATATACATATGTCTCTCTGTAAACTGTAACTGTGCAAATAAAAATAAACCAGTTGCTCAACTTTCCCGGCAACATTTAAAATTATCGTGGCTCCATCTGTTATCATATTTTATTTTAAAAACTATATATATATTTTTAACTATTATAAAACGGCAAAAAGCTTAATTTTGAGGGTAGGGATGGGTTTTATAAAACATTGTAAATGATGATAACGAGTAAAATCGTCATCAAGTACGACACTACTGGAGGTACACAAGATCCCCATTATCTCCCCACCTTCGACCTTTAATCGCCAAAATTTAATAGCATCAATCTCTTAATATATGTACCTCCCTGCAAAATTTCAGAAATTTTCGACAAAAAGCACAGGAGTTATTGAGCTTCAAACTGGGTGAACAAAATCGTTCCCCTCCACACACACACACACTAATATCCATACATAAAGAAATTTACCCCCCCCCCATTTTCTTTGCATTTCTCGACGTTTCAAGGTGTCCTAAGTCCAAAAATGTAAACAACAGGAGGGGGAGTCATTTTTTGACCGATCACCATACTTTCCCTCTATTACTTACAAGAGTTGTATACTTGTTGACAAACGCCATCTTTTGTATTGTACTTAGTATACGTGTAATACAAGCATCGCCATCTGTTGAATGATAATTAAACTAATTTCAATTTTTATTTTCGTGAAATATAGATTATATTTACGGCTGGCTCTTGGGGCCCCACTAATAACTATTTCTGGAGGTTTTGCGGTTGATTATACTAATAGAACCTATATTAATGTTGTAAGCTAGTGTTACCACCCGTCCGGTTTTCACCCGGACAGTCCGGGAATTGACTCACTGTCCGGGTGAACTATTAATTTTGTCCGGGAATTTCGTAGAAATTGTGAAATTGCGATGAAACAAAGTTCTTGCAAATATTGTTATAAATTTACACCATTTGAACAACGAAAGACCTTACACTCACTGAAACTCATCTGCCATTCCGCCATGTTACTCTGTTTATGCTGACGTGTGACGCGCAACCTGCCTCTCGACCTTTTTTTTATTTATTTATTTATTTATTTTTATTTTTGCTTGTATGTTCCTCCTACGCAAGTCCCTAGTCCCTAACTGTAACAGATTTAGAACCAGCATGCACGTTATTCTTCGCATTGTAAATGGCATTGCGCATGCGTCAGGAACTTCTGTTCGAACAAACCTGACCTGCTGTCCGGGTCAGCGATTTTGTAAAGGTGGCAACACTAGTTGTAACTAAATATTATTCTTTGAAAAAAATGTAATATATTTTAAGCAGAATTAAAAAGGAAAAAAAGCTTCGGGTTTATGAAGCTATTTCCTGTTATTGCATAATAAAAATACTTTTTTAATTGTTTATGTATTAAACACGGTTGCAATTATATAAATCTTGCATAGGCCATACATTTGTCATCACTCTTAAAATTAAAAAACAATTAAATACACACCTGATATATAATAAACAATTGTGTCACGCTTGACTTATTCTTCAGTTATTCAATCATTAAGGCTCTTTGAATGAATTTTGAAGCTTTAAACTTCATAATCTATTAATATAATAGACTATGTTGTGTTACGTTAAGGTTAATAGGTCAGAGTAACCTTCATTGCTCTGTTACAGCTACTGTAAAACATTGATCGATATCATACTGGGTGCTGATATTATTCTTTATCAAACCAATGAACGTTTAGTTCTTATTTGGAGGGTAATTTATGCTTTAAATTAATTAACAATTAAAAACTTTATACATGGCGTCAAAAATGTCCATAGAAAACAAAAGGAATGTAGCCTATTGTGATGCTTATACATAACGTCAGAGATGTTAACGTGTATTCGTATGTACAGAAAAACCTGTGTAAACCGGAATCGCGTGGTACTGAATATTTTTACCGTTTTTGACAGGTTTTACTGTATATTCTTTCACTTTCTGTGACTCATAATTGCATCACAACTCCATATGTATGGATGCCTTTGAATTACCCTGTATTAATGACTATTATATTAAATTAATAAGAGTGAGATTATATGGAATTATGATACTAAAAGAGATAAGAGAATCAATAAAGAAAATTTATGAGAACATTTAATAGAGAAGAGAACAAAGGATTTTTCTCTTTGTTCTCCTTCTTATCTAAAAATTGAGTTGGCAAAATAAGAAATATGATAGGAAAGAGATTGAATTGATGGAACACTTGGGCGATCTGCCAAGAGGGAATCCTTTCATGGTACCTATTTAGGCGTTACTAACGCGCAGAAAACCAGAAAAACTTCACGCTGCCAGCTCGTTGGCAAACATCAGTGTTCACTGGATTTATCCACTCATCCACTGATGGACCTGTAAGGGGAAGAGAGAGAGTAACAATTAATCACTACAGTTGACCCTTAAACTTTGGGATAAAGCAGGGACGAAGAAGAAAAAGAAGATATTAACAATATAGTTCCTTTTCTTTTTTCCTTATATTATAATAGACATAATTATATTTTATTTCCTGCATTCCTAGAACGTAACACAAGACGATATCCAATATCCAATACTCGCTTTGAGTGACGTATCATTTTATAACCGATATTCTCTTCTTAGTAAATGATATATGATTCTTAAAGGAAAATGTATAGAATATCATAATACACGACAAAAGACTTCAAAGGGTAATTGTTTTTTCAATTAGAAAATCTTTAAAATTGATACATCTCCCATCTGCCTGCACTGTTTAATATCTTGTAACGGCCAAAAAAAGGAGTGTAGAACTAATGTCGCCTCCGAAATTGACACTATGTCGAGTGTGGCGCTAAATAGGAGTACCTCAAACTATAAGAACTAACTAATGGTTGATAACAATGCAAAATCGTAGTTAATTGACAGATGCTGAGGATCTTTCTTTAATATTTATGGGAAATATCCGCTCACCAGTATTTGCTAGCGCTTTTACGAATGGCGCTATATCGAGGTTTGACTGTACATTTAAACCTATTGAACTTTGTTAAGCTATAGCATTATATACGTAAGTTAAAACCCTTTTATAACGTTCTTTTGAACTTTTGTGTAATATAAAAGGACTTTTTACGCGTTAGGCTCCTTCCATTAATTACGTGTACAGTTTAAACGGAAAGTACATCGTTGTACACGACAGGAAGGGAAGGGTCAATGTATTTATAGTTATAAAATAAAATTAAAAAAGTATAAATGACTCACCTTTTGTAGGCGTATTTTTCCCCCAGGAAATCAAATGAAATATTAAAACGTCATCTTGATAATAAATAAATATCTCCCTGTTTATAAAATAAATATTTATTAAATTATACAGTAAATACTAATAGAATAGTACAAATCATCGCTCATCCTTCAAACGCTTCGCGTCGCGTCGCCTGGGCGCATTGGTAGAAAATATGGCGTCTCGGGTGATTTGGGTATGTTAAATACGAACTTTTTATAAATTAAATCATATAAATAACCCCCCAAAAAATAAAATTTATAAGCTGTTTTCTAGTTATTTCGCCATATAAAGGATCTATATAGCTCAACAGATGTTTCCAGCGTAGTAATCTGAGTCATCCGCCATATTGGCACTCGAGCTTCTGATGGGTCATATAATAAACTTCAATTTCAGTTATGTTTATTACTTTTATTCACGTATAAAAAAACGTCTTTATCTAGCTTGAATCTTGCCGGTTCGCTTTTAACTATAATTAACTGGACACTGTTTTCAGAAAAAAATAAATAAGCTTAAATAAACATTCTTTAGCGTGCCTGCAATTCTCCGAAAAAAAGATATTTATCGTGAATATTACATTGAACATTTACTGATTATTCTTCTAGAACACTTCTTAAGCTGTCGTCCATTAATTACGTGTACAATTTAAGGAAGATCGCATAATTGTACACAACAGGGAGGAAGGGGTCGAGGCATTGTTACAGGTATTGTTACATGGGTTAAACTATCGCACAGGTAATTAAACGGGAAAGAATTTGCCACTACATGTATACAATGCAGTTTTGACCCCTTCCTCCCTATTGGTACATAAAAGAGGAGTAAATGTTTATGTTTAAGAAACACAATAGCAAGTTTATCGCCCTTAATATCTCCCGAACCAATGATCCGATTTTACTGAAATTTTCTAGAAATATTTTCCCCTAATACACAAACCTCACTGAAAAATTTCAGTAATTTTCGGCAAAAGGCACAAGTGTTATCAAGCTTCAAAGCGAGTGAACAAAATCGTGCCCTCCTCCCCTCACACACACCCATACATACAGGGAAAAAAACCCTGTATTTAAAATATTAATAAATTAACAGGTGTGAAAATAAAATTTCGAAATTAATTTTTAAAAATGTATTCACAATTTTTCAATGCTAAATAACTAAGATACATCATCTTCAAGGATAAGCTATTCGATATATTCTATATTTCAATGACGGAAAATATAAAAAAAAAAATCGTTGATATTTTATTACCTACCATTAAAATGTTTGCCCGGAGATGGCATTTTGCAGTTGTAGACTCAAACACAACACAGCATCCACACCAACATGGCTCCTAAGGTTTGTTTTCTTTATCTTCTTTGTATAATTAAGCAAATTTTTCATTAATTATTCTGTAAAATGGGTAGATTTTGTTTATCTTACCTTAACAAAGGTCTGCTTCGCCTTGAAGACTTAATTATATACAGCGAAACCTTGATATAGAGAACACTATATTGAATTCGTTATATATTGTTCGCTATATCGAGTGGCCACTATGTAAATTACAGTACGATAAAATGGCTAATTTAAGGGTGTAATTAGCTATTCTTATTAGTAAATTAACCGAGATTTTTTCTTAATTAAATAACTTTTAAAAGGTATAATTGGTATAATTTAATTAAGATATTTAATTCTTACAAAAAAAAAATTGTATTCAGTATTATATTTTTTCATTATATTTCAGGAATGTCCTTTAAAATTCCTATTGAATTACGTGTTAACATCTGTGTTTTTAGTGTATCTAGCGCAGAATATATAGAATTTATGTAATTAATTAAATTTTTAAAATATTTCCTTTATTATTATTTCTAGAATGAACAAGTGCATTTCCAAGCATCTGCATCAGGTATAAAATTAAATTAATTTTTAATTAATTATCATTGAGCATAAAGAAAATTATTAATAATTTATTGAATATATTTAATTTATAGGATCATCCGGGGGTTCTTTCTTTGAACTTTTTAATGACACGCGAAAGAAAGCTGGTTGGTTTCTTGTATTAATTTATATTATTATTATTATTGCTATTATAAAAGTTTGTATATTTAATTTTAAATACTTTTTTTTTAAAGGGAAACTGATATATTTTCTTGATATATGGATAATTGTTCACATTACCATGATCGCAATTGGTGAGTTAATTGCATTTTACATTTATTTACATTTTATATCGATTAATTGTCATTAAAATGTTTTTAAATAGGCTCATTGCACTTGAATCAATGTTCAGCAGAGAAATTTATACCGATATATCTCATTGTTGGGGGAGTATTTGGCATTTTAAAAAATACATTAAATATAGTTCAGAACTTCAAAAAGACGGATGATGAAGAATTTAACGTTTTTTACTTAGATAAAATACTTAATGCATTTTTATTTTGCTGGTTTATTGCAGGTATGATCATTTTTATTAATAAATCATTAAAAATTTTAACATTTAATAAATATTACTTGTTATTATCTATGCTTTTTTTTTTCCTTATTGGTTAATTTGAATTCAAATTAAACGGTTTAGCGTTAATCCCGACCCTATTGGCTCATTTGAATTCGAATCAGCCAATAGCAGCCAGCGTATATATTATTCATCTGTTGAAAGATTTAAATATATAATTTTTATTTCATAGGCTGTGTTTGGATATATAAAGCGTACAAACCCGAATTCAACGATACCAGCGATGCTAAATATTGCAACAAAGTATTGTATCTGTTCGCATTTTGGTTAACGAATATCACATTGTTTTTGATGGTTTTCTCAGTTGTTTTGTGTTGCGCTTATGTGGGTTGTTTATTCTGTAGAAAGAATTAAATATACCATTTAAGATTTCTTAAATTTCTTAATTAGCATTAAGATTTAAAAGAACATAAAAGATATTTTAAATAATTAATTTTAAAATAAATCGAATGTTTATAATGACATTCAATATTATTAAAATCTATCCCTGTGTATCTTATTTTTCAATAAAATATTTTGAATAAAAGTTTTATTCGCCACAATTATATAATTTTTTTATTTTAACCACGTCGAGTTCACTTAATCCATATTTATTTTGTAATGGTTCCAATTTGGTACCATTTTTCGCTTCCATACTTTTAGATATTCCATTTTTAGAGAAGAATTTCTCTCCGTATAACATTATGGACTCGTAATCAAACTCTACTGACGTATCGAAATCCGAATTATTCCTTTTACTAAATTGTGTTTCCATACCTGAAAATAATACAGAAAAATTTCTCAATTAGTAATCCTTCTTTTTAAGCCGACCTGATGGCCGAGCGGTTAAGTTGTCAGCTTACCGCCGTGGGGACCCGAATGGGTCGAAAATCTCCATGGTGTCTAGTCTCGAGTTATGTGAATTACGTGGTACTACATCATTCATTGAGACCATTTACTAAAGGAATTCGTGACACATGGCTCTCCCAACACCGTGTTGTTACGAGACTAGGCATCCAGGAATTTTCGGGGGTAGGTCTCGTTTTAACACTCAGATGCCGCGTTATGGGCTTCACCGAAAGCATAACGAGCTTCTAAAGGGGTTCCAAAAAGAGGAAACAATTTGAAAAAGATACCTTTTTGAATATTATTCCAATGGATAATTAAATAATCGTCACGATCGGGTCTTGTATGTTCGTGATACAAACCGACAACGTGACCAAACTCGTGAACGACAATTGGAAAATGGTTACATCCTCTTCCTAATGATAGCACCTGTCTTCCTCCCTTTCTGCCAATGTAGGAGTGGCATCTGAAAAGAAATTTTTAACTAAAATTATTATTTTTAAATAATCCTTCTATATGATGAATTAAGACCCACTTTTATATAATTAGCAACTAAGAAATATAAATAAACCCTTAATTATAACATCATATATGAGTTTAAAGATGTCCCTTTCACACATCGCAATCCCTAAATAATATGACGAATTCCCATTGAACTTGCGTCGAATAATCCGCCTGTATGTTATGGTAATGATGGGTGACATACTGATCCATTGAATTATTCAACCCGTATTGCTTTGTATGCCAACTTTGTATTGCTAGAAATATACGAGGGGTGTTCAAAAGTATCGGACCTTTATTTTTCCCGCGTAGACCGATGACGCGCGAGAGGCCTCCTTCGGTGGAGATGTGGAGGGGACAGTCATGCGCAGTCCTGAATTTTTTCCCGCCCGCAGGAAGCGTCAGTCGTTGGCAGTTGGCCTATGAGTGAGGACGTGTAGTGAGCGCTCGTCGGATTCCATTAAGTTAGAAAATGACTGAACATGAGCAGTGATATTGCATCAAATTTTGCCCAAAGCTTGGCGATACCAAAGCGGAAACCATTCGCAAGATTCAACAGGCTTTCGGGGGACGATGCCATGAGCAACACACGGATAAAGGAATGGTACAACCGCTTCAAAGATGGTTGCACATCAGTGGACACCGAACCGCGTTCAGGCAGTTCGCTGTCCACTGATGTGCTCCTGTCTCGTTCGCAAGTTCTCTGACTATAATACGACGGTCCACCACGACCAAAGTCCGCATTTGCTCAATGACAGTCTCATGTTTCGACTTGTTGAGGGTCTGCCAAGCTTTTGGCAAAATTTGATGCAATATCGCTGCTCATGTTCACTCATTTTCCAACTTAATGGAATCTGACGAGCGCTCACTACACGTCCTCACTCATAGGCCAACTGCCAACGACTGACGCTTCCTGCGGGCGGGAAAAAATTCAGGACTGCGCATGACTGTCCCGTCCACATCTCCACCGAAGGAGGCCTCTCGCGCGTCATTGGTCTACGCGGGAAAAATAAAGATCCGATACTTTTTGAACACCCCTCGTATGTGATGCTTTAGGAGAGCCAAAGCATAGATTTTTACAATTTAATATTTTTGAACTCGGGGACCTCGAAACAACGAGATATGCATGGATGCTAGTGTGTGGGGGCATGATTTCTTCGCCCACTTTGAAGCTTAATAACTCTTGCGCCTTTTGTCGAAAATTTCAGAAATTTTGCAGGAGGATTTGTGTATTAGGCGGATTGATAATAATAAATTTTGGTGGCTAAAGATAACCTGGGTGGGGAGATAGAGAGGGTCACGTTTCTTACCTCGAGTGGGGTCGGACTTAATCAAGATTTTACTCGTTATTAGCATTTAGAATTTTTTATAAAACTCATTTATACCTTCAAAATTAAGCTTTTTAATACTTTTCAAAATGTTAGAGAGTACTGTATTGCACTTACCCTATTCCTTCGTAAATCATCACATAATCCCGTTCGTACGTTCTATGTACAAACCTAATACAAGTTAATTTCTCATAATGCGATAAAGTTGTATAAATTAAACTTCTAAGTTCGTATTCTGTAAAATATATAATTGTAAATTAATAAATCAAAATACCTAAATATTTTTAGGTACTTTTCCCTAGACTAATTCACTTACCGACACCAAACTTGATCTGATAAGGTATTCTACCCATTGGCCACGTACTATATCTCATAATATTTCGATTCTATATTAAATTATAATAATTATAATGCATGCTAACAAATAGATTTCAATTATTTAGTCGAAGAAATAAATTAATTATATATATACTTGTCTAGGCGAACTTCTGACTCCGAGAATATCTCCTTCAAACAAATTTGGATTAAGATAAAATAAGGAGGAAAGCCCTGGACTAACTGAAATTTTAATAATAAATAATTAAATATTTTGTAAAAAATACAATTACAATTAAAACTTAACTTACCGAATATATTTAGATAAATTTTTAATATAAATTTTCCATTCATTTCTTTTTGTTTTTAAGTAAATTTCAGTGCCAACTTTACGTGTGTTCATGCGTTAACTCGTTGGAAAGTATAAGCCATTTCTAAACATTGTTTGGAGTTAACCACTAACAGAATAATTATAGTTAAATTTTAATTAAATCAAGATTAAATAAGTATAATTTAATTAATTATTATTAAAAGTCAAAAATATTAACGAGAAAGAAACTACGTGGGTGTATCAAAAATTAATTTCCAAATTTCCCACTTCTACTTCTGTAGCAACGTAATTGTCTTTGACGGTATGTGGATGCACTTACGAGCTCCCGACGAATCTCACATGGTAAAGTATCCTTTGCTACGTGCCCCACAGGCTATTTCCTCTTTTGAATATGCAGTAATAAAGCTTCTTAAAAACACGAATGAATCTGATGCCAAGGTGTGCCCATCAATGGCCGAGTATAAAAAACACTGAACACTGATAGTAGGTGGTGGGTTCACGCGTAACTAATGGGCTGTCGCGTTGTCTTTCTGGTATTCTTCACGTGTGTAGCACCAAAATAGCAGCTAGTTTCCCATTAAAAGCCTCTCCTTGGCAACTCACCCGTGTGTTGCATTGCCTTATCCCATTAATCCAATTTATCCATTACAACTGATGACAATGCCAGCTACCAGATGCCATACGTAGAAGACATGCGAAGGTCTATACTCGCCAAAGCGTTTACATAATTCCTTCCACCATTTCCCTGAAAAAAATTTAAAAATAATTTTTGATACACTCACTCAGTTTATGTTTGTTAACTCTGTTAAAAGCTGTAGATACTTCGACTATAAAATTATAAACTGTTATTTAATGACGACAGTCCATAAACTTCGTTTAGAGTATTGATTAATGATCAATAAATTCGTATTAACGATTTAAACACTAAATTAATCATTTTTTCATCCAGATTTTTAGCTAAATTTGATTCGAAACAATTTAAAATATTTTGAATTAAATATATCATCCTATCAAAACAGGTTTATAAATGTCAATAGTTGAATGTAATTCTTAAAATTTGTGTTAAATGAATAAATTTTACAGCATTTTTCTCACTTTTATAGAGCGAGAGACAAAATTTTCGTTAAAATCTTTCAATTTATGGTAATATAAAGACTGTATAATGTAGAATAATCGTAAAGATCTTTTGCATTAACTATAAAATTGCAAAATTAGAATAGGCACATACCGGGTGATCGTAATCTGATTAAAGTACCTCTATTCAATGCTGTCTGACTCTAAAAAACATGGCGAACCTGTGACTTGCCAGATAACTTAAATTAACCCACAAAAAAAAAACGCAACTAATACGTAGAAAAACTTTAAATTAGCTGAAAGAGAAAAATTTATATCTTCAAAACTACAAATTGTTTCAAATACTGTATATTTAAGATTCGTTTGATGGAAGAACACGGGCGATCTTCAACGTAGGTGTTTGATGGGAGTAATTTTTAATGTAACTAGCCCCAATTTAGGTGTTAAACATGTTTATTTTTTTATTAATTAATTAACAGTTTATTATTAATAATATAAATATTTCTTAAATATTTATATTTAACTTAAGTATTGATATAATTATGTAAATTATAGTATTGAAGGAGCCACTAAACTAGCGCCATCTCTGGAATATTTTTTAAAGTAACGAGAAAACTTAAAAAACATTAAATCAAAGTTTAAAAAATTCATTTATATTGTTTTATTTATATAAAATTTACTGGAATTTTTAAGCTATTATAAATGTAGCATTTTTAATAATTTATTTATTACGCATTTTGTATAGAAATTCTTTTTATTTATAACCAACAGATGGCAATAAGTGTGTACTTTAATCAGAGTCGATAGATTAAGATGTAATGCTACGAAAGTGGCGTAATAGATGGGTACGTTCGTTAAGTCAAACGAGTTAAACGAGAATGACGTCATCGTTATTCTTGTTTCGTTAGACTTTTCGAACGATTCGTTATAACTAAATGGCTGTTTCTAAAATCGAAGATATGAATGTTGCTAGTGCAGCCTTATCCAAAATATTTTTCTTAGGTTGCTTCGGATGGACAGTTATTTCAATCATTTCACCTTTTAATTCACAATTTAAACACTCGAGTAGATCTAGAAACATCGATATCGTCGGGTGCCATTTTCTTAACGAAGTAAACTAACTCTTTCCTCCGTGAGCTTCGTTAGAGTTTCGTTCGATACGTCATCACCGCGGAGCTTGCGCACTGAGCGAGACTACTACTTTTCGAACGATTCGTTACTAACGCGTTTAACTCGTTCGACTTAACGAACGTACCCGATATTTCTGCCACTCCGAGCGCTGCAATCGTTTCTCGGCGAAAGTTTGGCTCAAGGATTCTAAAACGAAAGGATTCCTTAATCCTTTGGCTTTACCATGGTGAGTTTGGCCAGGCCTATAGTGGGCCTGGCCAAACTCACCATGGTAAAGCCAAAGGTTTGATAAAGCAATTCTCCTCTGGCGGAGTGCTATTGTGTTTCTTTACGGAATCCTATCAAACCAATGGATGGCAAAATCCGTGGGCAAACCCATGATGTCCGAACCATGATGGGTATGTGTTAGAACACAGTTCATAAATAAATACAACAGCTTGATCACATAAACCTTTATGTGGCACACAAAATACTGTATAAGGAAAAAAGAAGGTGAACAACAAAACGAAGCTAACTTGAAAATCCGCAAAAGACCTGTGCAAGAACAGCAGATCATTTATAGATGTTTGATTAATTCTGTATACGACTTCTTAACAGCATGAAAAGAACTTATGATGCTGGACATATCACATTTGCAAAACCCGTGATAATTGAGGATCAAGTTAAATTGTTCGAACTAATTTATACGAAAATTTCCAAGCTCACCGGTCAGATTGGTAATTTTATCGCTTCGGTCATCTGCCAAAAATTATAAATGTAGCAAAGGTTCCTTGGCTGTTAATTCAATTTCTAACCCTCGTCTCAATCATTTACAATAATACTAAAATGATATAGATTAGTAGATCCAGATGCGGGGCCTCATTAATGGTCGTATCCGGTTATTCCTTTTTAGGGATACCATTTGACTGCCCATTTTTGTTCTATAACTGTAACTACATAATATCAATGAAGAAATTGGGCCGGGTCTATTAAATTAAGCTGAGTTAAAGGAGGGGCCCCGAAGAGGAGACTCGTGCAGCGCAAAATATCAAGTAAATCACCTGTAAAGTAGTTTTTACTTTTTGTACAAAATGCGTGATGTCAAAATACTTAAGTATCGTTGACACGTGCTGAATGCCTGTTGCGTGACATTTCAATGCCTGTAGGCATAACGTCTAACTCAATATAAACTATGTCATTCTGATTTATGCTTTCCAGTTTAAGAAAATGATAGTAATATACAATTTAATTTATGCATTTATTCTTATAATAATAGTATATAAACCTCGATATAACGTATCTTTCTTAAAACATAGTTTATATTGAGTTATGATAGTTTTCGATAGAATAATTAAAGTTATTTTTTAAGTTATTCTGTACGGAAAATTAATTTTAATTAATTTTTTAAAATTAGAATTTAAGCCATTAACCCTCTTCGGGTTTTTATGTGTTAAATTTTGGAGGAAAATTAAATTAAAATTCTGTTAACCTTTGTTTAAACTTGTGGGCTATAACAATCAAGGCCTCTGGAACATCGAGAGAGGCCTGGATATCTCAAATGCCTTGATTTACTTTTGTAAAAAGTAAAGGTACCCCTTTTGCACACAACAAATCCAAATAAACCTGTGAACAACGGACAGAAACGTAAAAAATGGCCGTTGTTTAAAGGTGGCCGTCATTAGAGGTTCGACTGTATTTTTGACGCTTCCCCTGTACGCGCCAAATAACCCCCTTAGTCCTTCCATGAAAAAACCTGATAACAATCGAATAAATTTCATGGTGTGTCCTTTCAAAATATCTCGAATCTTAAACGAAACTAAAAAGAAGGATGCAAAAACGAAACCAATTCGTCATCCTCTTACACGTCATCACATTTTTTTTGTAATTTTTGGATCGTGGCCATATCCGTAAAGGTAAATTCCTATAAATCTTACAATATAAAATGTCGGCGATTACGTAATAATGTGAGAATTTAGTTTTTAAGTGTTGTTTATAGTTCTTTGATCCGTAGTTAATAAGAGGATTTTATCGATCACTTTCGAGATGAATGAACTTGACGCGCCATTTTAGGTGCTCGAACTCTCAGTTTTATTTACCGAGTTTGCTTTCTAAGGATGAAATTATATAAATTCGAAAAATTTCTGGTAAATTTAATTGAATTTTTGGTTGATAAAATTTATTTTGGCACTACTTTACATGAAAAACGATACAATTCAGCAAGTAATTGCTTTTCCCCTTTTACTAAATACAGCCTTTTTTCAAATTCTTTCCGCCCTGTGGGCACTAAGAGGACCTTTTCAACAAGCCCATTATGGATTCGGTGAGGCCTACAATGGAAGGCCGGATGTTAAGAGACGGGGACCGACGTATCCGGAGCGAATACCTCCCTCCGAAAATTTCCTGGAAATTTCCACCCGTCCGGATTCGAACTTGGTCCCCAGAGCGATAGACCTTTGGCCCACTAAACAGAGTTTTTGTTGTAGAAAATGTGACTAAATTTCTGTTAAATATCCGCCTCTGCTGATAAAATTTGTAGTACTTTTGCTTCATTAACGCGGGACATCATGCTTTAGGTTCTATATTATAATTATGCCCGTTACAGAAGGATCTGTGTTGCAATGTGTCGACCAGAAAGGATGAAAGATGGAGGACACTCTACACTGATCAACTTCATATTGATCCTTTTCTTTATCATTTAAATAGAAGTTATGGGTAGCACCCCTTCATTCGCTCATACCCATATTGATCTAAACGTAGTTTGAATCCATAATACCCACGGAAACCTCGTACCCGCAGGATAGAATAGTCTAAAATTTAAATAGCTAAATAAAAATGCATAGCTTTCTGGAATTTCTAGATTATATATTTATAGAAATGTACATGTATACGAAGTTAAACTTTCATGAAATCATTGAATGATTTCTTGGCATCTATAAGCGCTGGCCTTGAATTTTGTCCATTGCGGGTGAGTTTAGCCTCAATAAATCTGTCAGGATAGGTAAAGAAGGAGGAACAATTGTCGTGGGCAAGCTGGTCACGTGGAATTTTTCGGGTTCTCTTCACGTTTTTAACGCCTAAATAGGGGCCAGTTTCCCATAGAAAGACCTCCCCCTCGACAGATGGCCCACGTGTGGCGTTGCCATAAGTAAATAAATCTTTATAATGTACAGTACTGTACCTTTATATGAAAAATTTTGTGATATTATATAACTTTAAAAAATAATAATAATATCAATTAAAATAATTCTTCTATAATCAGTTGAAAGTGACTCATCAACATACTTTGGATTTTTCCTCTTGATGTTACCTCACAGGTAAAATTTCCTGAAAGAACAACGGCTTTTGTTTTTAAATTTGAACTTTTTCCGTCTTTCGAGACCTAGAAGGGCCTTTTACTATGCCAATGATGGTCGGCGAAGCTCACAATAAGTGAGGCCGAGCGGTGGAAGAAAGGCCTTATGTGCACGAATCGATATCAACAAAAACTTACGATTTACACAAGAGAAATATCATCGGGATTATTTTAATCCTTCTCCACCTTTTCCCTCCGCCAAATAATGGCACATGTAAAAATGTGAGGCCCTAAGCTACAGCTTTTTTTTTAGCTTATGTGGAAATACGTTGAAAGTCCTCACGTTTTAATCACCTCGGCCCTAATAAGCAATCACAATTAAGTATATTTAAGTATAGGACGTTTGGTGGGCCTCCAAAGTTTATATTGTCGAGAAGCCTCCGAGATTTGTCAAACATCATGCTTAGTTTACATCGAATGCCCTTTTTTTTATCCTCTCTGATGTTCAGATATAAAATTCATTTTGAATATTTTCTAAATCACAAAAATCCTAATTAAAATTTATTATAATAACACAGATTAAACTGTTTCTATTCACACAAGGCTCATCAATAGGTGGGTGGATAAACACTGGTAGTTGGTCGCGACTTCATCCCTCACCAACGTGGAGTTTACTCAGTATTCTTTACGTGTCTAACACCTAAATAGAGGCCTGTTCCCATAGATCTATATGTGTCTAACACTTAAATAGGGCCCAGTTCTCATATATCCTCACGTGCGTAAAAAAAGTTCATTATAGACTTGCATAGGCCCACATAAGCAGCCAGAAGAGGTAGAGAACCTGACATACAGTGTAGTTTTAAGCACTTTTAAGGCCCTGGACTAATTTTTTACAGGCATTATAAGGTACAGAACGAAAATACTAATACTAAACAGTAGGATAAGGCCTCTAAGAAAGCGAGGCCCCTTACTATAACCAGGTATGCTCGAGCGTTAATGAGGCAAACCATTCGTGAAAATTTCTGAATTTATCAAAATTCGAATCCAAATCCTCCGGAGGGGCATGCCGATGAATTTAGTGCCTCGGCAATATAATTTGCTCGATTTGAATGGGATTTTTCATACGAGCGAGGCCCTAATAATGCACGGATTAGCTTTTAACACCTGTAATTTCAACGACTTTGATGAATTTTTATAAAATTTAAATATTTTTTTTTGTTTTTTTTATGTAGAATTCAACTGTTCGAATTATTTTTTTTTAAATTTGTATTAAGATTTATAATTGGTGTTATAAAATAATAATAAATCATATTTTTATTAACTGCCAGCAGATGGCAGTAGATGTAATCATTTATAATAATTACTCTTAATCTCTTTAAAAAGAATTTCCTGTAAATTTAAATGTTTATTTTTATTCATTAATTAAATTTCTTAAGGTCCGATAATTAAGTTATGAATAATAATTACAATATACGAGACAATAAACTTCATTTTTAATCATCTTTATATAAATGGGAAAATTTAATTATTGCTGCCATCTGAACGAAATTTGAACTTTGTCTTATTGAATTTTATTACTTTTTGTAATTAAAAGTTATAGTTTACACTTTTGCATTTTATTCAATAAAAAAAAATATTAGGAATATTTTTCTAAAATAAAATCTGCTGTATGCTTTCCTTTTATTTTTATTAAATGAGAAAGTTTTGATGTTTATGATTCAGTGCCGAGGGTATAAAAATAAAATATCGAGTGAGAATTGTGATGCTCTAATAAATATCTTACGGCATGTTAATTAATCTTTTTTCGAGATACAACATATTAGTTTTAATAATATTTTAACTATAATTCTATAAAAATTATTTTTAAATTGCGACAGTCGCCATTTTAGTTTAGAGCTAGTAGCGCTTTTCTCTCTGGGGAATCCGGGTTCGAGTTTGGGTCTACTCGGGAATTTGTACCAACGTGTTGATTGGATTATATCGGGCCTCGTGTCTCACTATATGGGTGACTTAGTAGACAGGATTACCATAACTGAGTGGCGCGTTATAGCTTCATGGGGCTCATGTAGTGTTTTGAGAAAATTTTCATACGAAAGATTGGTTTGGGGCAGTCTATTGGTGGAAACTTCAGGCAATTGCCCTGTTTGCCGTAGGATAACACGCCACTACCATAACTAAATCATAAAAGAGAGCGAACACAAAAATATATGAATTTCCAAACTTGTTTTTTGTTTTATCTTTTTTTGAAAATTCGCAAGAACAAAAATTTTACACTAAAAAAAGACGACATAACCGAGGATAAAGGACGTCCTACACGAAATGCCATAAGATTGTTTGTTTATTTAGTTATGGCAACAGCAACACTTGGACGATGCTTTCCGGGAGGTCTTTTAATGGAAACTTGCCCCTATTTAGACGTTACAGACGTGAATTAAACCCGAAAAACTCCACGTGGCCAGCCCGTCCGAACGAGGCGTGAACCCACGACCGAACGCCCAGTGTTCAGGGTACGAAGACCGCTTGTCCACTGGTGAGCCTGAGGCCATAAGCATTCCTTCCTCGAGAAAAGGGTGCTAGTAAGCAAAAAAAATTAAAGTTAAAAAATAAATAAATAAAACTAAACGATTTTTAGCGCACGATGATATGCGGACGAAATTTTATTATTAAAATTTATTCAAAATTCTTAATTTAAACACAAGAAACTAGGTCACTCATTAGTCATTTCTGAGTGAAAACAGTAGAATAAATTCACGTAGTGTTTATAATTTTGAATTAATTACGTACTAAATATTTTAAAATTTCATTAATTATAAGCGAATTTATAAAGAAAGAAATTCAGAAATAATTTTTTTTTTCAAACTTTTTTTAATGAATGAATGAGTGATCGGTCTTTCGTGATGAACCATTAAAGCTTATTAATTTCAAGCCTTAGTTGTTCGTTACACCGAATTTATACTCCAATAATATTTAGTAATGTACCATACATTCTATGCCAATAATAATAATAACGTTTAGTATGCGGAGTAATTTGCACGAAAGGATTTTGCGATAACGAACTTATTTATTTCTAGAACGTAATTGCAATTCAATGAGTAACGTTAACCGAACTTCCGCCATGTTGTATTCGGACGCGACGACAGCGATTTTGTATAGAACTTATCTCAACAGCATTCTACCAATATATTTTCCGATTCCGTCAACAATTTTACAATTTCGTCAACAAGGTTACAATTTTATTATATTTTAAACTATAATATGACAGTATTACAATCTGAAAACATGATAAATTCCTACTTTTGCTATGCGATTGTGCGCGTCGCGTCGTGTCGCTCGAGCAGATCAATAGATTTTAAGCGTAAACTTGTATTTTATTGCGCAATTACACATTCGCCAGATTAATTTCGTCATTGAAATAATACAGAAATTCTATAAACGGTTAATTATTTCCTAATAAAAATAAAAAACAGCCTCGAGATGATCGTGTGCCAAATACATTATACTCAGATGATGAGTGCACGACCCGATATTCTAATGACGTCAAAATTGCTATCGCCGCCATCTTGTTTGCTTGGCAATAGATTATGAAATTCACTTTTCCTGCCTGTTTCGTCTTAGAAGTTGAATAAATAAATACTATAATCAAACATTCTATCTTAACGAGATGTTTATCAAGATTTTAATCATATATTTTCGTGCTAAACTGTGACTACGAACGCTTTTATATCAGCGATCCGATTTATACTTCAATATTCGAAATAAATCATTTTTAAAACGTAAATTTCGCTTTTTTAATAAGCGAATTACTCATTCGTTTATTAATAACAACTATTATTCCAGTTAAACTTATTTATTTTTAGCCATTCAATCTTTTCTTTGCTATGGCGATGCGACCAACCGGGACAACCAAAAATGGCAGAAAAAAAAACAGCGTTAAAGCTTAACGCTTTCAATGAAGTTATTTAAATAGTTTCTAAATTTTTCATTTCTTTTCTTTGTATTATTTTCGTGTGAAAATAAAAATTGTTGTAATCGGATAGCATGCATAATCGCGCGTGGTTTTCTTTAATCGACCATATAGTGTAACGGTATTATTTAACTCATAATATTTGCTCAAGAACTCTTATTTATATAATTATTTTGATATTATATGAGTTATTATTTATATATATATATAAATTTTTAGATTATATAATGAATAAATTGCCCGGATCTAAAAACATTCTTTTTACAAAGGCGTCCAAATTAAAGCCCGCGTTATCATAATTTTTTTTAATTAATAATTTTATTCTTGTTCGAATAGAAATTAATTATTTTAAAAATATTTCTTGTGGTTTTTGTATATGAATTTTTCATTATTCCTTACATGCAGAAATATAATAAAAATCCTCTTCCTCCTAATTAATAAAACATTCTGCTGGCAACGTTCACAAAAAAAAAAAAAAAAAAAATTGACAATGACGTCAAACGCTGTTTGTAGTGACGTCGGAACGTGATTTATTTTTATGACTTTTACAAACGGCCGTTTCTACTTATTCTATTTCGAAATTATTTTTACCAAAATATAAATTAAATTTTTGAAATAAATCTTCAGTGCATATAATAATAATAAAACAATTTTTTTTATACAACAGTTAAAAAAAATTCTATTCGCGGAATAACCACAGCATACAATGGCGCATCCATGCGATAATATATATAAAATTAATTAATATATCATAAAATTTACGTTGTTTAGAGTATTCATATAACAATAACAATACTCTAAACCCTAATCACGTTGATCTTATTTTTTAACGAACCAAAAGGCGGAATTAGCCTGCACTTCCGGATGATTCGGATTCGAGTCCGGTTCCACTCTGTAATTTTTAGGGATATGTTGTGTGTAACCTATTCCTCCACTTGTCTATTTTATTTGTGGGCCTGGATGACCCCGTGAAGGGCACGGGAAAAGGCCTCTTTGGTGTTGGCGAGTTGAAGAGTTAAAATTGAAAAAACTGGCTTTTCTAGTGAGAACTTTGATAATTGCTTGCAGGCGAATAAAAATTCTCTATAATTCCAAGAAATTTAGGTTTTTAAAGATTGAATTCGCTACCACGATTAAAGAATTAATCTTTTTCAAGGTTAAAGCTTTATTATAGAATTTAAGCTATTTTCCTGCAGTAATATCGGTGCCTTGCGTTGCCATATTGTGTAATGTCCTCCATTTATTAATCCATGAATAAAATTGTGTTTCGGTTTAAATGTAATCTTTTGAAAGGAATTTTAAAGAGAATTGATTTTATTTGCTTTTATAATTCATAAATGGAATTTCAATTTGAAAAGTCATTGTCATGTTTCAACATAACAATGACTTTTCTTCGAATTTATCATTATTGAAAAATAAGAATTCAATTATTATCTTGTAATATAAAGTTATTTTATGCAGGTTACATTATTATCATCTGTTTAGCAATACCATTTAGGTATAAGCAACGTAGACTAAGATATCGTGCTTTAAGGAGATAAGCACAAATATCCACTTGTGAAAGGTTGGCCGAATTCCTTCGTTTTAACTCCTAAATAGGGGCGAGTTTCCCATAGTCAAGCCGAGAGGCACACTATTGGTAGATTGCCTTATTCAATCAATCCAAATCCCGAAAAATTTTTCACGGGCGGTCTGACTCAAATACACCTAGCTCCTTCCCTCACCGCCCTATGGGTCTAACCTAAGGTGACCAGACGTCCCGAATTGTGCGGGACTGTCCCGGATTTGGGTTGTTAGTCCCGCATTGAACACTGTCCCGGAAAGTGTCCCGCATTTGGTCATGTACACAACATGACCAAATGCGGGACACTTTCAACATGTTCGCAAGTTGTCAAAAGCACAAAGTTGTTTTCTTTTACTACTAGTAGCCCGGGACGTCCCCTAGTGGGCGTTCTAGCAGCAACGGTGTCATTCCGTTGTATAAATAATAAATTCATATCAATAATTCAATAATAAATTCCTATTGCAATAATAATATACTGAATTTATTATTAATTTAAATAATATCTAGGGGCGCCCCTAGTGGCCGTTCTAGGCATAACATGGCAGATATACAAACAGCGCCATAAATTGTGAAAAAAAAACAATTTTTTTTTTCCTATAAAGAGTTATTTTTAAGTTTATTTATGCATTTATGTATTTATACATTTTTCTACTAAATTATTTATTAATGAATTAGTTATTACTATTATATATATGTATGTTGGAGGTCCACCTCATTGTTAGCTCCCACAACACAGAAGCGTCCCGCATTTCAACCTAACATATTTGGTCACTTTAGTCTAACCAAACCCATAGTTAACATTTTAAAAAGTTCTGTTAGAGTCAACAGGGCGGAGAGCAGGAAAAAATTCAGTAATAACTACGATTTTAGATTTTGTAAGACATTAAATATGCACTTTAAATTCTATAAACTTATATAAAAGGACATTGCGCGACTTAAAACCGCCATTATAAGGAAAAGAACGTTGTTGCATTCCATTATAAAGCAAGCGAACGATATAATCATCTTTAACCATAATTTCAAATTTTTCGGAAACTTTAAGGAAGATAAAAGTTCGGAATAAATTTGTACTGATTTTATAGTGCACAATTCATATAGAACTATGGAAAAATCGCTGGGTCTTTATCTACGTTCGTTAACACATTGCAAATTAATTTACGTACGGTTTTGTTCTTTTGTCTTAATTAGTTCCTAGAAAATCATCGTAACCCGAACTGTCGTAAATCGAATTCTAATTTCCTTTCATAAATTTTGAATTATACAATACCGCGTAGAAATAGCCAATAAAATGACGCGATATAATTATATAGTGCCATTACGAATATTCTTCTTTCGTGCAAACTTTTGTCACGTGTCACGTGCCTCTTCTGAGCACAATGACATAAAGTTCAGTGGAATGTTTAAAGCAGTTTGCTTTTAACAATAAACGTCGCCATTGTATTATACTACTGAAATTAATAGAATTTAAATGACTAAGAATGTAGCTATTAGTGATAGTATCCATAGTGAGATGTCACCTCCAACTTATCAGAAAACATTTTATACACAAAGACCTTAATAAATAAGATAAATATTCGAGTGCCAATTCTAGAAAAAAGAAAATGGTTATCGTTGTCAATTTTAAGCAGGAGAAAATACTGTTCTATTTTTTATAGTATCTGATTATCTATAATGTTACAATAGGTACTGTACAAGCTGATAAATAAATGAATTCGTTTCATCCGAAACGGTGTGTCATTGGCTTGTGTACTTATCTAGACGCACTCTAGAAGGCCGGATGGCCGAGCGGTCAAGGTGGCAGCCTACCGCTCTGGGGGACCCGGGTTCGAATCCCGACGGGTCAAAAAATCCCCAGGAATTTTTCGGGGGATGGTCCGTCTGGTTATGTCGGGCCCCATCCCTCACCACCCGGTCGCCCCATTGTGGGCCTGGCCAAACCCATAATGGCTTGCAAAAGAGGCCCTCTTAGTGCCCACAGGGCGGAAAGAGTTAAAAAATAATAATAATAAAATAAGACGCACTCTAGATGATCAGGGTAATCGAAATCCCGAGAATATAGCGGGTATTTTTATCTTTGTTAGTAAAAATAACACTAATTTACACGGGACAGCATGTGTTCTCCGTGCCAGGGGAAAAATTCCCGGCTCCTCCCCTCTCAGCGGCTGTATATATGATTATAAAAATCCTACTACAGAAGACGACAATCATATCGTATTTCTCGGGTAATCAGATTCTAGAACAGTGTTTTCTCCCGATTGATTAGTTATCTATTTACAAAATTTGATGAATCTCTACAATAAGTTTGTGCTGTAAGTGTTCCACTCTTGTATTATAAATTCACAATAATCTTTAGAGATGGGCGCTAGTTAATTATTCTAAATATAGTTTAAACACGTAGTTAACTAGTTGTTTCAACTACCCTAACCAGTTTTCCTTCTATTTCATTGTTGCCTTGCAATAATTTATTGTATTAAGCAGAACGAACATGTCTCGAATTTTATGAAGATCCATTCGACTTTTATCAGTCAACAATTTTTGACTCGTTTTTGAGGCAATTGTAGTTTGAAAATTTTACATTGTCGATAAATCAAACTAGCCACTCGATAAATCAAATTCAAACTAGCCAATTAAGTTTCGCCACGTACACGTGAAAAAAATAAAAATACGTGTACTGTACTAACATAGCCTAACAAGTTTGTTTTGCCCGGTGCGTTCGTAAAGTCGCCCCGTAGTGGGCTGGGAAACGGAAGCAACTTTCAGAAACAAAGTAATGATGTCACAGGTAGACCGTGTGTCCAAGCAATTAGCGTTATTACGTCACCACTCGTCCAGGCCATACCGACGTGTTGATTTTACCATCGCACTGTACTGTACTTGCATCGAGTTATTACTTATTCTAATTGTAAGCTGATGGAGATTGGAACTTAAAATCCCATTTCTCGGGCACCAGTGTAAGCTTGCCGACTTTTAGGTGATCACTTAATCCCGCATCGGGACGAACCGAAGGGATGTTCGCATGTGGGCGTGGCGGAAGAGACTAATGATGACAAGTGTCTTACAAAGTTAAAAGTCGTTTATTTTGTAGCAATTATGCCGATTGATATCGCCTTTGTTCCCGAGTGAAAACCGAGGCGTAATCGGGTCACGAGAAAGGTCCGATTCGAGGTGTCTATTCAAAACCTTTTAGTCGACTATGCCCGGAGATTGTTGATCGAAACGAGATTTGCGCTTAAAATTTAGCCCGTTGTTTGTGATTTCTGTCATTTTGGAACTTTAACGATCATACGCGAAGTTTTTCTATCCATCAAATCTTTCCCCTTTTCCGAAATTGTTTTTCCTAGATCGACTGTTTATGAGTGCTCGAGTCAGATTTCTACCTTTCGGTTTCACATTAACAAATCATTAACTCGTGTTGGACTCGTTGTTTGTCTAAACAACGCGGCACAAAATGTAAAGGGTTTTTCCTCTTTATCTTATATAATCTATCGTTATAATTTAAAAACAAAAATTCTGCGATTTCGGACCTCACGATTTCTTTAAATGGTTGACAGCAATAATGTTATTTTGAGAGCGTTACATGACTACCAGAGTGTAAGGAATAATTTTTACAACACACTGTGACTTGCTGCCAACTTTCTTGTACAAAAGAGGAGGACTGCACAGACACCGTTTATGTCCTCCATTATACATAGTAGTTATATTTAACCAACTGTAAATTGTTTTAAAAAATCTCTCCTATGTTAAAAATTAGGCAAAAATTTGAAAAGTTCATCTGATTTCTAATGTGTGACCTGGAGCCTATCCTAAAATTTCTAATGTTAAGTCTACAGTATACTTCAATGTATAGCTTTGGCCTTGAAGTGTTTACAGATGATAACTGACTCTATTATCTATTTTATTTAAACATTAAGAATGTTATATTGTAATAAAATGGAACATTTCAAGTATATTTAGGAGGAACTTCTTACTGAAATTCTCATTGCCACTTGTTGATTATATATAAACTAAGTTAAATTAAAATTATAAAATATTTTTTGTGTGGTTGAAATTTATCCTCTACTGAATATAGAAAAATCTTTAATATGAAATCACAATAAAAAAAAAATTCTTTTTAATAAGCACATAAAACATTTTACAATATACATAATACTGTACACAGAATATGAATCACCTAATTCAGATATTTTCTTTTTATTTTTTGTTAAAAAAAAATTTACAAAAGTTCCACTGATTATGACAATTTTTTTCTCCTTTAAAACAGATTTTGTTGGCATAGATGGCAAAAGTAATTCTTCCAAGATTTAACTGGGATTAAAATGGTTTTTTTTAAAGAATAACAAGATTGAAGAATAGAAATTTTACTGTTATTTTTCATTATAAATCTTAATAATAACCATATATATACATCACAACATCTATTGCTTTTAAACACCAATTTTATATATATATATATATTTTTCTCATTGAGTTATGGCACGTATAGTAAAATGGAATTTTATTAAAATCTACTTTTTAAAAATATTTCTTTTTTGATATTTTTGTTTCTGCAGAAACTATGCCATATTTTCTTTTATAAACACAACTTATAAATGCCTTAACTTACTTTGCATATTGTATTTAAATAGAAGTTTAACATACATTTATTTAATTTCTTTTTTCTGGATTAAATCTATACCTTGTTAATTTTTATTTTTGTTATCAAACAGATCTTGTTTAAAATTACGTACATGAAGAGTTTTTATAAAATATCACATGGGAATATGTATTGGATGCGGCGGCGACAACATCCGCGGGTATATCTTTGTTTCGGATTTCCCGCTCCGGAAAAGGTAACGAAACTCGTGGTGAAATACTGCTTATTCATTTATATAGTTAAGGCAAACTTGTTTTTACGCCTGGCTCTTTCAGAATAATAAAATAATTGAAATTCCGTCACTTCCTATAAAATAAAACCCCGACACAATAGTGTTTAAATGTGGGAAGTTGCCGTCAGCCTGGCAACTAAATCCTTCATTTTATCCACAAAATGACATGAATATGTTTAATTGTAAAATATACATCAATAAAATTTTAATACAAATTCAAAATAACTTTTGGTTATCGGATCATCTTGAAGTCTGAAGATGTTAAGAGGATCCAATTTTCTTTCTATGACCTTTTATTTAACTTATATTATACTTTGTACCACATAATATGAAAAAATAGTTCATGTTTAATATGCAGAGTGCTTTTTTGAAAATTACATATAATTTTTATTGTTGTTGAGCTTTAAAAATTCTTAAATTTATGTATTCTTCAATTATAAAATGTTTCAAACACCACAAACTTGACGTCTGCTGCAGATGTTATGTTCAATTTTTATGGAAAGATTAAATGAATATATTGTACGTGGTACACATTTTCATTTTAATTTAAAACTGAATTATGCGCTAATTACTAAATAACAAGGCATCTATCTGTACAAATAATCTTAAATTTGGATACTTAAAAATATTTACAAATTAATAGAAGTAAAAGATTTAAGAGGAAGATGTATAAATTGTAATTAAATAAAAACATCACAGGAATATGGAACAATTTCTTTTTTTTTTCCGACTGTAATTTGGTTTATGTATTTTTTTTTTTTTTTTGACTACTTGTTAATGAGAATGATTAATTCTTACTTTTAAAATACTTTATGACATCGTATTACATTTGTTGGTTCAAAAATAATGTCGTGCCCGAAGGCTGCTGCACAGGCTGATCGTGATACTTTTGGGATTTTATCCAAGATGCGTCGTCTTGGACGGGAAAGAGCTCCGTGTCTGTGTCTTCGTTCCAGTGAAGGGAAGAGATGGGTGAATTGCTAGAGACCGCAGTCGAAGAACATGCTGGATTGATCAGTATGTTATCTACTATAGCTACAGAATGATTGATAGAAAAAGGTGAATTGTTTGCGGCATTTCTGCCCTGAGCCGACGGAGACGAAGACGACGACGAAGTCGAATGATAAATTGGCACTCTGATGAGATCTCTCTCCCCTATTGCTCTGGATTGGCTTCGTGGTTCCAGAATATCTAAGTTATAAACACTCTCTCTGCTACCAGAAAACTTTAAAGAAACAAACAAAAATATAATTATTATAAATTTAGGAAATTAAATTATACATTAAATTTTATGTTATCTACATTCTAATCTTTCTTAAATATCTGTTTAATTAGATCATTAAAATGCAATAAAGCAAAGTTAAAGACCACTTATCTCTATTAATACATTTAAAGGTTAACGAACTGTTAATGTACTATACAGTCTTCTAAATTATATTTAAAATAAACAGTTACAGTTAACCAAAATGAGCCTAATAAAACCAAATGAAGTTTGTTTGGCTTTGTGCTTAAAAATCTTAATAAAGTATCCAATGAACACTATGTAAAAGAATAGTTATTTTATATATATTTTTTGTTCAATATAAAAATACTGATCTGAAGTTTAAAGAAAATTAACTTATATTTCTATAGAAATAATGTGTAAAAATTTACTTACCAGTAAGCCAAAATATTTTAAAATGTCCATTTTACACATCGGACAAGAACGTTGCTCCAGGAGCCATGGATCAATACACAATTTATGAAAAGTATGGCTGAAAAATAAGACGCATACATAAATTATATTTTGATTGTAATATAATAATGAAAAATTTAACAACAACATTAAAATTATTAAAATTTTTGATTTCATTTGGAACCTCTGCCAGATTGATGACAACATTTTATTTAAACACAAGGAAATTTGCTCGGATACCTTGACCCAGGCCTAAGAAAGACACTTTACCATTACAAATGTGACCCTTTCCTTAATTGCAAAATGACATCAAGGCCACAGGAAGAGTTATTGACTTATCAACAAACACTAGAAAGTAAGGAAATTTAAAACCAGATAATGTTTGTATGTATGTAAATTAATAAGCTTCTTTATCATTCTTCTTTTTCAACAAATAATAAATCACAATTTTGTTGCAAAATGTAAGGAGATTCAGAATTTGTTTCTATTTATACTATTATAAAATAATTTTTGTTTCAAGAATAGAAATTCCGATAATGTTAAATCGCAAGCTTCTTTTCTACAGTTTGATACATGTTTTTAAATAAGAATAACAACCATGGCCAGATTAACCATTAGGCAAAATAAGCATCAAGGAAAGGGGACACCACAATTTTTCATTGTCTTATTTACCATTGACTGTATGGTGCAAAACTGCAAATGGTACAGCTGAACCAGCATCCACCATACATGAAAAAATTAAAGTATTTGATGGCATATAAGACTCACTTTTTTATTTTTAAATGTATCAAAAATGTATTTTATGTTTTATTAATTGTTTACATTTTGAATTACATACACACTTTATGGGCACACCACTTCTAAGTATTTAGAGCCTATAAAAGTCTTAATCTGGCCCTGATGGTAACAATTTTATAAATGACAAAATTTATAAGTTAAATAATTTTAATTTAATCTTTACTCAAACTAATACTGATCAAGAGATATTTTAATTAGATATGCAAATAATTTAGTTAGAAACTGTTTATCGTGGATTAAATATAGATTCGGTTGTTATAAATATTACTGTAGATAATGTTTTGATATTTAATGCAATAATATAGTTTTTAAGAAATTCTATTTATAAACACAACAAAGAAAACCCCACACTTAATGTTAATAAAATTAAAGATTTACACATGTTTATTGTTGATTATTGTTGTTACAAAATTTAGTAGAAATTAGTCTATTTCAACTAATTTGAAATGTTCTTGAAATTGTTAATCAGCTATAATTCTGACCTCTTTGAATAAGTTCATGTTTTAAATATTTATTTCATTTTTTATGTATATAGGTAGAAGTACAATAAGTAATTATTACAATAAATGTGTTTCAATATTATTTAGTACATAATATACTTCTATAAAAACAACATTTTAAAACTTTACTTTGCTAAAAGATAAGTATATTTTATTACCTTCAGAGTATGTCAATATTTGGTTTAATTCTTTTTAAAATATTAAAGATAAAATTATATTGAAAACATAATTTTTTTAAATAAAATCTTTGCTACACATAATAATTGAAGATAATTCTTACTGAATATTTAAAACAGTTTAATGAGAACAATTTTAACTTAAAAACTTATTGACATAATTCATATATATGATGCTTACTATTAGAGGGAACTAATTATTAGAATAACTGTGCTGTCTATTAAAAGAAGGTAAAGCTTATTGTAAACTGAAAAACTATGTATTCTATTCAGCATTATCACAGCTACTGAATTTTCGGTATATCTATCAAATTGTATTTGGCACAAGACTAGAGTAAACCTAATCCCCACACTTGTAAATGATGATAATGATAGAAGTTAACAGATTTATTTCATTAAACACTGCCCTTAAATAATAGTCGCACCTAATTCCCAATGATTAGAAGTAATAGCTACCTCAAATACTAGTTGCAGAAAATGTGAACATATATGCACTTGAACACAGGCTAGAATGTTTAAAGAGAAACAAGATTACAGTACCTTGCCAAATTATTAAACCCAGTGACTACAATCATATATTTTGTACTATTTTCGTCTCAATTTTTCATAATATTGTTTACGGAATAAGTATTTTTTCATATTATTCTTATTCTGTATTTTATCTGAAACAATTTTAATAAGTTTTTTTGTATGTTTTTTTATTTTTTTCAACAATTGCATTTTTATTGAATCAAAAACTAACAAATCTTCAATTTTTTGCAGGGGTCTAATAATTGGTGAGGTATGGTAAATTTTTAGAATATAATGTGTTATGCTAATTGGCATTCAAAGTTTGGTTGACATTTACCCAGTAAACTAAATGTACTTTTCACGCTGCAGAAAAATGCACCTATTTTAATAATAATTGCAACTATCATTCAAACAAATCTAGTATAAACAGTAGAGCTACAAGATGAAGACAGTTATAGACAGCACAGTGTTTATTAAAATAAATATAGTATTTATTTACAGTTGTTCCATTACAAATAATATAAAATTTCTGGCAAAAATACTAATTACATACATTAATTTTATTCACATCTTTTTCTGGAAGATAAAATAATTTATCTTAAGCTTTGTTTTGTCTCTATTTTGTAATTAACACGAAAATTAGAAAGACTTACGTGCAAGGAAGAGTTCTGACGACTTCTCCCACTTTAAATGATTCTATACAGACGGCGCAGCAGTTTTCAAATTCTCCAGAATCCTAATGTTAATTTTATTTCATTTAATAACTGTTTTTATTCTAATTATGCTTATCATTTTACTTTACTGATTTTTAATTTGATAGCAGCTTAAAGTGTATTTTATTAGAAGTGGGAAAAAAAGTGATAACCTTAAAAATATTTTTAGAAAGTTATTTCTAGCAAAAATCTTAAGATTAGTAGAAAAACACATTGAGTAATACACTGATATCACATTTAACAAACAAATTTACCTTATCATCTTGTCTTAATGTTTTTGTTGGAATTTTATCCAATGCTCTTCTAGCTGCATTGCATAATCTTCTCTAAAAAATTTATAAAAACCCACATTAAAAGAGAAATTAAATTTTTCTTATTTAGAATAATTCTAAATACAAATAAACACTTTTTGATTAAATGCGAAATTTTTTTTTAATTGAAATTATTTCGCCGATGCCGAATTTTATTAGAATTTAAGAAAAATTTAATATGTAAATAAAGAGGTTCCATTTAATTTTAATGAAATGGGAGTTATTTTAATCATTTAGAAAATAATTTTATTAAATTTTTTACTTTTATCTCTCTGACTTCAAAATAACAAGACGTTTGTTTTTATTCGCGATGTCGGTGTAACGCATGTTTCGGTTTTTAATTTGTTTCACATGATTTGACTGACCTACTCCTATTTAACACATTGCATTTAGATATATTGTTAAGATTTTGTATAAGTCTATTGTTTTTGCTCTATTGATTTTTTCGATTGTTTGAAATTACATTTTTAAATAAATAAGTAAATGTATTTTTTAATTAATATTATTATTATTATTATTACTACTACATTGTTATATTGTATGTCGTGAATTATATCTATGTTTTTTAATGAATTGTTTTTGTAATATTTTAAAAATTTACTCACAGCTAATAAATCTTTGGTATGGATATATCGAAATCGCTGAATGTAGTAAAATATCAGCCATGCGAGCGAAATGAGCATTAAAATGATAAAAGAGACTGAAACGAAGAGAACGGATGTTCTGTTGATGTTGGCGTATCGAAAGGTGTTATGAGTTCCGACTGATATGTACATCATCACTCGAGTCCCATTGTCTACTAAGTTAGCTATTTTCTCTCCTTTTTCTTTAGTTGTGAATATAGACACCAAATTAAATACTGGAATAAAAAATAATAAATCAAAATAATTATTTATTTATATCATCAATATGTTTGTTAATAAATTAAACTTTAGTAAATATTAGAATCTAGAATTTCCATAAAAAGGCATACAAGTTTAAAATTCAGTAGTACAATATTAAGACAAAATATAAAGAATATCGAATCATTTAAAAAATAATAGTAAAATTAAATTAAAATGGCAACTTTTGGAACAAACAAGGTAAAGTGACGACAAATGGCAAGGTCAAGAAATAAATTATATACACACAAATATAAACACCAAGCCACGAATATTTATAATCAAAAAGTGAAATCCTAATCTGAAGAAATCCGACTTTTAATTATTTGGTAATAAATAAATGATATTACATTCAATATTGATTATAAGAAGAAATCTAAATTATCTTAAATCTTGAAAGGTGAACAATTTTCAACTCTAAAATATAGTAAAAATTTTCAAAAGCCCGTGAAAAATATTTTAATTAATTGGAGAGATCTTATTTTAGAAATTTCAAAGACATTTGTGTACCTCATCCTCAGATATTCAAATAAAATTATGAAAGTCATTTGATTTTGTTTGAATTTTGTGATTTCATTAAAAGTTTAAAGATTTTCACAATTTTCAAACACACTGATTCCCCCCCAATTACTGTACTTAACAATTAAACATTTTCAATCTAAATAAAGTATTTGCTTCTATTTGGTTTTTGACATTTCCAAATAATCATAATCTGTAGATATTCATATTAAATTTATTTTTCATTTTGGTTTAATTGCTGTCATATATAAGAGTTAAATTCTATCAATTTATGTGGATTTTCAATTAAAGCAAAATCTAGTCACAGCTCATAATAAGCACAGCAGAATTGCATCACCCCCACAGAAAAATCATAAAATAATATCCTAATTTTTAATATGTAGTAATTAAATAAATTATTCTACATGATTAATCTTAATTTTTTTTTTAATCAAAACACGAACTGATCTAAATGGTGTATGAAGTAAAAACGACTCTGTTAGACTGGTTGTGCGCCATAGATCTTGCAACAGCACTGTTAAAAAGTGCAGTACCATCACCCACTCAGAGAACAGTCTTGCTGCAGCTTCTCATGATACAATGAAATGCTTGGGATGACAACACACTGTTTAGCAGTACTGCTGAGAACTGTATAGCCACATGGCAAGAATTGGTTACTGGGTCAGAGCAGAGGTGCAGAGTACACTGTAACCTGTAAATGTTAATATGAAAAAAAATTTTTTAATTTTGAATTAATTTATTTTATCCTTATTACACAAAGAAGTGCACTCAATAGACACCACGCTTTGCTTTACATCAGTCTTTATTCTGCTGTTTAGGTGTGAAAAGCGTATCAGCAAGATGTAAAGTATAGCCTGGTGTCTATTGAGTGCGCTTAATTGTGTAATAAGAATAAATATAGATAAAAGACAAATTATCTTCCAATTTAAAACCGTATTTTAATTAAATCAAAAAATATATTATATGAAGACAGTGTATATTGTTTGTTACATAAATTAGTAGTTGTAATACAGTACGCTCCATATTATACAGCCATGAGCTACCACTGGCAATATCATAAATCATCTTTCCACTTTCAAACATTAACAGTTATTTAAACAGTTATAATTAATATTTAATAGTTAATTATATAAATGCATTAATAACATATGATATCTTATAAATTTGAATACAATTTTCTGAATGAAGGCACAATTAGTTTATTATATTTCAAAATTCATATTACAAGTAATACTACTACTGTTTATTACTACACAAATGTAAGTTCTAGTTTTGCAAATTAGGTCAGTGTAACCAACTTGTCATAAGCAACTTAAATATGAAGCAAGTTAAAGGAAAAAAAAAACCCAAATCATTAGTATTGAAAAAATATTTCTTATTTCAGGAATTCTAAGCATCTTGATCTAATCGTGAAACATCAAGTAATGGTGATCAGACTCTTAAAAGTACCATGAAAATTTCAAGTTGTCATCTCAAATCATTTAAGTATAGATTACTGGTTTCCTAACCTTACTTGCTGCTGCTTCCCTAAATTCACTCCCAGTGCTCTCTACTCTATCCTAAACAATTTTCTTTTAGACTATAAATGTTTAGAACTCACCATGAAGAAAAGTAGAGTAATCACATTCAAAGCAATAACAATTAATTAGATATTAACTACATCTAAATAAAGCTGATAAATTTAATGATTCCAGTAATTCCTGCTTGTAAAGGCTCAATAATTTAGCAAGACTTTTAACAAGTTTAATAATTCACTAATTGTGAAGCAGATATTAATGTGAGGGATAAACTTGTTACATTTCTCAATGTCTAGTCTAAAGTCATTAGATAAACCAAAGTCTAAAAACCTGATGTACTGTACAGTACATATGTAATATGCCAACAACTACCGGATTATATCGCGTTATTATATCGCGATTATTTCAAATTAATTACTAAATAATTTGTCACTAGAGGGAGGCATATTATTAAGTCATTAGATTATTGGACATAGTGAGATAAAACTTGTTAATGTCTAGAGTATTTTTTTGTATGAAGAAATGTTAGATGATTGCACTAAAAATATGATATAGAAATCACAAGAAGGAACTTTTTAGTATCTAGATTAATATTAAAATTCACTAGTCAATCAATGTTCAGTCAATGGAAGAGCAATATATTCTGGATTAGCTAATTGTATTGTCAATAATTGATAAATAAGTAAAAAACAAACTGGGAGTGGCCACTTCCAATGCCCTTCTACCAATCGCTTGCTTCTTGGCATCCACTCATACAATCCCACCATCTACCAATAAGCAGTATCATCCATTTTGGAAATAATGATATAGATGATAAATAAATATAGTATCCTTATGTATCAAATATAAATAAAGAGAAATTATATATTGAGAATACACAACTTTAGGTTAAAAAGAAAATATAAAAAAACTTATCACTGAAAAACTTAATTATAATATAATATTCCAGCAACAAGAACTTTGATTCTTGCTTATAGAATTTCATTAAAAGCTATCAATATCACATTAACAGATGTTGAAATTGTTAATATAATTACGAATTTTTTTTAATGTCTATGAATAATTTATCACTAATCAAGAATTAACAGCAGCTTTTTAATTGATTTATTATCTGCAGATTATTTTTTAAATAGTTGTTTACTTGTTTAAATACACAATAACTAACCAAACTGCATTTAAAAATAATTCACGAGTGCAACATTTGTTGCATTTGACTCCTGTTACATGTAATGAAAATGATCTTAAGCATGCCTAAAATGTAACAAAAACTTAAAATATGAATTATCATTTGCATGGAAAAAATGTGCGTGCGCATATACACGCACACGTGAGTCTCTTGTCAATGTTTAACATTCTTTTTAACTTAATTATGTAGAAATTCAATCATACAGTAAATATATATTAATAATTGCACAAAAATTAAACAAGTTTAAAAAAACCTGTCTGAAGAAATCCTATAATTTTGATTCACTCCCACTTTACAGAAAAGTGTGCCAAAAATATAAAATAGAAGTGGTATAATAAATTCTACATCGATAAAATATTCCAAATTATTGTGTATTTACAAAATACGATAAAATTTTATCATGTAAATATACTTTATAAACAAGCAAAGTATATTTAGGATTCAATAGCTTATAAATTTTTTTTATTAATATATTAATAATGCATATTATTTATTTATTATATTACAATAGGAAATGTTCAAGGACAAATGATTTCCATTCTCCAAACCAACATAATATCCCAAACACGAACAATAATAAATAAAAATTTAAAAACAGGATTTCAGAATTATAAAGCATAACTTTTACAAAACTTTTTACTGTATATTGCAAATGATCAAGGCAAGGATATGTTCTATATTTATCAAACTGACATAAACAATAAAAGAACAATCTATGGGATATGTTAATATATATATATATATATTAACATTTTAAATATCACTGAAATATACTTACATGATTAATTTAATATTTTAAAATAATATTAAAATATTGATATTTTATATATTTTGAGTAGTTTTGTATTGAACTTTTATGATTGAGTGAAAGTAAGAGAAAAACCACTCCCTTATACAAGTTTATTAGTATCCAATTGCAAAATTTAATACTAATTTAAAATTAAATACATCAACTTGAAAGAATTAAAAAGGTTACTCCCTGCATTTATAGAACAATGAAATAATGTAATTCAATCATATTTCCACAATTCCTGTCAAACAGCACAATGCTAGGTGGGGATTACATTACTATCATCTTGATTATGGCCCAAATAAGTCAGAGTCACCTTATACTTCAAGTTCAAAGAATCAAGACAGTTGTCAAATTTGGTTCTCTCTCAGCTTGTTTTAGTATTAAAATAATGTACTGTAGTCTAAAAATTATAATACTATTTATATAGATGCCATGGATTTTTCCCTCTGGGGCTATCTCAAGGATAGGATAGGACTTACTGGAACTCTATTGCCAACCTCGAACAGCTTGAATTTGTTATCAAAGCCAAGATTCGAGCCATTCCTAATGAAGTTCTGGCGAATGTGGTTGCTGGTTTTGAGTATCAACTATGTCCTGTATCGCTCGTGAAGGAGAGCACTTCGAAAAACTCATCTACTAATTACATTTGGTTTCAATAGTATTCTCACCAAGTTTCATGTTGATGCAACAAATCCCCAATTTTTTTATCCTCAATCAAAGTTGTTAGTGACTAATTTGACACCATGTATATAGCTACAAAGGTTATTTTATGCAAAGGTTTATCACACCAAATAACCAACCTAATACAATTTTAAATTTCTTTGTTCCTTTACTGTACACAGTTTAAAAAAACTTTAAATGTGTTAGATTGGTCACTTGGTGCAATAAACCTTTAGTGTAAGATACCCTTTGCAGTTATATAAATCAAATACTGCAATATAATATAATAGAAGGATTATAAGTATGAAATAATCTCATAATCTTAATATTTGTCATCATTTTTTGCCCAGGCAACTTATCTGCTAGTAAATAAATAAATTCCTATTTAATAAATAAAAGTTTAATTGAAAAAACTCCTGTCAAATACACAATACAAAAATCTCAACAATAATTCAGTAAAAAACTGCAACTCATTATCACAAAGCAATAAATTCATAAACTAATTGAATAACTAAACTTCAATTTAAATTTATTGTTATATAATATTATTATTAAAGAAGAAATTACTTTTAATTAGCAAAAGTAAGTAAATATAAACAATAGTTCTATTGTATTCACTTTATTTAAAATATACAAATGAAATAATAAGTAGCAATTACAGTTAATAGTTAATAGACTAAACTTAATTAAAAGAATAAAATTTGCAATAGAAGTATTTTTTAAACAATAATGAAATTTTATATATGACTGGATTAATTCTAAAATGTGCTAGATCCACATTACTTGAATTTTCAGAAGAAAAATATTTTTAAAAAGGTTAATTTTAAGTAAATTGAAATAGCTTTCCTACACAAAATGCTTCCAATGGAACATAAGCATATAACAATAGTTTTCAACCAGGATGCCATAAAATATAGTGTTGAGCAGCATCTTTATATATAAGCACGTAAGGCACAATAACTCTACATTGATAAAGAAATAGGAGTGCCACAAGAAAAAAATTACCAAGTGGGAGTGCCATTATTAGAAAAAGGTTGAAAAACACTAGCCTATAGTATTGAAAGATGCCATGCAAATCAGAGCAACATAAAATTTAAAATACAATAATACTTTAACATTAGATTTACCACAATTTGGAAATAAATCCCTCATATGTATATAAAGTTTAGAAATAACATTTAATTAAAATAAAAATTTAATAAAATTCTGAAATTATTACAAATATTAAGGCTAATTCTGATCATCAAAATAATTATAATAATTATATTTAAATATCTAATATTCACATTAATTATAGACATTAAAATCTTTTTAATTTCCATAAAAACTTATTCAAATTATTGTCTATAAATACTAGAGTCATTTATTAAAGTTTGTCACTATTATTGTAATTATAACATCTAAATTATTATGTAATTAATATAATAGTAGTGTATAGCATTAATGAACAACAGGCTGATTTTCCTGCTAAGAATAAATAGAAGTTGGCATCACTAAGGCATTTGCATTGAAGAAAAAACAAAAACATTTTCAAGTTTTTTATTATTAAAATTGATTTAATTAAATCAATTCTGAGGCAAATAATGTTATTTCCTTTCACATTAAACAGCAAAAACTCAAGCAATAAAGTCAGCAATGTGACCATAGTACTTCTACTATGAGTCAGAATGCTTAAAGATTACCTTGATAAAGCTTTCAATAGATTTTTTAATAACTAATATTAAAATTTTTTAAAAAAATATTGCAATAATTTTCTATATTATCATCATCACTAATTATTACTTTATAGTGCATATTTATTATTTCTATTTTGATAACCTTGATAATAATGATCCATAACTGTTGTTTTCTGTTGATTATTATATTTTTATTAATACTATAATTATATACAAAATATAATACTTTATTATATTCGTACCAGCTGCTGTTCGAGACAACTTACAAATATTTTTATTTCAAACTGAAATAACTGAGCTTTGAATCATAAAACAAAAAATTTATTAGGATATTGTGTATCACATATTCTAAATTTATACTTGACGAAATGCGTTAAAGTAAAGACCGACTTTAAAGTACGAGGGAGAAATTTATGTTTTTAAAATGACTTAAACACACAAAAATTTCTTCATATTTTGATGGTCATTATTCTTGGACGGAGTTCCTCAATCCAAAAATAACATATTTTATTAATAGCAATACTAGGTGTGAGAGTATATTTAACAGTTGAATATTTATAACTAAACTCCAGACAGAGAAATTATTTGAAATAAGTTAATAACAATAATATATTTAGTTTTAGTATTAAATAATTATTTTGTATCGTATTAAATTTACTAAAGCTTTTGTTTTCAAATAAATTTTTAAATATACTAATGTAGACATTCAAATCTAATGACTAAACTTTGAATTTTATTAAAATAACTGATTTAAAATGTATAATAATATATGAAGATTAACGGACCGGATATTTTCTTAAAAAATCGTATAATACCAAGATGTAATTTACAACATTAAAAATTATATGAAACAAAAGCATTTTGTTTTGCTGATTTCAATTAAATTCAAAACATTTTAAAAAACTAAAAGTTTTAAACAATTAAAACTGATAAGGATCTAGTGATATGATGGGTTACTGGAATATATATCTAAACAAGTTAGCAAAAATGGAAAAAGTCCATCCACCCTTCTATTTTTGCTAACTTGTTTATATGTGCACTCTAAATGGTTCAAAATTATTCTCTATACTGCATGTTACTGTATTTTTTTTCTTCATTCATTTCTGCATGTCTTTTCAGTCAATCTTACTATAGTATATAAATATAAACAAACAAATATATTATTGTACAAATGAATCTATTCTTTATTCTGTGTACATATTCCTTACACTATGCATAATTCAAATTTGTTACAAAATCAAGTAATTTTATCTAGCTTTTTTTGTTTTGATAGGCCACACCCAAGGTTACTATATGATATAAACATTCATATAACTGCAAAACCTCAATCTCCACCCAAAACCTGGAGCCATCCAGAAAACTGATGGCAATATTTGTCACGCATCAAGTGAATAATTAAAAATCAAGGTCTATCACTTTTTCTTACAAGTTTATTTATATTAATAAAAAAATTGCCATCATCATGTAAGTAAATTAGTAAATTATCTAAAACTTATGATTTATCATCACATTTATAATTAGTTTAAAATTTAAAATGTTTCAATAAATTTATATATATATATATATATATATACACGAAGGGTATTTTTTAAATAAGGTCCATTTTTTGATAAGAAGAAAAATACTGTAAATATCATTAAAATATATTTTTCCCATATTCTACATACTTTTATCTACTTTTCTACATAATTTCCATTTCTGTTCAAACATTTATCATATCGCTCAAAAATTTTTTAAGTTCCGACTTCAAAGAAATCTGCCACCTGCTGCCAGAAGACATTAGGCCACGCCGCTTGTCTTGTACGGCATGGCAGAGTTTTCTCAAGGTCCACAATAAGCATCAGAATTGATTGTTGTGCCTCTTGGCATAAAATCCACTAACAAAGTCCCTTTCCTGTCCCAAAAGACAGTTACCATGATCTTTCGTGCTGAAATCAAATAACAGATCGTATCTTACAGTTGGCGGGCGACTCGATTTTCTTAAACATTATAAACTTTTACAGCTCGGCACACAGACAGACGATGTGGCTGAAAATGGCATCTAAACACACACAAAGCACGCCAAAAGCAGATGCTCATGCACACAGCTGCAATTGAGCGTCATTCTCATTCACAAATGGACCTTATTTAAAAAATAGCCCTTGTATATATGTACAAATATATTAAAAGTTAAATACTGGATGATTATAAATAAAATACCCTCATTCAACACTCTAGAGATAGATTTAGCAGTCTAAATGCAACCACATCTTGTATGGTTAGGGTTGCCAGATACTTGGGGACAAAATGAGTTGTTCTTAAAAGATACTGAGATGCTTCAATTCTAGGCCATGCAATAGATATGTATTTTATTCTGCCAGAAATAGAAATACATTTAAAAATGTGGAAAAAGGAAAAGATATTTAATTGTAGGAACAGTTTTTAGAATAAGTCATCCTGTTGCTAGATGGCAGTCGGAAAAATTTCAGGACAATCCCGGAACACCGGGACATTTGACAACCCTATGTATGGTGACATTTCAGAACATTCTCATAAAAAAATTAAATACCAAAACACACCACTATGGCATTTTGGCATTGCAAGCAACAAACATTTTATTAGTAAAAGATACTCATGTTGTACACAGACTAGCAATGCAGGGAATACTGTCAATGTGGTTCTCATTCTGAAGATGTAAAACCAAAGAGATGAACAATGGCCAACTATTAACTGATTATCTGTAATGTTTTTGTGATACTCTCTTAAAACTGCCAAATGCAACAGATCTTCTAAAAACCACACTTTTCAAGTGTCCCTAAAACCTAGTCATATAGATTAAGATCCAGAGAATGAAGTTGCCAGGCATCAAGAAACACTTGACTAATCATTATATTAGCAATGAATTATTATCATCACAATTCTTTGAATCAAAGTTTGGAGTATGACAAAACCTGAGCATCTCTCAGTATCGCTAGACCAATAGAGAGCACGTCACAGGCCCACTGAGTCTAACTTCTTTGAAAAAAAATGCTCCAAGGATAAATGTGGCTAACAACTAACTTGAAATGAGTGTAATGGAATCTGAGAGAAGAAACAATAATTTTCCATGAATATCCATGTATGTGAAGCTGTGACACAATGAACACTGCAGCAATCACAAACACACTGAGCTTTATGTTGCCATGACATGCACCATTCAACTGATATCTGCAATTGACACAACATGCAGGGGATGATGAACAGCAATTTGACTAATACAACATGATGTTTGCAAAAGAACTCATTGGCTGAAGCTAACTCTATAAAGTTTAACATGTTTCCAATAAATCTATTCATGTTTGCTTTCCTCAAATAGCAACTTTAAGAAAACATAGGTAATGAACATGAAACCAATGTTTGTTTATTGCAGTTTTTAATATTTCAAATTTTGTTACTGTCAACAGTTATTTTTTAATGCTATCTGTTAGTAGACCGCATCAACAAATAAAAATTTTACATAATTGACCGAGTGCAATTAAAATTTGAATTTTTTAATGATCATAAGTAAAAATGTTGAAATTTACACTAAAATATTTACTTTTCTTCATTTAAGATACAGAAAGAATAATAACATATTTTACATTTTACAAAAAAAAAAAAAAATATATGAAACTTTGTATTCTTATTAGATGGATATATATGAACAACTTTTGTCTCTAACTTATAAAAATTATTGAATATTTACAAAAGTTTTGTATGAAATTTCTTTATAAATAAGAATTAATAAGAAATGAGAATAAGTCTTTTCTATATCAGAATTTCGACAATATACTGTAGTACAGTCAAAGCATGAATTACAAAATAAGTAGGAATTAACTAATAAAATCTCTCAGATTTAATGTCAATTAATCCTTATTCATCTCATATTGTGCTTTTTGATTATACATAATACTCAAAATAGTCTAATTATATTATACAGAAAATTATGAAATTATAAAACAATCAAATTGTTTTATTGCGTGATATATGACAACCTAAATATATACAAATTCCTTTATCTCAAAAAACATTTTCAAATTATAATTGAAAGCCTTACTTCACATATGCTAAGTAACTTTCAAAGAAACCTGCTTTTCTATTTAAAAACATGTTTTCAAAATGTAAAAAACATTTCAAATGACCAATTATTCTGTACATAAAAAGTAAGTGAATTGGTAAAACTCATAGCCACTAATAACATTAATTTCAATTATACCTAATGAAAAATTAAGAATGCTTTTAAAACAAGTTATATAAAAGAAATAATTAGTTAAAAATACAATCGAAGTCTATCTGTTTTATTAATTCATAATTAAATAATTTATATACAATAGTTCTTTATTATTATTATTATTTCTTTTGATTAAACTATATTATCATTTAAATATATTTTTTTCAATTATAATCATATAGAACTTGTTATTGTCCTTAACCGTATAATTCTCATTTCGGAAATATTATTAAAAAACATTGATAGTTACATAAAATACAACAAAGTAACTTTATATCGTATCATTAATATTAAACTGTTTTTATTAAAATAATTAAAAATCATCTTTGTTTAAAATGAACAACAAAATTTTTATTCTAACGAGCAGTAATCTGCATTTTGCTATAATTTCTATTTGGAAAGAAGAAAATTTGAAATGAAATTCGTAGGAAACATTATATTCAATTACAGATTATAGAAATTTTAAGGTTGTAACAGTTAAACAAGAATTTAATTAATGAGAAAAATTTGATGATTCGCGACTGCAACGATAAGTTTTTTACTTTTGTAAAATAATTATACTTTTTGTGGAGTTAACAGTTATAACGTTAAACTGAAGCAGCGCAAACAACACAAGAAAAGACATTTATTAGCCAGAAATCTTTTCAGTTAAATATACTTCTATCGCAGAGAAAATTACAACTTAATTGTTGTTTTATATCTATTCTAAGTTATTAAAATGATAAACATATTATATTTTAATTAAATTAAACTGTTCAGAGTTAATGTTCGAACCATTAAATCCAAATATTTATTTGAACATTAATGTCATAACTAAGAGCATCTATACTGAAGTCCTTAAGTAAATTTTCTGAAAGCAAGCAATATGCAATAATGTTTATTATTTTCAAAATTTAATAATAATAAATGTTCTGCCTATAAATATTACATTTAAAATTATATAGCTTTCATATACGATAATAAATGAGTTTAAATGAAGCGGATATATAAACTGTTCTACCAGAACAAATAACAAATAAAATTAAAATTTATTCTAATCCAAGTTGTTGTTGTTGTTATTTACTTTACCAATGAAATAATAATTTATACATAAAGGATTTGAAATGTTATAGCTTGAATAGTTTTCTTTTTTTTTATTTGTAGTTGGTTAAATTTTAATTATAAAACATACTATTGTAAGAGCTAAAAAACTAACTGTGCTGAAATTTACAAATGATCTATTTATTTTGTTCCATTTGTTGCTTACTTCACATTGCATTGAAAACAAGTTTTACTAGTTGCGAGACACGTACAAGGAGGCATTTATTTCAGTATAAAATAAGCAAGCAAAATCAATCTACTATACATTATAGCATACAGTAATCCTTAGGACCTAGTTGTTATTAAAATAAAGCATATTGATTTGGAATGTTCCTATAAAATTCTGATGTATAATGCTTAAAACAATTTTTTTATACTTGAAAATTTTAAAATATTCCTTTTTATTTACAAACCAGCAAATATGTATATTTGTATGTGTGTAAATATAGATAAAAACAGTGCTGCTTTTTTAAAAAATATTACAGTCTGTATTCATATATGGTAATTAAAACTAAAGTTCAGTTTTAAGAAAAATTAAACAATAACTTAAACAGTGACACTACTATTTATTTAATTTTTATTATATATGTACACATTTTTTAATACTGTATTTTCTACATTTTGTATATATATCTGCCTACAATTTCCTATTTCTTGTTTTGGATTTAGCGTCAGTTGCTAAATGATACTCTTTTAGTAATCAGACTTTTACTTTTTTCTTTCAAAATGTTACCATTAGTATTTCTCCATACCTCAATTCTTATCAAGAACGTAATTGAGACAGACAATTACCAACCAAGTATTACCCACTCATTAAAAAGATGGCCTCTAATGAAAGGGGTCTCCACCCTATTTGCTTTTTATGTTAGCTCCAATTTGCCAATGGCATTTGTTGTAGCCAACAGAGTGGCAGTAGGGTGGTCAGTTTGTTTGGTTCAAAGAATTTTTCTTACTGAGCAATTATGAATCAACTTCTACATCTTTTCTAATAATTAAAAAGATAGCTTATCCTTTACATACAATATAAATCAAATATAAAAAAGCATTTAACTTCTTATTCCTTTGTTATATTAATTTATTTTTTAAATCTGTTCTCAACTTAAGTTTTCTATTAAATGCACTAATGGTACTGTACAGTATATTTAATATGAAAAACAGATTAATACACTCAACAACCTTTTAAGCAGCAAAACAGTATTTAATAAATCCTGTTTGCTGCTTAAAAGGTTGTTGAGTGTATTAGTTGCTTTCTACGCAGTTATATTTTTATTATGCATAACAGACATATACTAGAAAGAAAAAACAGAAATCCATTTTAAACGAGCAATTATTTATTATGACATCGTCACACTGCCGGGCTGCAATTTTTATTCATATTTTTAATTTATTGAATTTAAAATATATCCTCTCCACCTCAAATTAGTACCTTGCCCCTGTACATCATACTTTTCCTTTAATAATACAGTCGTGCAGGTCATCTATTAACTGCTTTCAGGGGAAAAGTTTTGAATTGAAATAAAGTGACGTCTGATTTGCATTGGATGTTCTTGTAGAGTTAATTGGGGCCTCCAGCCCATAAGGTTTCCGCATATGGTCTCGGATTTATCTATCTAACTCTGTTCTCAAGGTTAAGGAAAGACAGACGGATGACAGTGGGAATATATAGATCTATAAATTTTAAAACTGCAGCCCAATAACAATTATAAGACTTTAAATGCAAAATTACTTTTAGAATTTTTGTAAATAATGATATTAGCTGTATTCTGTTTCATAGTATTTTTCAAAATTACCTGAGAACAGATTTATCTAAAAAAACTTCTCTTGATTATTATGGAAGATGTCTACATTAAATGGAATTCTTTTCAATTTACTACTAAATTCTAGCCTAGAAAATGTGGTGGAAACTGAGAAGTTATCTAAAGGAATAAATGAAGAGTTAGTAGGATACAGGGAGTTTATGATGAAGCAAATCAAGAAGTTGAGAATGAGAGTAGAAAGGAAATTAGTACACTAATATACTACAGTGTAGTAGATAATGTTTTTATCCCAGAGCAGTTTGCAGAGATTCTCAATGTTAATCCAATAATGACAGTAGAAGAATTTCCCAATAAAAAGGCAATGGTTAGATAGAAAAAAGTGTGTTGAGGAGATTCAAGAGTAAAATCAAGTTTATAGCAAGGTATGTGAATGATTTGTTGGTAATAAGGAACAACAAGTGAGATTGGAGAGTTTATGAATGCAATCTGTAACCAAAATTTAGGTCAAACTTCTCAAAGAACATGAATCAAACAGTGAAGTGCATAGTTGCCAACCATCAGTCTTTCAGTATGAGAATCTACCTTTGGAAACAATTGTCAGTCTGTCAGCCTAAGCTAGAAATTTCTGCCTTTTAGCAATAACATAACACCTTTATTACACTGTCTTCACAAACATAGATTTAAGACAAATACTAAATATATGAAGTTTGCTTGTATGGCAATATTTTTAGAAATTATTCACTCTCCAATTGTAAAATCAACTTGTAAAACTTTCATTGAAATTTGACATTTCTAATTATGAAAAATTAATTTTTTTTCTAAAAAATTACTGCATATGAAACTTTGTCTCAAAACATACTAGATATATGAGACAATCTTCTGCTTTTTGATATGGGAAATCAAATTTGAAAGTTCTTATAAATCTAGGTCACATGCCAAAATTTCTCTCTCTCTAGGCTATAGGGAATTATTAGTTTCTATAATTTTTTTTCTATAGATAATTTTTTATACAACACTTATATATGGTACAATGTACAGTACTATTACTTTATTCTACATTTTTACTACTAATTTGTTAAGTAATAATAATTTGTTAAGTAAGAAAAAACTAATATGATAAACCTATTATTGTGATAAAGCATATAAAGATTGCATAAATGGTTAGAAGTGCCACAAGTTTTGTTGATAATCTTTCTACAGATGGTATTTTTATTTCTCATCCTTTGCATTCTTAAATCAGTATTTCCTAGCTATCAAGTCAGCTCATCTATAACTTAAGTTTGGCAAGTATGAAAGTGCATTTCTTGGACTTTTCAATAGAAAAGGAGGATATATTTAGAATTTCAATTTACAGGAAGAACACTTACAAGCTGATTTACATACCAAAAGACTCAAAAAAAAAACCCATTAATGTATCAGTGTGCAGCATTTAGGTCATTAATTGAAGTGCTTTTAATGTATCTAGTGACTGGGAGCCACTGCATTAAGGAATCAAATAACTTGGATAAGACATCCTGCAATCATGGCCTAACTAGGAGGATGTTTAGTGAATTGATGACAAAAGTTGTAAGGTAGGAAAACAAGGATAAGGCACACAAAAGAAGAGGGAGAGAAAATAGCCTGCATGCATTATGTAGAGAGTTGGATAAGAACTTTCTATAGAAAACTAGAAAAACAGAGAAAAAAATTGCATTTAAAAAAAACTGAACTTTATTTGAAGTGGTCAGAAATGACAAAGAAAAGAGAAAGCAAAGTAGGTATATGTGTTGTTCTGCTAAGTGATGAAAGATTTAAACTCCAGTAAAATAATAATTTAAAGCAATTTTGTACTTAATTCAAATTCCTAATAAAAGAACAAGAAGCTACTAAAACATCCAGTAAAGCAGTTTGTTGTATTATAGGGTAGTTAGTTAATTTATATAGTTATTTTATTTACCTAATTTATGTTTGTTTAATATGTTCAATAATTACAAATTACAGAATGCAAACTAAAATATAGAGTAACACTTCAGTTTGTTTTTTATTTTTTCTTTATTCTTTATATTAGAGAAAATATCAAACTAAAACATAAGCTTTTTTTAAGAACACATCATAATAAAAATGAATTTTTATATAAAATTCATCTAAAGCAGCGGTTTCCCGAAGTCTGTGCCACAAAGCCCTAGGGCACCATGAAATGTTATAAAATTTTTATGTTAGAATTTAATGTACTTGTTGGAATTTGACATAGGGCACATTGGGAAAATCTGCATTTAGCAAGGGTGCCCTAGAATCAAAAAAGTGTGGGAACCACTGGTCTAAAGTATTTAAGTTAATATTTGATCATTTTCCCAGCAAAAACAAAAAGAATACTGTTAAAATCTAACATAATATATAATATATATATATATATTTTTAATTAAAAGTGGCTCTAGAAATGAGACAAGTAGACATTAGCAAGGTTGAGGCCGAAGTTTTAAATGCGAAAATGTGTATGTCAGATGTTCAGCACCACTTTCCTATAAGCCTAGAAGTTTGACAATGGTATTTGGAACATCGAGCATGATTCCACTGACTTTACAAACATCATTGTCAAACTTCTAGACTTACAGGAAAGCGGCACTGAACGTCCGACGTACACATGTTTTCGCATTTAAAACTTCGGCCTCAACCTCGCTTTTAGTTAGTACATCAAACCTTTGAAAATGCTTAAAAGAATTACAATTAAAACTAATGTTACGACAATTGCTAACAATTTTATCATCTTCAAATTAAAAAGTAAATTATAATAAAATTTTATAACTATTTTTTATGTATAAATAGCAACAGCTAAATTGACACTGGGCATCTCAATCTCTTGAGATTGATATGCCCAGTGCATTAATTCTTATAGGCTATAGTGAAGAAGGTGAGTCATGTAGAATTTTATAAGATTAACTATGAAGATAAAATAATATTTACTGGATTATATAATATATAAATCAATTTAATCTATATAACCTATATATTTGATTAAAAATATAAGGTAAAACCCAAAGTGCATTAATAAGTAAATTCAGGAATAATTATACTAAAAAAAATGAAAAGTCCATTGTACTGCAATTTAATCAAAACAAATTTAATTTGTAAGTGGGTTAGTGTACTTTGAATAGAAGAGAGTAATTTTAAACACTTGTATGTCAGAAAATTTATACTACTGATAAAAATGCAATTGAATATTTTTCTTTTCAAAAGTAAATTGATATTCTTGGCTTTGGCCTAGTTATATTCCTTTATATAATTATTACAAAAGCAATGATATACAATAGATAAGATAAACATTCCATAATCCAATGACTAAGTCAGATGATGATGATTAATGAGAACTATTAGAAAAATCTAAATTATATATATATATATATATATACAAAATTTGTAGAAAATACTTTAAATACATAACTCATATTTACAGTAAAAAACCTTTTTCAAACAATAGAAATTAAAATTTATTTTCACATTTCTATTGTTTTTATTGTCATAACATATATATTAAAACACTACACTCATGACACCTTATAAATTTGCAGCCGTGTTTATTCGGTACAAACGAACGTTTTCGGTCGTGTTTAACGACCTTCTTCAGGAAATATCCAAAAAAATTCGAACACAACGAAAATCTGCAAAAACGAACAAACTTCGGAACGTTTTTAAAAATATTCTAAAGAGAATTGCGTGCGCCATCTCTACATCGATGCGTATTAAATAACACATTACATGAGAATAAAATAAAAATAAATAACAGACAATAAAAAGTAATATGCTCCTTGGAGACATTAAAAATAAAATACAAACATAAACTATGGTGCAAGCCGAACGGCGCACAGAACATAGGGAAGGAGAGGAGCTGTGCAGAGACAAAAAACTACGGTTTCTGTCCTTGTGTAGGCTTCCGCATATCCGCTTTTCTGAGGTTTACATGTCGCCTGAGCGCCAGGCTGCAGATATTTTACTAGCCTCTCTGAAGTTGATAGATTGTCCTTTCTGGCTTGCTTTGCAGATATGCCAAGCTTCTGTATAACGGAGGTGCTTTACGTTGCGAACTGTTTGTACTAATCTTGCTTGGGCCCATTCAGCTTGGACTTCTTGGGGATCTGCCAGGACGTAAGTCGCCAACACTGTGCATGGTTGTTCGCTTCTTATATTTCTCTGATGTTCCGCCAGCCTTTCCTTGAGTGATCTTCTGGTGGCTCCGATGTAAAAACGGACACACGGAGGCAAAATAAGCTATTTTACATCGGAGCCACCAGAAGATCACTCAAGGAAAGGCTGGCAGAACATCAGAGAAATATAAGAAGCGAACAACCATGCACAGCGTTGGCGACTTACGTCCTGGCAGATCCCCAAGAAGTCCAAGCTGAATGGGCCCAAGCAAGATTAGTACAAACAGTTCGCAACGTAAAGCACCTCCGTTATACAGAAGCTTGGCATATCTGCAAAGCAAGCCAGAAAGGACAATCTATCAACTTCAGAGAGGCTAGTAAAATATCTGCAGCCTGGCGCTCAGGCGACATGTAAACCTCAGAAAAGCGGATATGCGGAAGCCTACACAAGGACAGAAACCGTAGTTTTTTGTCTCTGCACAGCTCCTCTCCTTCCCTATGTTCTGTGCGCCGTTCGGCTTGCACCATAGTTTATGTTTGTATTTTATTTTTAATGTCTCCAAGGAGCATATTACTTTTTTTGTCTGTTATTTATTTTTATTTTATTCTCATGTGAATGTGTTATTTAATACGCATCGATGTAGAGATGGCGCACGCAATTCTCTTTAGAATATTTTTAAAAACGTTCCGAAGTTTGTTCGTTTTTGCAGATTTTCGTTGTGTTCGAATTTTTTTGGATATTTCCTGAAGAAGGTCGTTAAACACGACTGAAAACGTTCGTTTGTACCGAATAAACACGGCTGCAAATTTATAAGGTGTCATGAGTGTAGTGTTTTAATAAGATATGCAGTCTACGATGAGTTTAACACATATATGAAATGAATCATAACAAGTCTTACATGTTTGAAAGAGTTAAATTCTAGAATTTATCCAAATACATAAGAACATATCTGTTGTGTACTGACTTTATCATTCTCAATAAAATATCATCTTGAGCAGTGGTGTCCAACCTTTTCAATCAGCACGCCAATTTATGCATAAGTTGTGCAGGCAACAAATATTTTGTATATTCTACATGTACTAAAAATATGCCTATTTCTATCATTTATGTGTGTCAAATATGTTCACAGATTGGGTTAATGTGTGTCAGGCTGGATTTGGCCTGGGTGCCATAGTTTGGGCATCACTGATCTTAAGCATTGACTATGTCACATTGAATCAAATTTGATTGATGTATCAATGCAATAAACATTTATCTTACTATATTCCTATTATTCCTGTTTAACTATGTCTGGTTTATCAACTATATTTTTATTATATTTTTAAATTAAGGAGTATACTAGGTAAAAACAAAACTTTCTCAATTTCTCTCCAGGAATTTGACAGACAAGTATGCCTCTGTCAATTTCGTGGAGATTATCTAAATCAGTGTTTCTCAACTGATCTGTGTGTTCACAGACCAGTTTTTTTTTCCATTTAAACCCCCCTTTCAGACTAGTATTTTTGTAAATTTAAAAAAAAAATTTAAAATGGAGAAAATTAAAATGAAATTTAACTGCACTTTTTTTTAATTTTTAGACTGAATTAATAAGAAAAATAAACACTAGCATTTGGTTAATTATTTTGAAAAAATAGGTTTATGGACTATTTTAGAGTAATTTGCAAGGCCGTAAATTTTGAACTAACCGGAGAGATACATCACTAAAAACTCATTTCTGGATTTTAAAGGTGTAAGTTTTTTTTGTGATTTGCAAGGTCAATTTTTATCATCAGTCCACCCTTGGCACTAAGTTTTAAATAATAATATAAAGAAAAATGAAGTTTATATGTTTTGTAAGACTTTTTAAATTGTTTTATTAATGTAAAATATAAAATTATGAAATTTTAAGTGAAATCTTGTTAATGACCAGCATTGATCAATAGACCAGAGTTTCAGCAGCACTAATCTAAATCATAATGGGGATGTCCATGGTAGCATCTATAGATTGTCAAATGCATATTGCAGTTGCTAGCAGCTCTACAATTACTTGTCAATGAATATGTTATCAACCTAACATATGCCTGACTATACCAATTCTTCTACAATGAGTACAGTCTTCTTGCAACCATTGCTGCTAATAGCATCTCACTGTTCACACATCAAAGTCAACCAAGATGCAATACAGCACATCGATCACACAGCTTCATATAGACCCACAATCCTGCCTCTCTCAAATATATTCAGCTGCTGATAACGTCATTGAAAAACTCAGTGAAGCACCTTCAGTCCCCTAAAAAGCCATACCAATCTTACATACACAAATGTATCTTTCCAAATATCAGTAGTTCTTGAAACAATATTAATTTAGTAACTTCACTTTCTTTCTAATTCTCACACACATCACAATTGTCTACATGTTTGTAGAAGTTGGATAACCTATGGATAGTGCACACACATGTGCATACTAATTTGCATGCTGATATTTGTTAAACCTTTCTTTTAACAAAATTTTTCCTTACGTTAAAAATCATGCAAGCAAATTATACATCATTTTAAAGATAAACAACTGCTAAAATTCTGGTTACCAAACAGATTATTTAATCAGAAACATTTTTGATCGTGTCTTTGGTTGTTTTCAGCTTACAGAACAGAATTGTTTTAAATTTAAAAATACATCATTTTTAAGTTATTATTATATTATTGTAATCAACAAATCTAAAGTGATCTTTTATAAAAAAAAAAACCTTGTTAACATGGTCCAAACAACTCCTCCTACAACTGTTATATAAACAAGATCAGATTTAAACTTTTAGAAGTCATTAAAGAAAAAAAAAGTTTCACTAATGAAAGTTTTAATACATATTCAAAAATAATTTAGTATAAATTGTAAATTACTTAAAATAATATGACAAATGATTTAGCAAATTTGTTATTTATTATTTATCTTTATTAATGCCATTGAATATAATCTTATCATATAAATATTGCTGATGATAATTCTATTAAATAGATTGCATTAAATAATGAAATAAATTTGTTTCAAAATTTCTTTGGAGAAAATACTTTAAGTCATCTTTCCTTCTTTTCACAACTATCAGTTTTGAAATTTGTTACACCCACTGAAACTATTTGTTTTCTAATATCATAATTAGTTATTTCTTCAAACTCATTATACTCACTACTCCATTATAAAAGAGTCAAATTATATATCAAAAATAGTAGAAAATAAATTAGTAATTATTCTTTGATATAACTAAAAAAAAAAAAAAAAAATCACTAACTATTAGAGCCTGTGCACATTACAGACTAAATTATCATACGATAGTTTAGTTGAATTCCCGCATCCCCGCACACTGCTACAACTGTTAGCCACATTCCATTTGCAAACTATTGAGTTTGAAGGGGCCCATTAAACTTTATTATTGGCAAATTTCAAATTGTTTGAGTGTGTGCACTTACATATGTCTTCATGTAATTTAAAGACCGATCAAACTATAGCCAATTGATAAGTCAGTAATGTGCATGGGCTCTTATAATTAACATATACAAGCATAACACTTTATATTTAAAAACTGTAATAATTATTTTCATAAGTTTCTATTTCTAAATACATTTTGTACAATGTTACTCATAAAAGCTGATACGAAACTGTATGCATTTCTCATAATATATGCTTAATTTTATTGTATGTTGTCATATATAGATTTAAAAAAAAATAGTACTATAAAAATATCTTAAAACTGATATTAAAAATAAATTTTAAATCATAATTTTAACTCTAAATGAATTACTACCAGCAGAAATTGCATAAGTTTTCAATAATAATATAAAATATACATTATTTATATGATGCTACACAGATGGGTGCACAAAATATTTAAGACAATATTCCTTCTTCTGAGAGTAATTTTATTTGTTTCTTAATTCATCCAATTCAAAACAGCAAACAAAGAAGATATATACAAACATTGTTATAAATTTATAGTTTTATAAAAGTTATTGTAACATACAGTTGAGTTTTCAATCTTCATAATATACAGGATTTTTCAAAATTATTGTTGGTTTTGATGAATTTGTTACAGCTATTACGTACTGTAATTTGCTATCATTTCTACTCCAATATATTCAGTTTCTATTGTATGATGCATTATGATGCGTACTTTATGTTTAAATTTGCTTTTGGCAGCAGTAAATAAACTATACATTGTAATGCATCATACAATATAAACTAATGTAGGTAATATGTGTCCTCAGCTAAGTGAGGATAGTGCTATCTACATTATGAAGTTGGATGGGACCATGCCCCATTTTCAAATAAAGATGCAATCATTTTTAAACAAAAACAAGCCACAGTAGTTGATCACACACAAACAATGTTGACCAGAATTTCTTATCGTACAAAAATTATTTTCCTAACTTGTAAGTGCAAGTAACAGTGATATTTATTTACTCTGACAATCATTTTGAAACACTTACAAAACTTGGATATACAGTGGACCCTCGATATAACGTGCATGTTGGGCAGGAAACAACACCCACATTATAAGGTGAACCACGTTATACCGAGCAGTGCGGTGGCGACAGAATAAATTTACTCAGAACAATTTGAGCTATATACTGAAACGTCCCATCAACTACATACATATTATATGTTTTTAAAAAAAAACCGATTTATTTATTCAGTGTTTTATTAAAATTTACATAACATAGTTATACATCTTAATAAGTACAGTACATACTGTATATGTATTATTTTATTTACGTACATAAGGTATGCTTGAAAATACAGTACCGTATGTAAAAACAAACACTATCTATAACTTGACTAAAATTGATGTATTTGACATCATTTCAATTAGGAAATATCACTTTAAAAAGTGAGTAATTTTTGTTTGTTAGCTTTTTGATAACTTCCTGTATCATTTTTGTTAGCTTTTTGATAACTTCTGTATCATTGCCAATGCCACAACCAACCGTCAGAAGCCTTAAAATCTCCTTCTGCTTTTAAACTTACATGAAAATTTTCAGCCTGAAACTTTAAAGCAGTTTCAGATACGGGAAGACCTTCACTTCTTTTTTGCACAAACCATACATAGAGACAATTGTCAGCATTTTGATTTTTTCAGTCTTGTCTTTTTTCAAGTAAGCCTAGCATCTTGGTCACACTTATCAACAAATGATTTCAGTTTTGTCTCCTCTGCCATCCAACCCCTTACAGTTCCTTCAGGTATGCCATATTATCTTCTTATGTTTGCTTTCGAAACTCCGCTCTTTACTTTAGCAATAATGTCAAGCTTTTCTTTTACTCATCATGCATACAATAATTAAACACTATTCAAAATACGTGCAGGAACTCAATACGCAGTAACAATAAAATGCACTACTCACTAATGCCGCACGGACCTGTATAAACATGTTTGAGCTTATCGCGTCGCAAACATCGCCTGCGCTATAACCGAATGCGCGGTATAGCGAGCAACACTATAACGAAGGTCCACTATACTTGCAAATAAATGAAATTACTATTAATTTTAGGAAGCCAACTTTCATTAATGACAGGAAATGTTTTCAGTTAAAACTTGACCATACTCAGCTTGCAATCTTAACACCTAAAGTTTAGAATAGAATATACAAAATGGAACACTTTCAAAATTAATATCCTGAACAGTTAAGTTTTAAATTTGAAATCAATATTGGCTTAAAATTCAAATTGTTTCAAATCAAATCGGGCTATGTGATTAGTTTGCTTATACAGCTGTATTAAAGCTACTTTACCAGGAAACGTGCTTACTATCTTTGGACAAATGAGCCATTTTATGCTTTCTTTTCAAGCTAGCCGCCTCAACATGTAGCTGATAATGTGAAATTATTATAAGTTATTGCTATCATTCTTAACCAGTGCTTTAAATTAATTATTTTAATCATTATTTGCTGTTAGCAAACACACATATACACATCACAATACAGTAGTTAAAATAGCTGGAATTTTGCTAGCTATTGAAACTGCAGTCCTCTGAATTTTGAAACTTTGTATTTAAATAAATATCTAGATACAAAACTTTTTCTTATCAGAAAAAAAAATACATTTCTTACATAATTCAATTACATGACGTAGCAAATATATAGAGATATTAATATCAGTTTAGCATTTAATTTATTTTTAAGACAACTGCAATGGTGTAACTACAGCCCGATTGAGAAATTGTTTAAGACAATGCATGCCAAGCTCTGGGAATTTGCTGATTTGGAGATGATAAAACATGCTTCAAAATTTCAACAAACAGTTTTAAAAAAATAACTTTTATTTTGTTCATTGAAAATGTTTTAAAAATTATAAACAAATGTCTGTATTGCTCATGAAGTCAAGTACGGTGAAAGAACCTGAGAATTAGCAATAACTTCTGTGATAAATTGTTAAATACTCTTTTTTCATTGTTATTTGATAATCCTTTCTTCTTTCACTAGTATTATTATTATTATTATTATTATTATTACTTATTTTTTAAATAAATGAAAGTATTTTATTTTTGCATGTCTGTTAAACATTTCTTTTTATTGAGGATATATAATTCTCAAGGGTTGTCATATATTAATTCATTTTATAAATATGAAAAGAAATGTATCTTGCACAAATAAAGGTTATTGCATTTAAAGCATTTTCTCCTACATTTTAAAATACAGTATATAGTATTTTAAATTTGTTATCTGTTATTCAATTCACAAACTTAAAAATCTACTTTATTAGAGCTATTTTAATATAAATTAATGAGCTCCAATAAAGCAATTTTCAAGTTTGTTTATTTAAGAATCTGGAGTTTTATTCTTTACTTAAATGTTATTCAACTCTGAATACCGACCTCAAACTAGTAAATGAATACTTTACGTAACTCAATTATACTAATTAGATGATAAAATGATGATCACCTAACCAATTAAAGGTGAATCGTTTTAGTAAACGTTATATATATAATGTTTAAAACAATTTTATTCATTCAAATTTACATTTTAAAAATATTTTAGATACAATCTTACACTCAGTTTTAACTCTCTAAATTTATAAGGAAATATACTAGAAAACAAAGCTTTTAACACTGAGATAATATCAAAGAATCAACTTTACAGTTGAAATTGCTGCAAATACCTTTTATCTAAAGTTAATTATATTAAAGGAAATTGGATTTACCAGGAAAAATATTCTTACAAAATAAAAATATAAAGTATGAACTAGTCTCATGTAAATGTATTTAGTTTATCTTCTAAAACTCTATTTTCAAATCTCTAAAGTTATTTCTTATCATTAAATAAGGCTGACAAATAAGTTATCATCTTCATTATCATCTGAATGTAAAAAATTTTATATATATTTATAAAATTATTTATATAAGATTCTAACCATTCAAAATAAGCAATATTACTAAGTGGAAAATACTGAATTAAGTAACTGTCAATCAAAACACAGTTTTATCCTTATTTTTGAGATCAAAACCAATGAAAGATATTTCCAATCAACACCATCTTCAATTACATAAAGAATATAAAACATATAATCTAGTATCAAGAGTTGATTCGAACTAATATACGATCATAAATGTTTTCAATAAACTTTCTAACTTCATCAATTACTTCAAAATATTTAAAATATTTGATGAAGATAAGGAATTATTTTGATCTTATTACAAAACTTTGATATCACGATTAGGCGAAATACCGTATTTAGACAAATCTGCAATCTTCTGATATTGTACATATGTTGTCAAGTAAACATGGAAAAGTTTGATATGTGTTAAATATGGATTATATAGAGAGCATTAGTTCTTTATATAGTCTACATCTAAAATAGCCATCCAAATTTTTAAAGATTATGTTAATGTAACAAATATGTATTTTTATACATGTATACAGTACACTCTGCTTACTATAATCACAGATAATGTTATCAATCAAAATTATTTGGTCCCAAAACATAAGTTACAATACATTATAAAAATGCTTCTTACAGTCAGAATTCAGTTATCATCATTATTATCAATGTTGTTTGGTAAAGTGGCTTTAATACATCTGGATAAGCAAACCAATGACATGCCCAATACACATACACTTGCCAGATAAAATCAAAACATTCACTAGTTTGGAATAACGACTTCTTGTTCAGTTTTCCAAACTAGTCATTGAAGTTAATTTAATGAAATAAACCATACACCTTTAACAGTGCATAAGATTTGAAAAGTGCTAACATTTTTAACATGATTAACAGGATACTTTCAGATTCAATATCATTAAACCAGATGCTCATTGAACATAAGGATGACATCAAGAGGCAAACAATTTTATCTTCATTTGTTACATTTCTTGGACTTGAGTTAGATTGGCAGGCAGCCAAAATTATCAGAACTGTCTCCCATCCTTTTCATATCAAGAAAGTAAAAAATGCAAGTCTTTAACATCATTGCCATGTGTTTTAATATCAAGGTCAAGGACTCTCACCCCCTGCCCGGGAATTTCTTTGTATGTCTTTTATACCATCTGTTGGCATCGTAGTCCACCTCACCTTATTTATGCTATCCCATCTTTTACACTTGAAGACAGCCTGTCAGTTGGGTCGAAAACATTGAAGAGATTTCAATGTTTTCGACCCAACTAACTGTTAAAAATGTGTTTACTTCATTAACAGAATATATTGTAAGAAAATGATAAGAATGATATAAGATATTTATACTAGTAACAATTTCAATAAATTCAGAATTTACATACTATTATCTTGATTATGGTAATTAAGCCAAAACAATAAAAAACATATTGAAAACAGTTATTTAGCAATACTATTAATATAATGTTTATTTTTTAATAATAATAATCATAAAGAAGCAAACTTCTCTAAATGATTTGAATCATTAAGTCTCAATTAATGAATATCACCTGTGTATATACTTGAAATTTATTTTTTTTATAAACATTAAGATTTTATACAAAACATTAAAAATCATAAATTTATTCATTTTAATTTTACACATAAAAAAAAATCTATCAGTTGCTACAATTATCGTAGTTATCTTCCTAACAAATAAAACAAAATTAAAGAAAAAGTAATGAGAACTTAAATTTAATCATTTAAAATAATGAAAATCTAGCTAAAAGACTTTAAAAGCTAGATTTTTATTAAATTCTCTGGGGAGAAAACATCTTACTATTAATTCAGAGGTGCGGAAACTTTTTTAATCAGTAATGAGAAACATTTGCTTAAAATTAGTCTGAATGAACAATAAATATTTACCAGATCATATCAGATAATTATTAAATCTAATTTTAAACAGCTAATACACAAAGTATTTTTCCAAAATATTCAAATAAAATTATGTGAAATAAAAACTGAGGATCTGTATTTTTTATATTGCTTATTGTATATGGATTTTGCAAATATATTGAATTATTAGTGGCCATATGATGATAACCAACTTATTTTAAATCAATGTCATTTTTTTCTAAAATTCACTTCTATGTCTTTCTTCATAATTACTTTTATCACAAATGTTTAATAAACAAATTAAACAGATATTAAACTATGCTTTTCAACCTTTACAACATGATGGGATCACTTTTCCACCAAGTGGAAGATGCATTCCCTTTCTCAATTTCATCAAGTCTGTAAACTGTTAAAACATTATTTTTTGTTTTTTAATTAAAAACTAAATGCATCAACTCAAAATTGTTTTATTTCATTAACTTTTTTTGAAAAAATTGGAGTTAAAGTGCAAAGTGGATTAAAAACTAAAAAAATCAGATTCATAGAAACAGCAAAACATTGCATGGGGCAAGAATATCTAAAATTGTCTCTTATTTAATATTGTGATTCATAATCAAAGTATTATTAATGTTTTTGTTAATATTTGTTTTCTTTATGTTGTAAAATATTCATATTTTAGTATAATACTTATGGTATCTGTTTTTCATTATTTCTATTTCATATTATTTGATTATTTAGAAGTAATAAAAATTTAGAATCTCGGTATCATCATCGAGTTGATAAACAACAGATAAATGTCAGTTGATTTAAAATGATAACATTAAGGTAGACGTGATATAATATGAGTCAATGCAATTATCACTAATTACTAAAAAACTATGTATTTGATTTAATAATTCCTTGGTATTTTTGGAATTATATTATAATTTTGAAAAATTATCAAAAATAAAAAAATAGCAATCAAAGCCAAACATTATCGGGCTTTAAATGTATCGGGTGTAGTAAGGATGTTTGATTAAATAAAAGAAATTTAGTAACAAACGTACTACACCTTTTAAGTATCCAGTAGGAAGTTTTATTAGAATAAAAACGTTTTCGGCTGCATTAATCAGCCTTCGTCAGTTAACGAATATCAAAAACGAACAAAATTCGAAATTACAAAATAACGGCGTTCGAAATGCGGCCGAAAACGTTTTTATTCTAATAAAACTTCCTACTGGATACTTAAAAGGTGTAGTACGTTTGTTTTACAGTCCAGTAAACGTTTCCCTTTAAGAAATTTAGTGTAATTATTTTGCTAGTAGTAGCCAAAAAAAGTTTTTCTATATTCGTAGATTAAAATACTATGAATAAATATATATATAACATTTATTCTCTTTGATAATACACAAATAATAATTGCTATTAAAACTAACAGATTAACAACAGAAAAGGCAGTAGTAATGAACATATTTACTTAATTCAAAAGTGGAAGTTATCTGTCTCATTAAATTACATATTATGTGTTTCATTATAATGTTTTGCTTGTTATTAACTTCCTTTACTAATAATTGTTTTAATAACAGGAAAAAATTCATTATTAATTGCCTTTTAATAATTTCATTTTCTACAACTATGCAAAATTTCTTTTGTATAGTCATTTTAATCTAATTTTTCACTTGTTCTTATTTCGAGTGATTTTATAAAATATTTGGCAAACATGTTCATAAAAATGCTGGAAAGGGATCAAACCGTCACAAAAAGTTCAAGGAACTAACTTATTCTTATGATATCTAATTGGCTAAGCAGCTAGAATGTTTCAGAAAGCAACAAAAATTACCATGTTGAACAATCATCAGCAGAGCTTAAAAAACTTCTCATTAACTAGAGTTACGAATATATAGAAGCTAAAGAAATATATGGTTTATTTTACTGCAAATGTCAGCTTTAATTATTTGATATTGGTCTTCTTTTGTTGTTAATAGGGTTTTCAAATAACACAAGGAAACATGGCTCAATTTAATCTAGCTCAAATAAGTATATTCTTTCTTTTATAATAAATCCTCTTATTCTTAATTAATTAATGTTTGAGATTCATCAGAACTTCTTCAATCAATCATTACTTTTTCTTTATCTTGTATCTGTAAAAACGTCAATAAGTTGCATAACTTTCCCGACAGGAATTAAAAATTATGTGCAGTGATATCTGTTATGAGATTATTTTAAAAGTTTTTATATTATTATACAATTGCAAGAAGCTTAATTTTGAGGTAGAGACGAGTTTCATAAAAAACCAAATGCTAATGAGTAAAATCTTCATCAAGTCCAACCCCTCTTGAGATATGACACATGATCCCCCTCTCTATCTTCCCATCTCCTTGATGTTTAGCTACAAAAATTTAATAGCAGCAATCCCCCTAATACACAAACCCCACTGCAAAATTTCAGAAATTTTCGACAGAAGACATAGGAGTTATTAAGCTTCAAAGTAGGTGAACAAAATCACGCTCCACACCCAAAGAAAACACCCCCAATTTTTTTGCATTTCTCAAAGTTTCAAGGTCCCTAGTCCAAAAATACCAAAATCTCGGAGGTCATTTTTTGAGTGATCAACATTCTATCCAAGTTGTCATATGGAACAGTAAAAAGTAATAATAGAATGAAACATATTATCTAAAAATCTAAAATAAAAATCAATCATCTAAAACTTTATAAATGGGAACAATTATCTACTTAATCCTAATGGAAAAGTCAACAATCAAGTTCTAAAAAGCAGTCTTTCACAATTAAAAACACTTTTGAGTGAAATTTACAAAAAATATATAAATTATTCAGTGTCCATCATTTATAACATAAGAAAGGACGGTTAATGTTACCTTAGGTTCCGAGATGGCGGCGTGGAAATTTTTCCCTACGTTGAAGACTGCGGCGGGGAAAAATTTTTTCCCTAGAGTCATGACGTCGACGCCGTTGAGAATTTTTCATAGTTAGATTAGATATTCAGTTATTCATATGACAAAAGAAAGTTTTCATATGCATTTAATAGTAGCAGTAATAATTTTCTTTGTTTTCCTTCTGTCAGATTGATTAGTAAAATGATCAATACCTGCATTAATAACATAAATACTTATAAACTTAAACTTCCTATTCACAGATTATAATATCAGTCACTTTTATACTATCATAATTTCTGTCTATCTGAAGGAGCAAGATGTAGGTCATGTAATTTTTTTTTCAAGTTTATATCATCATTTATTACTTCGTTGGTGCATTAGCAATGAAATAAGGAAACTTGTATGTGTACTTAATAATTAAAAAGAATATTCTCAAATCTAGGAAAAAATTAAGTAGTTTATTTTAAAAGTGGTACAGTGAAAGTAAAATCCAGAATTATAAAATGCAGTTAGTCCCTGATTTAAGATAATTTATATTTACAAATGCTGAAACTAACAATTTGAACATACGTAAAAAATCATTTTTGAGTCCAAACAAGTGGGTATACAGTACTTGGTAACAACCAGGACTCCATGTCAAAAGCAAATTTGTTTCTGAAAGAGTCAGAGTGAGTAAAAAGACCAACTCCTATTCCTTTTTTTATTATGTACAGGTACTTAATATTAAGCTCCTAGGAGTAGAAACCTCCTAATCTTACATTTTAGGAGGATCTTGTAATGCAAAATCTTATTTTATGGTGATTCTTCCCTACTTCATGAACTTACAGTAATAGCAACAATGAACAGTTAATTTACTATTCTGAGTATAGCTTTGTTTGCTTTAACTGCCCTTTTTTAATTCATATAATCAGCAAAATCCATCAACTCCCTTTTATAACTGACCTGTAAAACCATGATAATTGCACACGGTATACATTCAACTGTTCTCCAACAGGTAGGACTGTGAGACAGGGCTATCACTAATTTGGCTACGGTTTTTATAAATTAGATATTAAAATTTTTACACTATAATTTGTATGAAATTCATCTTTCACTTACAATTTGTGATGAACAGTGCCATAACTAAGCAAGTACAACAGATGCAGAATGTGGCTTGAAATGGAATCAAAAAAATAAAAATAAATTGAAATATACTGAAATACTATTTTCATTTATAAACACATGTGAATGATCTTGTATATTTCTTATTTATAGATAATTTTTGTGTAGACAAGTGTTTTATCATATTTGTTTATTATTACTACTACTACTCCCAAAAAATATTAACAGATTCAAAAATAAAATATTTAATATGGTAGATGAAAAGCTAGTTACAACACTGGTGATGAATATTGGCCATTTCTGAATATAATTATAAAACAATTCAAAATCAGAACATTTTTCAGACTGTTTTGAAATGTGACAGCATATTAAAAAGCAGGACTATCCACCTAATTCAAGAGTCTAGTCACTTACTGTAACCACAGAGAAGAACATTTTGTATCTCAGCATGTTTAATGATAATAGTAATGATAATGGAAAAAGAAAAAAGTACTTCATTTTCAATAGGAATGTCCAATGATTCACTTAAAAAACTGCTTAAAAAGTAGCTTGATGATTCACTTGATGATGAAATGCCATTCTGGGTTAATATAATCAAAGTATATTTTAAATTATTATTTAGAAACAGAAGTTGGAGTAGGGAGCTAGGTCTACCAACTCCACAGTTCTGCCAGCAATACAATAAAGTTTAATATTAAATTTAATACTGTAATGAACAGTAAATGCACATTATATAACAATAACACAACTTGATTCATGTTTAACTACAACTCAGGTTTGTGCCATTATCACCCAAAAATAAAGGCAATTTTCAAGACAACTGCTCTGTTCAGGTGCAATTATAACAACATTAATGTGAATTAATAATAAAATAAATAAAAAATCAACAAAAATAAAATGACAAAGATTGCAATAGGCTTTCAGACTGTTATTTTTGAATTTAGTTGTGATCCAACATGTTTTTGTAAATATTTGCATTAATTATCATAATTAAATCATCCCGTCTATAAGAACGTTCTGAAGTCTTCACTAAAACACTTTCAAATTTTCTGTATTAACAGTAAAGAGGACAAGTTTTGTCATGTTATATGAAGAAGACTGATAATTGTCTTGACATTATAACTCAGACATCAAGCTAAGAGAATTAATTAATAATGATCATCTAAGATAAAATATCTTATCTTTTGTTTAAAAATGTTTTAAGCTAAGCTTATGTTTAGCAATATTTACATGTCCATTGGTGCTCCAATTAATAGTACTATCTTCAATTCACAAGAAGTGAGTCTGTCATCACCTTAGTCTTTTGTATTCATCCAACACAAACAAGACTACTCATCATGTTTCATTGTCAAAAAAATTTTTTGGTGTGACGAAAAATAGAATAATTTAAAATTTTTTTTTTATATTGTGAAAAATGGTCACAGATAGGGCCATTAAGAGGTGGGAGCTTAATAAAAACTAAAATCTTTAAGACTGCTTTTTTATTAATAAAGAAACATTCTACATAAGGATATCTCATTTGTTAAAAGATAAATGGCAAAAGGCTATACAAGCTCATGATGGCTCTCATCACATATCTATAATCAACAAGTTAAATGACGTTTTAAATTAACCTATTATTATAAACAGGAAAATTATGTAAATTTATTTTTCCAAAGTAAAAGAATTGTTAGTTTCTACTAATAAAGTTAAAAAAAAATTGTTTAAAATGAGATACTACACGTTCAACGAACTTTTAATGTAGTACTGCACGCTTTCACAGCAATGAATTATTGTCATTAAATATTCTCAGTTAACCAACTTCACTTTTATTTACAACTTGTAAATATACTCTCAACATATCTATTTAATAAAATCAGCCACTTGATTAATATGTAACATTAATAACTTTATTTTGCTTATACCACTATTATGTGCACAGTTATTCACTGTTTGTTAAGTAAGCACAAATAAATATTTTAGTATTATAAACAAATTCTTTCTGTACCTTTAATTTTCTTATTTACCATAAACTCTTTAATTTACGTAATTTCTGTTTTGTTTAATTTGAAATATTGTTGTTACAGTGTATCAATTGTCTGAATGCTGAATACTTAAATGACTAATCATCTAGACTTGTTTCTGCAACGTATTGATAATTTTTAAACTTTGAACTTAATTTCATATTTGTCTATCTTCGGTAGACATGCATACATTTATAAAATGATTAAAATGATTTGCATCTTATAAAATATCTAACATAAATACAATAAAAAGTAGTTATTTATTTTTATATATTTAAACAACAACAACAAAAAAAAGTTTAATTCCACAATACAAATTCTATCATACAATTTTCTAACATAATTGTTCATCTAGAACAGTGGATATTGACTAGGGATCCATGAGGTTGGAAGGGTAAAAATCAACTTCTTATCTTAGTTTTGTGTTATCGCGTGAAATTGTTAATTATCGTATTAAGAAGACAGCGGATATATTATCAGCTGTATCATACATTTCATTTTTTATTTTAATAAATGTATTTCTATATAAATGGTTTCTTTTGTAATTTTATTTTATGCATTTAAAAACATTATTCCAAGATGGGGGTCCATGACCTTCACCTGACTGGTAAAGGGTGTCTATGGAACTATAAAAGTTAAAAATCTGATTTAAAAGAATTATATCCTGAAATGTTTAATGTCCTACAATAAGCCTGTTTTTTTATTATATGTCAATATTTTATGTAATTTTATCAGAATATTTGCTATATAAGATAATAAATTGGCATTAGAATTATAATTAATCAAAAAGATCTAAATGACAAAAACATTGACTTGTAATATTTTTCCTTTGATTTAACTAGAACAGTGCATACACAATAATTTTATCAATTTTATCTTCTTATAATTTTATTTACACTTTATTAATGTACATATACATACATGTGCATTTCAACTGAATTATCATAGTAGGTAATCAAAAATGCATATATATATTTCAATTTTGTTTACAATATTTTATCATTGTATATCTAAATCCACTGAAGAACAAGGAAATGTTTTCTCTCTTCATGTATATGGATAATGATAAGAAAATAAATATATTCAGAATATTTACCAAGATCCAATACATGTTTAGAAAGAAAACCCTAAATCAAATGCCTATAAAACAATTTTCTATGATCTTTGAAACAATTTTTGCTAATTAGAACTATTTTATAGAATATGTAGAATTTAACAGCCAGTAAAAAGCTAGCATGCTTTAATAATTAGTTTATAAATAGAACAAGTTAAGAAACAAAATATCAAACTCTACTTGTATATAAAAGAAGCCAATTAGTAAACTTTAAAATTACTTCTTTTAACTCTTAACTGCTATGGTGCTTATCATTTAATAAGAAATACAGTGTGTGTGTATTTATATTTTCTACATCACTTAATATCAAACAAAGATGCTTCATACCACTCAAAGATATATACCTTACAATCTGAATCCCCTATCAAACTATTTATTGTATTCAGCAAAATTTAATTTTGCTGAATATAATAAATAGAACTATATCTTTGCCGTGTCAAAATTAATATTATGGATAACAATATTTGATTTTACTAGAGTATATTTTATTGTGTGGAAATAAATATGAAATGCATGAAAAAAAGATAGAAAATGTAAAAAGAAACAGAGTTTGCATTATAATTATAAACATATCACTTATATTGAAAGTTATAAAATTATATAATCTTAATTATTTTAAGCTGTTGTAAATGGCTTATTAAAAGTAAATAAATTGCCATTATAAAGATAAAATAATATTGTAGCTTGTAATTAATAATTTATGGTAATTTATTCAGAAAATAAACTAAAACATGTTGCTTTTTTTAATATCACCTTTAAAGTCCAAGGGCAGAATGTTCTAAATTTTTTTTTTTTTTCAATTAATTGCATTTGTATTTTGATGAAGGTTGGATTATGAACCTTCATAAAAATGCAAATGCATTTAGTTTGAACCTTAACACAGAGCTTATTGTTACTTTCATTTAATAACAAAACAATTGAATTTAAAAATTTCTAATAAACTATTTCTAAGTAAAGTACAGATTTGTAGTTATCATTTAATTTGTTAAATCATTCAGATATAAAATTCTGTAAATAATTCTTGATAAATACAAACTGAAAAAAAAAAAATACTTTGTAAAATTTATTACTGGAAAGTGATAGCATTCTGTTTTGGTTTGATTTATTATTCTAAGGTTAAAGATCATGGCAATTAAATGCAGACAGCAGAAAGATTGCATATTGTTTTTGTATTAGTCACTTTAACTTTTCAACCACTATAAAAAAAATAAAATGCTATTTACATTTTTTTACAATCGTCATATTCGCGAATGGGATACGAGTAATTCTGATATAAATTATAATTTCTGGAATTTAATTTTGTCAAATAATTGACATTTATTTTCTTTTTCTAAATTTTTCTTTTCTATTGTTTATTCATTTGTCATTCTTCAGGAAACCTTTTCGCATTCGGTTTCTCCTCTTTAAATTAAAATGTCATCATTTGACAAAGCAATACTGTTGCAGTTTAATCCATAATATTCCAACTTTTAAAAGATTTATAATTAGAAAACATTTGTGTAAACGTTTTGGAAAAATATATTTTCGTAAAAGTTTATTCACCTTAAAAATATCTTTAAAGTAATAATAAAATGTTAATGTCCTTTAAAGAACAGAGTTTGCTTTAATCTGAAATAACAAACTATTAAATATCTTACAAATTAAAACTAAGTGCTCTTTTTAACAGACATTAACTTTTATTTTATTGATTTTTTACAAACCGGTACGAAGATAATTTGAGTTCTTGTAATATGGTTTCTGAGGATTCGCATAACGAGACTGCGTTAAAAAGATATCCGACATAAGTTGTCTTTCAAGGAAGCAATTTAAATAAATATTCCGAATCCAAAAGTCACCTATATTTTATCATTTTTAAAGCTCAAAAGATTCAAATCTTATTAATCTTCACTTAAAGTAAGTTAATATTCAATGATAAGAATTATAATACAACACGCACAGAGAAATAATTTACTTTTAAAGATGAAAAAAAAATAACTCAAGGTAAAATATTCAGTAAATGTCAAATTTAAGTAAGAGAAGTCATGCACACTAATACAATAATTAACAGTATCATAAGAATAATATATATATTAAAATAAAAAAAACTTGGTTCTTCAAGTACACATTTAATAGAAAATTCTTGTTTCTAAGTATTAATATCATACTGAATTTTATATAATTATTATATAGTACATATTTATTCCATTAATTGCTTCACTTAAGGCAGCAGTCGCAATAAAAAAAAGTAACGATACTGAAAAGATCATTCAAGGCCAATATCAAAGGTTTATGTATACAAAAACCTTTCATCCAATAGAATCTTGTTAAATTTATAAGCCTTTAAGCCATTTATTTAGAACAGTTTAAGAGAATAACAAGAATTACATTATTAAAAATTGATTTTTCAGGCAAAAGGGTGAAGTATAAGCAAATTTCAAATTTGTTACATTTAACAAATCCACTGACATTAATATCCCAAGATGGAAATCTGGCCAGAATTCAGTGGCAGGTCAGTGGAAACTAGGCCACAAAGGTCGAACGAGTCTGTTGTAAATAGAAGTTTTTCTTAGTGGGTCACTAGCAAGGTATTAGCATCGCATTATTCTAAATTTTTCTCTTACTAAATAGTTTTGCTTAATAAACGAGGATAATACTTTCTAATCATTAAAAAAAAAAATATATATATATATATACACACAAGTTTCTATAGTCGTTCAGTTTTTTTCTTACAACTTTATTTGCGTGTCACTAAAGAACATACAGGAAAATTTACTCAATAAGTATAATATTCCACATTTCATAATAATAATTTACTCTTGTATGAGGAAACTGCTGTAAAAACCCATTTAATATTTGCTAATGTCTCGCTTTTCAGAATAATAATGAATGATTTTGCGACGAGAAAACGTAAAAACATTTTCTATGGCAGTTTACACGTTAAAATAATCGTTTTCTAATCAAGAACTAGTTTATTACTCTCATCTGTAACCGAAACGATGTCACACTCCTCAACCCAAAAACGGCTGCAAGTCGATAATTGACCGCATTAACACGTGCGTGTGTTCTTACTCCGACCTTAGCTGTGGGGTAAATTCGACGTAAATAAATAAACAAAAAAAAACTCTAGATTCGGAGTTAAATCGAATATTTAAACTCGTCTACGACTTTCTAAACGTAGAGAACAAGACGTAGTTGATTTGTTGACCTCAAGACTTCGCAGTTGTTTGGGATCTTGCCAATCGATCCTACGACCTTGAAATCGTATCCAAATGCAGATACAAAAGCTACTTAAATTAAAATTCTGCGACATTTGTAAGCACGTGGCTTTCGATTAAACTTCTTTTTTCGCAAGAATACATCATAAATAACTTAAAAATATATATTTTTTTTTCCCGATATTTTCTGTCTGGCGATCGAGAAGAGGTATTTTCCCACGAGCCTGGAGAAAACTTAGGGGTCCTTAGCGATTCCTACCCCTATAAAATCAAAGTTTATTGTTAATAAAACAAAATAAGATCTTTAAGGCTGTGTTTTATTAATAAAGAAACATTCTAAGTATTCTTCGTTTGTTCAAAACACCAGGCTGAAGAGGCCCCATACAATCTCCGGCATCCTTGCATTCAGAGGACGAAATTATAATTTTATTTTATTCTAAGAACTACAAAATATACTTTTACAATAAATTAATATATAAAATATTTTTTTTAAGGCAGAATTTAAATAAATTTCAACATTATGCCATACTTTTAGTTGCATGTTTGAAAGTTACCTATTTAAAAGAAAAATTACTATTATGAAATGTACTTGAAATGGATAAGATCTTTAAATACTTTTCCTTATCTACAAGACAATATATTGTTTGAATATTTTTTCCTTCCTTTTTAAAAGATTTTTCTGGCATAACATTTTGGATGAGTATACCAACAGAGTGAGGGAAAAAATCTGCATGAAATGCTACTAATTATAACCCTGGATGTGTGTGAATTAAATCCTAAGTTATCTAAACTGTTATATAAATAAAATGGATCTGAGGAGAGTAAATATAAAATATTAGTCGGGGGGAAAAGTACCCCCGAGGTTAAAAATTCACTGAAAAAATACCGAGCCAGGAAAAAACTTAAGTAACAGAAATAAATATCTACATTTTCTTTTTTTTTTGTTGGCCACACTTAGTGAAAATGTTAAATAAAGCTCAATGAAAATAGCTTTTGTTTACTCTTTTAAGTAATAAAATGTATGATTAAAGTGTATTTATGAGTTATTGGATGACATTTCATTTGTATTTAATTGAAAAATTCATTTAGTTACACGAATTTCTACAAATTTATTTGATTACAACTGCCGCACTGTTCCAATTTGTAGAAAGTAAATAAATTGCAGGCCAAAATGTGAATGTATCTGAAAATATTATTATTATAATTGGAAAAAAAAAATTAATTTTAACTTCAAAAAAGAAACTAGTTTACAACTTAAGTCAAACTGCAATTTTAGATGAATGTTTTTTGAGGTTGTATGGTTCTCAAAATCAAGGCAAATGTTTTTAATGTTCAAAAGCCTTGCTTTGAACAATAAAAACATCAGTTTTATATATAAACAAATATAAAAGTATTGGGTTTGAATGTTTATATTAAAGCAAACCAACGGCCAAATTATATCTGGCTATATTACTACTACTACTATTATTATTAATTATATGCTAAGTAATTTGGCACTAGAGATAGGTGTTAGGTGCCATCTCTTGCTAAATTTAATAATTATAATTAAATTAATATTTTAATAATTAATTTTGAAGCTTCTGGAAGAAAAGAATCAATCTGAAGCAGGACACAATCCCGCAACTCCTGCTTACCGTGCGATCGCATTGCCAGTTACACTACCCAATTCTTGCTTCTGGAACTTATTTAGATATAACAATACTTAGTTACTAACAGTAATAATAATATAGCCCGATATAATTCAGTAATTGCTTGGATTTAAAAACATCAGTTAAAGTTAAATCCTCATTTTTAATATGCAAAAACAAACTATAAAAAAAAAAATGCCTTCTCTTATGGTATTTCTATAATAGAAACAATTAGTTATTTCCATTTATAAAAAAATTACATACGTATAACATGTACAGTACAGTATGTAGTTTAATTACGATAGATAGTTTGTGTATGTGTGTATATATACATATATACACATACATACATATATGAAGCAATAGTAAATTAAAACATTCAGAAAAAATAAGAATAAGTAATATATTTACTTTGCAAATTAAAATCCCTCCTGCAATGTCTCTCCTCTTGCTCAATTTTTACTGTAGGAGGTCTCTTTCAATTCGACAATAATAGAAAAATTAAAAAAGGTTTAGATATTGAAATTCTGTTACCTAATCGAGGAAAATGTTGCTTTATTATAAGAAACAGTTTGATTTATCTTTACAAGAAATATTTGAAAAATATAGTTGGATTTAATTACTAATTTTTCCTTTAAAATTAAAAATATCATCTATGTAATTCACGATTTAAAAAACTTTGTCATATATATTAAATTATAAATTATATAAGTAAGTTTATTATATTGATTTTATTCAAAGATTAGTCAAGAATTACATGTCATAGAAAATTTTAATCAGATTTTATGTAATTTTAAATGACGATAATTAGTAATCTTTACATTAGTAAGGATTTCTCTTATTTAATTATATCTTGTTTACAGAATTTCGGTATCAAATCTAGCATAATCAAGAATCGGTAAGTCAAGGAAAATTAGTGTTTAGCCACAATAAAATTAATGTTAAATTATAATGAAGAAAGATTGTTACAAACAGAAATTTATATAACATTTGTCCATATATATGTTTCTTTATTAATTTTAAAGAAATAAATTTTAATGAATGACATGCATAAATGAATGAATTCAATAGTGGAAAAGTATATAAAAATAAACCATATAACAAATATTTCTTAAATGTTTTCATAAGATAGTAATTGTTTTAAGATGGTAAATAAGTAGAAAAAATTAATACAATAGGTTATAATTAATCTTATCTATGTTTCTTTTTTTAATAATTTATACATTTTTTAAGGCATAACTCATTAAAATAATTAATTAGATGCAGGGGTTTAATTACACGTCCTTGCAGGAAGACTCATCCAACAACCTCAGCCAACTCAGATTTAGAAAATTCCACCATCTTTAAAAAATACAAACTTTTTTTTCATTGTTATTGCATGTGAAGAGAAATAAGTTTCCATAAGTAATAATAGACAAGTGAAATGATAAACATCGAAATTGCGACATACTTTCATTTACCAATATCCAATTTATCCTACTAATTCCAGACTTATCTGTTTTCAGTAAAGAAACTAAACACTATTAAATGTGTACAGTTGTAAGTAATTGTATAGTATTGACACAATTCTGTACAGAAATTATTAATATAAACACACTCTTACGTAAAAATTAAATATTGTCTTTAAAATCACATTTTCTGCTATTATTAGACAAGAGGAGTAAGTAATAATCTCCACATTATTTAGGTTATTGAAAAAATTTATGAATAAAAGTTTCATTCAACAGTTCAACTAAATCAGTTTAAATCATTTTTCTGAAATATCTGCAATTAGATATATCTATAAATAAATACTGTACATTCTACGGAGCATATCGCACTGACTCATAGTTATAGCAGCGTTTGCAATTTAATGATGCAAGAGCTCTCAAGGCTACATTGTGCCAGGCACACGAAAAATGCAACTTAAGTAATTAATACTATCATTTTGGGTTGAATGAGTTTGTCAGCTTTGTTTTTTCTGCATACATTTATTCTCTCATCACAGGGTTATCACATCATTGCAGTTAATGGCTAAACAGACTGAATTTATAGAAATAATAATAAGAATAGGCTATAATTAAATACAGTTATAAAAAAAACAAACTGTTTATTCCACTTGCATAGTAATTTATAAAGTAATTGAGTTGTAAAGACAACTTTAAAAACAATTACTACTTGAATATTTTTTATATACTGCTGAATAAATTTATAAAGTAATATTGGGAAAAGAACTAATACTTGACAATAATAAAAATAAATATGAAATTATGACAAAAATCCTTGTTTTTGTATCATTGCCGAACTGTTTAACTGTCATACTGACCTTAGAATGAAATAAAACTGACAAAACAACTGTCTAATAAAATAATCTGTACTTGTCTTTAATGATTATACATACAAATATACAGCATAAATTTTCTTAATGACTTAAATGCATAATCATTTTAATGTATATTTAATACTTAAAAATAAGTAGATATATGTTTTATATAATATTTAACTTACTACAATGTTATGAGTAGTTTAGAATCTATGAAAAAACACATTAGAATCTATGAAAAAATAAAACAAATAAAGGAAATAAGCAACAATTAAAAATAATTTCTTCTATTATCTATTCATACAATTCTCTAGCAAATACAACATGCCATAAACAGGTGGTATTTGCAATATCTATATATATATATATATATAAATATATTGCAATGTCATAATGCAATGTGGTTTATCATAATGTCTAACAAAACTTAACAACCCAATTAGTATGCCGATTTTCTACAAAGAATGATTAATTCTCTCTCTAAATATTTTATATCTCATTATGAAAATCTATATTAACAACTTTCATGAGACCTAGTTTCAGCATCAGGATGCACTGACATACAAGTAACCGTGTTATGAGAGTAGTTAAGTAGCTTCGACAAGATCTCACGAACTAGTAAAGCACAATTTTTTGAACATGACTTCACGTGTCCAAGAGAATTTCAAATTACATAATCATTCTGTGATATATCACTGTCATTTCTGCAATATAAGCTTAAATATGCATCATAGACTATATTTGCCGTTTCTTTAAAGTATATTAGATATACTTTTGCCATATCCTAACATGATATGATCTATGCCACATATATCACATCGTTTGAAATTATAATATGAGTAAGTAGGCTACATCTAATACATTTTTAAAACAATGGTATTAAATGTACTTTCTTATGTATCTGCCATTGTAATTAAAATTATATGCAATATAATATGCTAAATTTTAAAATTCTTACTTAATTTAAATCATTTTTTGGGTGTTTTTTCAAAATTATAAACACGTAAAATATGATCAATACATAACTGGATAAGCTTCTGTACATTAATGACACCACCATCAAAAATCAAGCAAGAATGTAAACTTAATGGAAAGACTAAAGTTATCAACAATCATCTTCAATTAAATTTATGTTCAACTGCTGAATTTTTGTTGTTGTTGTCATTAATTTATGTAAAATATATATTTTTGCTCAATTTTCTATGATATTTGTTTTTGTATTTTATTAGTAGAAATCGTTAATATGTTTTTCTCTAGTAGTAATTTTATTTTATTCAATTTTCTTTGTAATTAATTAATGAAATCCAAATTAAGTACCTGACCAATCACCTAGTTAGAAAAATTATTTCACCATTTCTACTTAAGGAAGTGGAAATTCCCAATGAAAAAAATTTTTTTTGAATTTTCTCATGAAAATCAATAAAACGTTAAACCAATTTTCATAGTAATCTTTTACTGATGATGAAAAAAGTGTCATTCAACATATTAATAAATCGTTACTTAACTAATATATTCATATAAATATATTATCATCCATTATAATTTAAACATTTTCTAAATATAGAATATAATAGGCATTAATGAAAAAAAATCAGGTTTAATTCTAAGAAACTCATTTAATTTATGAGTCATCAATTACTACTAAAAAAACAAATATCCTAAAATCTTTATTATATATATTTAAAAATAATAATTGTAAAGACATATCCCATTCATAAACATCTGGCATGGTAATCAACCATACCTTGAAATCAATGCCGTCCATAAACTAGAGAGACATTGTACAACCTTGACCCGTAAAAACTTTTCAAAACACTGCATACAGAAAGGTAACTGATATATTATATTATAGATAAAAATTCCAACAGCTTTAAAAATGAAACACAGAAATCCAATGTCTAAATATATAAATCTGAAATGAACGGACCAAATTCGGATTATTTGATAGCTCAAGGATACTTTAAAATGTCAACTTTCTTTGGCCAGCCTTGGATTTTAAATAACTTCACAATTCAGTTTAATAAAAACCAACAGCATTTTCTCTTTTTAGATCTTACATATTACACAAACAACATTAGCATAAACAGAAACTGAAAATCTTGTTTGGACATTTTAAGGATTTAAATATTTTTTTATCTAAAAATTCTTCAAATTTTATATTTCATAATGTTATTCGTATGTATTATTCATCACGTTAAACAGTTTAAAAAATAAAATGTATTATTAATATTTAACTTTCACAAAAATCACTTAAGACGTGATTCAACGTTTTCTTCTTATGACTAGAAAAATTCTAGGAGTTATGATGAATTTCTGTCGGCACTTTAATTTTAAGAAACCACACAGAGTAAAATTTCAAAATGATATTGAATTTGCTTCTTTAATTTAAGATATTAGTAAATTATTTGATTATTAACCTATAAATTGGATAATTTAATTACTTTTTTTCATAAAAAGGCAACAAAGTTATGTTTAAATGACTTTAAAATTTAACATTTTAAATGCATAATACTTAATGACTACATAATCAGAACATTACTAATCTCTTAATCCATTATCAAATCAATTTTATGCCGACATAACTTTTTTCGTTCGTATTTTGAATAAATTTACTGTAAATATTTTAAGGAATATTAACTATAAATTTGGATATGTAATTCAGATAAGATATTGAAAAAATTATATTGAATCACGTTCCTGCGATTATAGGCAGAAATTCACCCGATATTTGAAATGTATGCAAACTTTTATATTTTACAACTAGTCACTTTTCATGCTTCATTAAGGTGCAAAAAATGAGGTTAAAATGTAACATGTTCTTAAAAATTACATAAGATTTTCCAAACAGGAAAATAAATAGAATTTACACTCTAAGTGCAATACAAAATTGTTCATTGTGATAGTTTATCTAAATCTATAATAGTAAATATTTCAACCATTCTTATTTTATAACAAAAAGTTTAATTAGTCTTTAGAAAATTTGTTATTATAATAACAACATAATTTATAAGAGAAAAATAATCATTCCACCCAAACATGAATAGAAAAACATTAAATAAAACTGGGACAGTGAGATAAAAAATATATATTTTACTTATTTCTGAAGGTGAAAGCAAAGATATCACAGAGTCCTAATTCCAAACAAAACATTTTAACATCTTAAATGAAAAAAAAAAAAATTCATTTATTATAAACAAATCAATTGTTATTATTATTGTTGTTGTTACAATCATTTTTGAATTTAAAAATATGTCACTATAGAAAAATGACACATTTAAATTCAAATTTTATAAAATTGTGTAATGAAAAATAGTAACAAAAAGCTCATTTTTCTTTAGAAAAATAAATCTTTTGTCATTACTTTCTTTTGCTGATAAGATTTTTATAAAAAAACAACATAAAATTAAAAAATTAAAACAACATAAAATTACTTTTTCCATATAGTTTTATAATAATAATAATAATTTGTACATTAATTATAAGGAAACACAAATATTTTGAGAAAGACTTATTTCAACCGTAGATAATTTAACAATTAGATGACAGGTCTTGAAAAGAATACATACATTCTTTTAATACGTGTGATTTATATTAAATAGTGAAAACTCATATTGTAAAGAATAGAAAAAATAAAATATGTATTTCACTATTAAATGAAACTTTCCAATCAGAATGAAAAGCAAATTCTATTTATATTAAAGACTTTGAATAGAAAACAATTTGATAAATTACCCATTGTTATCCATCACCTCTTGTTAGATATAAGATACTTTCCAGACCTCAAGTTTCTGTGAAATAAAACCTCAGCACATTGAAAAAAAAAAAACACGTCTTGATCTACTTAAAAACAATAAAATTGGTTTTCGTTTAACTAAGTAAACAAACACACTATATTTTAAAATATAGAAATAGAATAAAAATACAAAGATCCTGAAAACATTTAATGATGAAAAAACACATTTCAAGATTTATACGAAAACAATAAAAAAGGGCTCTTATTATTAATTTAAAACAGTTTCAAAAACTCTTAAGATTATGCATAATATTAAAGGAATAAACTAATGATTTGAATAGAAATCATTGAAAAAAGGAGCTCTCCTAAGATGTCAATAATAAGTAATAGTAGAGTTTCATTTAATGAAAAGCTAATCAGAAGGAACTGTATTGAAATAGCCAATCAGCCATAACATTTTCATACTAAGAGAAAAATATTAGAAGACCTAAAGGCATGTTGGAAATAGCTAGAAAATAGATATAGGAAGACCCCTGGAAGTAGAAAAATTATTAATACCAAATGCTTGAAAAAAAGAGAAGATGCAGTTGGTATTGACAGATCTACAGCAATCGGTCTTCACCCAACTTACAATCGAAAAGGATATCGCTCAATTATAAAACACATGAATAAAATTATTTCGGTTATATTTTTAGATGGAGTAATAAGAAATGAAACAACACCTTTTAAAACTATTATTAATTTTAATAATGATGATAAAAATCAATAAATCATTTTTATAATAATCTCTTTTCTTTTCCTATTATCATGATAAATTTTTAATGGAGCCTGGAATATTGATTTGCGTCTGAGTCAACTTTTCAACAATACAATATGCTCTCAAATACAGGTTTATTCTTAACAATATTGTTCTGTTTTTTAAATATCACGAAATTTCAAAACGCTGGTGTAATAATAATATGAATATTTCACACAATTAAAGAAATAATAGAGCTCATACTTCTTTGCTCCATAACTATTATTGTCACTTAACACGATCACCACAAAACAATTCTTGTTCGTAAACGAAATTTTGTACTGGCTAATATAACGCAATAAACAAATTAACAAAATCTTATATTTCAATCATGATTGATTATATTGAAATGATAAATTTTTCTTCTTTGTTAGTGCTTTATAAGGAAAAACTTACCTTTAGGATACATCTTTATCAACTTAGAATCAGTTTTATCACTATAAACAACAGCTGCAGATGCATTTGTCAATGCCACATGGCGAATCTTTGTGCTGTCTTGACACTGTCCATGCTTCAGGAGAGCAATCCACGGTTCGTGAGGGATATTGTCTGTGTCTAAAGGATAACAACCGTCGTGTGTAGTGTGATTATTACTAGAAACATGTACAACAATTCCACTAACGGAATCCACTTTTCCAACACTGTACTTTCCTATTTCTTCTTCCTCGCTGAATGTTCTCCCAGTTCTACTATCGGTGTATGTTATATTAATAAAAGCTAGGGTATAGTCATCGGTTTCGTAACCATAAGTGAATTCGGAAGCCACACATACGAAGAATTTCTCTAGAATCGTACTAAGCAAGAGAGCGTACAGCAAAGACGATACATCCTTTATCTTCATGGCTACTTGGCGATTCCTATCTATCGTAGAGCCGACGAAATCGATATTCGCGCACAGGTTACGCTCTGGCGTTTCACCATCGTCTAATATTATCGAATGAGGCATAATACGCTTGTCTTTATCTAAATTCTTACTTCCTCCATCCATCCACGTGTGAACCGAATTTCCATCTAAACTTCAATCAGCTGATCACTGTGTTTTTCTTTGCCGGCGATGCTGGCGCCATCAGCCGTTTATATATTGTACTAACACTATGTGAGGATTATATAAATGATTTTTAAATCGCTCGTGTTTCTTTCGATTAATTAATAACGCTCGATTTATAACAGAAATAATTTAATTAATTAAATATATTTAACTTTACACTTCGTTTAGATTAATTAATTATAAAGTTCGTCTTCGCGATAATCCGGCTTAACCGTCTTCATCGGCGTCGTTTCCGGAAAATTTGTTAAAATGCCAATAATGATTGATTATTACAAGGTAAAAACTAATTTTAATGCTTTTAAATCGTAAATTTTGAATGCCAAATTCCATACATAATTTGTAATCGATATTCATTTAAAAATAAATTTACTTCCCAAAAACTTTCCAAACTAAATTACGTAATAAAATTATTATGTTTTACGAAACATAATATATATATATATAATTTACTATTACATATGACCTAATAACCTTCCATTTTAATTCATTTAACAATAAAAGTCATGTCGATGTTTAAAATTTTGGCCACTTTCTATTGGTTAAATGAGCAGCGTGACAACATAATACGTAATAAACGAACATCCAATGGAGAACCGGATTAATTCAAATATTTAAATATGTATTACTACGACCTCTGGTTGGTAAATTCGAAAGTTATTTTGTATAATATAAAATCAAAAAGAAAAGTAAATTGCGTAAATATTAAACATTTTTCAATTAATTTGTGACATCATTCGGGTACATTTATTGTGTTATTTCATTAATTATTAATAATTTAAAGCAAAAAATTTATACGAGAGGTTAAACGGTCAGATAAAATGGGTCACGGTTTAGAAAACTGAAGCAAAAAACATTTCAAAGAAATAAATTTAAATTGAAAGTAAAATCAGGATAAGGAAAATAACTTTTCCTTTAGATTTTTACGTGGAAACGAACGTTCGGAAGCAAGATGAGTAAATTCTACTTCCGAATCTTTTCCGGTAGATAATGTCTGAATACAGAATTAATTTGAATGCATTTTCTCCAAACTTACTTTAAATTTTACATGAATTTTTTAAAATTAATTAATTATATAATTTTCAATATTATCGCCTTCATATTAAGCAGATTATCGCACTTAGATATAGAAACATTCAAAATTAGAAAGCCAATCAATAAATCTCTTACATAAAATTTTTCTTCATATTCTTAAGTATTAATTTTGTTAATAAGTATTGATTTTTAACTAAACTATTATTACTTTTGTTTAGCTAGCAATTAATGTGTGTTCTATTTTTCGACCAATCAGATTTAAGAAAATAAAACAATCGGTTTTGTATCTCACTTCTTAAGCTGGAACCCAATATATATTTGGATGGAATTAAGCAGCAACAATAGTTAGACAATCTGCTCCGTAGTGTTTTTAAAGAATGTGGATGGTAAACTAGTCCCTATTATACCAGTAATCACTAAGACACAAGAAGAAAAACCCGAAACAACCCAGCGTTCACCAATATATTGAGGCGCGAACCCACGACCTAGTATTTACAAAGTGATTTTAGCCACGGCCACTAGTGGGCACACACAAATTGATGGGTTTTGTTTTATGTTCCATTTCTCTTCTTTCGAAGGTGTATATCCTTTTAACCAAAAATTGAAAATAACTTATTTAGTTAAAACAAAACTACTTTTTCTTTAAAAAGGAGACATTTTTCTAATGTCTCCTTAACGATGATATCTGGACACACTAAAGGGTTCCTTTAGGCACAAAGAAGATAATTTTTAAAATGATTTAAAAGTTATGTACTTAAATTATAACAAAATTATGTATAGGAAAAATTTATTAAATTATTTGCACGAATTCTCATTTGTAATCTGTTACCGGAGTAATTTACTATGCAAGGATAATTATCATTTAATGGGATGAGATAAACTCACTATCGAGAATTGTAGTTTCCCGGATATTTAAAATAATACGAAACAGTGATTATAGATATCATTGCATACTTTTAATTCATTTTACTTTCCCTCTGTTATATAACAGAGGGAAAGTATGGACCGGTCAAAAAAATGACCCCCCTCAAAGTTTTTACATTTATGGATTCAGGGGCCTTTGAAACGTTGAGAAATGCAAAGAAAGTGGGGGTTCTTTCTGTATATATGGATGAATGTTAGTGTGAGTGGGGAACACGATTTTGTTCATCCACTTTAAAGCATAACAACTCCCATGTCTTTTGTCAAAATTTTCTGAAATTTTGCAGGGAGGGTTTTTGTATTGGGGGAAATGTTTCTAGAAATTTTCAGAAAAATCAGACCATTGGTTCGGGAGATATTAAGGGGATAGGGCCATATCTCCCGAAATAATCTGAAGACTTATAAAGATAATGGAAGCAATTATTAGGGATGACAACAAAGAATGCCGGGAAAGTACAGTAACAATGTTACCAGTTTTTTTTCCACTAGATATAAACCTTTTTAGTGTCATCAAAATTAAATTTTTCTTCCATTTTCTCCACTTCGAAATAATTGAAAAAAAAAAACAGGTAAAATATTCATTATTTTTCCACTTGATACTTACATTCATCTTGTTGTTGTTTATATTGAAACAGAAAAAAAAAGTTACTAGATTCTCTAACCTTTATATTAATTTGTACAGTCTGGACGTTGCCTTTGTATGGTAATTGAGGAAGGAAAAAAAAAATCGATTTTTACTACCAGATGCTCCCGTGTTGCAAATGTTAAAAAATACGTTATCCTTTCTGAAACAAGAAATTTTAATCTTTAATAAAAAATTTTTTTTTAAAATGGAAAAAAAACTATTAAGGTTGAACGCTTCCCTTTCATATTATTACATATTTACAGAAAAATTAAGTAATATTAACAATAAGGAAAAAAATCTTTATTTAATTTTATTTTTTTAATTAATAAGACAAATTAAAACAAAAAAAAAGCCAAACGAAACTAATTCGCTAAATCAACAATTTTTCTGATTCGTTAATTTCATTTCAAATCAGCCAATTAAACGAACGAAAATTATTACAATATTTTAGCTCTCAACTTTTCTTTAATTCCACGACCAAACATGTTTAAAAAATCATTTCATTGTATTTTCTACTTTTTAAATCGCTTTTTCCGATTATTTGATTGGTTTATCGTATAAACACATTTTTATTTCTTTAATTTTTGACTCTTTCCTCCCTGTGGGCACTGAGGGCCTTTTTTCCACACCCATCCAGGGTAAGCTAACACTTTAACCGACCGTCATTAAGTAATTAATTAAGAAACCGCACTCATTTACTGTTAAATTACACAATTTTTAAATCATTACACAAAATAATCGTAACGTAAAGAGAACTTAAAATTGTTTACTGATAAAGCAAAATTACTTTCGTGAACAACACTGTTGTGTAATTTATATACAAAACAATAATAAATAACAATACAGCATACTATACATTCATAAACTTGTCACATTTAGAGGGTATTATTATTATCAATATCATCATTTAGTTTTCGAGGAGGAAAACAAACATTAATTCAGGTTCTGTAACGAAAAACTTTCTACCTTTGGGCTTCTATTGTCTAACATTGTCCTTGACCAACTTTTCCCAAAAAAACAATATTTAACACATCCCAATTGTTGGGGGACTAACTTATATCGACAACTTACAAACCGCTACAAAGTTTAAGAATTTAGCAAGGTGAAGAACCAACGATAAGTTTTTTTTCTTTTCTTTTTTTTTAAGATATAAAGCAGAGATTAATGTTCTTTAACCTCTTTGGAGGTTTATGACGTAAAATGTACGTCAAACCGGTTCTTTTTTTTCAATAGAATGTTCTGATTGAATCAAGTTCGAAACCCTTTTTAATGAATGATCAATAAACATGACACGTGTATCCTATTATTATTTGTCGTTGACGTTGCAACACAAATATTCTGGATACTTTCGCTTCGTTTAAAAAACGACATTTTGGCACTGTATAAATTGAAAATTTTTTGAATAATTGCGGATATTTTAAGTGGATAAATTAATTTTCCGATGGAAAATCTTCTCTTCTTAATACCGACGACACTTTTTGTTAAAATATTTTAAAAATCAAAGCATAAATCAATTTTTAAAAAAAGCAAATGAATAAAATCATACTTTAAAAATTTTTAATTTTTTAAACGCCAAGAGATGGCATTCTACAGCAATTTTTCCTGCTGCCATCTATCGCAATTTTTAGTAAATTTTAATCAAAAAATTTACAAAATTATTCTAAAGGGTTCTAAACGATATATATATATAAACACAAAATAATATAAACAGCCTACTAATAGAAATATATTTTTAGAACATAAAATACATAACCGACTCAACTATCTACGTCATCGATGATATTTCATTCTGCAAAGACGTCATCCGTTTAGAAAACTCGTTTTAAATATTAAATCATCTTTCAAAAGATGAAAAGAAAAGAAAAAAATCTTAAATAATTTATCATTTTTAAATAACTAAATACAATAAAAGACTTTTTATAACAAAATAAAATCAATCAAGTTCAAAATTCGTCACGGAGTGACGTAAGAAGATTCTACCAATCATTGTTACGAATAGAAAAATTAATTTTTCTTCTTTCGTACGTCACGACACTTTTTTTCCCCATTCGAGTCAAAGAATTAACGCTTTAAAATACTTGAAAACATCTGGAAATGATAAATTCGACATTAGAAATTAAATTTTCAAGGACGTATAGGCGGAAAGATATTTAAGTTTCGTCTCAGACACAGGAAACGCATAAAAAAGGGTGTGAGAAGAATTTATTAATAGATTAAAATCTCCATTGGCGCATTTGTAACTTCTTAAAAGACTTCTAAACGTAACAAAAGATTAAAATATTTTCAACGTTCGTCCATGGCGCCATCTGTCATCGGAAACGGTAACGACACGTTTTACTTTCTTTTTTTTTCCATTAAGACAGGAATGTTTGGAAAAAATGCAAATTTTTCTCTTACTTTTCTTTCGTGCGATCTTTTTGACCTTCTTAACTTCGATATATCGCGAAGAATCACAAAGGTCGCTAGACAAGAGAGACACCTAAGTGGAGTTTTTAATACAAGGTCGCAATGTAAATCAAAGTGAGCAACCTTGAACAGTATAATAATTTTTTTTTAATTTATTTTTCCATTTCTCTTACCATTAAATTTAAACTGTTTCGTGTGCTTTATTATTATTATTATTATTATTATTATTTCGGTATTGAAAGGGTAAATTCGTCTTGAAAATTTGAATTAATTCGAAAGAATAATCCGCCAAGTGGCGGGTTATTGCTTGCCGGTCACGTGACCGCACCCTCCATTTCATCTCCGACCTTGGTTGTTCGCCCTTTGACGAACGGAATGTCGCCCGACCGGTCCCCCCGACGGCCCCCGCTGCATTTTGGCTATGTGCCCGATTGGGTTTGGATCCCGCGCTACCGTATCGTCCGTACCAAAACCATAAAAGGCCTCCGAGTCCATTCCCCATCTCACCTTATTTAGAACGCAACTCATCTGCGGTGACACGTGATCACCAAGATTTTCGCTGCCAGATGGCGCCGTGGACGAGTTCGTCTGCTTTATTTTTCGTCCACCTTAAAAAAAACAACCCCAAAAATTTTAATTTTTTTTAAAATTCGAATTATATTTTTAAATCTTTATTAATAATAAGAAAGAAAATATGATTTATACTAAAATATTTCGAAAATGATTAACCGACGACGGTAATTGAAAATAATAGTTAAATTCAAAAAAAAAATAAAAATCTGACGTCATGGTGACGTAGAGGACTTTTCGAATTTGAATTTTTCTTCCAGGGAGAAGCGTATTCGCCGTCTTTTACGCCGCTTTTCTTCGTTATTACACAATATTTTACTAAGTTAACTTGTAAAACTTCCCACTTTCCCACGAAAGTCAGACGTTTTAAATTCCGCGTGGCGGAGATTTTTCAGCGATTTTTGGCCAAATTTCAACCATCTTTGCATAAATTTGAGCGCGCATGAAACCATAAATCATTACTCCATGCAACGTTTAACGATTCAACTCTTCGTATAAAAAAAAAAAAAATTAAATTAGCAATCGTACAAAATCGTATGCAGGCACTCTTTCCTAATCTTCTCAAAGGAAAGTTGACGAAATTATAATTTGATAATTTCCTTTTCGCTATAAAAAATAAAAAAAAACATTCTTGAATAAAATTCAGACTAAATTATTTTGAAATCAGACTAAACATATTCTGGTTTATGCAAAAGAAAATTATATATATTCTGTTTACATAAATATATCGAATTATTTAAAGAATAAAAGTTATATATATAAATTGAATATTAAAAAGTACCGCCGAGTGGTAATGGTAGCGAAGAGGTTAAAACGTCACAGTATTGACAAAAGGTCAAAGGTACAAAGTTTAAACATGTGAATGTCTCCAAAGACGCGCGTAAAGATCTATGGCCTCTTGACATTAGCCTCTCGCATGGACACGTGGCTTGTGTTTGCGAGAGGAAAATAATTTTCCTCTTTTTAAGGTGATAATTTCTGTGCCAATTCGGTTGGAGTTTTATTTAATCCTCCTCCTCGTCTTCTTCTTGTTTTTTTTTTCTCCTCTCGAAGCAGATGAGCCGTTTTCTTTTGTGTCCATTTTTCGAAGATAGAGCCCGAGGGCCCCCGCTCCACTTTCACGTCACGACCTAGACGTTTGTTTAATCAAGCGATTTTTACCAGACAAAACTAGCTCCAGTTTTCCTCGTAGTCACGTGCCAGACGAAATGGTCGAAAGGAGGACGTGTTTCGTGTGCATAGAGATTAAAGGTCAAAGAAGAAAACAAAACACAAAAAAGAGAAACAAAAAAATATATATATATATATGAAGTCGAAAGAGGTCGTGAAAGAGTTGAATGCTTCCGCTTGAAACTCTTCATTAGTGAAGTGTGAGTAGATAAAGTGAGATCTTTTTAGATCATCAGAAAATTTTGCTGAATGATGGTCATTTTTATGCAAGTAACAATTGATAACGATGATTATCATCCGTGTCGTGTACGTCTAGAAAAGAGGAGGACCCAACTTGAAGAACCGATACAAAATTAAAAATTCGAATTAAATTTCAGATACTTCACCCCTTAATATTGTAAACTACGAAGAAATTTCTTTTACAAGATGATTTTTATGTAAAGCCAGTAATTTAATAACCCTAAAATTGCCCCAATTATCATAAATAAGAAAGACTTTCCTGTCCTGTACCTAATCACTTTCAAAATATAATAAAATTGCTAAACTAACAAATTATATTTACGAGTATAAAATATATGATAAATAAGCTACTTCTTATACGCATATATACGGAAATAGACAGACAGACAAATCATTATTCTCTAAATAATACTTGTCAATGAATCAAGTGTTTATATAGAAATTTTTCTATGAAAGAATATTGGAATTTCAGCCTATTTCTTGATAGATAAAAGGCATTCACTATATGCACGAATCACTAAATATATATTACGAAATTACTCATATTATTAAACGTTCTACACAATTGCAATATCCCATTCAAATTTCTTTATTAATGTTTTGATCCGTGAAATGAGATTTTCCACATGAAAGATGACAAATAATATATTAATTTCCATATACTTTCCCTAATACCGTGAATTATTAAGACATAAACCATTATTTTGCAAAAAAATTCTCCACTTAAACTGTGGATTTCGCAGCAAAAAAAAACGCCCAACGTCACGAAATAAGAGGGATTTTCCTGTATATAATTACTCAAAACTCGCTTATTTCTAATTAATCTATGCGATTATTTAGGTTATCAGAATGCCAAGAAAGCGCTGAATGATTATGAAATAATCTACATTCAAAATAAACAAATTGATTCCAGTCTAGACATATTTTATACTGAAGAAAGAGGGGGAGTAAATTTATATTGAAAGACAAATCCTTTAAAAACTCCTTGCCGAGTAATAAAACAAGACATAAAAGTTTAAAATATTTTAAAAAATTACCCCAGAAGGCTCTTGTGTGTATGTGTATGTTGCATTGTGACTGAAAACTTAAAGAATATAAAATATTTTTATTGAGGTTCACCTTACATTAATAGAGAACGGAAATAATGTAACCTAGAATCATCAATGAGTACCAGTTACACAATTGATATATTTTTGCTAGTTTTCGGGATAATAATAGTTTTGTATATATTGCGTATCAAATCTGAATTGATCTTGTCCCACTTGACGAAAACTTCCTGAATTAAAGTATGTTGACCGTTCATTGAATTTTTAGCTATGAAATCTTAAAACTGGTTTGCAAAAAGATGAACTAAATCTTCCACTTCTAAAATCGGTTCAATGATCACATTTAGATGGCTAAATTCGAAAATAACCGAAGAGAATCGTGGAGTTTGCAATGAGGGGGTGCCACGTATTCCTCCATTGCATGGCGTTCAGAGATTAAAGTTTGATGCCAAATGATTGTTTCGAGCTTAAAAAGTTGTCATTAATTTCTATTTTTTGACGTGGATAACGTTTAAAAATAACTGGATCGATGTGCTTCGTTTGTCTTCAGAGCTTATGATCTTGATATTTTTGGGATTCGGTCGCGAGTTCAAAATTCGCAATGTCCAACCGATACGGAAGGAAACGAATTCTTAAAACACGATTTTAATAAAACTTTAGGTCACTATCTGAACGAAGTCGTGACTAAATATGGTCGAAGATCGTCCTACATTTAAATCATCTCACGAATTTCATCTTTGATAGACTTGGGCCACATTCTTTAATCAAGATGGACCCTCGTCCGAGCTATCAACTTGACTCGTTTTCTTTCTTTTATTTTATTGTTATTAACTGGATTTTTCTAAACTTTTATTCAAACTAATTGTAAAATAAGGATAATAAGTCCTTTCCAAAACGGGTTCCATAACATTTACATAATATGGGGCATGAGAAAAATTCGAAATTAAGGAATTACGAATTGAAGGTTAAGTTCGAGATAATTTTCTTCTTTTTATTTCCTTTAATTTATACATTTTTCTTTGCTTAGCAAATCAGAATATTAAATGTGTGATTTAATTTAATTGTAATTAACTTCGTAAGAAATGAATTACAGGAGGGAGAGAGAGGGGGAGATGAAAAAAAATTGACTTTCATTCGCCAAAATGGCTTTTTTTTATTTAATGGAATCCTTTAAAAAATCTTAATTTTTATAACATTTTTAATTAACTTTCTAGGAAATTACGGATATTAGTCTTTGACCCATGATTTTCTACGAATCAGATCACTTTTCCTTCCTCCGTTTTAATCACGTGACGCCGCAGGCTAGCGCGTATGGCGCCATATTGGCGACTGTCTCTTTTCCAAAGCGATTGGATAATTTATTGTAAGGTTTAAAGAACAGGAAATTGGACAAATTTGTATCTAGATTACCTTTAAGTTTATTTTATAAATAGGCTCGTTCCTTCTACTACTACTTTTTTTTCCTTTTCTTTTGCTTCCCTCCCTCTTGCATTCACTTTCAGCCCGAGCACATAGGCGATTGTTTTAATTAACAAAACGGTAATGTTGCGAAAGGACAAATGAGCCATTCCACACCCTGTCGTCCTTCGAACACGAATTAAATGACAATTTTAAATTCGAAAACTTGATATTTAATTTATTTAACTGATGGAAAATTTAGATAACATATTAAAAGGGGAAATAAAAATAAAAAAAAAAGGAACATAAACTTTTTGTAAAGAGAACGCTTGCGAGTTTGGATTCTCATCACTAGACTAGAAACTATTTTTCATCCCCCTTTGCATTTTTTTTCCTTCCATTTTTCTTTTTAAAGTACTTCCCATCCACAGACAAAATATAGTTTTCTCATGCCAAACTAAATTTAGAATATTCTACAAATCCCATAAATGCTTAACCTACAAAGGGGGGGGGGAACTAACAACAAATAAAGAAAACAAATCTTTACAATCCTAAACAAACGTAACAATCAATATACGTGTTGTAAAATGATGTTAAAAAAAAATATATATATATATATATATATATATATATATATATATAGATTTTCACGAATATTTTCAATTTTCACCATAAATTTGTTTATATTCTTTATTAATAAAGTTTGTATACATAATAGTGTTTAAATATTTGATGAAATAAGACGAGAAAAATGGACAGATGCGAAATTTTTATATAGTGGGGAGGGGTAAGGTGGAAAAAAGTCGGACGTGGACTAAAATGGAGGAGAATTGTGGTAAAACGCGCGATTTTTCTAAAACAAAAACTTAACTAGTGTCGTATTTACAAACACAGATCTTGTTCATTCAATAAAAACACGAGAAAATATTCCTCGTGTCTCATTACTGCGCATCCCGTTATCGATTATTCTCCCCTTCTGCATTTCAAACACACACACACACACACACACACAAATCCGCGCGGTACACACACATACAAAACAGAAGTAACACTTCTATTATATATATAAAAATATATTGTATAATGCAAAACACTTTTTAAAAAATAGTAGTAGATTAATATAAAATACTATTTAAAAAATCACACCTAAAATTTATAGTCTTTATTAAAATGAATCCCGAAATAAAGGGCATTAGAAGTGTTACTGCATGTGTTTGGTGTGTACGTGTGTGTACTATGGGGAGACGGGTCTTTAGTGCATCCTATCACAGAATGCAACATTTTTTGGCGACTTGCCAAGCTCGTGCTGACCTCCCTACCTGTCTCGACTGGAGGATCATCTAGTATTGGGGCAGGCTATTGGTTAGCGGGTAGAACCCACTAATATCGCGTCACTTTATTGGTCGGGTGGATGATGTACGTGTATACACCGACACACGCCGTAAGCCGTGACGTCATAACCGGCTCCATTGTGTTTAGCCGAGATGTAGGCAGTCTGCTTTCGCGCCACGTTGATATCAGTGACGAATGCTGGCGGGCAAGCATTAGTACGACCCTTGTTTACAAACAAGAGCACCTGTCATTATTACAATTTCAATATGAAAAAGGTAAGTTCTTTCGTCTTTTCCTTCTATCCGTTTCCTACCTCTTATAACACCACCGAATTTTAAGTCTCGTGGGCGTCTGTACCGGCGTTAAATCGAAACACGGTAACACAATTAATATATTCGATCGAAAAACATAGAAAATATATATATATAAATATATACACATAAGAAGAATCGTATCGTGATAGTGAAGGGTACTGGACTGTCTTAAACATGTATGTACAGATTTTTTTATTCTTAAATTTGGACAATAGGCGGGAGGAGACCGCACCCTGTTAGAGGCGGGAATTTTACCGTTTGTTAAGTGACTCTAGAATTTTTGAGGGACAGAAACATATTTAATGTCTACCTCCACCCCGTTTGTATAAAATAGGTTAAGCATCTTATCCACATCTTAACTAATTAGATTATTTAAAACGCTCCTTAACTCTTTTCTCCATATCTCGTCGTCTTTCCCCCATCTATTATTTTCATCACACAACGTCGTCTTCCCCCCTCCCTAGTTTCGTTATGGGTACGCGTTCCTCATTCAGAAATTGTTTAATTAATTAGTTTATTATTATTATTATTTTCTTCATTTTCTTTCTTTCTGTGGATACATACTAAAACACAACAAAGCCTGGAGCTATATATGAAATGGTTTCAGAAGATATTTTTCGATTTTTTTCTTTTACTTTTTACCGAACAGGTTGACGTACCAAATCAGGTTCCATGACCACATTCCACACGACCCAAAATAAACAAACATATGGCAACACGAGGTGTAGTATTTACTAAATGGACAGACCGACATAACTACGGGAGGAACGAAGTGTAGACAGGGGATGGCGCCTCTCACGCCTACTGTTTTTTCTCCCTCTCGATACCATTTCCCCCCTTTTACGCGTACGTAATCAAATTTACGTCACCGAACTCATTTGCATAATCTAAAAAAAATAAAGGAGCAGAGTAAAGGGTGAACGTTTCCGCCATGTTTACTGTTGTTGTTGTTATATATATATTTTTTTGTTGTTGTTATTATCTTTAAACTTTGTTTACTTTCATCCAGTCGTAAAACCGGGTTTTAATTGAGTGTTAAAATGTAAACTTTCATCTTTACTCCTGTCATTTATTTAAACAAGACATTTAACAGGGACATTGACTCCCTGTTTAATATTGGGGTCGCCCAATAGCGAGGACCGGATTCAGTGGCCTGGATTTAACAAAACATTCCTAAATCATAACAGTGTATAAAATTTAAAAATAAATAAATATAATATAATATATATATACGGAAAAAAATTCTGATAATTACTAATAAAATTGTATGGGTTGTTGAGAAAAATAAATGGAACTTTTCTAGTATAAAGCTGTTTGTTATATGAATCACACGACGCGCTAAATAGTGATTGACGCAACACTTAATTGTTATTGTCTGTCGTCATTAATTTCGATAAACATATTTATAGAAAAATACAGTATATGAATAGGTATTGTTTAAAAATTTAAAAAAAAAACAGCTTGCAGCTTATTGTTAACCGGGGTATTAAAATTCAAATATCCAAACACCAATGATTTTCTTGGGAGGGAGAAAGAGTGAGAAATTAGGTCGATCGGAAAAGTGGTTTCCGAATCGAGTCACATGACTTAATAATAACTTTTCCCCCCTTCAATATAATAATAACGAAGCAATAAAACAGGAGAAGTGTGCGTACACGAACAATACAGTTAATTAGGGAAATTCGAAATTGTGCGCGCCATTTGTAAATTTTAAGTAACGGATTAAAGCGCTAGACAGAAGCCAAAGTAAGTAATTCGATTGGAGGATGAGTGTTTTAACCGCCTCGATCGTATCCCGTAGCGTATTTCATTGAGTAAACGTAAGCGGAGTACGTAAAATGTAAGCAATTCTCGTGTTTGTAAACACTACGGGAGCTTTGTTATACTATAAATGCTACTTCATAGCAATCATTTGATGTAGTGCGGTAAAACAGTCACACTGTTACCTATTTTAATGGTCACGTTATTCGTGCAAAGGTAGTCGAGTGTGTCATATGTTTCATCATTTAACAACTGCAGAAAATCCGAGTTCTAGTGGTACTTTACATGCGCATTCCGTTTTCAAGGGCACTAATTACACATGTATTATAATCGTCTATTGTAAAATTTTTGAAGCCGTTAAGAAAAGTAAATAAATGAAAATATGACAACGGTAACTCGGGACGTACTTAAGCTAGAGATTAACAAGGTCAAGGAGAAATTTTATAGAATACTTATCCGAAAAAAAGGGGGAGGTCCGACACGTCTTGACGGGTCGTAAAACTAAAATGGATTTTTCGAAATTTTACTCCATTAGCCAAAAAGTAATGCCAAAAAGTGGATGAAAAGTGTGTAAAAGACGGCTCGATTCTTTTTTTATGAACCTTTTACATACCTCGAACGGCTTACAGACTCGCTACTAAATGATCTAAACTTAGCGAGGTTAGGCTATAATTAACAGAACGAGTCGGGGCGCATGCTCCTTTATGGAAGAACACCTCGCCACTGAGAAATAAAATCGATATTGATGACGGAAGTGAACCTTTACCGGCGAACTCTGACCCCCGACCGATTGATAAAATTCGCCACGCATGCGTCATCCTGCTTTTCGTCCCCCTTCTCCCTTCTTTCTTACTTAGTTCAACCCGGCTCTCACTTCGTCGAATCGACATTAGATGGAGTTCAGAATGGCGCAAGTCGAGTGGATATCATTGAAATTTATCACTTTCCATCTTTAGAATATCGATTTGGGCTCATTTGTATCCTCCTCCCCGAATTGTTGTGACGTATTCGTAACGATTTCTTTAAAAAAATAATAATAATAAATAAAGTCATTTACCTCGTGAGAATTCTTCACAACAAATTCGAGGCCAATTCCTGCTCATTTTCTTTACTTCCAACTGTTTAAGTAAAGGGAATGTTTCGCCATTTTCTTAATTTCTGGCTTCAATAAAATAAAATAATAATAATAAAACTTTAAATACTGAGAAATCTAAATCGAATCAATCAAGATATTTCATTTTTCGCCGAAATTATGTAAATAATACACAGGGAAGTGCGAAAATAGAAGTAAGCTGTGAATCTGAGAAGTACAGATGTTCGGTATTCCTTATTTATGATTTGATTTATTCGTAAAAATAAATATTAACAACTGTATACCCACTTTATGTATAAAGAATACAATGAAAAAAGTAACTGGAAAGGTTCTGAAAGCTAAAAGATAAATTTAAAATTATATAAATCTATACACTTTGTCTATTATTTATATTACACGTAATAAAATAAGTTACAATTCGGTATAACCTGTGATTTTAAACCGTTTTATCAAAATTTACACGTTATTGTTGTTATTAACACCAGTTTTCTAAATTACTAGAAGCAGCTGGAGAGAGAGAGTAGCACGAAAATAACAAGATTATATAATTTATTTATGTTTTATATATATATATATATATATATATATTCCTTCTGTTTGGTTGGTTAATTCTTAAAATAAAGTCTTCGAATTTCGAGTGGGAAATTTGTGGCGCGTGCAAAATTCTCCCAATCAATCGATTAGCGGAATGTAAAATTCCAATTAGAAAATTAACGCAATGTAAACGTCTCGATATTTCTACACGTGACAATTTTAGTTTACATTTCGGGTATGTCTAAATATTCCGTTGCGAAATTCGTCACGTGTGGATCAGGAGTGCAAGCTAGTGACGTCTTTTTTTGTATATTTAAAAGGGAAAAAAGTAATAACATTCGATGTGATGATGTGTGACTCATTAATAACAGTTACACTAACGAGCACAATTATAAGTGAATTTGTTATAAAAATCGGCTTAAAAAAGCATTATATATATACAATTATTAAAGATTTTCTGTTATTTTATTTATTATATGAATTATTTGTGTGTATATAATATAATACATAAATAGAATGGATGTAGTATACCTACATTATATATATATATGTGTGTGTGTGTGTATGTATGTATATTATGTGAGTATATGTGTATGTTGTAAAACATAAAATACATGTGTATTATATGTATTTTATTTTATGTATCACAATTATTAATGTTATTCTTGATGACAATACTTGTACAGTACTATACTTATTAACTTAATAGTAAATATCCTCTCTTTATATAAAACAGTAAATTTATTTACTATACTCGAAGTATATAAATATTTATTCCTGTTATAGTAGTGTTACAAGATGTGGAAAATCGATTTATAAAACTCGACTTGTCTTACATAATTTAAAGTTTCACACTTTAATACCCACAGGTGAAACATCCCAGAGCATGTTTTAAACATAACGATTACACATATATCAACGATACATTCTACCTCTAAGCATATAAAATGTACAGTTAAAGGTACATTAAAGCCGGTGTGTAAGCAAGATCGTAACTGTATCGAATGTTTGGAAAGAGATCGAGATATTAATTACTTTTAAATTAATTGGCGGCTGTAATTTCATTTTTATTATTATTAATTCTTTTTCTTTTTTCTTCCTCCTATTACTCGAATGCTTTTCTAAGTTGTAATTATTACTTAAAGAGATTAAAAAATGATGAAATATTTTAATGCCATTAAGTAATATAACAGACTTGTCCTGATTATTTTCTTTGCAATGGGATTCTGCAATCACGCGTTAAGGATGGAGGAAAAAATATATATATAATAAAGAAATAATAAATAAATCTGTGTTTACATATTAAGATTTTTGATTGGTTTATAGATTTTGTAATAGTTTGACTAACTTGGGTCATAGGTGACGATTAGACAAACAAGGTCAAAAATATGTAGTCTCAACAGAAAGATGGCCAATGCTGATATGGCGTCTGGTTTATTTTTCATTTCTGTTGTTAGTTTTTTTTTAAAATTATAATTAAATTACGTTTCTTCCCCCTACGGAAACGCTAAGTGTGCACGAGAGTAGAAAACCCGAGAGTTCACGAGACACTTCGAATCCTGGGTGGTCCCACGAGACGCCTACACCATTGTTAACAACTGTACGCCCCCCTGCGATGACGTCACGCGTGAGGGAAGAGGACAGAGAGAAATTAATCCTCCCCCTCTCTCTCTCTCGACTAATCCGTGAATAAAATTCTGGCATAATTAAATATATTGAATGACTACAAGGAGCGTTAATGGCACAATTGCATTTTTAATTATCGGGTTTTGTATGTAAATTTTTAAAACTTGTGGCTAAAGGGCATTACATAAGAAATATTTCGACATATTTTTATATTAGGAAATGTCTTAATATGTTTTAATTTATCGAGGGAATTTTTTAGTACCTCCCCCCTCTCCTTTCCGATATACGAGCCGACTTTTCTTCCATCGTCGCTCAAGTGTTTGCAGCATCACCTCTTCAAATCTGGCGATTTTCACGATTCAATTATGGCCGTTTTCACGCGAACTTTACTCAAATATTTGGCTGAGAATTACAGAAATTCGCGCCAGAATTGTACAATAAACGAACGATGGTAAGGCAGAGCGAGTGATTCGATAGTTCGACCACTCCCGTTCCTGGCTCGTTGCCAATCAATTGGGTGAGTATTTTGGAAACTAGATTGGCGCTCACTTCCTTACAAAAGTTTCGATTTGATAATCATTGAGACGTTTCTCTGTGACGTCACTTTCAAGCCCAATACCATTGGCTAGCCGGAGATATCCCTGTTATAAATAACAAATAAGGCATTAAAATAGAACAAACGGGAGGAAGGAGTTGGGTGCTTTATATACATGAAGCTCATTAATGTAATAAAAGCCATGGATGTTAAACAAGTGAAAATATTTCGATTTATGAGGGTAAGTTTTTAATTAATATTCGAATTTTCTGGGATTTTTTTAAAATATTCTTTTAAAGCTTCCCCTGAATTCTGTTTAATTACTTATCTTAACTGTTTCTAGAATTTTCATAGTATATGTTTTTTTTTTTTTTTTTTTGTTTTCCTTCCTTCCTTTTTTTTATTCTTAACGGTTATTTTGGTTTAAATATATTCCGGTGCCTGTACAGTTTGAGAACTCAGACGGATCTCAAGGACACATTTTTGAAGCTCGTCAGCACTTTTATACGAGTTTATAGAAGTTTTCGAGTATATTTCGTACAAATTCTATTTATTTTCCTTCGTCACTTTTAAGAATTTTCACCCTCTCCCCATCAAAACGGTGCCATTCTTCACAAGAAAATTTGGTATCTGGCATCGAGCGATGATGGATTTTTACATTGAAAACAGAGTAATAGAGTTCGGTTACATCACACGGGAATTTGTGTACATGCGAGTTCAAAAACACTCTTCTATCTAGCGTGTGGTGTGACATCACAACGTCGTCATGAAATCAAAATCTAAAGTACTCCCCGGGTGCCGAGGGACAAGATTTTCCAGATAATGTTAGCGCTTATGGCGGGAAATTGGGTTGAATGAAGTCAATACCTTGACCTACTCTGACGTCATTCCATTCGTTTCATGTCTATGCTCACAGGCTTATCCATAATCTGGTTTATCGTATTGTAGGATACGGCATACGTGACTTTTAAGGGTTTTTAATAATCATTCGAGTTTCGGCAATTTAACCAGCGTCTTTATGAAGCAATTTTAGAAATTCTTTTCTTATGTAATATCATATCTCTCGTTCTCCATTCATAAATTTCATTAATGGAAGACAGACAGACGGGCTCAAGGTTGCACACAGTTTAAGGAATGACCGTCCTTGTCCGCACTTATTATGTAAAATGATGGTAAACCCGTCTCCTGTCTAATATAATTTAGGACAAGGTGAGCGCATTAGGCTCGATTAGAATAAGTAATCTTTCTCTGGTTTTCGTGTCGAATGTTGTGTGTGTGTGTTGTTTTTTTCTTTATTTATTTATTTCTATTGAAATTATCCTCCCTCGTTCTATTTATTTGTCATTTTGGAAAGACAACAAAATCTTGTCATCGATTGTTTTTCCTTCAAGGTTGGCTCGGATATGGTAAGCAAGATCTCTAACAAAAGATTCCTAACTTCTAATTGGATATGTAAACGTTACAGACCATGTTCTTCAATTTACCTGGCGCCAAACAGTGTACAGAACTGCTGACGAGCCGTTGAGCTATTTTGGAAACTGCCATGTTTGTAAATCTTTAAACGTTAAAATAAAATGTTTTGCTGTTCAGATATTATGACATAGAACAGAGGGGAAGAGAGAGGGGGGAGAAGAAAAAGGCGGGGAAATACTAAAGAATACAGAATCTTTATTCTCAGAAACGACTTATTTATTCGATCCCTGGGCTTTTTTTTCTAAGAACCGACAGCCACTCCTTGAGACAGTAGGAAAAAACACGATAAGAGAGAGAAAGAGAGAGGATTTGGGGTAGGTTTTCTTTCCTCTGTCAACGTGTACACGATATTGTAATGGCACATGGCGCCAAAACACATTAAATTTCCTTTTTGGTAAGCTTATCCGTATCGGTTGCTATATTTTACATTGACATATAAATTACGCATAGATTATGCAATTGAAATTCTTGCAAATTTTACAATTACGAATTGCAGTCTGCTCTGGTTTTGTCAAAATTTGGAACGAGGATTTGACTGGCTGAGCTAATAAAAACTGATTATCGACAAGGTTAAAACTTTTCTCGAATTGACCTAGAAAATCTTGCTCGCATGGAGTCACTCTACAGAATATGGGAGGAGCTTTGTGACTTTGTTTTTGTTTTTTAGTGAACAGGAACAAGAATAACTCTTTGCTGAGGTATTTATAGAATTCTATAGGATCTTGTTAATTATTTTTTTCGGCGAAATAAAAAAAACCCGAATTAGAAAAAAAAATTAAAGGAAATCTACGGGTTTTTATCGGAGATAAGGTAAAACCGGAGCGGATTGTAATCGTGGATTATATACAGAAAATAGCTAATTATGAAGCAAAAACAAAAAGAATTCTGGTTTGTCCGGTAAAGTTGATTTCTCGTTCACCTCTCGACTTGTTCTTGTGTTGGAACAAAGTTTTGGCATCGGATCTGACCTAATTGCATTGCCAACTGAGAGATCCCGTGATCGAAATGGATTTCTTCCAAAAACATGTGGACAGGAACACGGGCGCCCTCTGATGCCGATACACCAAGTTGTTTCGTCTGTGACGTCACAGTCGCGATTGTAAAAATGCGGGCGGGAATTTTTCATTCAACATGTGATTTTTACGATCAATGAAATGAAATGCGTCCAGATAAGCGGAGTTTACAGTTGTTGCCAATGGTGAAAGACGGAAAGAGAGATTTTTTTTTCTTTGTGGTGAGTATTTAAATTTTTTAAAATAAATTTAAATTATTCTATATCCAAAGATTCAATTTGTTTTTGTATTTTTGTTTAGTAAAAAATTTAAAAATTAAGTTTTTTATGTAATTATATACAAATATATATATATAGAACATTTACTACTGATGTTTATAATGTATTTTCCTGTTTAAATGGTGTTAAAAGCAAAGTTTTACAGTATAAAACGCTTAAATATTACTTACCAATGGAGATTTTCATTATCTTCATTGTAATTCATTTATTCACACATACCTGCATTGACATAATACAAAATTAATTTTTTTTTTCCTCCCCTTAAAAAGACCTAAAAATAAATAAAAATAAAATAATACAGCAATGCAGAAATTTAATATAAGAGGATATTGAGATAGAAATTTCAATTGCTATATGAAAAAGATTTATTATTTTAAAGTAATGTGACATAAGCTATTAATGCATACTGAAAAATAAATTTAGTTTTTAAATTATTATTATTATTATTATTAATTGTACAATATTTTAAGGCAGAAGAAATTAAAATTTCTAATTTATTAACCTTTTTTTTTCCTTCCTTTTATTGCAGATAGCAAAAAAGATGTCTGGTAGCATTGGAATTTTGATAGCTGAAACAAGAAAAGAATGTGACATTGAACTAAAACTGGAAAAAAAAAAAAAAAGTCAAAAGACATAACATAAATTATTAAACAAATTTAAATATATTCGATTAGTGAATATTATATTACAAATTATTTAAAACGTCTTAATATTTTATGTGATTTTAATGCCATAATCAGCTTTAACTCATTGGATTATATACCACAAATATTTCAAGAAAGTATTTGCGGTTATGATATAAGCTAGATATGACCTACTTCGCTTAACGTTACAATTAAATATTAGTGTATTTACCAACAATTTAACATTGAAAAAAGAAAAGAGTAAATTATCTAAAGGTGGTATTTATTTTGCAAAACTTTTAAAAATGGGAAAATTACAATAAAAACAACAAGCAATTTATTTATAAAATATTTGTAAGTGTTATTGATTACAATTACTTAAAAAAGTATTTTAATTACTTCAATATCAATAATTTTAAATATTAAACTGTCACGGATCTAACGTCCTTATGTAAACAAAACAGTAAATTCATTTGAAATTTTGCCAAATACTTTTGAACTATTTATTTTAAAACAAGTTTACAAACTTTAGCAAATGACAATGTAAGATATTTCATATTTTTCAATTTTTTTTCCCTCATTCTTTCCTCTCTTTAGAATTTAACAAGTAATAAAGTTTATTTTTTTTTCCTCTCTCTCTCTTTTTATGTTTAAGAAATTTTTAAATTTGTATGAATTCATTCTTCATTCCACCAGTTCTTTGACTTATTACGTCAATTTTTCTACCTATTTCTTTGATATTGATTGAAGTTGTCTTTATTATTTTTTTCAAAAATAGATTCTATTTGCATTTATCATAACTGTACTTATATTTTTAAAGTAGATTTAATATTTTATTATTGCAATAAACATATCTTTTATTGCATTAATAATATAAAATTCAATCTTATTTTTTACCTTACGAAATACTTTAATAAATACATATATATATATATTATTTATTTTATTTTGTAGAAACTAATGTAAAATACTGTTTATATATCTACAAAATATTTATAGTTTTGAATCACCCGTTACATATTTAAAGAATGAAATATAATTATTATAACAAATATTTTTTATACAGATATGAAAATTTAAAGTTATATTTATATATCACTTGACTGTTTATCATTGATATTAATTCTATAGAATGATACTGGCAATTCATGATTTTTAATTAATAAATTCTGATCCATTTTCAAGGTGAACGAGTTATTTTTTTTTATATACACTGATTTCAAACCATACATTTTTAGATAACAATTTAGATAGAAAAACTGGCATCTGTCTATTGATATTATTTTAACCTAAAAATTTCTACAAACAAGAATATTCATTCATGTTTTCGGCTATTAAAACTGAATAAAACAAATGCAAAGATAAGGAACAACAATTACATTACAGGTGTATTAAAATTATTATTGTTACTTTAGTTTATTTAATCAACTAAATTTTCCATTGCTTGAATTTCTGTTAATCTTTTCTTCTGGAATACTTTCAAGAATTCTAATATTAAACAATTTCAACTCAATTAATTATTTTCTTTGGTTGTTTTTTCTTTCTTTTTAACTAAGAAATGTTTAAAATTTAATTAAATAAAGATCGTGTGAAAGGATTTTATTTTGTAAAACTGTTTTACATTGAAAATAAAATAAATCTTCTGTTTATATTCTTTGATTAATAAATACATTTATTAATATATCTGTGAATTAAAAATATATGTCAGCTTGCATAATATTTATCCATTATTTAATAACGACACAAAAAAGATTAAAATTGTTAATAATATAAAACAAATTATAATTATTTCAGAATTAATAAACTTTTCGGATCAGATAAAATATATGATAAATGCAAATTTTCCAATTAATATTTAAAATGTAGATATTAAGAACATTTTAAATTAAAACCGAATATTTCAAAGTTAGAATTTTATGAATGTAAATAAAATTCAAATTTAATATAACATTCAAGTGTTGATTTAACTTTTCGAAAATTTTCATTACTGTATCACACGTTTATATGTTATTTAAATTGATACTTTTTTTTTATTTTAAATGATACATTGTTGACAGTTACAAAATGGAAGCGAGTACTATTGTTTTACTTCTGATGGAATTTACGAACTTAATATATTGTTGATTTAGTAATTGTATTATTTTGAAGGAAAATTGAATCCTATCATTATTTACTAAGATTTTACTTTTTTTTATTTTGTTTTCTCTGTAATTAAAACTAACAGAAATAAAATATTAGAAAAATTTGTGTGTGTATCATTGATTTTTCTTAATTATCTTCATTTGTTTTCATGTAAATATCTTATAAGCAATTAAGTCTTTTAAAATTTTACATTTAACTTTGGGAAATTCAGATAATATATTTAATTGACTAATCAGAATTATTCAAGAAGTAAATAAATGTAGGTTATATTTTAAGATAAAGCAAAATTAAGAAATCAAAACTTTTACATTTGTTTTTCTTCCTTCTCTTTAAAGGAAAACAGATCTGTAGCTATGCCACCTCCTCAACTGGACGTACCAGAACTGATTATCACCAAATCAGCAGATGTAGACGAAAATAAAGAAAGAGGAAACTGGTCGAGCGGCGTGGAATTTCTGCTGTCGTGTCTGAGCTATGCTGTTGGATTGGGCAACATTTGGCGGTTCCCCTACCTCTGCTACAGGAACGGAGGGGGTGAGGGGTTTTTCATTGGGCCACAGCTCATTTCTCAGGTGCAGGACTTGGTTACATTAAATGAATGGACATGTAGAATCTGTCCTTTAATTTAATAATGAGCTTTTATAAACTTAATGTTAGTCAGCTGTGGTCTATTTTTCTTATTAATAGATTTAGTTGTAATTAATTTAGATAAATAACCTAAATTTATCATAAATAAAAGTACTGCGTTAAGCAGTTTATTTAAATTTATAAATTAAATTTGACACTTTTACAGATAAAGGTATGATATAATTAACTAATTTTTCTAGCCTAGAATATTGTTCAAAGGAAATGTATCTAATCGATCAATTTTATATTTCCCATTACAGGTGCATTTCTCATACCATACACCATTATGCTGATCTTTGTTGGTTTGCCTCTTTTCTTTCTCGAGCTATCATTCGGACAGTTTGCTAGCGAGGGCCCAGTGACGATATGGAAAATATCACCACTTTTTCAAGGTAAAAAAAAAAAAAAATGACATTCTTACAGAACCAAAATCAATTTCAATTGGAAATTAGGTATTATTCTTTTAGAAGTAATTTAAATTTTGAATGAATGTAAATTAAATATTTCGTAATTTTCCATTTATTTGTAGGATTAGGTTATGCTATGTTTCTGATGTCAACATTAGTTGGTGTATATTACAACATGATTTTAGCTTGGGCTCTTTTTTATCTTTGCTCTTCGTTTACAAGTCATGTTCCTTGGAGTTCATGTGATAATTGGTGGAATACCAATGGTTGGTGATCTTTGTAATAAAAAATATAATTTAAAAAATGAGACTTAACAATATTTCAACATAGTTAAACTAGTTTTTTCTATTACAAAACATTAATTTTTTTAAAATAATTAATAATTTAGCAAACAGAATTTATCAATTATAAAACTAATTTTGATATACTTAACTATTCATCAAACCCATTGATTTGTAAATAAACATAATTATCGTAACTTAATACTAATGAACTTTATACAGAAACATTTTGAGTATAACTTGTCTACTTGGACTTTCTTTTTTAACTAGGACTTGACAGGTTAAGGTTACAATAAAGGTTTTCTAATACAAATTAGTGTGGGTTTATTCCCTTTGATAAAACTAGTTAACCACTCAGCAGTGAGGGGCATATATATACGTCGAGGGCGATCGTGTGGAAGTGGTGAGGGACGTACATATCTGCTAAATTCTTTTGGGGAGATCGCCAAAAACTATCCAAAAACTACTGTGAAAAAAAAAATCACATAAAAAATGAATTATGTAACAATAAGAGAAGACTTTTCTTTACTAAACATAACTGTTAACAAAATCTTTTTCCGAAACAGTAATGAGAAAAATCGCACGAAAAAATACTTTAAAAATTTCCCAGGTATATTCTCCACTACTAAGGGATAGCACCATACCTGACTATGCCATTGCTGAAAGGTTAAAAAGAAAGTCCCAGTAGACAAATTATATTCAATATATAAAATAAAGGACAAGAAGCATGCATCTTAATTGTAATCATTTATTATTGCTTTATTTAAGATAATTTTCTTATTAATAACAATATCAATGTAAATCACTATAAATATTCTCCAGTTTGGCTTTGTACCTTTACATTGTATTTAGGAAGTAAAAAATATAAAGAACAAATTTCATTGTATACCAATGTTAAATATAAAAATTTCATTAATATTTAATGTAAAATTTTAAGTTAAAAAAAAAATTATGTTTATTTCCAGCTTGTAGAAAATTCGATACTAAAAACTGCACTGCTCACGACGGTATTGTTGTTGCTAATGGTTCGTGCATACTAAGGAGTCAAGTCAGTAACGAAACCTGGGCAGCAATTTCGAATTCAACAGATAACACAAAAATGGCTAGTGACGAGTATTTCCAGTAAGTATTTTAAAATTTTTAAATACATATCTATTATTTTCATTAATTTATTTGATATATCGTTTCATATAAAAATGTCAAAATAACAAAATTTATGAATGATTTAAACTTTTTCAGTAATTTCGTGCTCGACCTTACCGATGGGCTACACGATCTTGGTGGCTTACGATGGCAATTGGCTATGTGTCTTCTGGGCTGTTGGGTTATTGTATTCTTCTGCCTTCTTCGTGGTGTTAAAAGTATGGGCAAAGTAAGTAGATTTTTTTCTTTTTTTGTTTAAAGTTGATATACAATTGATTAGTTTTCATTTGGAAAGGAGAAAAAAAATTTAGGAAATCAATATTCAAATTTTTTGGTAATTACCACATTAGAATAACTAAAGCAGCAGAGCACTCACATTATTATTCAAATATCATTGACTTGATCTTCACCTTTGACATTATCTTTTTAACAGCTTTAGTTTTTTTCAAACTTTTCTTTTTATTAAAACAATCAATTTAAATAGTAAATTTTCCTAGAAATTCTTAGCTAAGTTCGGAGAAAATACATACACTAACATATTATATGTCAGCCATTTAAAGTATTTATTTTGAAGCCTTCTGGCAATATTTTTGTTTTCAGTTATTACCTTACATTTGTATTAATTCCGAGAATAATAAGTATTTTTGAAAGAAAAAACATTACAAGTCAAATTCCATAGTTTAAACAAAGTTTTATTTATTTCGTTAATAATAAATAATGATAAATTATATTACAAAAATACATTATTTTATACTTTAAAAAAATAATAAAAAACGAAGAAAAACAATTACTTTCACTAAATATATCTTTATCGCAAATAATTCTTATAAACTAATTTAAAATTTAAAAGTAAAAAAATAAATAAATAAATTTTTTTCATTTTTACGCTGTTTTTTTAACTTTTAGAAATTTATACAGCTTTGGAATTTTGTAGACTATATACTTTAATGTTTTAACTAAAACAATTCTAAATTTTAATTATTGTTAGCATTGTTAAATATAAATAGCAATAATAAAATATATCTTAATATTATGATTAAATATTTAAATAGTTCATATTATTTTGCTCTTATTTAATTGAATTTGTGTTAAATATTTTGCAAAATTATTATTACTTAAAGAAAATATTAAATTCTTTCTAATGAAATATTAAAAAAAAAAAAATTGTCAGCTAAACAGAGGATATTTTGAAAGTGTCAATCATCCATGTAGTACAATGTTCTCATTATAAGAACAATAATTGTTCAGGAAAACTATTTTTAAAAAAGTTTCATATAAATTTCTTATTATTGGACTGTTTAAAAACATTAATTTTTCAAATCTTTTTAATTTACAAGAAAGTAAATTTTTAAAAATATTCTTTAGAATTTGCATTGTGATTTTTGATGCATTATTTCATATTTATTTATTTATTTTCTTGATAACACTTATAGTAGTACTGAAAATAATGCAGCAAACATTTGAGTTTTTTTTCAATTATACATTTAAAATTAGATAAAAGAATATTAAATCCATAATATAAGATAATTTATTTTAAATTATAAGAAACAATAGAATAATTTTAATAGATAATTTTACACAAATAGTATAATTTTAGTCTATCAAATTCTCAAGTATTCTAATGTTATAAGGCAATAATCAATACAATATTTATTTATCATCATCTTTTAATGTTTTACTAAAATTATAAATTTATAAAAATTTACTTAATTTAATGATATCAATATTAAATTGTTCATAAATTTGATATTTGATATGTATTTTTATGAAGTTCATTCAGAATTTTATTAAGTCAGATGCAGACAATACTTCCTGTAATGCATTTTGTGCTCTATTTCAGTGATTCTCAACCTTTTTTTCGTCACGGTACACTTTTAATAATTTAAGAATTTGGCGGCACACGCGGTTACTTCGGTAAGTACCGCAAAACAACCGGTGACGTCACAATAGTGATTTTTTAAACGCAGTTGGTTATTTAGGTACATTTTCTAAACGCCTTGGTAACTACCGGTAGTTACCGATAACACCGGTTACAAGGTAGAACCGAATGAACTACTTGTCTGACGTCACTTATGTATGGGTATTCGGAGTGGCGGCACACTTCAAAAATCTCACGGCACACTAAAGTGCCACGTCACAGTTGTTGAGAATCACTGCTCTATTTAACTACGATAAAATGAACTGGCGGTATATTTTGTTAGGTGAACTCGACCATTTATTTAGCTTCTGTATCTAAATGCAGAAAACTAACACTTGTTTTAATTGGCAAGTCACAGGTCTTGTTATTTTGGGCCATAACACCGATGATTTACAATTATCTGAAGTGTGAATAGTAAGAAGATATTTTTAAAGAATGGACTGGTATCCTGATTAAAAAATAAACAAACTCCAGAGATGAAAATTCTTGTAATTTTGGACAGTCTCCAATTGAAATATTCATCTGATTTTTCATTTAAAAGAGCCCAATTTGAAATTTATTTTAGTAAATTTGTATATGACGTTTAAAATAGCTATATATTTTTATCCATACTTTTTTAGTTATTATAATACTGACAGGTTTTAATTAGTTCAAAGTTAAACCCGTAAATAATGAATATTTTTAATCAACGATTTTTATTTATTTAAAATGAGTAGTGATGAAAATAATTACTAATATATTACTAAATTATAAAACTAAAAAGCTCGTTTATAAAATTATAATTAACAAAACTAAACAGTAAGATTTACTTTTGAATCTATCTAACATTTATAGCAGTTTCATCATTATTCTTTTGCTTTACCTGTTTAAATGTTTATTTTTACTTTTATAATCCTTATTTAAGTGAATGAAAACAATAACAAATTAAAATAATATATATATAATATCTTGTTTTTCCGTTTTTTAAGTAAAAATTGCTATCAAAAATTGTGTTCCTATATTTAAAAAATTGCTTTAAAGAGCTGTTTATATGTATTAAATAAATATGTTTACATGGTTGTTATATAAAATTTTTATTAATAATTAAGAAGGAGGAGGAGGAGGAAATGTTCTGAAAACAAAACTTGTTGTATCTGACAAGCCATTTATCATATTATCCATTTATTTCCTCAACAGACAGGAAGCAAATTCTCTCTCCAAACTAATGCTTCTTAAATTTCAGTCTGGAGATATTGTAGACCTATGAATAATTTTTATTTCTGTCAGCATTATGGTATTTTTTTGGCATTTATATTCAGATTATGGTATTATTTAATGATGTTCATAAAGATTCACATCTTATAAAAACTAAGTTCAACTGCAAGATCTGTGTAAACATTCATTATACTGTATATTATACATTATGGAAAACTGTAAATTATATATTATTATACTTTTTTATAATAATATTTTTTTTTTTTGAATGTTTCTGAAAAGATGTAATTTAAAATTTTAAAAAGATATATTCAACTTCAATGCATAAATCAATAATTTTTCACGCTTTTGGATTGTTGAAACTAAATTTTACTTTGGGAATTCAGATGAAGTCAGATGTACAGTTTTCAAAATATATTAGATTTATATATTTAAAACTTGTTCAGATATTCGTAACTTTTTAAGAATAAATAAGCAAGCCTGACTTTGAAATTTAGATGATAAATATTTAAGTGTGTTAATAAAAGAAAGTGTGTAATACTTACAATTTATTAAAGCTTGCCGATTCATATTTTGTTTATTGAAAGGTTATAATTAACGCACACAGGAAAACTTAATGAGAGATTTAATAAAATTACTTAAAATCTAGAATCATTTTTTTTAAAGTCAAATATATTTTCATTAAAGAAATTTTTATTATTAATTAAATCAATTCAAATATTAATTTCAAGAATTTGTGACGTTACATTAATTGATTATAAGCTTTTGTTAGTTTTATCTATTTTCTTTTAATTTTAAATGTACTATTTAGATATTTAAATAGCAAATAATTTAACTTATTAAATTTGAACAAGTTAATAAATTCTTCATTCATTTAACGTACACAAACTTTCTCTGCCGATTCTTTGTTTATATTCTAGTTCTTGACTAAAACTAAAAACATTTTTTAATTTTATATATTCATAAATAGATAAATAATACATTCAGTTTTCCTGATGACGTTATAGAATAGATGACAAATACTTATAAATTAAGGAACTGTACAAATATGAAACTATACTTAAAAAATTTTCCATTCATGAATTGAATATTTATGAATAAATTTTCATTCTGGATACGTGTACAATATTTTTGTGTCAGACATGCTGAATGCTGATGGTCAGATTTATTCATATTTATTTTTTACGAGTGTTATACTTGTCAGTGGCGTAGCGAACATAATTGGCACCCGGGGCACGACACTTTATTGGAGCTCCCCTCCTCCCTCCAGAAACACACAGTTTGTCTTGGAGACCATTTGGGCGCCCCTCTGTGAGTGGCACCCGGTGCATGATACACCCCCTTGCACCCCCTCGCTACGCCACTGATACTTGTATTAACATTACATGTAAAAACATTATATAAATCTCGTAAAATAACAGTTATTGAAACAAATATTACACAAAAGAAGATACTGTAAATCCTGTAATTATACTGTACTTTCATTATGTAAAATAATACTATAATTATATATAGAACTGCTTATTCATTAAATGATACAGAAATACTTATGCAATTGTAAAATATCATTTAACTGTTTTGGCATAAATATAAGCATTTTTCTAAATAAAAATATTTTCTAGTTAAAATGACAAATACAATAGCATCAAGTTTAACAGGAAGATATGAATGGAAATGTTAATTGTAATAATGATATGTGATAAAGTTATCAGGAAACATGTAAATTGATAAAATCACAGGATTCAACTTAAATGAAATGCTAACTATATCAGTAGATAAAATGCTCATAAAACTAGACATATTAAATTTGTTTTATTATAATTTGATTAAATTCATTTGATAATTTTATTGTGAATGAATATTATAATTTAAAAAAAATATTCTTACCTAAAAGAGAGTTCTGAGAAAATATATTATCATTCCAGTTCTTAAGTATTCCAAACTTTTTAATTTTATAATATTCAACAAAAAATAGTTGTGAATACATTAGCCGTGGAAATAGATTTGTTAGGATAAATAATATTTTATTAGTAATTTATTATTTGTTCACTTTTAAAACTATAATTTAATTACTTTTCTTCTTGAATGGATGATTTAAAGTTTAAAAGTTTTAAATAATCCAAGTGACTTTCAAAAAAGACAGAGGCTATCCAAAAAACAACTTCCTGTAAATTAGATATAAAATTTAGTAAGGATTAACACACAATTAGAGGTAGCGTGTGTGTATACTAATACTAATTTAGGTAAATCTTTTGAATATTTTGATACTAAATTATTTTTCATAATAAACTTGTATACAGATGTTTCATTTATATTTCTTTTAGTCATAAAAATCTTTATGAGATTTTCTTGAATACAACATTTAACACGTAATTTAAAAAGCATCTTCCATTATTAAGGAGTCATTAGGATATATTTATAACCTAATAATTCTTAAACGTTGAAAGTTTTTAAAAAAAGGTATCTTCCAATCATATTTTTTCTATGTCTGCATGCAAATATCCTTTTTAAGAAGAAAATATGCAATTTAATTTTCTGTAGTCAACAGAAAATTAAATTGCATATTTTAAAAGTCATACATATCTTTTAAAATATTCTAATATTTTGAAACAGTTATTGAGTTAGTTCATTGACTGACATATCTATATAGTCCTAATTTCTATTTTCCTTCCGTCGAAGGGCTTGATTTTATCAGCCGTGAAGAAACGAGAATTTATTGAAGTGCTATAAAGAGGTCAACCAAAACTAAACATTGATAACTGAGATTATTCATTCAAAATACAAAACATAAATAATTATCGTTTTAATTGTAAGGCAAGTCTTTATTGAGAAGAAGGAAAGTTTTAATTAAATTTACAAATATAATTTTTGAATCTAATGGATTAAGAAGTTTTAATCCTTAAAATTCTTTGAATGAATTTTGAAATTTAGAAAATATTTATAATTGTTTACAAATAAATAACTGCTTGAATTGAAGTTTTTTTTTATTACTACTTCAATATTTAAAAATTGTTTATAGTCTAAAAATTTGATTTAAATTATTCTTTACGTAAAAAATTTCATAGGATCGTTTTATGAGGAAATATTATATTAATAAGAAACCAGTATACCTATATATATTATTATATAAGCATACAGTACAATTTACATTGGCTCAAATCTGAAATAATTGGCTGCATATGTTGCACAATACATGATGATCATTTCATGATAAAATATTCATTATCTATTAAGGAATAATTTTTTTTATTGTAAAATACTTCTCAATGAATTTTCTTGAAGAGAAATTCTCTATCTATCTGAATTTGCTTATTCAAAACAGACAACTATAGGAACCAAAATATATTTGTCAAGAACACTTTTCAGACCTTCTGATTCAATATCAGTTGTTCCTTATAACTGTCTGCGTAATTAAAAAATTTAATTAAGCAGACACTTATAAGGAACAACTGCTCAAATCAAATTTTCAGAACTATATTCTACATTTAACAATGAAATCTAGATTAGATTCAGTTTAATCTAGTTTCTCTATTGTAACTGTGTATAGTTTTAAAAAAAACTTGTTTGATATGAATATGTAGATCTATTATGCTTTCAGACTGTAGTGCAGAATAGTATTGTATAATAATATGTTTTAATCAGTGGCGTAGCATGGGTGTCAGCCGCCCGGGGCAGAAGAAAATTTCACCGCACCTTTATTTAGGTATCGCAATTTAAAAGACTAAAATATACAATAATTCTAAAGAACTTTTCAGAAGAACAATCATCATTATGTGTATTGTACAGGTTTAAATTTTTACAAGATATTATTATTATTTTATTGTGAAATTTTGCCGCCCCCTAAAAGTGCTGCCTGGGGTGGGCCGCCCCTGCCGCCCCACTACGCTACGCCGCTGGTTTTAATTACATCATTCTACAATATTCTATTTTATTTTAACAGGTTGTATACTTTACTGCTTTGTTTCCGTATGTCGTATTGATGATATTGTTGATACGAGGAGCTACATTAGAAGGATCTTATGATGGTATCATGTTTTATTTAACTCCTCAGTGGAAAAGGCTAAAAGAAGCAAGAGTATGTTAAAATAATTTTACATATTTTTATAATTTGTAGTAGTTTGGTATATAGAATATTAATAATGTTTATATTACTTTATAAAAGGTATGGGGTGATGCTGCTATGCAGATATTTTTCTCACTTTCTCCTTGTTGGGGTGGTTTAATAACTTTGGCAAGTTATAATCGTTTTCATAACAACTGTTATAGGTCAGTACATTATTTACTGTAATTTTATTGACATTTCTAGTATAAGAAAAAATTTTTTATGATTGGCATTTATGAAGAAAGGCTAATTACTTTTCAAATAAATTCATATTACGATTTTATTATTAACAGAGATGCTCTTTTTATCACATTTGGTAACAGTGGAACCAGCTTCTTTGCTGGCTTTGTAATTTTCAGCATTGTTGGTTTCATGGCTCATGAATTAGGAGTTCCTGTATCTGAAGTTGCTGCTCAAGGTAATTTGTCTGAAATTCCTAAATGATATAAATAACTTCAGCAAATGATATTTTATCTGTATATACTTTTACATTATTGTTACCTCACAGTTTAAGCCATACATTAATTTTTCCAGGTGCTGGTTTAGCTTTTGTTGCCTATCCAGAAGCTGTAGCTAGATTACCAGTCTCGCCATTGTGGGCGTTTTTGTTTTTCTTTATGCTCCTTACACTTGGACTGGGAACTCAGGTAGAATGATTAAAAAAATAACAATCATTATATTATAGTTTTGAGAACGTTGTGTAATTCTAATAAATATTTTCTATATTATAAAATTCTTCTAATTAATTTTTAATCAATAGTTTACTCTTATTGAAACTGTTGTTACCACAATTGTGGATACTTGGCCCGAACGTTTACGTTCTCGCAAGTCATTCGTCTTGGCTGGTTGCTGTTCAGTAATGTTCTTTCTTGGTCTAGTTATATGTACAGAGGTATGTTAGTTAAATAATTAATTTAAACATTTTTATATAAATTTAAGTTATTTCTAACAATCTTAATATTTTGATTTTAGGGAGGAATGTACATATTGCAACTGATGGATAATTACTGTGCTAGTTTTTCTGCTCTTCTTATTGGTCTAATTGAAGTATCAGTCATAGCATGGATATATGGTACACAAATATTAATTTAAATGTGATTTTTCTTGTTTGGCAATACATATACTACAATAATTATTTTACGCATGTTTAGGTATTGAAAAATTTCTTGATGATATTAAAGTAATGTTAGGACATTATCCCTTCCATTATCAATACTGGAAAATCATATGGAAATACCTCGTTCCCTTCTTGATTTTGGTAAGCTGAAATAAAGTTTTAAATGATTTAATTTAATAAAAACAAATTAAATTTTCATTGTATAACTGAATTATTAAATTGTAAAACTGAGTATGAAATTTGTTTTTACTAAAATTTACTATAAAAAGAACTACTACTTTTATAGCCCAGCAAGTGTTTTATTAAGGTCAAAGGTTTTGAGTTTCTTTATATGCTACCTCAAGATTACATAGATTTACTAACATAAAAAAAAATATCATATGAGATTATATTATTTGAAAATCTATAACTAATATATAGGTTTTAAAAAATTATTAAAGTACTTTTTAGATTAAAAAAAATTATTTCTTAAATAAAATATAGTTTTATATTTAGAATTAAAAGGGAAATTAAATCTCAGTTTGTTTAATAACAGCATCATTCTATAAGTTTTGCATTTGGTTAAAGTACAGACCAATGTTTAGTATAATGACACTAATACATGTCAACATTTAACTATATTTCAAGAATTATTTATATCAAAAATTCATTTGCAATACATGTAAAGGTAGTTATTTGTTTAAATATATTTTCTTTTTATTATCCATACTTTCTAATAGTATAAAAATTAGAAATTTTTACGCTGTTTGAAGTTTGATAAACTTGACATAGAAAAAGGATAAAAATAAAACAGTAAACACGATTGAAAGAAGAATTAATTTATAGAATAGAGAGAAATTTAGCTTTAACAAAGCAAACAATCCTCCTTTGCCAAAAACAATCACTAATTCATTTATGATATAACTGTAACTAATATCTTCTATATTACATTTATTCTAATATGTCAGTACATATTATAATTACTTAAAATAAGAAAGTTTGAGTTATATAATGTTTTACCAGTACTCAAAAATAATTTTAAAGAGGAAAAAAACTGTTTTAAAACAAATTTTGTTAAGATACTTTTCTTAACAAGACATGAAAAGTTCATTTTTTAATGTTCAATTTATTATTTTTTTTAGTTTATTTTAATATTTACTTGGGTCGATATGAAACCAACTGAATATGGCAACTATATTTATCCTGACTGGGCTACTGGTGTAGGTTGGTGCATTTCTCTCATATCTGTGAGTGCAATTCCAATTGTTGCAATTGTCAAAGTATTAAAGGCTAAAGGACCTCTTCTACAGGTAAAATTTATATATTAATTATTTAGTTTTATTACTATTGTTAAAAACTTGAATTTCAGAATCATCAGGTCAAAAAATGATAGCTTAATCTTTAGATTAGTTGGTATTTTTCCTAAATATTTTCATGATGAAACATTTCTTTGGTTTATCAAAGTAAATCAGTTGTTTGTTTCTTCATATTTACTTATGTACATTTATCTATTTCCATATTAATGTGAGTATTTCACAACTGTAGTCTAAACTTTTCTATGCATAAAAATAATATTCGGGGATACTATAGATTACCACCTATGGAATTTCAGGACTTTGAGTATATATCTGAACTGAGGGGACCGAGATGAGTTCAACGATACCCTACTTTTGGACCGGAGACGAAAAATAAGAAAGTTATCATAGTTTTTAACTTATCATACTTTTTTAATTCTTTCATGCAGACGGCACTGTAGTTGCTAGTGCTGCCATTTCGCAGTAAAGTCTGCAAACAAATTAAAAAAAAAGCACTCTGAAAGGCAAGAAATTGCACGAACAGTCGAATGCCACTTCCTTTTTTTTCTTTTGTTCAAGAACTACTGTGAATCAATAACTAGTGACGTTAAACAATCGGCAGCCTACTGGCGGCTCACCTCCTGGGGGAGTCTGCCAGGAGCACGAATAGTTGAACGCCAGTTCCTTTTTTTCCTTTTGTTCAAGCATCGCGATTGGGAGTTGCAATACTTGAACAAAAGGAGCGATAGTGAGACTGAGGAGCCGTAGCCCCAAGGTTGATGAGCGTGAGGGTGTGCAAAAAGGACTTAACTCAAACTGTAGACGATCGGTGTGCTTGTGGATCAACATCTGCCTTTGTTGAAGGTATATATGGCCGATTTGCTGAACTGCTTGTTAAGCACACGATAGGCTTAGCGGAGAGAGCGATGCGACTCCCGATCATCGCGCGATCGCCGAAAAAAGTATGATAACTTTCTTATTTTTTGCCTCTGGCCCAAAAGTAGGGTACTGTTGAGCTCGTTTCAGTCCTCTGAGTTCAAATATATACTCAAAGTCCTGAAATTCCATAGGTGGTAATCCATAGTACACCTTAATCTTCTTTTAAGGAAGCATAAAATGTAAATAAACTGTAATAATGTTTACTTGTAAATAATCTTGTATCTTCACATTACATCATATATTCAAACATTTTAGGAGTGAAAACCATTTTTTTTATTAAACATAAAATTTGATATAGTTGAAGGTTCTGTGGTTACTATAAAAATATTTTGATTTCTAAAAAACGTTCGAATTTTTCACACCAAGTCAATAATAATGTTGATAGTGTAAATTGCAGTGATATCAATATCATCATTTGAAATATAAAATAATATATAGGAATAAACACACAAGTCTTATGTAGTCTACATATTTCAAATGCAAATTTAATATTTGATCTCAGAGTATTTAATAAGAAATAAATTGAAATTAAATGTCATTTATACAATTAATAAAAAAAATATTTAAATGAAAAAGAAGGAAAATTGTTGTGAATTAATTAAATTCATAGTACTTTCCTTATTTTCTAATTTTCCTTGTTTACCTGAAAATATTTATTTATATATACACAAACTTAAATATTTATAATTTAGCAAAATATTTCTTAAAATCATTTATAGGAAAAATATTTTAAAACTTTTATTTCAAAAAGTTTCATATAAATATTCTAAGTATTGTATTCAGATTATTTTAATAATAAAATTTATCATCATCATCTTTCTGTTATCTGCTTTCAATCAACCAGAATCAATTTACTAAGAAGAATATTTGATTCTGCTAATTGCAATTATACTCCATGAAAATTAATATATTTTGTACGATGCAAATAGTCTGTATATTTTAATATAAAAAGTTTTAATTTATGTAAATACATATATACGAGAAAAGTAAATTCTGCTTTTAATTACCATTATTATTATTAAAAATATTTCCTCATACACTAGATGATTATAATTACAATACCACTATTCAACACTGTCTAGACATATTTAGCAGTTCAAATGCAATCAAATCTGGTAGTGACATTTCAAGATATGCAGAAAACATTTTTGTAAAAGAAATTAGTATCAAAACTCACCAATATGACACTTTTGGAATTTTGGTTCTTAATCTGTATGATTTTCAGTTGCGGAGAAACTTAAAAAGTTGTATAACATATATCTCAAAGCCCGATGAGTATATATAGGAACATCCAACAATTGCCTAAATGATCAGGCTACAATTGCGCTAATTTTAAATAATTAATACAAAGTAATTTGCCACTAGTAATGGTGCCTAACATCTACCTCTAGTGGCAAATTACTTTGTATTTTATTTAAAATTAGTACAATTGTAGCCCAATCATTTAGGCGATCATTGGATGTTCCCATGTATACTTAAAAAGTTGGTTTATTTCAAATCTAGCATCTTTGAAAGACAGTATCTCGCTGCAAATGAGAAGTATTAGACAGGATCAGTTATGGTCGGACTACCTTCAGGTTTTACATCTTAAGAATGAGTATCATACTAAGCAATATTCCTTGTATCACTAAAATCTGTGTATAACACAAGCATCTTGTACAAATAAAATGTTTGTTGCTTGCAGTGTTAACAGTGCCAAGTTTTTGTACTAATTCTCTTTATTTTATAAAAATGTCATTTGCATGTCATGAAATGTTACCATAACAGATTGCTGTATTCGGAATGCTAAGATTTCTCCAAATAGCATTAAATAGGAGTATTTTAATTATCTATTATATAAAAGAATTAATTTAAAGAACATTTATTATTATTATGTTGGTGTTGGTAGAGTATATCTTACTTGGTTTATACACCGATGCTTAATGTATGCTGGACCAATTATTATTATTACAACACTCTACTTTTAATAAATATTTTTACATAAATTTATGTAGCAAATAGAATATAATAAATATTTTAAAGGTTATAATATTTTATGAAAAAATGTTAAAAATATTCTATCAAACAATATAAACTATGCTTTTTCTTTAAAAAAACTTCAATTAAAGTTTTTTTAAAGAAAAAGCATAGTTTATATTGTTTGATAGAATATTTTTAACATTTTTTCATAAAATAAGCATTAAACTACTTAGTGTGTTTAATTGTTACTCTGTATGAAATATATTTTAAAATTTCAAAACTTTTTCAGCGCATCATCATTTTATCTAAACCAACTGCTGAATGGGGCCCAAAACTGCAAATGCACCGTATGGAAACTCATAGTCCCAAGCATACTGATTCTCAAGTACCACTTGCTTTACCCAACTATGATCCAGATGGTGATCAAGATTTTTCAGATGATACAAATTCAGATAAACCAAGAAATAGTCTAGACAGTAATTCTGACTTTGAAGGTTTAAGACTAAATATACCTAATAGTGTGACAGAGACTGGAGTGTGATAGCAAAGTGAGTTTGCTAAACATGTCCTCTGTGGATGGACATAGTGGTTCTGCACTACTAATCCATGCCAAAGGAAGGTATACTGACATCACATTTCTGCAGTTGAAATGGAACGTTCTACATACAAATAATGCTGACAATGTCAGCAGCGCCTGATTATGCAAGGCATCAAGATAACTATTGTAAAAATATATTGCTGCTTATTGCAGCTAAAAAAGCACTAGAAAGGTAGTACTTTGTATAAATATCATACTGTAGAATAGTTTCAGAATGAAATTTAAAGTTTCATTCACAGCAATATAAAATAGAGAAAACATTTTTTTTTTTATTTTAAAAATTTTATAATTAAATGTTAATGTAAAGACTATTATATAAAAACAATAGATTAATAGAAATCAACATTTCTTAAATTTTAATTTGATAAAATAATTTCAAAAAATTAATGGAAATGATTAAAACATAAAGAAACAGAAATAATTAGGAAAAGTATTTGATGACAAAATTCAATAACGTTAATTATCCGATAAGAAAAAGGTATAAAGAACTGTGCAGAATCATTAGCTGTTTCCAAAATACTGTGGTACTATGATTGCACTTAAAGCTTCACAACTTATACTTCATGTACGGGCTAGTTGTCATTTTTGTTCAGAAATCACATATGAATGTATATTTCATCCATTATTTCGTATTTGTCTTTGGTGGGTATGGTTAATGGTGTTTTTATTTTTTTAATTACATATCATGGCATAATTTAATTCCTTTTTAATTCTTGTCATCCAGAGAATTATAAAAGCATTTAAGTTAAAATGACATCTCTGTTACTGTACATTCAACAAAAGCAAGATTTTGGTTCCTTTTCTCTTTCGTATTTAAAGAATCACTGTGTTATTATTTCTTATATTTAAAACAAAATTAAAACTTTTTGTTTTTAGTTTAATGGTAATAAATTTACCATAAAAACTGTTTTCTTAAGTATTTATGTTGCTAACTTTCTAAATAACAAATAGTAGTAAGAAGAGAGAAACTTTCTGTAACACAAGTTAGTCACCTTAGTTTTAAAAAATACATTGTGACACTATGTGAAATTATTATCTGTTTAACTATGCATTTTATAAAACTTGTTGTTTATCAAATCAAATCATTTAAAAAAGTTTATTGATTTGGCTGTACATTGATACTTTAAAATCCTGAATGCTGAAAACATATAAGAGGTGGAGAACCTTTTTAAATTGGAAGACCATTTTTAAAACTGTTTTCGTGTTCATTTCATTCATTTGATCTAATGTTTTGTTTAATATGATTTACAAGATTCCTTGCTACAAATCTAAATCTTTCTGATTGCATCAGAAGCCAACTCAAAATCATATTATTAATCAAATAGTCAAGACACACTTATTATCAGGCTATTATTTTATGATTCAAAACGTGACTAGCTTATAAATAAGCCATTATATTTAATGTTTATTTTTTAATTGAAAATAATATAAAAAAATGATAATGTACATAACTGTTTTCTTGACTAATTATCATCTCCAATTCACGTATTTCTTAATTAGAAAGTTAGCAACATTTAACCTTATTTTTTAATGTATCATTGATTGAATCATTATTGAGTTTGTAATAGCATCTATTAATTTCTAGAAAAAAAGTAAAACATTTAGCCCCCTACTAGTCTATTCCAAATTACTTCTACAATTGGCAAAATCCATTAAAATATGTGATATATGCATGTTTCTGAAGTGTTAATGTCAGCTAACAGTTAAAAATATTTATAAACTTCCATTTTAAACATATTGATATAGTTTAAAAGTTTTTATCAGCATATTAAAATATTTCTTTGGTATTATAATTTAAAAATTGTTTCATAGTTATATTGATTTTATATAAAATATAAATATATACAATTAAATATTCTATTTTTATGCCACCCTTTGATAATCAAATTTAACTTGGTGCCATTAGATTGAAAAAAATGTATATAATATATATATATATATATATAAATATATATAATTCCATAAAGTATAAAAGAAAAATATTTTATTTTTTTGAAGTTTCTTTTTATGATGCAGAATGTTAAAAGATTTTTTTCGTTAAGATTAAAATTACGTAAAAATATTTACCAACGTATGAACATAATACATAATAAACTTATAGAATTTAAATAAATTTATCATATTGCTGAATTCAATAAATTTAATACAACTTGTTGAGTTTCTTTAAGTAAAACTTAAAAAAAAAAAAAAATTATTGATATAAAATTCAGCTTTTCACATTAATATAAATTTATAAAGTTTCCATTAATTCCAATTTATCTGTTTTATGAAACAGTAGAACTTATATATTAAAGCTGACAATATAGAAATATTAATGTTTTCATTAATTCAAAAATTACTCACAACTTACGTTATTAACAGAACAAAAAAAAAGTATCTGTTTGTATCGACTCTAAATCATATGTAATCATACAATTTCTGCTAGAATTCCTATGAATTAATGACAACAACACCAAAAATCTAGCATGTAATAAATAAATTTAATGATAAAATAAACAGAGCTGTTCTTTTGTATCAATAGAACAGTTTTTACCTGGGGATGACGATTAAAAATGACAGAAAACGTTTGCTTTATTATTAAATTTACTTATTACATACTGGATTTTTGGTGTTCTTGTCATTGATTCATGTACGAATATCTAGTTTCTCTTCTACTGACTTTGATATTATTCCCTCATTCTTTAAGTAAATTATTTTTTTCTGCTGTTGAATTTTAACAATAGATGATGCTAAAAATGCTTGCATATTGACATACTGATATGAGATTATGAATATTAGGTTGACCTACATATTAATTTACAGTTTCTTCATTTTCACAATTTCAGCATAACATTAGCAATCTTTGATGTAAGACAACAAAGCTATGACCAATATGTTTGACAGAAAAACATGATCATCATGAAAGTGTATAAAAAAATATATGCATTCATGTTAACAATTTACATAAACTGTTTATGTTGCTATTGTTATGTAATACTTAATTTCAAAGAAAATTTAAATAGATTATTGTAGCAAATTAAAATAATACTTAACATATTAGTCTAGAATAAATTAACTTACATTATTTTTTTTAATTTAATTAAAATTTCCAGAATGCATTAAATTTCATTTCTTAAGAAATTAAATTAAATTTTAATTGATTTCTCTGAAAATTTATGCAATTAATTATTTTAAAATTCCAAGTAATAAGATTAATAAGTAGACCGAAATTCTGTTAATTCATATATAATGTTTAACACAATTTTAGAATAAGTATAGTAAGCCAAAACTTTATTTATGATCTCTAAATATTTAAAATACATAATCAAAAATGATTAGCTTTCATTGAATTATGTGCAATCATTTATATGTATTTACTATTTATTTTGTTATATATATATAATTTATTGAGAAAAGCTGAATTTTATATCACTGAACTTTTTTCTTCCAAATATTTAAATTAGGTTTAAAACTATTCAAAATATTTTGCATATATCCATTAAAAAAAACCAGTATAATACTGTTTTAACTTAATTATAAAGCATGATTTTGTCTGAAAATTGTTACATGTTTAAAATATATTTTTATTTTTGTAATTTAAAAAAAAGAAAATTATGTACTTACATATTATTCACGATATTTTTTAATGTTAATGTTGAATTTAACTGCTTGTAAATATTACAAGTTTTACTCAATTTCAAAAATTATCAATTCTAGTCCTAGTTAGACAATTCTTAATGAAACCCTCCCCTCTTTCCTTTTATAAAATATTCTAAATCTCAATAAATGGTGCATATAAAATAAATGCGTGATGTGAAAAAAAGGTGCTTAATTCACATTGGCACAATATAGAAAAATTTTTATATTCATTGTTACATTGGCACAATTAGTAGTACTTACTTTTTGAAAAGCTCAGAATCAAGTTAACGGTAAAACAAAATGTAAAAAAGTGCCGAACTTCTTATTATATATCCAACACGAGATTTCATAGGTGCTGGCAGAGTTTATCTTATTTAAGAAATATCTGAAAAAATGACCAAAAAAGTTTACAACACAAAAAAATAGAAGAAAAAAAATGCATTAAATGGTGCCATTATCTAATTAGTTCCTGATATCATAATTGTGTTTGTATTTCATCCGGAGTATGATATGTTCATCTTCATATGTACAGTAATAATATTTATATAAATGGTGAATTATTAGATTAGTAAGACAGATGTGCAGCATATTAGCATTTTTGTAGAAGTAATGATACAGTGATTTATTAATTAAGCATTGAATGGAATTATATATCCGTTCACCACTGCCTAATTGACTATTTAAACTTAAGTGCAGTAAACTGAGTGAATTTGTATGTTGATAGGTAAAGCGTTTTCATAATTGAACGATTTTCTTAATAAACTTTGGATAAATTCATACTAATTTGGTATATCATCATTACTAATTTATATAAATTATTTGCTCTGATTAAAATTAAACATAAATTTTATCTGCCTTTATCGACACTCAACATAAAAATTCACTTTACATATAAAAATGACCAAATTGCAGTTGTAAATATTTTGACAGTCGTCATTTTTACATTGTAATATAATTATAAAATATGGACAGTTTTCTATTTAGCCAATTTGTTGTGTTATATCATTGATTCAAATATTTTATAATAATTATATAAAAAAATTTTTTAAACATTTACAAATGATCCTTAATTTATAGCACGGTTTGTATTCAATAAGCCCTTCAGGATGCTCGAATATTTTGTATGCAGTTTTGAAAGATTTTTCCATTTGATACCTCTTAAACAGAAGAGATATATGTAAATTATATATTTTTAAAAAATAATTGTACACGATAATATTGGTATATCATTAAAAAGCTACATAGGTAATTCTAGATTTTTGCTTCTTGAGTTTGGAATAATTACGAATATCCTTTTAAATCTTGCAATTTATAACTTTGTCATGATAGAAATTAGTTGAAAATTAATACTTGCTGATTTTTTCATGCTAACAAAATGATTTATAAATGTAATGAATTACCTAAAATCTGATCATTGACCTTTCATTTATAATCTTACTACTGAATTGAACATATTAATTAAAAAAATAAATATTAAAAACAAAACTTTAAATTGTATTCATAATTTATATATTCAATATGTAATTACATGTTAAATATTTATATAATTTCTTCAAGTAGTCCTTCACATTGACATTTTAAGTCAAAGAATAGCTAAATTAAACATTAAAAATATCTGATAATAATTAGAATTTTTACATTTTATATTCTCAATCAAAAATGTTCCAGTGGTGCTGTGATGTCAATGGCACCACCCCTGCACATGCCTTTGTCATCAATAATTATTAATAGTCTGAAGTGGTCAGATTTCAGGAATTTCATTTAAATTTATTACCGTATTAATGAGGATTCAAAGAGCATCAAGTAGAAAGTGCATTTTACAATAAGTTATATTTATATTGTTTATTTCTAATTTTAATTCACACACAAAGAATTTCAAATTGCAAAAATAAATAAATATACACATATTACTTTACTATACTTTTTCTAAAAATTATTAATGACTGTCAAGTTTTTGTACTACTACCATCATATCAATTCATCAAAACTTTCTGATGTAAACATTTGTCAAATGTTTGACCATTTACATTCATAGAATGATTGTTACATACTCATTTGAATAAACATATTAAATTTGTGCTTCCAAATTTAATTTGAGGTTGTAGAAATAAATACTGAAAATGTATTGTTTGAGTCTTCCTTGTTTATTTTCTTAAATTAATGAAAATCCTTCAATTAGGAAAATTTTCTATTTTTAATTACAAAACAAAAATTGACTTTTTAATGTAAACAACATTCATAAAGTTGTAAAGCTGTCACTGATGTATATAACAGCAAAAATATTAGAATTTTGTGTAAAAATTAATTAGGATTAAATATAACCACAACAGAAGCTAAATACAATATCTGCCATCATTTATGTAAACATTGAAATATGTCTTTTATGCGGAAGTAATTATCATTTTGTTAAAGATAAGCTAGATTATTTTGTAAGAATTGACGCAGAAGTAAACAAACTGTAAATGAAACTTTGTAATCATTTGTAAATAAGGTGTATTACATTTATGTGTTTTCATGTGGGTTTTATTGTTACTGTACACAATGACAACGGACTGGCTGCTCTCTCTGCATCACTAACATTGATTCTTTGCTACATGTTGTCAATATCAAACTTGGAGCCAGAAGCATTGAGAACAAGTCCTAAAACATTTGTTTTTTGTTTATAATGTGTACCAAACACAATATAAGCATAAGAAAATTGCTGTACTTACTTTGCTAGTTATACTGTAATTAACAACAGTATAGCTATTATAATTCTGTACTTTCAGTGCCTATAATGTTTTGGACTGTATACGATCATAAATTTTTCTGATGCTGTGTATAATAAATTGAATATGTTTTCTTGTCTGTATTTAAAGATTGCATTATTTATTCAAAATTTAATGTAGTAATGATTTACTGAAAATAGTTTAAAAAGAAAAAAATAATAATTATGTTTAGAAGCTGGCTAAATCATCATCAATAAATTAACTTTTTGCAAAGGGTATTATAGTATTTATAAATTTAAAAAGTTAAAATTTTTTAATTTTTGAATAGAAATCTATTTTCTTAAATACAATAATAAAATTTTTTACATTAATAATTTCATAAAGCATAACTTAAAAATATATAAAATAAGAAATAATACTTTCAATTTGTAGCTAGATAAGTTATTATTAAGAAATTTTGCATTAAAATCATTATTATTATTATTATTATTATTATTATTATTATTATTAAAATGAAAAGACGAGTATAGTTATATCTAAATTTTTTAATTATGTACATAAAATAAACAGTACTACTTTAAAATATTCAAATTATACCTGAATTTAATTCAACTGTCAGGGTCATCAAGAGGGGTAACTGGGGTTTTTTCTTGGGCCCATAGAAAACTCAGCAGTCCATAGTGGTTATTTTTACTAACAAAAAATAAAATCTTTGAGACTAAATTTAATTAATAAAGAAACATTCTATGCATTTTATTCATTCAAAAAAATATAACAAAAAGAGCCCACTCTACCCTAAGCCCCATATAAGTTCTTAACTTTCTTGTGTCAGAATAGTATTCAACTTATTGTTTTCTCAAGACAAATCATAAACAATAAAACGTTTCCTGATAACTGAATGAAATTTATTACTATAATATAAGAAAAAAAAACTATAAAATCAAATTTCTGGTTTAACATGCAACCACAGAAAGTGCAAATGATTTAAAATCAATAACATTAAGAAATATTACTGGATGAGGATTTACTTATCTTGCCCGTTAGCAATTGCGTTTTGAACAAGTTAAATATCTCAATCACTGTATTAAATGTATTATTTGTTATATTTATTAAATTATAATTTAATGATTATTTATAAAAAAAAGTTGAGTTTTGACTTATATTTTATAAGTCAAAACTCAACTTTTTTGGATTTACACCATGGCCTTCAGGCAGGGCCGGATCATGGCATAGACAAATGAGACAAATGTCTAGGGCCCGGTTTTTTGAAGGGCCTGGTCAAACTGTCTATTTTGAAAAGATTTGTAAATAAGATAGTTTACTTTTCTGAATTTTTAAATAAAATTTATTCATATTTATATACTTACTTTTTTAAACTATCTTGGCTTTTATTTAAATTATCTTTTTCATTATTCAATTTACCTTTCATGGGTAAAATATTATATTATTTAAATATTAACCAAAAAGGTTAAATTAAATAATTAATATTTTAAAGTAATATTGTTATTGTGTAATAACTTTTGTTGGACATTTAATAAAATAAATTTCAATTTTTTTTAAATTTATAAACAAACTGTTCAAACTTTTCTAGAAAAACTAAAATTTATTGTTGTATACTAAATATTTTTTATTAAAAAAAATTTAAGATTTTTTTTAGTTTTTCACATTATTTAGTTTTGTTTTATTTATTGTTTTATATTTTTTGTGTGCTCTATTTCTTGTGGGAGAGGGAGGGGGCCCAGTAAGAAGAAAATGTCTAGGGCTCCAAAGTGGGTTAATCCGGCCCTGCCTTCAGGAATTTAACTGTAAAACGGAATTGAAGGAAGTCAAAATTAAAAAAAAAAAATTAAGAAAAGATTCTCTTTCTTGTGTTGGAATGGGGAAAAATAAATGAAAAATCTTAGCAGTCTCCTATTCTCCTATAAAACTTACTGGTATGAGAAAATTAACATGCATTACCTGTATTATATGATTGAGAAGCCTTCAAGACAAGATAGATAATTATATATTTCAAAAGTTTTTACTGGTATTTAAATTTAAAATTTGCTATGTAATCAGAATATGATTACTATATATATATAGTTTGGAGTTCTTTGACATTGGATTTTTAGTATTTTTACTCAATATAAAGTATTTTCTTATATATATTTTTGACAATATATATCTGAACAGAGTCTTTATTTTAATATGTATTTAGATTCTGTCTTTTCATTATTTAGCAAGGATCAAGTATCTATCACAAGATAAAAGATCAGTTAAATATAATTAATAACTTAAAGCATTAAAGCTTTTTTTTAACTAACACAGAATAATAAAATAGAAGCAATCTTCAACTTATTTAAAAAAATAAACTTCAATATACAATGAGATATTACATTAATATATTGAAGTTCATATACTGTACTGTATATAGGCTACCTATTACACTAATTTGTGCTTAAACAAACAACTAAACAATTAAAACAATTGAATATATTGGAATCTCTCTGCTGACTATGAAAGTTCAAAAACATTAAAGTATTTGGCGCCCTTCTATTTTGTTATCAATGTGCGACGCGACACTTCGCGACCGTCGCGCGAGCCACGCGACGCGAAAACGAATGGCGCGCGCAGTGCCTGCTTCAGTGGTTCTCGATTACGGAAGCAATGGTATTGTTGTTTGCTACAGTATGAACTCCCGGGAAAAAAGGGGTTACCTTTTGTTTGTGTTTTGAAAAGAAAAAAAAAAACTGTAAATTTGAAAGAAAAATTACCAAAATGGATAACAGGTTTATTAGCCTGTTTTGGTATCCAATACATCAGTAACAAAATAAAACAACAGAACAGACTTATTAATTTATTCACACGCTAAACAAACTGGATAATATAGTTAATTTTTCTTACAGTGAATTTACACGCTTGACCTTACGGGAAAATTATCAACACGGATAATAAAAATAAATGTCAGTGAGTCTGCTTTGTTATCCCATCTGTTTACACACTAGACATAAAGGAAAATTTACCAAAATGAATAAGAAAATAGACATTAATATATCTGTTTTGTTATTTACGTATTGTACCATAATATTTACAACTTACGTTTTTAAAATACAGGAGACCGACTGCGCATAGCACTTTCCGAACAAACCATCCATTTGGCTAAACAATCGACTCCATTTCGGATTAGTGTTAATCTGACAACTAAGACTTTAATGCCTTACAGATTATATAAACAAACTACACAACAATAACTACAACGTTAAATTTTAAGTTAAAGGCAAATGTCTTTGGTTTAAAAGTAAGAAACCAATTTACAACTTACAAAGCCAAAGTTACGGCAAATCAGGAAACGTACTGTACCCATAATAGTTAAACGAAGAAAAAGGTGTAAAAAGTATTTACTGTGTCGAAATTCTTTGTTTTCGTTATTTCGATTACCTTCTTTCTCCCTCGTGGTCGACGGGAAAAGGAATAATTTGCATAAAACCCCGAATTAACGTCACACGGCGTTTATTAGCCAAACTACTGGATTTGTAATTTTGAATTCTTTCTAACAGCAAAAACTAAAAAAACACGTGAAAAATACATTAAAACGCTATAAAGGTATTTGAAAATTTCTAAATTACGACCTTTTTTTCAATTAATGAAGTCTAAATTGAAGTTTGGCTTGAGAATAGATGGGATAATAAAACAGACTTCTTAATTAACATCTGTTTTGTCATACATTTTGGTACTTTTTCCTCTTTTTTTAAATCATAATTTCGTTTTTTTTTTCCTCCAAAATACGCCCCCAAAATACCATGCCCTTAGAATTAGAATGAATACATAAAAAAGAAAACCTGTGCTTCCGCAAGTACTGAAACCGGCATTGCGCGCGCGCGACGGTCGTAACCCTGCCGCATAGCCCATGTATAACAAAACAGATCAGCACCAAATATTTTAGTTGTTTTAATGGTTTCGTTACACTCATTTATGTATTCAATTAGTTATTTAAACATTGAGCACAACTTAAATATTGAAGAGTTTGTATAAATTATATAAATTATATTTGACACGTATACATGTGTGGCCCAAAAGTTAGTTAACCGAGATATACTGTACTGTACTTCTATATTGTGATAATAATAACTGACTTTTGGGGATCCCGTATATCAGATATACAGTATGTAAGTTTATATCTTACCGTATTATATGTTATATTAGACAGATATGATCTATAGCCTTGTTTAAGGAGGACTTGAAAGTTATTAACATCCCACGGGAAGATGGCAAATGACCGCTTGTTGCCCGATATGCTTCGCACAGGACCAGATGATAGTGATGATGATGTATGGCCTATAGACATGGGCGTTCACAGGAAAGGTTTTATGGGGACAAAGCTTGAAGACAAATATTTAATTTTTGGGCTTTTTAAAGATAGACAAGAAATTTTAAGACAAAGCGTCCGAAAGTCAAGGCTATAAGGTTACATAACTCAACGAGCAATTATTTATTATGACACGGTCACAATGCTGGGCTGGAATTTTTAATCATATTTTTAATTTATTTCATTTAAAATATATGCTTTCCACCTCAAATTATTAGTAGTGTCTTGTCCCTGTACATCATACTTTTCCTGTTAGCAATAGAGTCGTGTCGGTCATCTATTAACTGCTTTTAGGGGACGTTTTGAATTGAAATAACGTAATTTCCGGTTTGCATCGAAAGTTTATATATAGTTACTCGGGGCCTCCTGCTCGTAAGGTTTCTATTTCTTTTTTCGGATTTCATCTATATAACTCCGTTCTCGAGAGTAATGAAAGACGGACAGACAGTGGGAATTTATAGGTCTACAATTTTTTTAAATTGCAGCCCACTTTTTCGTTTATAATCTGTAGACTTTTTTACTCAACCCCACGAGAGGGCAAGTGTCCCTTTGTTCTTCTGTGAAGGCCCATGCCTATAGGACCTACAGTGTAGGTTCTACATAAATTTCTATTTTATCACTTAATAATCTTATATTTTGTACTATAAAATAACAAACTAAAAACTATGATGAAGCTTTAATGGGAAAACGTGTGTAATACAACCTATCTAAATTTACTAGCCCAATTCTGTGTAGTAAAACTTGATTTCGTTTCTAAAGTATGTCAACAATAAATCAGTTTTGACTCCTTTCTGCATAAGTAACTTTTTACTCCGATTTCTACTGCCTGTTCGTTCGGTAGGAATAAAATACACAGTTTTACGTCAATTTGACGTCATATTTTAGATTTAATTGTTATAAAACTATACAAATGACGTCAAATTGACATAAAACATGCAAACAAACTTTACATAAATTTTAAAGGCGAAAAATTATAAAATATAAAATTAATTACTCCTTTTATTTTTTCCTTATTTTTATTGTTAAGTATTATATTATTTACGTAATTTTCAGTTTCGGCACTGTAATAGCCAATTTAAAAATTAACGCTAGATGGCGTTAACGACAAGACATATTTCTTAAATAGCTTTTGCATTTAAGTAATTATATAAAAGTTCGAAAAAAAATAATAATTAAATTTATTATACAATAATTTAGAAGTAAAGCAAAACAGTTAAATATAATTAAAGCTGTTATCATTAAAATTAAATATTTACTTAAAGTTTCTTTTAAGTAAATATTGTTAAACAAAACGATTAGATAAAATAAATATATATTAGAATTTAAAACAAAAAAGTCGCAATTCTTAATGAATAATTTTTGAAATAAAATCATTTTAATAATTAAAATTTGCTAAATAAAAATATTTTTTTACAATATTTTTAAAACAGAAGTTTTGTAATCCGAATAATAAATATAAAACTTTAATATTTTATTTAAATTTTAAACATATTTAGTTTTTTTATAATATGGAAAACTTCCGCTTTCTTTTTAGTTGAATTTAAACAGGCTTTTATAGCTTTTTTTCAATTCTCCGCCATGCCAGCTGAATAAATTATTATTAGAATTCGATTGGAAAACATCAAGGTTAAAGCGAATACTTTTATAGATTTGCTTAATAATGGACAATAAAATACACACATGAATAATTTCGGTTATTTATATAAACAAGGATATTTTCGTAAATTGATCAGATGACGTAATTTAAACATCGTAGTGACGTAGTTTAATTTTATAAATCATTACCTTTATATTTAATTCATAAGTAGTTTTTTCGTAATTAATTACGAAGCGGGGTAAATAGCACGTAAAAGTAAATTAATTAATTAGATAAAAATTAACGGGGGGAAAGTTTTGTTTAAATTATCTTCCATTAGTTAAAATAATCCGTCGATAATTAAACGAAAGAGGGCGCTGTTAGAGAGAGTGAGAGAGACGTTGCTTCACCGTTAGGCACGATTTATTTTTGTAAGGTGGAAAGAATGATGCGTACGAAAATACTCGCACGTCCCGTCGGTATAAGAGATTGTTACGACGTTAAGCTGGATATGACCTATGAGGATGTCATAAAAACCATACAGTTTGGAAATAAGCCACGGAACAAGACGAGTCAGTGAGCTAAACAATGGAAGAACGTCACACAGCTGATATGGCGTTGAAACCGATGGTTAAACGTAATGGTTTACCATCGGGATCGGGCACGTTTCGGGGCACTTTTCGTGTTGTTTACATAGGTTCTGCCATGCTAGATAAGCGGCATACTTTTGCCATGCTGCCTTGGATCGTAGCCGAAATCGTAAGAAGAAACAGCAGAAAGAAACAGGATGTACTCCTTACCCTTACCGATTCCTCTTTAAATGCAGTCAGTATGGAAACTGGATGTTGTGTATTCGAGCATAAACTATATACAATGTCGAAATTTGCCCAAACTAGTCACGACCTTCACTGTTTTACTTACATAACCAGAGCTTCGCCCGAAAGTCTTTCCATTTGTCATGTATTCCGTTCGTCAATCGAAGAAACGGTAAGAATTAAATATATATTTGAATATTTTAATGATAATTAGACATTATTTTAAATTAGTGAAACGATTTCGGGTATATAAAAATAGATTTCGTGCATTTATATATACACTTTTAGATATTAATGATGTTTTTGTGCCGCCGCCGCTGCCGCCGTTGCTGCCCCTGATCGATGCATTCTTGCATTTCAGTTTTATATTGCGTGGTTGTGTCATTTCTAGGCGCAGTTTCAACATCTGGAGGGTTTACATAAGTTTGTATTTATAAAAGTTCGCAGTTTAGGCTAATTCTGTAGCAAAAGTGGTATATTGGTGCCTCCTAATTTATATATTTTCATGGGAGCCAATTCTACAAGAAAAGTGCTATATTGGAGGACCCTAATTTACATATTCTCATTCCTAGGGAAAGCGTAATACTAGGGTGGCTTAATTTACGTAATTTTATGAAGGTTAGATTTATTAGAAACTAACTACTTTAGTGACCAAAGGTCAAACTTCCAAAAGTCTCACAAAATCAGTGTTTATTTAAACTAATTTACATAATTCCACGTTAATATTTTAATTTTTGTATTATTAAATTTTAATGTGTTGTTTTTATATATTTGCTTAATTGCTTAAGTAATGCAATATTAAAATAAACCCTATAAGAAAATCTAGGATATTTTTAATATTATTAGTTTATTGATTACTGCTTGCTGAACTTTTATTATTATTAACCTGTGTATATTAAATAAGAAAAAAAGAAAAAAAATTACTGAAATGCCGTTAATATGAATACAAAAATATTCAGGAATGTGTTATTAAATTTCGCAAATTTTTGAAAAAAAAAAAAATACTAAATTACTTTATCGTGTGAATCTTTAAGTTATAAATGAATTAAATTCAAAATTAACGCTGTAATTTTATTTAAAAAATTTCAAGAATAATGATATTTAAAGAAAATACTTAGCAAAAATTAACCTTTCAAGTGTTGTAATGTACGCTCGAATGCTTTATTAATGAGATTTTATCAAAGGACAATGTTATGAAATGAAGAGTAAAACATATATTATTACTTTAAAATTAACTATTTTTAAATTTTATTACATTATTGAAAATGTAATGAATTTAAACGAATTTGTTTAATTAATTAAATAATTAATTACGAACCCACGTGTTCGAAATAATATATTAATTTCGGCCATTTTTTCCGTGTTTGATGTAGGCACTATAATTGTATATCGATTATCTCGGTGAGAAATTATTACTAATAATAATCGTTTTCTTTCATATGTTCGAGGAAAGAAAGGGGTAACAAATTGTTTATAATGCATTGTGACGTCAACGTATGACTGACGCAGTACACGAATTTATTGCAACGTCTTCTGTAGGAATAATTTTCTGACGTAATTCATTCGTCCAATGATCTTTTGATATTTGAAATTTTAAATATCAAAAGATCATTGGACGAATGGAATTTCAAATTTTTAAATATCAAAAGATAATTGGGCAAATCGAATTACGTCATTATATATTTGAAATGTTAAATATCATATAATTTTGTAAGTTAAATAACGTTTTATCGTTAATTATTCCAATAATTAAATATAAACTTAAAAAAAAACACGAGGTTGTACGGAATTATTAAATAAAAATTAAAATATTTTTCCAAATGTTTAATTCATGTTATCAACCTTATTTAGAGGACATTTTAAATGACTATTGTATTTAATAATTTTAAATTTTAAAAAGTTTAATTTTTTTATTATTTTCCTTTGTTACCTAGCGCGTACTTCTAAAATGATTTATCGTTGCATTACGGGCAACGATCCAATCGTAGTAGTCAGGTGTTCCATATGTTCTTTACCTGTCCTGCTATTACTATTTTAGTGGCAAGGGCACTGAAAGCCACGTGCATTGCACGTGACACCAGTCGATTTGCCAATTTAGTCATCAAGTTTACATAGAAATCTCTTTATCTTTTCACATTCGCCGGTTGTATTAATGATTTTTATTCGTTGAAAAACATTACACTTGAATTACATTCGTTTGTAATTGATTTTTTTTTTTTTTTTTTTTTGTGGTACTTCTGTTTTCTTAATAGATTTTTCTGTTGTGTGTTGGGTATAGAAAAATCGATCTTTCATCCCTGATATTTCCGTTTTTGTACCCTTTTTTTTTTCGTTCTTTGTCAGATGTTTCTATTCTCATATTTTTGAAGTTCCACTTTTTTTCCCAAGATGTCCAAAGAACGGACGTTCTCATTTTTCTCCTTTTCAATCGATACAGCTATTCTACTTTGCTTCAACCATTTACATATGCCCTGTTTCATTTTCCATCGCAATTTATCAATTTATAAAGCAGATCTTACTTGTTTATCATTGTTTACTGTGTATAGATAAATGTAAAATCTAGCATCATTTATTATAATTTTCAAAAGTTTCTTTAAAAATTTCAATTACCAGTGGCTATGGACATCCACAGAAAATTTTTCAGGGGGGAACAAAGCTTGGAGACAAATAATTACATAAATTTTTATTTAATTATTTAATTTTGTGTGGTTTTTTTCCCCACAATTAGGACTGTATTATAAAATACAGTATTGCCTCAAAGTGTCCTGTAAGGGAGGGTGTAAGGTTAAGTATCTCAGTTGCTTTTACCATTATAATTTGTGAGAAAGTGCGTCATTGTCCCCCTTTTAGGATGCTTATACAAAATTTAAAAGTGGAAATAACCAACTTAAACTTTGTTCCTTCTCATTTTCTACTTAGAGTTATTAATAATAAAATATTCCCTCTTCCTCTAATGCTATTAAATTATGGATAGTTTATTTCTTGAAATATTCAGTATTGAATCTTCTGTATTGTTAAAAATGTATTATAAATTATACAAATGATTTTGCATTTTAATATAACTGATAATGCTTGTTTATTTTTTTAGCTGTATCCTGATATTGATTTATTAACTCAGTAAACATATCCTAGTTACTGATGTCACAAACACTTTAAATGAGTTAAGAATGGATTACATGTTAAATTAACTTTTGTTATTTTAAAATTTTAATATTTTATAATTAAAAATATTTATTTTCTTTAAATCTATTTAAGATTATTTTGGAAACAAAAATAAAATCTCATTGGCCAGTTATGCTTGGATATTATTGGAATGACCCAAATTTCTGTAACTTGAATAGAAATAGTTATAAAGCAGGTATTCGGCCAGTTATTGCTTTTTCCAATATATTTATTATAAATGCGGCACACATATCGTGATATTGAGTTTTCTTGCTAATAAGCATGTACAGTACAGTTTTTCGATCAATACATGTAAAATAGTAAAATTATAGTTGTTTCGGTGTGTTTTCTCTTTGTTTAGTCTTTGACTTTCGTTTACCAAAAGCTAAATTTTAATATTGTAATGAAAGTTTATCAAAAAAATTAAATTTAAATATAATCTTTTAGGAAAATGAATATAAGTATATAAAATATGATATTGATTGACTGATCACTGTATTATGTTTTAACAAATAATACAGCTATCAATTGACTAACATCTAAAACTGCTGAATAATTTATCAATATAGATAAATAATGTATTACATCTTTTGTTAGAAAATATATTTTAAAAAATAATATAAAATAAAGTAAATGTTTTAATGCATGTAGTTTTTGTAAATTATAATTACAAGGAAAGATAACCATTCTGAATAGGAAAATTGCTCTTTCTCTTAAAATATCTATTATAAAAATTACACATCAAAATGTAATTTTGACTTTTACTTCATATTAAATTATGTTTTTATTAATAACAATGCTATGAATATTTTAAACAAAAATATTCTTAAAGTTTATAGTTTACCAGTTTAAAAGATTTAATTTATTTATTCTGTTTAGTGTTTTTGAGATCTCTTGGATCCCATTTCCAGTTCACTTTTTAGAATATCCATAATATTACATTTTAGATTAAATGTTCTAAAAAATTATCCAAAGATGGGATTTAGTGGCATATCTAGGATTTTGAGACTGTAAGTGCTGTTCAGACTTTGAGGATACCAAGACCAAGTGCTTCATATAATTTTTTGGAGGATGTTACTCAGTTATGTTACTGTTTACATTATTCCTTTTCTCTAGCTTTTTAAAATTGTTAAGTGGAAGATGAAAAATGGATAATTTTGAATTGATATGATTGATTATAAATTATACAAATTACAGTATGATTTATACCCTATGTGATTCCAAATGGAAGAATAGAAAAGGTTTAAAACCATTACATTTTTTATTTTCACTAGAAATTATTGAAATTACAATAATTTTGAATTCACGTGCAATTTTCTTCAGTCTGGTTCCACATTTTTTGATTTGTTAAAATTTTTCTGTTTGTATAAGATTACTTTCTGCTATTGAAGTCGTATTGTAAGCATTATTATATTTATCTTTATTTTAAAGTATCAAAACTGATTGCTTTGGTATGAAAGGGGTGTTGTAGCATCATAAGCACTCTTGTCGATACATCCCTGATGGAATGTAAGTGACTTTTTTAAACTAGAAAGCTGTGAATTTCAACACTTTTTAGAATTTAAGTCATGGAGTTAAAGATGTCAAGATAATATTTAACAGCTACAGTGTTTGATGAGCAATAAAACATTCACCACTCACATCTTTTATATATATATATATATATATATACACTTGTTACCAACCAGTTTTTCCATATTTATAATCAGCTACATTTAGTGATAAATTTGTTAGTTGCTGTGTTTATTTTTAAAATAGTTTAAATAAACAGTTATTTTCAAAAATATTTAAAATGTGATATTTGTAATGAAAATGTCCTTTTTTTTAAAAATTTATTTTTCTTATCTTTGTGAAAAATAGACTTATTGATTGAAAATGTTAACTTTTTAACTTACAGAAGATAATTGTATGCAAATAAATAAATGTACTGTGTATCCGAAGATGAAAAATGCAATGTACAAGTAAATAATAATAATATTCTTCATGGATAAAGAGATTTTATTCTAATAATTATATATAAATAATTACATATATATAAAAAAAATAAGATTGTTTAAAAAACATTTCTCTCTTAAAATCTGGAACACTTGCATGTTTTTTACAGGAAAATAGGTCACAGAACTCTGAAAAATTTCTTTACTATGTACTTAAACACTAAACAAACTAAAACTTGACATAGTTGACAATTCATTGATAGTAAACAGACAACTGCAGTTAAAATATAAATTTAAATATAAATTTATAACACATTTTGCTGCTTATATAGCCTAAATGATTCTACAGGAATGCCAAGTAAAAGTATTATTGATTAGTGTCAGTATCAAGAATATTTTACGTATATTGGATTTTTTAATGATAATTTTAGATGTAAGCTTGTATCCGTTTTTAGTATTGAATACTATTATTATTATAATTGTAATTAAACATATAATTTAATAAATTTTAAATATATGCCAGGTTTTGGACTTATTTACTTCTGTTAAAGAAATGACTAAGGAAATGGCTCACCATCATCCTAGCAAGCACACACTTACTTATATGGGAAGTAATCCTTCTACAGATGCTGCATCAAGCAAATGGCACCATTATGAAGTGTTATACGTTGGTAAAATTAAGGTAAAGCTACTATATTGATAGGAAATATATCTTCATTAGTTATTCCTTAAGTAATGATCGTTTCTATATATTATTAAGGTATCCCATAAACGTGCCCCTCCGCTGTTTATTGATGAATCTGTCAATAAATTTCGTAACCTAGAAAATGAAAAAAGACAGAAAAAGAGTGAGAAATTGGAACCAAATGAATCTTACAGTAATATGAGTAATGGAGAGAAAAAATCAAATGAACCAACACTTCAAGAAATAGCAAATATCACATTGGAAAGAAAGAAAAGCCTGCCCGATATTTTTATGAATAAAAGATCTGTAGATAAAATGGAAGAGGTAAAAATAAAAAACAACAATTAATAAGAATCATTAATACACAAAATAATTCTTCTTAAATATTTATTTTTAATTTGTTGTTTAAATATTTATATATAATTTAATGTTTATTTGTGTTAATTGTATTTAACTTACAAAATTTAAATTTTGCAGCCAAACTGTGTGGGAATACATTTCCTGTTATAGTATTATATGTTTACATTTGAAAAATGAATTACCGTACTTAAAAAATACAGACTATTTAGAAATATTTAATGGTCTGTTTAACAAAAAAGAAAGTAACTTCGAGGATAAAAAATTTTTATCATCATTAGTGTAAATAGTTTAACAGAAATATTTGCAATTACAGGTAGGCCTCCTACAACGCGGTAGATACGTTCCTTGAAAATACCCTGTTGTGGGAAATTGCGTTATAGGAGACACCAACTTAATACAAAAACTGGGATTCACTTCTAAAAAGAGAAAAACTGCCTTTTATGGTGTAACATTTTCATCATTTTTTCAAATTTATGTACATAAAAAGCTTAAATAAAATTCAACATCATATAAAAAGTAAAAAGATTATGATTTCAAGTCAAAATCAAAAAGAAACAATGTTATGCTCAAATTCAGTCCTCATCGTCACTTATTATAGTTGTTCGAGAATGTTTGACTGGCCTTATTTCAAGATCTGAGCTTGTTCCATCAAGTTCCACTGCACTTATGTGATCTGTTGCGATTTTTCTGTTATGTGAAAGATAATTCGTTTCTAAATACCCTAAACCGTGTTGTAAAAGTACTGCATTGTAAGAAAATTTCCGCATTTTTCCAACCGCATTGGAGCAAAAATGCATTGTAAAGGTACCGCGTTGTAGGAGGCCTACCTGTACTTATTTATCTTTCACTGTTTACACTAAATTCATAGTTATAATTTTGTTGTTAGATTACCAATTACTATTAACAATATAAAGTTAAATGGCTACTTCTGTCTGGATATAATACTGATATGAATTCATTATAGAATTTTTATAACAATGTGAAGAAAAAAATGGTTGCAAGAAAATCTATTACTAAAAGGTAGTTAGATCAAAACTTTTTCTATCTTTAGTATCATTTATCAATTGAAAATATTCAAAATGTGATCAAGGTTGTGTCAGCTACATGTTTTGCTATTATAGATCACCAATAAAACTCTGTATCAGTAACACATTGCTTTATTTGATTGTTTCCATAGAAACTCATTTTTTATGTTAGAAATAATTGCTGAATTTCAAACACAGCTAAATTATTTAGGCATAAAACTATTCAGGTATAATATCTGGTGTTAGAGGCAAGCTGTTTCAATAATGCTTATTGCTAAGTTAAACTGACTTAAAAGCCAAACAATTGCTGAAGATGATAGGCTATATTACTAATACTGTTATTAATTAAATGCTAAGTAATTTGGCACTAGGTGTTAAGTACCATTTCTTGCTAAATTTAATTATTTTAATAATTAATTTAGAAGGTTCTGGAAGAAAAGAATTAGCCCAAAGCAGGACTCAAACCTACAATATAGCCTGATGTAATTCGGCAGTCGTTTGGCTTTAATATATAACTGTCGAATTTGGATGTTTATATTTGTATAAACTGATTTCTTTTAATATGTTGAATTTGCATTTATTTCTAAGTTTAAGGAATTGATAGTAGCTAATTAATTAATAATATAGACTAATATGGATTTACTGAAGTCAGTTCATGTTTTGTTTTGTTTTACTTGTGTACGGCAATGCAACACATGGGCAATTTGCCAAAGGATGATGCTTCCTAGAAGGACTTTCTATGGGAAACTGGCATCTATTTAAGTGTTACTAATATGAAGAAAATCTGGAAAACTCCATGCAGCCATTTACAAGGCATGAACCCATTACCAATTATAGATGTATGGTGGATTTATCCACTCTGCCACTGATGGGCACAAGTTCGTATTATCAATTCAGAAATAAACACAAATTCACTTTACATTTTTTAATTGTATAAAATCAAAGTTTTGACATTATTTCATCAGTTATTTAATATAAAATGGAATTATCAATGGATAGTTTTTGCAAAACTTGTGTTATTAATAACACTTTTAAATCAAGTAGATATAATATTTAAAATTTGTCAAACTTTTATGATGATTTAATAATTTAGTCTGTTGTTCTAAATGTTTCTGCTTTTGATATTAATATTTAAAAACTAAATATTGTAGAGTCCATTTTGATAAACCATTAGAGAGAGAAAATCAATATTACTAACAAGATTAAATATTATTTTATTAATTTAATTAATTTAAATGAGTGATATTTATAATATTTAGTCAGTTAATTAAATTTTCAAGTAATCAATATTGTTAATTAAAAAGTGTTTTCTTCTTTAAAAGATTTTCAAAATTTTTCAACATATATATAATTGTGGTCTTCAGACCACATGTTCTGTTGCCTATTTAGTTCACAGGTGAACTAAATAAAAAATATTATTTCTGATCAGTAAGACTAAATATCTGCATCCATAATTTTCCAGTATAATAAGTCCTGTTAATTGATAAATGTACTTAGTATACAAAGATAAATTTAAGCTATAATTAAGGACACAAAGGCATAATAATTAAACTTTAAGTTCCTTGCATTGGAGTCATAGTGTGTGTGATTTATTTCATTGAAGTTTTTTTGTTTTGTTCCTGCATGGGGAATACTCTAAAGATCGAGTACTTCCCCACATAATATTAAATTGTATAGATGTAAAAAAAAAACAAGTATATTTTTAATTTTATGTTAGTGAAAGCCAAGCTAGCACATTCAATATGACAGCTATTCATTAGAGAGAACAGTGTGATTTTATATTTTGGTATTTGTTTTAACTCTTCTCTGTTTAACCCACCTTATTCTTTATTAAAAAGTAAATAAATAACTTGAGGATTTGGGAATAAAGATGACTAGAGCATACTGCTATATGGAGTGTTTGCTGCTCCATATATGTACTAATGCTATCTAAAATTATTTTTTATTTGGAATGTAATATGTTATCAGTTTTATATGGATATGCAGAGTGAGTCAACAGTCCCTTGCACCCTATCTGTTCCAAAATATATTAATTAATTTTATGACATATTGATTTTGTTAATATGATTACATAGGAAGTCACATATGGAGAATCTGATAGACCCTTTGTTGTCCTTGAAAATTCATTTTCAAGGTCAATAAAATGTTCCATCCAATATCTTTTGGTACTTTTGGAATGAAAAGATGCAAAGGACTTTTGACTCACGCTGTATATTAAATTGGTTAATTTATAAGAATTTAATGTGTTAATTGAGGTATGTATTATTAATTGACTTATATTTTAATGTTATTCTAAATTTTATTATTACTTAAAAATAAAATATAAGGTAATGACATTATTATTATTTTAATTTTGATACTTTACTATTAAAAATGCATTCTTTTTAGTAGGAAATAACATCATAAGACTGAAATCTAATAAAAATTAAATTATTAAAGTGACTCCTTGTATGTTTGTTAGCATTTTGGTCTCGTGAAAAATACATTTTAAGCAATTTATATATTTCAAGTTTGTTAATTATTATTTTTAAGTTATTTTATAGTTACTTAAAAAAGATAGGAGTTATTGAGACATGGTCAATATGCATTAAGAATCTATTTATTCAATTATAAATTTTACAAAAAGAACTACAGTGACTATGATATAGTAGAACCTCATTATAACAAACCTCATTATAACAAACCTCATAACAACAAACATTCAGATTTTCTCCAATTCAACCGCTATAGGAACTCATAACAAAATCTTTCAGTTGTACGAACATATTTATAATAAACTTTAAGTTTAATGCTCCTTTTTCTGCAGTAATAGAATTCTTGCAGTTTTCACTTCACTAAAACAACCTACTTAAACTTCTTACCCTCTTTACTGTGTTGTAAACACACGTGGTGAAAAAGAGTCCAACAAAAAAACTTCTTTAATTTTTTCACCTGCATTTGATAGTTTATACAGGATTTTCGTTTGGATTTCGACACTCCTTAAACAAAAGTTATAAATTTTTGGACACTCAGACAGAATCGTTAATTTTAAAACTCGCGACAAAAGGACTGACTGAAGATATGCGGTGCAACACAAAAGGAACGTGAAAACTTATAATTAATTACTTAAAACTACTTATACTAAAGGAAAGGAAGAAGGGATAGATGATAGGATAGAAGAATATAAAGAACCAGACAAGAATGGGTACCCAAATTTAGTTAGTGGCCTCGTGGTGGTGGCTAGAACTTAGACCTTCTTAGATGGTACAAATTTCAATAACCATAGAGTTTGAAATTTCTTCTCCTCTCAATTGTTTCTTGATAAGCTTCCAGAGGAGCTCTTGAATAAAAATACTCGGGTTTCTCTCCTTTCTTTGCTACCTTCGGCCTGCTGCCTCTTTTGTTCTTCCATTGGTGTGAAATTGACTTGGAGACCTCCACAAAATACGTCCTTACAGCTCGACATCTAAGCCAAAATTGACCAGTGTATTTCTCCTTTAGCCCCTCCAGGCTATCCGTTTCTTTTGTCTTACAATCAGGTCATCGTGACCCGCAGAGAGAAGTTTCCAGAAGGAGAAGGCCAAGAAACAAAGGACAGAGGAAGAAGGGAAAATGAAAAAAAAATATATATATATATATATATCACAAATATATATATATACACAAATAAAATATACAAAAAAAGTATGGCTTAAGACCACAACTATTGTCATCCAACTGGTAACAAACTGTACCCAAGAGAAAGGAGCAAACTTGGAAGCAACTACAGTAAAAACTCATTATTTTGGAACTCGAGGGACCAAAAAAAACATGATTTCAATAAAAATGGAGTCAGAATTTTCTAATCTTACTTAATTGTACTGTGAGTGAGTAAACGAAAATCTCACAGTACAATTAAGTAAGACTTGATTTCAAATTATCCAGGTTTGAATTATCTGAACATTTTTTTTCAAATCAGAGTTTTTTTGTAATTCTTAAATAAAATTATAACTATGCTTTCTTAAACCTGTTGTCGGCACATAATGCATATATAATTTACTCCGGTGCTGAAGTTGGAGTCATTTCTGTATTTAAAATTATAACATTATCTTCCCCATTCATTTACAAATGCATTAATATTACAAGTTATTACTTAGTAATTTAAGCTATTTTGAAAACCGTCAGTTGGTGTGTAATTAACGGAAACAATGAAAACGTAACCATATTACATTTAAAGTAAGACCTGAAATTAACATACAAGATAAGCTTAAGTGCTTCAATCAGAATTACTGCAAATTTTGTCTTGAGTTCCAGATTATGAAAATCGTCTGATCTGATGAAAACAAGCTTTATTAAAGACTAAAGCTATAAGTACACATTCTATCATAAATATGCATGTGTATTTGATGTTTGGAATTATTGAAACAATAGATTTTTGCAAGAAATGTCCAAAATAATTAAATGCCAAACAGATGTCTTCCATAATAATACACACAAATTTTTAAAATTTTTTAAAATCAAGTGTAAATCTCTATATCCCTGGCCAGGACAAATAGTACAGTTATGAACTAACGGGATTTCAAACTATTCGAGTTTGAATTAACAAGGGTTTTCTGTATAACGTGTATGTATGTATACATAAAACAAAAATGTTATGCTAACTACAAAAGCACATTTAATAAATTATCATTATTGTAGTTAAGCTTATAAATTAGTCTAATATGTAGTTGTTTATTTGAAATATATCACATACAAATAGAAATGTTTATTGTTATATTTCTGATAAATGATTTGTACTGTTCATTTATTTATCATAAAAATATATACTTAAATATGTTTTCAAATTTTATGGAATAACAATCTGTTTAGTCATTAGACAGAATATAGATGTATTGAAAAAAATGACCAAACTCAAGATCTTTTATTAAAATATCTTAAAATACTTTAATAATATGATTTAATAAATGAACACATTCATTAATTGCACTGTAATCTTCTCATTTCCTATGGAAATGTTATAGAACTGATAAATAATTAGAATAACAGATATATTTATTATATACAGTAAATATTAGCAAAAGATATTCATTAACAAATTATATTTATTTTTCTAAACATTACTCATTAATGTAAGCAGAATCATTAATTAGAAAATTTCATAATTAAAATTGTAAACTTGTTTGTGTAATCTCCTATTTAATTGCAATTATTCGTTTGTCTGTTTATTTATTACAACCAGATGAAATTTTAATTTGATTTATTGAACATTTAGAAATTTCATTTTCTCTCTTCTGACTTTACTAATTTAATTAGGAATTATTTTCCTAGCATTATAATAATCCTTTAATATTTGCATATGTAAAACGTAATAGTTGAATAAAATAAATTTTAGAATGATTTTAACGTTATTAAAAATTATTTCAATTTTGTTAATATTTTTAATCAATAAAATTTGATATAATTTAGAATGTATTTATGCTTGTACAGTGGCACACTCAAGATTTAATCCTGGAGGAGCTGAGCTAAATGGATATAAAAATTTTAATGCAAATTCAATACTGTGGGGAAGTACTCAATCTTTAGAGTATTCCCCGTGCGGGAACAAAACAAAAAGAAACTCCAAAGAAATAAATCACACACTTTACGACTCCAATGCAAGGAACTTAAAGTTTATTTTAGTCCTTCCAATCACTACTCTGTCCCTTCGCTGTAACAGACACTAAAACAAAAGAAACAACACAAAAAATAAATAAATAAATAATCTCGTGACTCTATCGTCTACATGTCCTCTCTCTTTCTTCTGAAAAAGTCCCTCTTCTTCTGTTGAGCATGTGCGATCTCCCCCTCTTCCTCCTTGATCTGGGTATTTTTTTCGTTGTCGTCGAAAACGCGGCCCATCCTTTCTTTACTCTGCGGCCCACCCAAGGATCACGCAATAGAACATGAGATCTTTGGACCACATATCTCCCTTCCTCCCATTAACTTTTACAACAGGAAGCTTTTACGCTATGGGGGCCTGTCCCTCCTTTACACCGTGAACCACCCAAGGGGTTGGTTACAAGCCGGTTAGGCAACAGAACACGTGGTCTTCAGACCACATATCTCCCCTCCTCCCATTAACCTTTACAACAACAACAAACAGAAAATTTTTTTCTTTACACTATAAGTAATGTTGGGCTCACCAATATGCTACATTTTGTAACTTTACAAAGTTTAAGATCTAATTGTAGTTTCCACGACTCAATGCACGGAAGTCGATTTGACACCTTCTCAAGTTGTACCTGCCGCTTAAACTATCTTCAGTTTGAGGTATTCTCTCACCTTGATCCTTATAATTCTCATCATTTTCTGGTAGAACAGTTTCCCTTTGTCTATATGCCCTACGTTTGATTTGTTCCTCCTCTTCATTATCTTGTATCTCGTCAGCTCTCACTGGTAATTTTCGGGGCGTACGGCCTCTCTTTTTTCTAAGATTAGCCAATTTGCTCTCGGGACCAACATACCTCTTGAGCCGGTCAATGTGGACTGTTTGGTCATCCCCATCTTTACATCCCCTTATTCTTATGTTCACTCTGTTTATCCTATCAACTATGCGGAAAGGCCCCAAATACTTTGCAGAGAAGTTTCGTTTTGTAGGTTCATGAAGAGGTAGTGCTAGCCATACTAATTCCTCTACTTCAAATTTTTGGAGAGAGCGGTGTCTATTCCAATATTCCCGACTCATTCTTTTGTTCTTGTCACTCAAGGCACGCGCTATTTTATGCGCAGTCTCGAGTCTCTCCATGAGATCTGAGCGGTAACTTTCTATGTTCTGGTTCCACTCGACTCTGTCTATCTTGTCACCATTAGGGAAGCAGGGGTCAAAACCGTAAATTAAAAAATTGGGCGTCTCACCTGTGGCTGAATTTACAGCATTTCTATACGTGAACATGGCTGCTGGGAGGTGGGTATCCCAATTACGATTATCCCCATCTAATAATGCGGGCGATAATTTCAACAATTGTTTTATTAAACCGTTCGATGAGGCCATTAGATGTGGGACAGTATGCAGTCGTCACTCTTCGTTTGACCTCTAACATTCGGCACACTTCCTCCATCATACTAGATGTCAAATTCGGTCCTCGATCCGATATTAGTACGGTCAGGCACCCGAATCGGCAGACAAAATTGCAAAAGAATGCCTCGGTGTTTGCATCTTGGGAGAGGATGGCCACGGCTTCAGCGTATCTTGAGAATAAATCAATGAATACGAGTATATGGCAGTTTGATCGTTCCGTTACTAGGAGTGGTCCTATACCTCATAAAGCAAACTCTTGCCCTGCCTCGCCTAATGGCACCACAGGGTTAGAAGAGACTATGCCTTAATCATGGGCTTGGTCTCATACCATAAGGTAGTCTTGGACATCTTTTAGTTGGGCCACCAGGTACATCTTTCAGGTTCCCATCCGTTCCCTTAGGCCCAACGCACTAACTTTGGCATAACTTTTGTATATATGCAGCCTGTACTGCATTTTAACTTTGCTGTGTCGTATAGCTCACATATTAAATACTTTAAAATGTTCAGACATTGGACAGCGGGGTATTCCTCCCTACAAGAAGGAGGCACTCTGCGCAGTGCGTCCACTGAGCTTTATAGATCAAGTAGATCTATAACCCTTACCATCAATTCCTTTAGTCTCTTTAGGTTCCCTTTACTAGCTGCTAGCGTTCTAAGCACTCGTTCAGGGGGCATACTTCAGTTGACCTGGTCGGCCCCTAGGCAGAAGTCCTCAGTTAGAGGACAGTCAAGCACGTAGTGTTTCATGTCTCCGTGAGGACACCCACAGGAGCAGCTACCATCTCCTTGTCCGAATTTGGACTTGAAGTGGGGAAACCTCCCGTGTCCGGTCAGTATTTGCGTTTTGTACCAGCACAAACTTACTGGAGTAAGGCCAACATCAGGCACAAAGGCGTAGGTTGGCCTACCTACTGCACTCTGAGTCCAGCTCTCTTGCCAGTGTGTCATTGATCGCTGCAGTAGAGTACCTTTTATGTATGTTGCCGAGGGTTCCACCGTCCTCGTTACAAATGGGCCCCTGGCCCCCCGCCTTGCCAGTTGGTCGGCACGCTCGTTACCCAGGATCCTGATGTGGCCTCAGACCCATCTCAAAGTAATGTGTCGTTCGTGCCTCGCCCTCAGTACCCTACCTCTGATCTCCTGTACCAACTTGTCTCTGTAATATCCATCGCTTAAAGTCTGAAGTGATGACTGGCTGTCTGAGTAAACCATGACCGGCCCTGGGCCTGGATGTTCTAAGACCCACTGGGACGCCCCCGCCAGGCCCACCAGTTCAGCCTGGAACACGGACGCTTCCTCGTTCAGTCTGATTGACTGACAGTGCACTTCTACTTTGTCAGAGAAGACGCAGTACGCAGCTCCTACTAAGTTACCATCCTTTGAGCCATCGGTATTTATTTCAACACCGATATGTGTTGGTTCACCGACATCCCAGTCGAGTCCAAATCCGATACGCCGGATGGATCTTTAGCACATCTGTCTGACATCTAAATCTGACCGGGTACATCTGATTACAATGCTTTGCCTCAATGCCCTCCACAGTTGTCCTGTAGAAGGCTGCCTCTTGGCTTACCACCAAGGCCAACGGGAGCAGCCCAGCCAAGATCAGGGCCACCTCTGTAGACATAGTTCTGTACGCCCTAGTGATCTGCAGGGCAGCGGGTCTCTGGATCGTTAGCAGCATCCTGCTCTGTTTGACATTGGCAGAATCCTTCCACCACACCCCACAGGCGTAGCAGATAACACGCTCTACACTCATCTTATAGATGGATTGAAGCACTTCTCCGCTTAGCCCATAGTCCTGTCTAGCTAGTCTCAATAGTTCTTTCTCGAACACTCCTCAGATGTGGCGTCCAACATAGTGTCTGGTCGATGATAACACCGAGGTACTTCAGCTCATTCACCCTTCTGATGGGGTTGCCCTGAATCCGGTATATTGGTTGGCGAGCCAACACACCAGTCCGGGCCACCGTCAGGGCCTCTGACTTTGTGGGGCTGAAGGACAGATTGTGCAGCTCTCCCCAGCGAGCTCGTTGCCGTGAGTCTCCATTCTGCTTCGGCTGTAGCCAGCAACTACTAACAACAGATCGTCAGCATATGCTTGCAGCTGGACTTCGTCTGGTAGGACTAGTCGCAACGCCGTGTCTGCTAGAACATTCCATAGTAGGGGCCCATTACAGGACCCCTGCGGACAGCCCCTTTCCAGTATCCTCTCATACCTATTGCTCAGTGTCTTGTATACAACACAGCGGTTACTCAGGAAACTCCTGGTAAGTGCAACGAGGGTGGTTGGCAGGTTCGCCTTCCACAGTTCACCCACGATGGATGGCCACCAGACGTTGTCGAATGCCCCCTCAACGTCCATCAAAACGAGCGACGTGTGGAGGCCCTGCAAGCGATTCTGGTGGACCAGATCAATCGCTCGGTGTAATGCATGGCAGGTCGACGTGTCTGGGCAAAATCCATATTGTTGTGGATGCAACATCCCTCTCCTGCTTAAGATGGAAAAATACTCTGTCACTGAGGATTCTGTCAAGAACCTTCCCAGGACTGGCAACAGGCTGATCGGTCTATAGGACCTAGGTTCGTTCTTCGGGCGCCTACTCTTATGAATAAACACAAGACGCGCCCGTTTCCACTGCGCTGGGAAGTGACCCAGGAGCAAACACTTCTGATACAGTACACGGAGCAAGCCAGGACATTCATATTGCAGAACTTGTACCATTTCGGCCGTGATTCCGTCATTGCCAGGTGCTTTCCCTTTCCTTAGGTTGCCGATGGTATGGGCGACCTCAGAGTCAGTCACTGGCTTTGTCGACACGGCCTCAAGAATGGGCAACTCTGCATCACTGCGAAGCCGCCTCTGTTCTTTAGTGTCCTCGGACTGCTCATGGCACGGAAAGTGCGAGCGGAGCAATACCTCTATCGATTCCTCCTGTGTGGAGGTTAGGGTTCCATCAGGCTTTTTAATGGGCCCCAAGACCATACTACATTTGAGTTTGCCCACCAGTAGCTTGTAGGGTAGACAGAACGGGTTCTTGTCACTGATTTCCTGACAGAATCTGAGCCATGAGGTCTTTTTAGCATTGTTTAACTTATACTCAGCATTGGCCCTCTGGAACTCCAGTTTCCTGGTAGCCCGAAGGTCGTCGTCCCTACAGCGTTGAAAGCGTCGCTGGAGCGCCCTCGTGCGCTTCCTCAGGACACTCAGTTCCTGGGTCTACCAGGGAACTGACCAGTGGTTATTGAGCCTTCTCTGCACGAGTGTGTGGTCTCCCGCTCTTCTGACTGCATGGGTGAGTTCAACCACAACTTCCTCCAGATCCTCGACACTCTACCGCAGAGACACGATTGATGATATCGGCCGTCTTTTCGACGAGGCATTTGCTAAATCGATGGCAGTTTCCTTCAGTCAGCTTGTAGCGCCTACTTGGCCACTGGGGCGAACCACACCCCACCTCAAAAGAGATGAAGCGGTGGTCACTACAGCTTTCTGCATTGATAGTCTCCCACTGCGAGGTCAGTCTCAGCATTGCTCCACTCACGATGGTGAGGTCAATCCAGCTCTCGCCCGAAGGAAAGGAAAAGGTAGCAATCCCAAACAGATCGTTCAGGACATGCATCCCCCATCCCTCCAACGTACCCTTCATTGCATTCCTGTCAGGATCGTCTATGGATGAGCCCCACAGCAAGTGCTTGGCGTTAAAGTCGCTAGCCAAGACAAGCTCACTACGGAGCGAGACAACCCCTTTGAGTTCGCTCAGGAGAACTTTCAGATGTAATGATGGTGGGCGATAACTGGAGACCGCGACCCAGCTGCAGGTGGGCAACCGTATTTCAACGGCCACCACGAGTTGCGAGACATGGAGAGCGAACAAATCGACGTTCCTTCGTGTTAAAACTACTGCAGCTCGACAATCATTACCTTCTTGGGCAAAAACGCTCTATTGAAGTGATAGGCTACTAACCTTTCCTTGTACTAAGTACGGCTCTTGGAGCAAGAGAACATCTATCTCCCGCTCAGCCACTTCCATCCTAAGTTGGGTGGTTGCAGCATGGCACTTTTTGACATTAAACTGCAGTACCCTGCAGTAACGTTTTTTGTTCCTCTGTGTGTAAAAAGGTGAGGTATCGAACGCGAATTTGTTCGTTATCCCTGATATCTACTGACTATAGTCAGTCCTGGCCCTTTCGAGTTTGCGTGCATAGCACGGACAGTTGGCACTCATTGCTGAGTGGCTGTATCCAACTGCAGGCCGAATTTCGCGTTAGCGCTTGTGCAATTAATGCACTTCAAAGTGGTTTCCTTGCACTCCTTATAGGAGTGGTCCTTCAAACATTGGCTACATTTTTGAGTTGCTGCCATACAACTATTAGCGATATGCCCGAAGGCATAACACGTAGCACCAAGTGCAAGCTATGTACTCCCTCACTCAGTTGCGGGTACAGCCCAAGTGGACTCTCTCCCTTTGCACTAGGGTGTGGAAGACCTTGGGAGTAGCATCAACAACCCAGTTGACCAAGCCTCCCTTTCTCTTTAATGGGAACCTAACTTGCAGGTCACCAGTCTGCGAGTTGAGGACGTTTTGACCTCTAATGGTCTCCACAAGACCTGCTTTTTCGATGTCTGCGCTAACATTGAAGATGATGAGCCATGGCCTACGCTTTTGGGGCAGTCAGCAGTTGACTGCCTCTCTTAGTGCTGGCAGCCCCTCCGTCAATTCCCTCTTAAGTCTCGTGACATCCTTGGCCTTTCGAAACCTCAACCAGGATGCCATTATTTCGTATTCTGCGCACATTCTTTATCCCAACGCCCAACTTCGCTGGGTTGATGTGCGTCTTTAGCAACTCTTGCATACGATCGCTGCTCATCGTGCTATCGGTAGGGTATACTAGGAGCATGTGATCCGTAGATTGTCCCCTTGTGGGCTTTGTCGCCACCCGCGGCCTATCTTGGCTAGGCTTGACGGCTGGGCGGGCAGCAACAGTCTCATAGGACGTACGACTCGGTGGAGCCTCTTTTCCACTTGCAGGCAGTGTGGATGGTGGGCAGCCATCCACTAGCCTTCTCAGTGTGGCATTCTCTGCCCAGAGGGAGCCTATCTCTACCTCCTGAGCCATGAGAATGGCGTTTATATTACTGAAAAGGCTGTAAATTACTGCACAGGTGGCCTTCTGGCACCTGCTATCCTGTTTGGCCAGGAGTTTAGTGAGATCATCATGGATCTCATCCAACGCGGCACACCTGCTCTCAGCCATCGCAAGCTTTTCCTGTGTCACAACAGGGGCCGATGTCGATGGCGTTTCAGCTTTGGCGGCCGGACTTATCTTTTTGGCCACCGTTGCAGTAGAGCCCTTTTTCTTGGGCCTGCCTTTGCTTTTGGCAGCGGGATTCCCCTCCGCCATGGCCACCATAGCTTTCGCAGCTTTGTCCTTGGGTTTATCACTCTCCGACTCCGCCACTTTGGCTTTGGCCGCCTTCGCCCGTCTTTGTTTACACCTGGTCTTGGCGTTATTAGGCGCGGGCTTCCACTCGGATTCTTCAGTAGAAGAACCAGACGCAGTGTTAAACACTTCCCTCCCATCGTCACAGGACGAATCGGAATCTGACTCGCTGCTGACAAGAGGGATGGACACTTTGACAGTGTCTACTGGCCCGTCCCGCTCGGGCTTCTGTGGGGGGTCATTGGCAGTTTTGCGTTTCCGCAACTGCCTACCCATTGGCTCTGTGGTGTTGACCGCACCACCACTAGCCTCCGCATGTTCTTTTCCAGCATCTCCTTCGGAACCGCCGACGACAGGAACAATAGGTTTCGTAGCTTCACACACACTACTAGCCATAGCACACACTTGTTCTTTTGTCATCATTAATAAAGGAAAAATAAAAAGGAGAAATCGGGGTGGTCCTGTCCTTCCACGGGTGCCCAGAATCTGTTCAGACTTCAGAGAATGCGTTTAAGATCCTGCTTTGGCTTCAGACTTACTGAGGGTTCTATTTTGGCCCTTTTATTGCCGGGCCGTCACTGCCTTGGCCCGCTGCCGGGACAGCTACCCATTAATGGCTGCCTACCCCAAGTCACCCCAGCCCAGCTGGTTGCTTGGCTTGGGCTGCCCCATCCGCCCTACTGGGAAACCTTTTTCCCGCTTTGAGTCCTCCGAGACCATATACGGCCATCCAATGCATCACCAGGCCTTTAAGCACTGCTTCCCCCCCAGGACATGAAGGAAGTTGGCCCTATGTTCGAGGAGCGGCTCTGCCAACTGTCTGTCAGGATAGACATCAGCTAGCGGGACCCTACTAACCTCTGTAGGTGCATACATCCCCGTGGCCACCAGCAAGGCTTCGGCTATGGGAGTGCGACTCCTCGCCCTACTAGCTTCGGCATGCAGGTCGTGGCCCTCAGATTAGCGCCCAGGGTGTGTGCAGCACCGGGGCCTTCCCCCTGGGAAGCTGATTCTTATTTTACCGGACAGAAGGAGCTTTACGTGATTTGCGTTACCATGGGTGAGGCGTAGTTCATTGCATTTGACCGCCTACGTAAACAAACACCAGCCCGCACCACTGGGCTCGATGCGGGAGTTCGCTTTGTGTGTCTCAGATACTGAATTATCTCCGGTTTCCTCGCTGACGCGGAAATTGAATCCAGAAGCCCAGCGACCTCTGTGGCTAGTCAGAGGATTTCTCGGATGAAAACGACAATCATCTCACTACAAGCAGACGAATTGACCGTCGCGAGTAGGAGGACTCTGGACCGTTCCACCGAGGTGGAGGGTCCCTACCACATTACAGCAGTGCCCCTATCGAGTGATGCCGACCGACGAGTGCTGAGACTTCCATCGGCAGGACTACCAACTTTCTATACATCCACAAGAGCCGAATTATCGGGCTAGAGTTGGCTATAATAAATAAATAATAAATAAGACAATTTGGCACTAGAGCTTGGCGTTAGGCGCCATCTCTTACTAAACTTAATAATTATAATTAAATTAAATAAATAATTTTAATAATTTGGAACTGGAGGAAAAGAAATCGGCCCGAAGCGGGACTCGAACCCGCAACTTCTGCTATCCGTGCAGACACGTTACCAGTTACGCTACCCGGACCTTCAGTCCAATCGCCTCCTCCAGTATAAATAAGCTAACATGACGACCATCGACGGTCATTACAATGCCGGCTGGGGACACATCAAGTGCCCACGTCCTCCCAAGGCACTCAACCGGCCATCGCAACCCCGGCAAGGCGTATAAATATAAATAAATAACAACTAACCCGTTAGAAAGCTATACATCCACAAGAGCCGAATTATCGGGCTAGAGTTGGCTATAATAAATAAATAATAAATAAGACAATTTGGCACTAGAGCTTGGCGTTAGGCGCCATCTCTTACTAAACTTAATAATTATAATTAAATTAAATAAATAATTTTAATAATTTGGAACTGGAGGAAAAGAAATCGGCCCGAAGCGGGACTCGAACCCGCAACTTCTGCTATCCGTGCAGACACGTTACCAGTTACGCTACCCGGACCTTCAGTCCAATCGCCTCCTCCAGTATAATTCGGCTCTTGTGGATGTATAGCTTTCTAACGGGTTAGTTGTTATTTATTTATATCTACCAACTTTCGTCGAACAAGTCCATACAACTACACTCCACATATCTCGTCCGAAGACAAGTTTTCCCTGGGAATCCTGTTTGTAGCGGCTACAGCGTTCATCCCCCAGTTCTGGACTTACTGAGGGCTCATTTTGGCCCTCTTATTGCCAATACTATTAGGAATGAACCTGTGCCTCAATCACACCAGTCTCCCTTCTGTCTCGATGTGAGTCTTTTGTATTATTAAGCCAATTCACAGCTTTATTTGCCATCTGCCCAACGGAGATAGGTTCCAGATAGGGAGACACTATGGAAACTCCATCGGGAGGCTGCGGGCAAGCCCACTACACTCAGATGACTGGCTGCCTTGAGGCATGACACGCAGACCCAAGGCCTCTGATACTCTGACACCTCTGGAACCTTCGGCCCGAGTTTTACAGCTCCATCAGCGGTCGAGACCAAGACGAATCTTTCGAGATCCCATTACCCGTCGTCTCTCACCGCTAGGCCCCCCACCGCGGCAAGGCTGGCTTCCTACTCGGGGGGGGAGTGGTCCTATAAGATCAACAGAGACTTTGACCATGGGGCGCGACGCTATTTTGAAATCCTGGATGGGGGCTTTTCCTTTGTGACGATTATAACGCTGGCACACCTTGCACACACTAACGAATTCCTCTATCCTTTTCCACATCTTTGGAAAGTAGAAATAGCATTTAACTGCAGCAAATGTTTTGGCAATTCCCATGTAACCAGCAAGGGGGTGACAATGATGTGTCGAAATAATTTGATCGACTGCACTTTCACCAACACATCTTCTAATCATTCCGACAGTCATCATCTATTAGGTGGTAGTCTCTTTAATCCAAATAACGGTAGACTGTCTTACAGCTAAACAGGCTTAAAAACTCTTTTATTGGTTTTTTAACATATGCATTTCGGACCAGTTTTATGAGTCCTGATCCCTCATCAGTGCTACAGAAAACAAAGGTTTTTTATTAACATGAGTGACGCGAGTACGAAACAATAAGATTTACAAAAAATTCCTTAAAAAACATTCCTAAAAAACATTCCTTAATACCTTTTCAGTTCTTCGTATACTCCTTATTAACTATACAGTGCTCACTGGGTTCTGTTTTCATATTCGTTTTTACAATATTGTTTAATTCCTATTTACCCGTGTACCTACAGTAGTGCTACAATTAATTATAAAGTTTTCAGATTTTAACCGTTATTCGGATTAAAGAGACTACCACCTAATAAACATAAATACAGCTACTAAAAAAATTTTAATAAAAGTCATCATCTACTTGGTTAATTCGTTAATTGTCACAAGTTCGCTGTCGATAATATCGAAATTCTCTATAGGCATATCCACCGTGTCGTTTGGTCTCTCTATCCCAAGAATTTTACGTTTAATTGGACCGAAAATTTTATCGGTGTCCTGAGACTCTGTTATAAGTTTGTCAATCTCTTCCATAGGTCTAGACTGATTCAATGTCACATTATTTGTAATCACATCACTGTGAAGTGAAAATCCGCTTGCCCTTGAGAGAAAATCCGCAACCACATTCTCTTTTCTTTTTACATGAGCCAAAGTTAGATCATATTCGCTCAATTCCATGGCCCATCGCATTAGGCGTTGGTTGTGATTCTGCATATGTTGTAGAAATACTAGTGGTTTATGATCGGAATAAACAATCACCGGGCGTTCGAGTACAAGATATCTAAAATGACGTAATGCTAGGACGATGGCCAGACATTATTTTTCCACAGTCGAATACATCCTCTCGTTTCCTTGCAGCTTCTTACTATAAAATCCTATTGGGCTGACATGTTCATTCTTCCCCACCCTCTGGTTCAACACTGCCTTTATGCATCCCTCGCTGGCATCGGTACTCAAAAGGAATTCGCTCCCAAAATCAGGATGTCCCAAAGTTTGGGTGTTAACTAACATTTCTTTAATTCTCTTAAAACTCTTTTCACGTTTATAATTCCAATCGAATTTCGCTCCCTTTTTAGTTAAGTCGGTTAAGGGCTGTACTATATGGGCGAGATTTTGAATAAATGGTTGGTAATAATTGACCATTCTGAGAAATGCTCTAACATCCTTTGTAGGAGATGGCGCTGGTACGTCCGTTATTGCTTTGACGTTCTCAGGGTCAGGTTTGATTCCCTTTCCGTTTATGATGTGGCCTAAGTATCTTATCTCAGGGACACAAAATTTACACTTCTCTGGATTTAATTTTAGTTCTGCTTTATCTATGGCCTCCATAACTTTATGGATGAGTGATATATGTCCGTCTAAGTTGCTAAAGAATAGGACAACGTTGTCTTGGAATACAAAGCACGAATGTCCTATGAAACAAACCAAGACACAATTCATCACACTCTGGAAGTAACGACCACTGTTTTTTCTGCCCTTGGGCATGCGACACAGTTGATATTTCCCCCAGGGCGTGGAGAAAGCAAAAACCTCCTTTTTCTCCTTTTTGATGGGGATCTGAAAGTACCCCGAGCTCAAATCAAGGACTGAAAACACCTTACTTCCTCTGAATTGTGTCAGAATATCATCAACTCTCATCATAGGGAAGTCCTGACTAATGGTTACGTCATTTATCCGTCGTAAGTCCAACGTAAATCTAATGTCTCCATCGTCTTTGTTTACAATGTGTATGGGAGAGTTCCAAGGAGAATTACTCTCTTCTATGATTCCAGCCTCCAGGTAGGAGTTTATTTTCTTTTTCAACTTGGGAAGCATAATGTGGGGTATCCTATATTGCCGGCTGTTTATCGGTCTAGACTCAGATAGCTCGATATCAAGGCAAAATTTTGATGTTCCTGTTAGGTTTTCAAGCTTTGAGGAGAAGCAAGAAGAAAAGGTATGTATCAAGTTAAACATTTTACTTTGGTGGGGAGGAGGGATATGATTCACCTTTATTCCCTTTGAAACTGTACTTGTGGCATGACTCATCACTGTGAGCGTACACTCGTTACTTTTGTCTTCCTGTGCCCATGTGCTGATTTTATATAACAATTTGCATATCACTTCACACTTTCGCAGGAAGTCGATTCCAAGAATGGCGTCATAATCAACAAATGTATTTGCTTTGACGCTCCCAAACTTCTGTTTTATGATCTTGCCACCACATGAGTTTCATACAAATTACGGATTCACAAGTTACAGGCGGTCCACTTATTCCCTTCACCAATAGGGTTTCGTTGACTATCTCGCAATTATCTCCGTCTAGTAGCATCTTTACTGTGTCAAGATTCATTAACGACCTTTCTGACTCTGTATTGATGAAAAATCAGACCTTCATTGTCCCAATTGCTCCTCTGCATACCGGTAAACCATTACTGTTTTGTCTTATGTTCAGGGCCAGCTTACAAACATGGCTGAGCTTGCAATCCTGGCCACTATTGCAAACCCTTGTTAGTTTAACTGTTGTTTTGTTTTTGTCGGGCAGTTACGTGCAATATGTCCCGGGTAACGACAAGTGTAACACACATAGTCTGCTGCTTCTCGGATCTGGTCTTTTCTGTTAATGGTTGTCATTCGACTCATGTTCTCTGAAAGTTCTTCCACCTGTCTTACAAGGTTCTCTACAGTTTCTCTCAAATTGCCTTCCTTGTGTTCACCTGCTCCCTTACTGTTGGTGACATCCTCCTCAGTTTTTGTGGTGGTTTCTGCTATATTAATGTAACATATGCTCTCTTTACGAAAAAACCTTTGCTCGATCTCATTAGCCTTCTCTGCCAGTTCAGCTGCTTTATTGAATGATACGGGTTGATGGTTCAGCACTTCATGACGTAAACAAATATCTAAGCCCCTAATAAATTGATCCAAAAGTAGTTGTCCTTTGTTAGGTTCAAGATGTGGATTAGCCTCGATCACTTGGTCAACCGCTTCACATAGGCAAACACGGAACTCCCATAGATCTTCTTTCCGTTGTCTAATACCTGTATATTGTCTTAAAGCCTCTCTGCCATCCTTCATGCATTGTTGAAATTTTATAATGATTGTTTCCCTTATTTTATCATAGTCTTCTCCATACATAGCCCGGGCCTCATTAAGAAAAGTTAGAGGTTTCCCTTTTAACCTAGCACTGGCTATTGTAAGGTAATCCGACTTTCTCCATGCAGCTAGCTTAGCAACGTTTTCAAATTGTAAGAAAAATTCTCTAATCGAAATCATGTCTGATGATGATCCTGTGAATGTGGGGACCATTCCGAGGTATCCGGCAATCAATGGTGGACACATCGCCGACTGTTCTGCTGAACTAACCTGGGTTTCGGATTCCATTTTCGTTGATTGTGTTTTCACAACCTGAACTACTATAACTTGGTGTGAAAATGGAGTCTTGAGAGCAAATCCTGTTTCGGACGCCAATTATGTGGGGAAGTACTCAATCTTTAGAGTATTCCCCGTGCGGGAACAAAACAAAAAGAAACTCCAAAGAAATAAATCACACACTCTAGACTCCAATGCAAGGAACTTAAAGTTTATTTTAGTCCTTCCAATCACTACTCTGTCCCTTCACTGTAACAGACACAAAAAAAAGAAACAACACAAAAAAAAAATCTCGCAATTCTATCGTCTACACGTCCTCTCTCTTTCTTTCTTCCGAAAAAGTCCCTCTTCTTCCGTTGAGCATGTGCGATCTCCCCCTCTTCCTCCTTGATCTGGGTATTTTTTTCATTGTCATCGAAAACGCGGCCCATCCTTTCTTTACTCTGCGGCCCACCCAAGGATCACACAATAGAACATGTGATCTTTGGACCACGTATCTCCCCTTCTCCCATTAACTTTTACAACAGGAAGCTTTTACACTATGAGGGCCTGTCCCACCTTTACACCGTGAACCACCCAAGGGGTTGGTTACGAGCCGGTTAGGTAACAGAACACGTGGTCTGAAGACCACACTGGTAATAAATACTCGGTGACTGCTTGGGAAACATATTGTCCTGTCTGAAGTATTTACCCAGCAAGGCAATGACACTGAGTGGATGCGATCAAATTGATTGGCATCCCTGAAAAGAGAGACACCTTACTAGGCCCCTCAAATACTTCTTATTTGATATAAGCCATTGCCAAGATAATCATTTAAGTCAGCATCTCATCTAGTTAGCAGCATAAGCTAACAACAAGAGAAATTGGTCATGTTGTACTAAATATATATATTTAAATCTTTAAAATCAGAATAAAAAGAAAATAAAATAAACATCTTATCAAAAATGCTAACTAAAAATAGTGGAAAGAATGGAAAGTAACAATCAAAATAGTAAGTTAAACTAAAATCTAAATTTCCAGCAAAAATTAGTGTAAAAAAGAAATGTTTTTAACTATCAAATTGAAGTTCATACTGCAGATTCCATACACGAATGCCATTTAGCAATAAACTTGGGAAGTCTCTTGACAAGATATGCATCACAAAATTTAAATTGTCTGTTGGTGTAACTGCCTGAATGTGAAATGGTCTTTCCTAATTCTAAAAGGTGTTTTTAGACTGTTTTGTTTATTTTCCGAAAAAATTACTAAACAAACCAGTCAGAACTCTATCGTGTGGATCTGGTGTTCCAATTGAATTTAATTTGAATTGCATTCATTCAGGAGTTATTAGTTTCTCGCAAAAGAACCTGAGAGTTCAAAAATGTTCTGTTTATTAGAAGACGCACACCGTTAACAAGCTCAGAGGTATGTTTGTTTACTTTACTCTGGTGTAGTATCACGGTTGTTTGAAAAGATTACTACAGTAACACAACAAAAAGTATTACAGTGAATGCCAGTAAAGCAGATTTTTTTTCTTTGTTATATTTTTAAAGAATTTAATATTGTTTCTCTTTATTTAACCATAGTAAGCTTAAATATTTTCATTAAATTTATTTGTAATTTCCTCAAGAAAATAATTTCAAGTGTTAGTTAAACGTGTTATTCAAGTTAAATTTATTTTTAATAGAAACACTAAGTAACAGTCAAAACAATATTAAAGGAGTTCATAATCATTTATAAGATCTGTCATTTATCATTTTATAGGTAAAATTCTTCTTCTTAAATCATTTCCATACAATAACTAAGATTTTTATTTATTTATTTAAGTTTTTTAGGTATCAAGAGCAAAAACTGGCCAACCCAAAATAAAATTTAAGACAAAGTGTCCTCATAGTCAAGGATGTAAGGTCATATCTCAATCGCTTTTACAATTATAATTTGTGGAATTTTTTACTTGATTCCAGGGAGAGAGAAACACCCCATTTGTCATTTTACAAATGCCCATGGCATGTTCTAAATTAGCGTTTCAAAACAGTTTGTGATGTATCATACTATTGTACAGCATAGTACAGTGGTGCACTTGGGATTTAATCTTGGGTAGCCAAGTTTGAACTGATTAAAACACTTTTTTTAATGCAAATTCAATAAAATTCTCACCATGAATTCATAAATAGTATAGAAATAGAACACATGACACAATATAAAGAAAATAATGAATTTTAATTAAGAAAATATTTTTGGAAAATTTTCTAGTGTTTTATTTTGGGGTGTCAGAGCCTCTTAGCCCCTTATAGGTGGGCCATTGGTATAGTACATGTACTATAGTGGTAGATTATCTTATATGCTATAATTAGTTACAAGGAATGGAATAAAATTATAAATTTTGATGTTGCAAACAGTTGTACTGTACAAGGATATGCCGAAATATATCTTGTTATAAAGAGAAGGGAATGTAACGAGGACCTTACAATGTACTGTACGGAACAAATCGGACAAACCAATCTTTCTCAAATAGTTTTATTAATCGTACAGAATAAACAACTAATTGCCTGATTCCTACAGACGACGATATTCTTACCAATTATAAGAATGGCAACGGTACTGCGATCGGACTAGTAATTACGACAAAAATTATAAACTAATACGCGATTAAACTAGGAAAAATATACAATTCTTTACACAGAGGTATATACAGTAGCCATATTTCAAGTCATACATTGTTATGAAATACGGTTTCCTTTGTCAGCCACACGTGGTTATTACTTGGCTCGTCACATATATATCATTTAAGATTTTACGTAAATAACGCTCTTACTAGTGAATCGGGTGATCTTAGAGTCTTCTTCAACACTTGTATATTCTGAAGAGTAGAACCACAGCCGGATGGAATTGGATTGTCTTTTAAGATTCCTCTTCCTTTCTATCCTATCTCTTCTTTCTGTCCAATCTCGCTAGATTCTCCCCGCATAAAAAGTGGCTCACACGTGGAAGCGTTTCCCTTTATATCTCCCACCATCCGGGGCTTTGTCTACGACGTTTGCTTTTTCCCGGCCAATCCAAAACCGTGATACAGCCATGACATCAAGGGCGGTACAGGACATGTGACAAAGATGGCTGCGTGTTGCAACTAAAACACGATACTTAACATTTCAAAATATCAAATTATAACAATAGTCGCGGAGCACTACACAGTTAATTTGAAATTCATTCTTACATTAAAATTGAAATATTATGAATTCAATACATTTGTATTAAAATCAATATTGAAGTGTTTTCTTTGATTGAAATGATATAATTAACATTTAATGACAGTTACTTTAGATCAAGCTGATAGTTATGAAAGAAAAATAAAGCGTGTTTTCTAATTATAGCAAAATTTAAATCAGCAGAAAATCACTATTCAGATGACTTGCCTAGAGCAAGATTCTTTCATGAAAGCACTTACATATTTAATATAGCACTCCAAAATATTTTAAAATGCAACAACACAAATAAATTATCAAAAATGTTAGAAGTTACAAAATTAAATTTATTGTCACAAAATTTCAGTTGTTTTTTTTTTGTTCTCACTTCCACTGACTCTTAACTAGGACTGTGTGTGTGTGTGAAATTTTGGGTGGGGCGAGCAAGAATGATCCTTTACAAAAGATGTTACAAAGAAAATAATTAGGCTTTTGGCACAGCATTACAATATTAACACCACCCCTTGCTTAAAGGACATTCTAAATGTTTGTAATCGTACAAACATTTTACATGTTAAGTCTGCAAAAATCCTTAAAACTTCTTAGTTTAACTTTGTTTACAGCTTTTGTCAACACCTCCACTTGATTGTCAGTAGATGAAATGTATTTAAAGTCAATTCAGTTCTTTTTACTTCATCCTGAATAAAGAAATTTTCTATGTTGAGGTATTTGATTCGTTCCAAGAGAGTCTTGTTTTCGCTAATAAATCTATCACCTTTGTTATTGCATGATACTGTTGTGGAAAATTGTTGTCACACATCTATCTCCCTAAGGAAAGAATGCACTCATGCTATCTCTTTGTCAACATTAACCATTGATAATAACAATGCTTTGGCTTTGGATAGTGTAACATGTTTTTGTTTACAGCTTTACCAAGAAATGATGTTGGTGCCAAGTTTTAAAATATGAGGGCTGTTTCTTTTTCAACCTCCAATGGTTCATAAAACAAAGACAAATGTAAATAACAAAATGAATTTAATACCAAAAGTTAGTTACAAACATCTGTTAATCAAATCAGCTGTTAATCAAAAGCAGAAGCATACAGATTACTTTTCGACATAATCACCAAGAAGATTGAGGCATTTGTCTATCTGTGGATGAGCTTTGAAATCCCCTTTTTATAGAGTATTGCTGGCCAGTGACTTGAGATACCTTAACGAAGTTGTTTTGAAGATTGTCATTAGTGTCAAACCTCTGCCCTTCTAGCCATGTTTTCAGTTCAGGAAAGAGGTGGAAATCTTCATACATTAAAAAGTTTCAAGCTGGGCGGAAGTCTTCATCACCTTTAAACACCCAGTGTATAGCCCCAATTTAGCGCCGAGTGATTTCTACCTCTTTCCTGAACTGAAAATGTGGCTAGGAGGGCAGAGGTTTGAGACTAATGATGATCTTCAAAACAACATTGTTAAGGCTATCTCAAGTCACTGGTGACAACATTCTATGAAGAGGGGATTTCAAAGCTCATCCACAGATAGACAAATGCCTCAATCTTCATGGTGATTATGTCGAAAAGTAACTATGTTTGTACCTAACTTTTGGTAATAAATTTGTTTTGTTATTTACATTTGTCTTTGTTTTATGGACCATTGGAGGTTGAAAAAGAAACAGGCCTTATATATTCACTGATGGATTTTCTGTCAATGTGATTTGATGCCCAGTCAGCATCACAAAAACTTGACAGCTCTTCTGTGTCTGTTTTGTAATGGAGCTTGTAATTTTTATTTTCTTGAGATATCAAAGTAATGTCTTCACTGCTTACTGAGACACTGAGTCAGACTCAACATTTACAAAAAATTCATCCTGATTTTAGTTAAACAAAAATGAAGCTTATAGCAATAATATTCTTGGATCTGCAGGTGAAGACCGTAAATCTTCAGGTTCTTTTTTTCTAAAGAGAGAGAAAGACAAGAGAAGAATCCTTCAGTGTTTTCTATGGAGTTGACTGCCCCTGGGCATTGTTATGAGAAAGTCTGTTGAGAAGGTGGTGATCAGTTCAATTTGAGTCAAGGATGAATTGTAGAAGTCAACCAAGTAAGATGCAGTGCTATGAGAAATCAGAGGGAGAAACACTGTGTCCTCGAATTCAGAGTTTTTATCATTTTCGGTCCCTGATCAACCACTTTGATTGGTTATTCTTCCTTATCCCCACTTCCTAATTGGTCATTACTCATTACTAAGAATAACAAGATCTGAACTCAGATCGCAGGGTGAGTCAAAATCGACATTTAATTCGATTCCAACCAGAGATAGTTGATCTTACGACTTACATTGCCTAGTTTTTCTTTGCCTAATTTCTGTGAAAAGGTTTCTCCCCACTATTATATTTAATATTTCCCTTTATGGACATAAAAATTATATTTTATATTAACAAATTTAGTGGTTTTTAGATTTTAGTGTGCTTCCGGGGCATTTCTGGAGACTCACACTTTCTCTGTTTGTTGTTCTGGAAAAATAGGTATCAAGAAGCAAATAGATGAATCATTTCCTTGCTAACCAGAAGAAAATTATATGGTATCATGTTATAAAATATTGGGCTTCAATTCAATGTGATATATAATATTGTGTACTTAAAAAAATTAATTTGAACTGAAAATTCAAAAATTTGTTTCATTTTGTTTAAATATAAGAAAATGTACATTGTTTTATGAATGAAAATAAAAATTTTTATTATAAAACAAATGCACAGATTATTTAATCTGTGTTTTATAATATAAAATTTCAACTGTTATATTGTAATCAATGAGTCACTTAATTAATATGGTACTTCATTTTATTAATGAATGTTTAATGTCTGGAAATGTTTGCAATTTCTACAGTTTATAAGAATTGTCATAACATTTTAAATTATTTTGTAAACTTAATTACCCTAATTGTCATATATTTATAATTATTAAGCTGTTAATCAAATTCTTTCCTTTTCAGGAGACACCAGCAGAAAGTGAAACAAGTTGCTTAGCTGCAAATTCACAGACATCAGAAGACAATGAAAAGATTTCCAATTTGTCAACAATTTCAGAAAGTTGTGATAAATCTAGTCCTTCCAAAAATTCTTCTTCAGAGAATTCACAAGAATCTTCAAATACTTTAATTCCTCCATCAGATCATTCTCTCATCACTCATACTCAGAGCTTAGATGCCCCCACAAAAGAAACTATAATACAAGATCTAGCAAAATGTGCAAAACAAGAAAAAATCGACGATAAAGAAAATAATAAGCCCATAAAACCAACTAAACAGACTTCACTTCCTCTTTATTGTGGTCCAACTGATAACTTGAAACAAATTGTAGGAACTTCTAGTTCGGTGAGTCGTCAGACTCATAACCGAACAATGTTATTTGTGATAGGACAATTGGAATTGTGTCTTTTAAGTACTGATAAGAAGCAAGTGTTACTTAGAAAATGTTTCAAAGATATTTCTCATTGTTCCCAGGTAAGTAGTTTTAAAAAGCAAGTTATTATTAAACTACATTACAGGTATATGCAGGATCTATATATATGAATATAAGAACAACAACACAATACTTGGATATACAAACAAAAATTACTCACAAAGTTAACCCAAAATCCAGCAATTAACCAATTGCACAAACGGTTTCATCTACTTTCCAGTAGACATCTTTAGGTAGAATGTTACGATTCTACAAAAAAAATTCTTTATTTAGAATCGTACATGCTGCATAGTAGGACACCACACCTACATAGTAGGTGTGGTGCCTCATTCACCACACCTACTATATTATATACACCAGAGCCAGGCACCACACCTACATAGTAGGTGTGGTGCCTGGCTATTGGTGGATATAGATGATGTAGAATTTTCATTGACTTTGAAGAATTTTTTTGTAGAATCGTAACATTCCATCTGAAGATGTCTACCGGAAGGTAGACAAAAACATTCATATAATCCATACAAAATTGCTAGAATAAAAGTAAAATCTTCACATAATTCATCCAATTGTATAACTTGCACCTATGGGAATTGTTGCTACATAAGTTTATAATTGCAATTCATAACTAATGTGTAACTCATATCCTCTTTTAAATTGTCTTTTAAATATGTTCTCTGTACAAAAATACAGTAATCCTTATTACCCTTTAAAAAATTTCATCAGAATACATCATCAAGATATAACAAAGGATAATGATTCCATTTGAAAACAAATTAAATAACCATAAAACATACATTACAAATTGTTAGACTTGTCAACTTCTAGGAAATTATAGAGAGGTTGCGACCAAAGTTTTCATCTCTAACATGTGAACATCGAATGTTTGGCACTGCCATCTCGATGTTCCAAACGCCTTTTGTCAAATTTTTAGGTTTACAAGATGGCAGCACTCAAAGTTTGACATTCACGTTTTAGAGATGAAAACTTTGCCTGCAACCTCTCTAATAATATAACTGATTAAACTTGTAGAACCGGTTGCATGGCAAAGAACAAAGGATTACACAATCTGTTTAACAGAAAATCAGTGTTGGGAAAGGGGAAAGCAAACAGGAAGTCATCATGATTAACAATTCCTAAGGGATTGTTACCAGTGCCATCAACTTTTTATTATATAACTTTTTAAATATTCATTACAAAATCATTATAACATAGTACATTCATAATAGATTACAGGCACTCCCCTACTTACAAACTTTCAGATTTATGAACAATTTGACCATATGTCTAAAATTTAAATTTCACCTGAATTCTGAAGGTCTCTTGGTGGTTGTGGGAAATGTCAAAGTCAGTCTTCAGCCAGTATTAAATCATAAATTTTTAATAAATAATTAATGTGTGTTTATTTCTATTGTATGTTGTCATGTTTTATTTTCATACAAACTCTGATATTCCAACAACACTGATGAAGTGGTGTTGAAATTGGTAACATTGCAGTAATGGTGTTTTTTCATTAATGTTTGTAATTTTGATAAATTTTTATGATCAGTGCTTTAAAAAAGTTTCCAAAACATAATAGTAAATCTGGCAGTGGTGATAAATACAAGAAGTGTGGCTCTATTACCGTGGAAACTAAACTCGACATTATAAAACTAAGTGCGTTAGGTGAAAAAAACTGCATTCAAAACATCCAAAATAAACAGCAGTGAGCAGGTAAACAAGCATAATGTATTGTAGAATGCCCCTGTAGAACAAGGTCTGCTGGGCTAGACAAAAACAACAGACAAGTTGTCTTGCAGTGGCGTGCCGTCATTGGAAGCGATGGAAGCGCCGATTCCACCTTCCAATGACCTTCCTGTGTATTTTATAAAATATAAATTTTCATATTTTAACGTACTTTGAATTAATTAAAATTAATATTTTATTATAACTGCATTATGTATCTTTTACAAATTTCTATACTACATGCGAAAAAAACGATAAGATTGCTATTGTATATTCGAATAATTCGGTGGCGGAAGGAATGTCGAAACCGGGTCAGTTTCCAATCAGACAGATTATATAGGCTTTGGCACATGCAGTTTACAGAGCACCAACCTCGCCCGGTTTAGCTGGTAGAAGCAACACACGCATAGAGCATCTAATTTTATATCCCGGACCAGTTGTGAGCTGTTAGCCGCCTGCCTGTCAACTTCCAAGCAGCCAGATTATAGGCATTGGCGCATGCGCTTTACAGAGCACCAACGTCACGGTTTAGCTGGTAGAAGCGACACACGCGTAAAGAGTACGCGACTTTATATCCCGGAGCGGTTGTGGGCTGTTAGCCGCCTGCTAGATATTCGGCCATCCTCGCCCGATTATGTGAATCATGAGCAGACTAGATCAACGGCGGGCAACCCACGGGCCAGCTACGGCTGGCGAAAAGTTTCTATCCGGCCCGCGAGATCTTTAATAGATTATTAAATTGGAAAAATAACTATTAATTAGTTATTTTTCCAATTCTTTGTAATTTTCGAAAACGATAAGAGAAATAAATGTAGTAATTAACTTTTTATTTATTTATTTCATATTTGCAGACTAAAAAAATTACGAGTCACAAGAAGGCGTCAATTAACTACTACAGCGTGGAAAAAAACATAAAATTTATTCTGGCCCATGTTACAAAAAGGGTTGCCCACCCTAGACTAGATTTATAACAACCCAACCGATAGGAGTTTACTGGCACGTTTTTATGATAGTTCTGTATAGTTGACAGGAGTTTAAAAAAACTCCATTAAAATATTTGATATATTTATTCTGCATTTATTCCGCTCTCCCATCTTATATTACTTACGGATTTCGATGTTAAACCGGTGATATTACGATTTAGTATGTCCCATCTGTAAGGGGATGCAGGAAAAACTTGTACAATTCTAGTACAGTGTTAAAAATTAACTGTTACTTTGGCAGCGTCATTTACAACCAAATTTAATGAATGAGACGTACAGTACGTACAATGGTACAAAAAAAAACTCTAGAATTTATTTTCCTTAAATTTACGATTTATATATCCGTTGTCATAAAAATTTGTCTTTCCACTGTTTTCCCAAGACTACAGATATTCAGGTACAAAGTAACTGGTTTCGACTTATTTCTACTTAAGAAGTGACTAAATAATTAAGAGATTAGGGAATGGGGACATAAATAAAATCCTGTTGAAAGAGCCAGAATTTTACTTCAACAAAAGCTTAACAGAACCAATCACTCGCTCAGTACAGTGGGAAACTGATTTCCGTGTACACCTGGTATTAAAACGAATTAGTTAGAAAACGAATGAGTATTAAGTTTAACATAGTTAGATTTTTACAGCTACGGTGAGAAACGTTTAAAATTTACAACAGCCCTGTGGCGTCCTTTGAGATATACTAGTGATGCGACAAAAGAGGCATTTGACATTGACCGGTATCGGCACCCTCGGGATTTGGCACGCACACACTCACTACACACCTACCTGGACCGGCACTAGTTCCATCCATTAGCTACTCGTATCAAGATATTTGACTAAGTGGATTGTTTTAAGATTTAAAAAGTAAAGACTATTTTATGTTATTTTTATGTACGTTTCTTTACAAAGCTATATTTTAATTATAATTTTCTTTAAAAGTATATTAATACAATCGAACAATACATTGTACCAGGTATGTATATCCATCGCACATTTTATTTCACCGAGTAAGTTTTTATAATTTATTTTTAATTTTAGCCCTTATATCGTGGCTAGCGATTCAGAATGTAATTGTGATATTAAAAATACATTTAGAGAAGTCTACAGTTTTTACTGGCTTATCGAACAAATGAATACGAATGGACCCTAGACCAGTGATTCTTAACAGGGGGCCGCGGCCCCTGGGGGTCCATAAGAAGTTTGCCGGGGCCGCCAAATTATGCAAAATTTCCTTCAGAATATAATAAAAAGAAAATTGATGTATAATCCGAATATCGTATTGAAAAGTGAAATAAGAAAGATAAAGTTTTCCTATTTAGTTTTTATTTATTTATTTTGTATTTTTTCCTACATACAACTTTGTTAGTACAGAAGAAATAAATGTAAATATGCTACTTACACCGCAGTATTTACTTCTTTTATTCCAAAGCAATTTTAAGAAACTATTAATGCTTGGAATTTTAAAAATAATTAGGAAAAATAGTAGGCTTTGAAAATTTAAATATTTTTGCAAAAGTTATGCAAAATCCTTACTACAAGTGGGCGTTTTAGTTTTAGTTTAGTTTTAGCATCGACATTGGATCGATTTATCGACATGTTTCTTATTTTATTTTCTGTTAAAAATTAATGAGTTTTCATGTTTAATTGTGAAATTTGAATGTTATTTAAATAGATAATGAAATAATAAAATTATGATTTACATTCATTATATAAAAAATAAAGCAATAATAAAAAAATCAATTTATTATAGATAAATTATCAAATTATCAAATATAAATTATTATTAAAAAATGGGAGTCACAAAAAAATTATGAAATATTTGGTGGGCGACGAGTATAAAAAGGTTAAGAACCACTGCCCTAGACCATCACTGACGCGCAATTAACTGATTGCCCCTGGAAGTCGGCTTCTTACAGAAACACAGCTTCCCTGTCATCAAATGTCACGGCACGCCACTGTTGTCTTGACAGATATACTGGCTTTTCATTAATTCCCGTTGACAATCATGATATATACATAGAACGCGAACTATTACAAAATTGACAAATTTACAATGTCCAAGTAATAACACACGTTTTCACACTTCCCTCTCTTTCTTCCTCTCCTTTTAGGGGCTCGTGGCACATGATAAAAGCAAACAACAAAAGGTGCGTAACAAAAATACAAATTAATCTACTCACAATACTTTTTCTACCACATACAAACAATGGAAGAGAGAAACTAATACGTTCAGATGAAGCTTCCACCGATCTTCTTTCTCTTGAATATATTGTATCTTAATGTTAAAGTGTCTTTGGTTGGATGCAAACCGATCGCTGTCTCTTCAGCCAAATTTCTATCCTCCATCCTCTCCTCAATCTCTTATATTTCACACGTGGCCAGAACACCGCAAGCATGAACAAAAAGAAAAGGTGTCTACTACACGTGGGTTGCAACCTTTTATATTGTGCCAAGCAGATATCCTCCTCAAATGACCTCCACTGGCCAATCCAGCTGCCAACATAAGGTGTGTGGTGTGACGGGTTAATGAGAACCACATTATATAAATAATACACCACGGATTAACACGTATTTCAAATAAACGATATGGTAATTATTTATTTACAGTCAACTTAAATTACAGAATTTAAACCGTTTATTTCTCCTCGTTCACAATGCTCGTAGATCTGGTTACACGTGTGAGTCCCAAAACCGGCCAGTTTACAATCCGTTCAAATCATCTTATAATACTAATTAAAACTTACTTAAATTAAACTAAAACTACTGTTACTTAGATTAAAGAAAGAATATAGAAAAGTTATGTTAGAAGGGGATCCCTTTTCTTTGTTTGGCGAGTTGGGCAATTTGCAAAGTCTATCACAATTAATTGAGGATACAACCTGACCACGTGGACACCTTTCGGCGGGACGAAATATCCAATTATGAAACCTCCTTTATATCTTGATTGTTCCAGTCCTTTTACACAATCCTTCTGAATCTTCGTTGACTGAGCTTCTCTCTCTTGTTCCTTTCTCGTCGACACTCGTCTCGCTCGTACCTTTGTCCTTTCTCACCACGTGCTTCTCGTCTCGCAGTCTTGACTCAGAATGGCTAAAAGTTGTCCTTATGCCCTCTTACTCAGTATGGGGACTCCGCTAGCCCAAAACACGCCATAAAGTAATTATTTTTCTGTTTAGCAGGTTTAACAGTGGGAAACAAAAGGGTTAGTTGGAAAGATATATTAAACGTTAACATAGAAAAAGTTTAATAATAATAATACATAAAATACATGGGGGGGGTTTACCCACCACAGGTGAACTGAGAAAAGGTGGTACCACGAACAAAAACAAAAGGGGTCGAGGGGAAAACCAAAACAAAAAAAATAGTTGCGAAGCACTACAGTATTCTATTAAATACATTGAAGGATCAAACACTAAGAGTATGTGGTTATTCTGTGTACAGATGTACTTTCTTTGTTAGTTTGACTTAGGACAAAACCTTGGGAACCTAACCTTTTTGTACATAGGGGAGCAGCTGTATATTAGATACATTATATAGAATACATTAGAAATAACTTCAATCATTGTATTCCAACACAAATGATTATAAACAACTATTTTTTAAATTGCAGTTTAAATTAAAAATAATTTAGTTGTTTCAAATTCAATTTAATTTATACTTAATATCATCTAAATGAATTACAATTATAGAAAGTAATGCAAAATCAATTCTTATATTTTTCATTTTTTTGGCCTTAACCTTATTAATTTTATACATTAATGGTATGTGATCCCAAATATCCTATGAATATATTCAAATATTTTCATTAATTATTTTATTACTTTCATGAATTAAACTAAATTTAAATTAATTAATTTAAGAATGCAATGATTATTCAATTGTTATTTATGTTTTGTCAATAAATTGAATACAACAGAACCTCACTTATTGTCATTGATAGGTTCTTGAAAATTACAACCTTAAGCAAAACAACACACAACAAAATCTATTTTACCATAGACTAATTGATATAAACTAGAAGCATTATGTGACTTTGTCATATTATGATAGAATAGAGGAACAGCGAGAAAGAATAAGGCAATTTGAGAACAAACCAATAGATGTCAATTGCTTTGTTCTTGTGTTCTGTTTGTTTTTCACATCCATTTTCCATTAGACACGTGCAATGCTGTTTTTCCCCCTTAAATTCCATTACGCACACTCAATTGCAACAGGGAGCATGGATGTTATCACTTTGACCCTATTGTATCTTGAAAACAAAGTCACAAACTACCATTTTTTATTAAATTTTTGGATTCCTCATTGCAATTTTTAATCATATTTTAATTTAAAATAAGCTGTCCGTATCTGGTCTCAATTTTCCTCTATGCAATACCATTCTCAAGATTAACAAAGGACAGATAACAATGGGAATGTATAGGTCTGCGATTTGAAAATCGCAGTCCAATCATCTTCCTAGTAGATCCATTGCCAGAACATCATATGAACCGTGGAATGGAAAAGAACCTAATGTGCAACATTTAAGAGCTTTTGGAAGAACTATGTACACATTCCAAAAAAAAAAAAAAAGGTGAACAAAGTGAGGTGCTCTTGCACAGGAAGGAATTTTAGTTGGAACAGTGAAACACAAACTCTGACATGGATTTAACAAATCAGCAAGTGACAAATACAAATTCAAAAAGAGCAATTGAAGATAAAAGATAGAAATGAGGAAGACAAGATAAAGCTGAAGAACTTAGCAGCAACTACTGACAACAAATTAGACTCCAATTTTACAATTACAATTTTAGCCATAAAATTAAAGGAGTTTTGAGGATTATTTTTATATTTGATCAGAATTAAAATGAATATGTTATTATATAAAATTTTTTTTTTAATAGGGTATAAAAAATCCAGATTATTTTGGATTTATCTGTAAAGAAACATCGTTAACTGGTGTAGAAAGCTATATAGGTTATATATTCTGTTGTCAAGCTGCAAGAGTTGTAAGAAATACTTTTTAAAAAATTAATTTCAAATTCTTACATAAAATTAAAATTTAAAATATTTTCTTTGTTAAATAATGCAGGTAGATGAGATAATGCATACTTTGAAGCAAGCATTCCATAATGCACATCAAGATTATCAGAAACATTTAACACAAGGGGAAATTCTCTTCTGTGAAACTTGTCCTTTGCATTGGTTTCACCGCCTTTGTTTGGATATTGAAGGTAAGTTTATAAATATTTAAATTTTTTATTTTTAGCATAGAAGTTACAATACTGAATTTTGCCAATACAAAACCGATACTAGTTATTTTCCAATCGATTCAATGCCAATACTTGCTTCTATCCGTATTCTACAGGTGTTGGTAGCCCAAAATCTCATTGGTTTAGAGCAGTGTTTCTCAAACTTTTTGGTCCGCGACCCCTTTTTGCACTTAAAAATTTCAAAGGACCCCCGAAGAATGAGTATGTGTAGAAAAACATTCCGGAGGGAGGGGGTTAATTTAAATTCAGGAGGAGTTAATTTCTTTTGTTTAATTAATCTATTCCATGTTGAAATTTCCCTCCATTGTGTATCGCTTTGCGTTTAATTTTTGTCAATGTTAAGACTAACAAAATTTTTTAAAAAATTATTTCTTTATTTTTCACAAACAAAATAAATATATTGAAAAATATAAAAACAGAAAACATTATATTTCGGAAGTTAATCTAGTCTCAAAACTTTCCGATTCAGCACAACACAGTCCTCAGAAAAACAAGCAAAACTTACCACTCAAGATAGGAAAAAAGTCTTGTTCAAATACTGGCGCGCCCTTAAATACCCTCTCATGGTCGCGCCAGTGTTGCCAGCTAAAAATGCATATCAACTAAAATAATATCGGAGTATCCCAAGACATAGCCAAATATTGCAGTGCCACAGCACTAGCGGAAATTCAAATTTGCCTACTGAAACGCTTTCGGTTGATCGGTTTTCGGATAACGACGCTCTTCTGTATTTCTAACTCGACTTGCCTACAGACGCAACGCTGCTAGCAAACATCATTCCAAATGACAATACTGTTCTATCATAGTTTAGGCGGAAAGTGAAACTCGGGGGATTTCCCAATAGCGCACAAATTTATGAATAATATATTTAGGCTCGTATTTAAATATTTATATTGTTTTTATTATTTATATGTGCAATTTATTTAAGTAAAAATTATTTTATATATTTTTTATTTCTATTATTTCTAAACATGAATCCATAATAAATTTATAAAATATTTGAAAAAAAATTGATCTGGCATCAATTTTTCAGCGACCCCCCCTCCCAAATATTTTTCACAACCCCCACTTTGAGAATCACTGGTTTAGAGAATATTCATTGTGTTTATCAACCATTTAAATTCAAATATAAAGAAATAAAAATTTACAAATCAATTTACGTGTTTCTTTCCTATCCAGACGTAATTGTCTAGTTTGCCTAGGCTCAACTCCAGCCTTGTTTTTAGAAAAAATTCTAACAAGCTTTGAATAAATTTATAATAGTATAGAAAAATCACCAGATTGAAAAAAATCATTGAAATATTGCAAAATCTGACCACATATTGCCAGACCTTACAACATTGCTTGCACATCAACTGTCCATCACTAAATATCAGTTTTTTTGGATTTAAAATGTTAAGAGGAGTCAAACTATTATATATCTGAATTTTTTTTATGAGTATGCCTATAAATATATGTGATATATGTGGTGGGTTGTACAGAGTATACGCACACGCACATCCACACACATCCAGTAATACCTCAGTTTTCATCAATAATCCGTCCGATGAAAACAATCGGCGAAATCCAAAACTGACAAAAACCGAGGCAAATTTTTCCACATGAATCAATGTAAATCCAATTAATTCCTTCTAAACACTCCAAAATACATACCAAAAAGACATTTTATAGAGAATAAATATAGTGCTTAATACTAAAAACAACAAGAATTAATATAAAATGAATACAAAAGACTAATGTAAAGAATAAATGAACATTTAACATGGCATTTACCTTTCTGAAGACACTTCTTGGTGTATGGAAGATGGAGAGGAGGGGAGAATGGGAGAAAACACATGGGTTGTCCTTTGTTTTTGCAAAAGTAGCAGTGAGGTCACACGAGCATGCCGACAAAGTCTGAGGCAACTGACAAAAACCGAAACCGACAATAACCGAAGTCAATGAAAACAGAGGTATTACTCTATATATATACACATATGTTCTTCAAGTTTAATTGTAGTACACTTGTATATTTGCAGGTAAACTTAAAACTTTACAGACAGCTGGTGACATCTATTGACAGGTCTAGGAAATATTTTTGCATGATTTTTAAGTTTCACAAGATTTAGCATAGAATTTTCTAGCATAAAGACAAACATAGTGTTTAGTAGTCATTCACACTTGCTGTCTCCTTCTGAATTGTTGAGTTATTCGACACAGTCAAATCAGAAAAAAATATCAATTATAAGATGTGATATTTTTTTGTAAATTTTACATTTTTTAAAACCTGACTCATTCTAGGACAGAGAGCTTCCAGTTAATCACTCACCAAAGGGTTAGCTAGAGTTACTTAATTGTATTAAGATAGAGAAAACTTGTAAAGTGTGAAGCGCGATAGGAATACACAGACACGTGAATTCAATTAAAACGAAAAAAAAAAAAAAATTATAAAAGTTCCTGAATCTAAAATCAATTCAGTAGAGGACACTTGCCAAAAACTGTCATTAAAAATGTAGAGAGATTTGGAAAAGATTTTAGAGGAAGAATAAAAATTATGCATCTGTGAGGTGAATGAGCAAGATATGTAGACAAAGGAATAAAAATAAAATGAAACTTGTTATTTTGCTCGATACAATACAGGATTCTTTAAGAATGCCAACTAACACCTCTCCCACCAAATAATATGCACAAGTAATCACACAAAAAATAGTACAAGATCAATTCCTGATAAAAATTCTGTGATGACCTCTACCCGAATCAGTCGTCTAAAATTATACATAACTTACAGCTAGGTGCTTATGACTAATTATAACTAGTAAACTAAAAGAGGGTACCCACAACCTGGTGCGACATTCTAGTTGCAATGATATCGTGGAATGAGATTTCTTACTGGGCTAAGGAATGGTTTCACTTCTATCACTCTCTTAAAATCAGTTCAAAGGGCTGATAACGTTTTTTATTCCTCATAATCAATTCTCTCTCTTTCCAAAGTTCTCGTCTCTCCATGCGAGGCTAAAATGCACTGGAGAGACCAAATTTTGTCATCTAACCTCCTCGGGTTCCCACTCCTGAATGAGACACGTGTTCACCTTCTCGTCTTCAGGGTTGCATTCCATTCTTTTGTTCTAATGGATTAGTTGTCCACATACCAAAGAAAGAGGGTTAAACAAGAACATTTCAGGAAGAATAGACAAATAGGAAAGATAGAAGGAAACAGGGAATATACAATTTTAAAGTAATATAAATTTATACAAAATATACATTGGAAATATGGCATGTAACCACACATCTATAATGAAAAAATCTTTTTACTAGCTTCATGAAAGGTAATGTTTTTTTGAATTTCACATATACAAATAAGAAAATGTTAAAAATAAGTTAAAAAACAGCCAAAGTGCCAACCAGCCCACATAAGAGCCAAATTCTTGGAATATGGTGTCAAAAAACCTGTTCCCTGCCAAGTTGGCACTTGCCAAAAGTGACAAGAACAATTTGTCACTTGGCTATTGGTGACACATAATATGTGGAGAGGATGTGCTGTCTACCATCAGTTAGTTTTATGGTACAGTATGTTCTTCATCATGTTTGAATGCCTGCCATGGAAAAACTATGTGAAGGATGCATATTGGAAAAAAATTAAATATCAGTTTGTAAAATGAGTCAATACTGATATATCAGGCCTGTGATGCTTTAACTTATATTAAAACTACAGAAGACTAGAATAAGGAGGAGGGAAGAGCAATGGCAGGCTATATAGGAGAAGTATCTCAAAGCCCAAAATGATGGATTGTGGTAATGTCATGTCCTTCAGTATCTCAAAAGAAGAATGGTATGACATTGAGCAATCTTGTCATTTTGCATGTCTTTCTACACATGCAAAATGTGTGTTTTCTTCCATCCACCAATTATATACTCTTTCCCCTCACTCCCACTGAGTTTATTGCCTCTCTAGGCAATAAACCAGCAAGTAAAAGAAAAAGACAGAGAGAGTTATAGAAATATCTCAAATAAAAACTATAACTAAATATATTTATATATAAAAAGCCATGGCAGGTAACTGTCACACATATCCCTAGAAGTTACTTCCTGTAGTGTAGGCAGCAGAAGTCGATCTGTGTACTGCAGAGATTGTAATAATGAGCAGGATGATCTTGAGCTTGTTTGTCGCTGTTCTGAAATGGTGGATCCTCATTTCTAAAATGGGATGAAAGGATGTATGGAATATCTGATTGGTCATCCTCATCACCTCCTTGATCCTTTTTGTTCTCACATCTCTGGAGTTGTCCAGGTCTGCTGGGATATATTAAGTGGATGAGATATGATTTAACATGATCAATATGGACCACACATTTATTGTTTTGTGAACTCTCTTCATTCTTCATATTTATAGATTTGAGAATGTGAACCATATGATAGGGTTCAACCTACTTCAGGGAAAATTTTTCATATTTACTATCTCTTGTCTTTTTAAGGAACCACATTTTTTGCCCCAAACTAAACTGGTAGATGCAGATGCCCTTATATTTATTTTGTTTAGTTTATTAACCTGATTTTTCTTTCTGCTTAAGCTGTAAGCAGTGTCCCAGATGACTCTTAGCTTTTTCATCATATAGTCACAAGAATCATATGGGTTCAGGGCATTTTGGAAACTCGTAATTTTTGGGATTTGAGGACATTTCAGGTCAAATGCATGTATTAGGAAGGCAGAAGATTTGTTAATGGAAGAATAGGTTTTAATGTTGTAGGTAAGCAGTGCCAGACATAAGAATTGATCTCATTGAGTGTTATTGCTGTCAGATATGCAAGATATAACATTAATTGTCAACTTGTTCACACATTCAAAGACCAAGTTAGAACAAGGTCTATATGCAGTCATAATATTCTGTTTTATTTCAAGATCTTTGCATGTTTTCGAATAGAGAAGGTGTAAATAGACGATCACCTGTGAACAGTCATAACAACAAATAATAGTGTCAAAGATTGCATCTGCTGTGTTAACTGATCAGGTAATGGTGAGATCTTGGTAAAATGGGTAAAGATATCAATCATAACCAGTATGTATTGGTTACCTTTACATATAGTGGTAAGGGGCCCGATGATGTCAAAAGATATCTTTTGAAACAGATACTCTGCAACCTCCATCTCTTTGAATGGGACCTTTATCTTGATGGAGGTTATACAGTTGGCACTCTTTGCAATGCTCTATATAATGTCTGATGCTTTTCCTCATTTTCTTGAAATAGTAGTACCAGCTAATCAGCTTCACAGTTTTCTCTCATTTCCAATGTCCCACAAGTTGGAAATTATGAGTGTTTTATCATGTTATGTATAGCCACTCTCCCAATGAAAGTGCATCTTGTTTCTCAGGTCCATAAACTTTTTATTTACATGGACAAGATTAAGTCTATCTAATTGAAATTTATGTAGGATTAATCCTTTTTGGCCCATCTTTATCAGGCTGATGACTGTTCTTTAACAAAGCCATCTTGATAGGGCCAAAGAATTCATTGTTGTCTTGAGAACTTATAATCTTTTTTAGCAAGTTAGTCTTCTTGCTGTGTGGACTCCGCAAGCACGTGGTTTGCGGGTATGAAAGGAAGTGGAAATGAATAGTCGGTAGAAGCGTATAGATAAACAAACAAAGGTTTATTAATTACACACACAAAAAGGGGGAATTGATCGCCTGATTTAAACAGGCAAACAGCGTTCTTAACAAAATTAAGGATGACAATAACACTAAGATTACAACAGTAATTAATCGCGAGACTAAAACTAATACGCGATTAAACCTTAAAAAACTATACAAACATTTACAAGATGGTAGATACCGTCGCCGTATTTCGTGGGACACGTAGTTACGAAATGAGATTCTTCTCGCTGGTTCTTGTCTTTTTTTTCTTCTTCCTGATCGGCTGCTCTGCTTCGAATCCTTTCTCTCGTCTCTTCACCGCTCCAGATCCCCGATCCACGAAAGAGAAGAATGAAAAAAAAAAAATATCTCGACACGTGGAAGTCACCCGTTTATATCTCCCACCATCCGGGAGCTTTTTCTTTTCCTCCCACGTGATCCTCCAAATAGCGAATCACAAACCACGGCACAGCAATGACGACAACAGACGGTACGGTACACAACAAAATGGCTGTGCGTCACATCTAAAACCCGATACAACAACATATACGCGACGCGACATAAACGAAAAAACAAACATATAAATAGAACAATCGAACAAAAAAAAAAAATACATAAATATATACATATAGTTAATAGCGACGAAGCGCTACATATCTCCCCTCGGAGACGATTAACTACCGTAGTGTAGCCTACGGAAGTCAATCTCACGATGCCTTAGGTTGTACGGTCGCTTGCTTATGCCTTCGTCATCGCTATTCCCCTGCGGAACGTCGTTGCCAACACCCTTTACCCTAACATCACTGCTCCTCAATCTCCTGTTCCATCTCCCATCTTGACCCTCCTCTTCATCCTCTATTTCATGATCGCTAGGTTGCCTTTTTCCTCCCCTTTTTCTCTCCCCACGCCTAGTTTTTTCTACCGGTTCTCCGTAGCACATCTTTATACGGTCAACATGGACAGTCTCCCTGTCTTTGAAGTTACACCCTTCTACGCAATACGTAGTCGGGTTCACAACTCTAATGATGCGGAAGGGCCCTTTGTATTTATCCGCGAATTTATTTTTCTTTCCCCCCTTCTTTCTCACCCAGACCTTTTGTCCTACTAAAAACTTCTCCAATTTTCGCCCCTTACTCCCGTATTCTCTTCTTTTCTCGTTAAATTTGGTAGCGCGTTTCCCTGCAGACTCCCTTAGAGCACGAAGTTTTGTGATGAGAAACGTCCTACGCTCGTCAGTCGTGCTTTCATCGACGTGTTGTTCGAAATTCGGAATGCGGGGATCTATTCCATATAACAGGAATGCAGGCGACTCGCCAATTGCCAAGTGGTGCGAATTATTATAAGCGAAGCAGGCCGGATAAATCATTTCATCCCATTCCGCCCCTCCTCTCTCCGAGGACTTTGATATCATCTCTATTAGCGACTTGTTAACTCTTTCACATAACCCGTTTGAACACGGTCTATAGGCTGTAGTAATGTTTCTCTTGATCCCAAGCCACTTACAACAATCGGAGAACAGGGACGAAAGAAAATTCGTCCCCCTATCCGAGATAATAGTTTCGGGTGCACCATAACGACAGATTATTGAGTTAAAGATAGCATTGCTAACCGACCACGCAGTTTGATCTCTTAAGGGGTGAATCTCTACAAATCTCGTGAAAATATCGATCATCACAAGGATAAAGCTATTCCCTTGACTCGTCGTATTAAGGGGACCTATGATGTCGACGGCGATCTTCTGAAAAGGGGCATTAGCCACCTCATTCTCCTGAAATGGGGCCTTTCCCTTATGAATATTGTGCCTCTGACACTTTTCACAGGTCCTAACCACTTCCTCTACTTTATCCTTTAGGTTTCTGACATAATAATGCTTTTCGATGCTCATCATCGTCTTCCGTACTCCCCAATGCCCCGACAGATTATTATTATGAATAGCCTTGATTAACTCCTTGGAAATGTCTTCCCCCACGCAGACCTGGCTGTAATACTGATCGCGCGCCCTGAAATAACTTTGCCTATATAGGCATTCGTCCACTACTATATACTGTGGCATCTTACTCCTTATGCCGTTACCATCAGGAGTTCTCATTAAATCCCGTTTAATAGGTCCAAAAAATTCGTCTCTGTCTTGCGACAAACGTACTTCGTACCTATCAGGAATAGCAAAATTCGTGGCCCCTACCTCAACGTGATATACCCCATTAACGTTCCTTGACAAAAAGTCCGCCACATTATTATTCACGCCCTTAACGTGCTGCACCTCGATGTCATAATCCATGAGCTCCATCACCCATCTGATTAAGCGATTGCTTCCGTTTTTGATGTTACTAAGAAAGACCAAAGGCTTGTGATCGGAGAGAATTATTGTCCTTTGCCCCAAGATTAAAAACTTAAAATGCCTCAGGGCCATGATTATGGCCAAACACTCCTTTTCTATGGTCGAGTAATTAAGTTCAGCTCCCTGAAACCTCTTACTGAAGTAGCCGATCGGTACTAAGCCCCCCTCTCTGCGTTGCTCTAGCACTGCAGCAGCCGCTATCTTAGACGCATCGGTGTGTAAGAAAAAGGGTTCATTAAAATTAGGGTGTGCTAATAATGGCGGTGTGGCGATGGCTTCCTTCAACTTTTCGAACCCTTGTTGGCACTCCAGACCCCACGCAAATTTTTTTCCCTTCTTTGTTAACTCGGTAAGCGGTGCGGCAAGGTCAGCAAAGGATGGTATAAAATTTCGAAAAAACCCTACCGCGCCAAGGAAACTGCGGACACCTTTCACGCTCTGGGGCGCCCTCACCATTCTTATGGATTCGATGTTACTCGGGTCCGGACGTACTCCCTCCCTACTAATTATGTGCCCTAGATAACTTACTTCTTCCGCTAATATCTGGCATTTTTTTGGGTTAAGTTTAAGGCCTTCGCTATTCAGGGTGCTGATGACGCGATCGAACAAATCAAGGTGGTCCTCTAATGTTTGGGAAAACAAAACGATGTCGTCTTGAAAGACGAAGCAAGAGTTCCCTACGAACTTAGCCAGGATTTTCGTCATGACATATTGAAAAAATCTCCCACTGTTCTTACCCCCTTGAGGCATCCGGCAAAGTTGGTATTTGCCCCAAGGTGTGGAGAACGCGAAAACATGCCTTACCCTGGGATCCAAGGGGATCTGAAAATAACCCGCCTTAAGGTCTAGAACCGAAAAATATTTATTCCCATTAAGCTGAGACAATATGTCATCGATCCTAGCCATCGGAAAAACCTGCGTTTTCGTTATTTCGTTTACCTTCCTCAGATCCAGAGTGACGCGGAGCTCGCCAGAGTCCTTCGGAACGACGTGTATCGGGGAGTTCCACTCTGACGTGCTCTCCTCGCAAATTCCCGCCTTCAGGAGATCATTAATTTGTCTTTTGAGGGCAGGCAAGTAGCTGTATGGGATACGGTATTGCTTAACTTTTATCGGACACTCAGACGTCAATTCAAGGGAGTGCACGTGATCTTTGGTCCCCGATAACTCTGAAACTTCGTTAGCCATAGCGTTTGGATACCTTTTTAACACATCGATCACCCTCTCCTTAACCTTCTCCTCAAGGTGATCCAACTTCCATAACCCCGTCTTATCACCTAGCTCAGTGTTTATGTTAATGGAGAAATCCCCACTTCCCCTCAGGTTCGTACTATTCACAACTACCCTGATGCCAGTCAGCAGCTCTGGGTGTTGGCAAATAACATCCATGCCGAAAATTAAGTCATAGTCCGTCCCCTTTGGAAAACTCAAACTAGGAGCCTTAGCACATACCCTACACCCGTTCTCGAATCTACAATCGATAATTACAGCCTCATCACTTCTCAGGAGAGCACCTGACATTCCGCTTATACAGGAATCATTAAACACAACCCAGTTTCTATTCTGTTTTCTTATATTTTCAGCTAGCTCGTCTCTAATAACGGTCCTTTCCGCGCCCGTGTCGACTAGGCAAGTAACCATGGTACCTAACATTAGACCTTCGATTGTCGGTAACCCGCGCCTGGATAATTGGATCCTCGTGGTCAGTTCCAATCTCACGCTCTGGCCATCTGTCTGACCTCCCAAATGGCCCTCCATTAGTTTAAATGCCTACGCTTATTGCACTGTCTAGCCAGGTGCCCCTTCTCCCCGCAAGCATAGCATCTTCTCTCATTGCTCCACTTTCTATCGGGATTCCCATTTCCCTTCATACATCCTGTTAACGATGCGACCGACTCCGTCAATGCCCGTATTTGACCCTCGAGCTCTGCAATACGGCTGTTCACGCCATCCTCTTTCTCAGAGGACGAAACCTTATGTTCTGAATTCGTGCACACCTCGCTCATTATTTTCCCTTTTCCGCAAGCCGCCTCAATCTCTTCCTCTTCCTCTGCCCTACATATCGCTTGGTCCAAGGTGTCCGGATGTTTTTGCATTACCTGCCTCCGGATGTCAGTGGCCAAACCTCTCAAAAAACACTCTTTCACAGCGTTATCCCGGAGCGTGGCCAAGTTACTGTTACGAGCCACGGCGCGCGAGAACAAAGACCTTATGCGGATTCCGTACTCACAGACTTTCTCTCCTCTCTTTTGGGCTATTTTTAGGACTTGACTGAAAGGATCTTGTTCTTTGTCCCTCCGATCGAAGCATTTAATGAGACCCCTCTTTATTTCGTCGTAACTCGTGATGCCTTGGTCCCTTAGGTCAAAAAACACCGACAGTGGTTCACCCTTAAGCCTGGCCTGAACCACGGTTACTTTGACTTGCTCCTCCCAACCTGCGAGAGACGCCACGTTTTCCACCGTTTGAAAGAAGCGACATATATCCAAAACATCGCCTGGCGAATTCGTAAAGCATGGGATCATCCCCATGAACCCGGTAACAATAGGGACGTTACTGATCCCCTCCATTGCCAATCCGGATGATACTACAGTATGGCTTTCCATAAGGAAAGAGAAAAAAAAAATTTTCAAAACCGAAGATGTGCAGCGCAGCGACGAATACGTTATACAAATAGTAGGGCCTGGAATGTGCGACGGACAGAACGAAAATGAAATGAGGGGATGTACGCTAAACCGACTATTCTATATCCTGTCGCGGACGCCAATGTGGACTCCGCAAGCACGTGGTTTGCGGGTATGAAAGGAAGTGGAAATGAATAGTCGGTAGAAGCGTATAGATAAACAAACAAAGGTTTATTAATTACACACACAAAAAGGGGGAATTGATCGCCTGATTTAAACAGGCAAACAGCGTTCTTAACAAAATTAAGGATGACAATAACACTAAGATTACAACAGTAATTAATCGCGAGACTAAAACTAATACGCGATTAAACCTTAAAAAACTATACAAACATTTACAAGATGGTAGATACCGTCGCCGTATTTCGTGGGACACGTAGTTACGAAATGAGATTCTTCTCGCTGGTTCTTGTCTTTTTTTTCTTCTTCCTGATCGGCTGCTCTGCTTCGAATCCTTTCTCTCGTCTCTTCACCGCTCCAGATCCCCGATCCACGAAAGAGAAGAATGAAAAAAAAAAAATATCTCGACACGTGGAAGTCACCCGTTTATATCTCCCACCATCCGGGAGCTTTTTCTTTTCCTCCCACGTGATCCTCCAAATAGCGAATCACAAACCACGGCACAGCAATGACGACAACAGACGGTACGGTACACAACAAAATGGCTGTGCGTCACATCTAAAACCCGATACAACAACATATACGCGACGCGACATAAACGAAAAAACAAACATATAAATAGAACAATCGAACAAAAAAAAAAAATACATAAATATATACATATAGTTAATAGCGACGAAGCGCTACAGCTGTTAGCATTAATAACTATTGGTTCATAATATAATCAAGAGTCATTGTGTATTTTAGATAAGCAATCCGCTATAGTGTTGTCCTGGCCTTTCAGATATTTAATTTTGATATTAAAATCTGAAAACTCAGTCGCTCTCCTAATTAGGTGATTGTTATGATTTTTCATGTTTTTCAGGTACAATAAAGACTTGTGGCCAGAAAAGACCAAAACATGCTGACCTAGAATCAATGAGCAAAAATGTCAAATTGTAAAGATGATGGCGAGGCATTCTTTCTCGATTGTAGAGTAATTCAATTTTGCACCATGAAATTTGTGGGTAAAGGATCCCAATAGGACTAAATCTTCGCCTTTCCAATGTTCAAGGACGGCACTGATGTACTTGTCCAAGGCACCTGCATGCAAGAAGAATGGTCGTTCAAAGTCAGGATGGGCAAGAAAAAGTGGCCAAGTTGTGAAGTTTTTCAGTTTATTAAAACTACTCTAATGGCAAGTTATCCATCTGAATTTCTGGTGTTCTCTTGTTAATTCAGTGAGATGTGCCACCTTGGAGAATTTTGGAATGACTCCCTAAAAACCCCTACCGGGCCAAGGAAACTTCTGATGTCAGGCATATTGCTAGGGGCCTCCATTTGTACTATTGCATCAATGTTACTGGGGTTGGGACAGACATCTTTGTTATTGATTAGATGGCCGAAGTAATAAATTTCAACAACCAGAATTTGCACTTTTTTGGGTTTAGTTTAAGGTTTGTTTCATAATGAAATCACATTCTTTGATGCCTTGATATGTTCATCAATTGTTGAGGAGAATAGGACAATGCCGTCTTGGAAGACATAGCAGCTTATCCCTATGTATTTTTCCAGCAAGCAGGACATGGCATGCTGGAAATACTTCCCCGCTATTCTTAGCTCCTTGGGGAAGCTGACACATCTGAAACTTACCCCATGGAGTGGAAAAGCAAAAATATGGTGGGCAGATGGATTGATGGAAACTTGGAAATATCTAGACTAATACTAATACCAATGATCTAATATTGAAAAAAATTTGTTACCATGAAATTTATCTAGAATGTCATCTGTATAGGCCATTGGAAATTCTTGAGTTTTAGTCAGCTCATTTACCTTCTGAAGGTCTAACATTATTCTTATTTCACCAGACTCAGTACTATATGGATGGGAGAGTTCCATTCTGAGGAACACTCCTCACAAATACTAGCCTTTAAGAAAGTCTATTTATTTTCTCAACTTTTATTTGAATGGCAATTTGGGATTCAATACTATCTTAAGTTTACTACTCTATTCATATCACTAATTGGCTTTTGTACAAACTTAGAAGTGCCAGTGACCTCCTCCACACTTGAAGCAAAGATGTTAATATTTCCCTTTATTAGGTTAGTGGTTCTTTCACGATTGGAATTATTGACACCTGATAGATCAATCATTTTGAGGAATGCTATATTGGTATTTATATTAGTGCAATTTATGCTGTATCCATGACCTTTCTAAGGGTCATTACTGTGTTCAAAGACTATTCTTATGTCACTGAGGATAGATGGTAATTTATTGAAGAAATCCACTTCTAATATACCCCATAACAAGACCTTGAGGATGCAAATTAACAGTTACTGGATTTGAACAGGTACTGGACATACCTAACAATCTGGATTTCAAGGGCCCATTTGAAGATGGAAATATGACCATTGATTCCCTGGATCCTAACTTTATTTTTCACAAAGGAGTAATGATCATGAAACTGAAAATTTAACTTACTTAACAGTTTTGTATCAAGGATCTTTCAGCATCAGTATTACAAAATAACACTCATTATTTTGTCCAATAACTCCCTATATCACCAGAAGGTCCTTTATAGAAGTACCAACTTCAGCCAGTCTCGATTTGCTTCGTTGCCATCTTTTTCTTGTATTAAAGCTAATATTCTTTTAAAACTTATGAGTTTTTTCTCTTAATTAACAGCATTTTATGAGTTTTTATCAGAAAATTAATTTTTTTAATAAATTTATTTACTTTTGAAATAATTATTTAAAAAATAATAATGGTATCTGTTTTTCAGGTCTTACAACGGATAAAGCTCAAGTAGCTATTATTCATAGAATTGCTTCTCTCTCTGAAATTGATCAGGAAGATATTATAAATAAATATCAGGTAAAATATAAGAAAAAATGTTTAAAAATTAATTCTTAAATAATTTTCTTTAAGAAAGCATTTATTTTTTTTTAAATAAACAATCTAAGCAGACATGTAAGAATCAGATCTTTTATTTGAAAAATCATTTAAATATCTGCGTATCATTTTCATCTCATTCAAATTATATAATACCTTAATTTAATGAAAAGAAGATTAGCAGTAAAAATTCAAAAATGTTTCTCAAATAAAAGGGCCCACCAGTAGCCAAGCAGTTTCATTCCCTGAACACTGGGTGTTCGATGGTGGGTTCGCGCCTCACCAGGATGGGCTGGCCACATGGATTTCCGGGTTTTCCCCATGTCTGTAATGCCTGAATGGGGTCCAGTCACCTTTAAAAAGACCTCCCGGAAGGCATTCCTCCTAGGCACATCACCCAAGTGTTGCATTGCCGTAACTTAACTAAACCTAAAAACCAAACTTCAAATAAAAGATCTTGCTTTCTGTTTATTTTTGCAGATTGTTCTTTTTTTCTTTATAAAAGATACATGGCAATGCCCAACAATCAAAATAAGCTGCTCTCACATTAACAATAAAAAAACCCCTCATTAAAGCCAGGTAATCTGCCAAATTTCAGGCTACGATCAGAACAATTCCAAACAGTTTTGGCAGCTGAGACAAAACTCTGAGACAAAACGTCTGGCATCTCTGATTCAATGTTAATTATTAAAAATATAATACACATCTCAAAGCCCAATGAATTAATATAATATTCCAATGATTGCCTAAATATTTGGGCTATAATATGGCTATAATCAAATAATTAATACAAATAAATTTGGTACTAGAGGTAAGCATTAGGTGCCATCTCTTATCTAAATTAATAATTTTAATAATTTAATAAATAATTTAGAACCATCTAGAAGAAAATAACTGACCCAGGGTGAACCCACAGTCTCCACTTGCCATGTGGTGCGCTACCAATTGCACCATTCAGCCCCAAGCCAGCCTTCGCTTCCAGAAATATTTAAATTTTGATATAACTTTCCATGGTTACAAGCAGCACTGGCTGGAGACAACCCTACATGAATGGCCAATGAACATCTCCTCTGTGGCACTCAGCCACTATCGCTGTCCCCAGCGAGGTGTATATATATATATATACACAATACACCCAAATATTTAGGCGATTGTTGGATTATTATAATTACTAAAAAATTCTATAGGCTTTTAACACTAACCTTAGAGTCTTCATAGACCTCATCAGTGCATACTTTAAAACCACTACTGTGCCAAACTATAGATAGCATCTGCACCGCTCCTTCTGCCTTTGGCCATAGTGCCTAACCATTTGTTAAACTATTTGTATTTGTATTATTGTTATTATTACTTATATTTTGTGTTATTGTATCTTATTTTCTCTTAATGTTTTCATTTTGCTTTTTAATATTTTGTATTGCTATTATTATTCCCTGTATTCTGATTTCTTGTATCTAATTTCTTATTTATGTATCATTATGTATCTTTATTGTTGTATTATTATTTTCATACTTATTTTTATTTACTATATTTTGATTATTATATGTTATATTTCTTTTACTCTTATAATAACACTCTGTAGTTTAATATTTGTATCACTATTATTATGTATTGCATTTTATTCACTTTTAGTGTATCATTTGAATTTTAACATTAGTATTATTACTGTTATTACTCATATTTTGATTTATTGATTGTATTTACTTGGTTGTGCCTAGTGGTACCAAGTATGCACTGTATATTGTGTGTGTTAAATAAAATGATTGATTGATTGATTGATAACCTTAGAGGTGCCAAAATGAGCCATGGAGCTCATTTTGGAACCTCCAATGTCTGCAGCATGTGCCCTCTCATTCCCTTTTGGTTATGCTGCTGGCTATAATAAGGCTAAACTAATAATTAGATACAAAGTTATTTGTCTAGAGGTAGGCTGTTAAGCTGCCATCTCATGATCATTTTAATAAACTAATTTTAATTTAGAATTTCTTAGCCCAATAATTCAGAAGATAAGCTGGCTTTAATTGAAAATGGGTTTGTGGAATTGTTGTCTATATAAATATATATATATACACACACACACATACATACATACTCAATGAAATTCAGTTTAAAAATAATAACTACATTAATAATAATGTGTAAAATCCAAGTGTATAACATTTAGGGAGAAGAAATTAAAAGTTTACAGCAACAGAATGAAGTATTTATGATGCTGCTGAGAAGATTGTGTGAAGAAAAACAAAGGAATCATACGCACATTCCTAACCAAGGGACCAAACAAGAAGTATTTTAAATTTAAAATTTTAATTTCTTGTTAATTCTATGTTTGATATGTTTTAATAAATAAAAGTTTATTCATTATTTAATTTTTAATTTTTTTAGCCAGATAAAAGATTAATGCCTTTCTCTATTGGACAGTTTAAGACCAAAAGACAATTACCAGGTCCATTAGAATTATTACTGAAGGTATGTTTTAATAAAGAAAACAATGTGTATATTTTATTTTAAAAGTTTAAATTCTTAAATATTAATTTTAAAATAATGCAAATTGTAAAAATATTAGGGTTAAAATAAATAAATAAATCTCTAGTAATTTCAGGAAGCCAACATTTTATTAAAATTTATTATAAATACCATATTTTCATGGGTTGACTGGCATGCTGCACATAACCTGGAGAGATCAACATGCTGAAACCCATCCAAAAATGCAATATTATTATAATAAATTATAAATTATTAACAGGAAATATATTAATTTACTTTCAAAAACAAATAATACATCTTTTCATCAACATTTTTTATTGCTTCATATTGATAAAGCAACAGTAGCATAACTAGAACCAATATTAGGGGAAGTTGAATTAAAACATACAAAAGTACACTGTGGATGTACCACTAGTACAGTAGATGAAGAATAAACTCTTAGATATTTTTTTATATATTACAGCTGGATTGTTAATTTAGCTGCTTTACAAACCATCTAGCCATTTGATTAAATGGTGCTGTTTTATAATAAAGCTAGCAAACATCAGCCACTTTACAAAGAGGCTAAACCAAATTCCACTGGATTGAATGACATTTTACATTCTGTAATACAGCTGGCGAAATAATTAGCAACTTTACAGTGCATTATTAGATTAATTTACCATCGGATTGTCATACTTACTTCCAATTCTTATCATTCGTGGTTTTCAGGAGACATTTACCAACATGGTATCACTTAGCATGTCCTGTTCCACTAGAAATATTGAATATAACAACAAATAATGTAAGTGTGCAAATGTTTCTGAATATAGTGAGTTTAAAGATAATTTCAACAAACATCTAATGGTGTTCAATGCAAAACAGCATGGAAATTTTATGAAACCATGAAATAGATAAAGAATTTTTACACATCAAAAATGGTAAGATGTCCATAGACTCTGATGCACAGCAGATATCTATTGAATATTATTGGTGTTTAAAGTATAATATCATAAGTACAACCGATGAGGATCATCTCATTTTTAAGAGAAAGTTACCTGAGGATTCTATGGTACCTATCATACCTCCTCCTGAACAGTGTTTTGACACATTGATGGAGATTCATAAATCCTGCAGATATGGTTGTTACGGCTAACGGAAATCTTAGCTGAGCACAAGTTCAGGGTGGTTGACACTCAAGAGTCCATACCCCAAGGTTCAGATCTATTCTGGGGTATACGTTTGTTCTTCTTGCTTCGCACTCGCCGACGTCCTAGCAACAAGTGACCAAGTAATAAAGTGTCTGAACCTGCGGTTTCTCTCGTACTGCGCAGGATTACTATCGCAACGACTACCGTAGGGGGCTTCTGCCTTAGAGGCATTCAGTCATAATTCCACAAACAATAGCTTCGCACCACTGGCCACACAACCGAGCACATGTACCAAGTGTCCATTACAATGGTGTTTATGACAAAATGCTATACAGTATTACAAACAGATTTTATGTACAAAAAATCTGTTGAAATATTTGTTGCCTTGTGTCCCACTTGCAAAACTAGACATAATTTACCTAAGAAAACTACTGTGTTGTGACCCAACAAAAGGTAAAACTATGCATGGCAGTCTCAACATCCACAAACACAAAGTAGTATAGAATGCATTAAGATCTACAAAAATCAAAGTGAATACTTTCAAGTGAATGTTGTAGAGTAATGAAAGCGATTTGTGTAATGATGTGGGTGACATTTGAATAATAAAAAGTCTAGTAAGTGCATGTGTCCAGAACAGTTGTCTAGGACAAAATAGTGAATAAAAAAGTAAGTGATGAAACAGTTGACTCTTAGTAATTAGGACTCTTTTAGTACTTGGGTGGTCCTTCAGACAAGTTTAGAAAAATTGAAGGATAAAAAGACAATATATTTCCATTGAACAGACTTCAAACATTAAGAATGGTAAGCAGAGAGCATCCAGACAAGGATCAAAGCTAAGTAGTGGTGGTCAAAAATGTATACTACCAAAGGCAATATTATAGGGACTAAACACTATGTCCAGTATGGAAAACCCACCAACACAATCAGAAATGGGATGAAGGTTTGGTGTTAATCAATAAGTAACCAATTATAGTCTGAAGAAAATGGGCCTTAAACTTATCAAGAGACCTGCATGCCATGAACTTTCCATTGCATCCATCAAGGAGAGATACTGCAGGTTTAGACCATTTTATCTTGTGATAAACTTTTGCCACGTGTTTTTATTCAGCACAACTGATGAAGCTTTGTTCTATCTCACTAAATTGTGAGGGAAGTGTTAGACTTGGTACTTATCGGAAAGATTGGTAAAAAGGCAGTTGGACTAGCGTAAGCGGTTATGTAACAAAAGAACAAAGAGTGCACAAAGATTACACACAGTCTTGACTCACGGAAGGTCAGTGCTGGAAAGAGAAGAGTGAAATGAGGTCACCTTCCTCGAGGGGTCAACAACGCCACCAACCTTTTATTACGTCAGAACATCTACAAAACTTCGCAATCGTTGATTCCAACACACCCCCTCAACGATTGATCGTTAATACAATCCAATATCGCGAGTAAATTTATTAACCTTATTCGCGTCTAGCGGCTTTGTTAACAAGTCAACCGTCATTCGTTCACTCGGACAATAAATTACAGTAATTTCTCCCGAATTCTTTAAATCACATACAAAATGATATTTTGTGTCGATATGTTTCATGTGTTGTTGTGCTTTTCCTAATTCTAAAAGTTGTATACAACTTTGATTGTCCTCGAATATTTTGATAGGTGTCGTAATCGGTAGATTTATTTCTTCTAGAAGTCGTTTCATCCATACAGTTTTTTGGGTAGCTTCTGCCAAGGCTACATACTCTGCTTCGGTGGACGAAAGTGCTACACACTGTTGCTTTTTACTGACCCAATGAATAGGACTTCCTTTTAGCAAGAGCAAATATCCTGTGTTCGATTTGCGGTCTATATGTCGCCTCCCCAGTTGGTGTCTACATAACATTTAAGTTCTAATTCTTCGTCGATATTTCCTAATTTAAATTTCTTCTTTTTTGTCGAATTCAGATAATGAAAGATTCTTTTTACTTCCACCCAATCACTTTCCGAAGGTTTTGTTACTTTTCTCGCTAATATCCATGTACTTATCGCAATATCTGGACGCGAGTTAGTCGCTAGATATAATAAAGATCCAATAGCACTTCTGTATACATTGTTGTTTTTGAACGTATCAGACATTTCATTTCTTCTTAAGTATCCTGTATCCATAGGAATATTAGATGGTCTTGAATCGGATAAGTTAAATTCTCGCAATTTATTTTCGATATATCTTTCTTGGTGGAGTGAAAATATTTCGTTCTCGTCTCTTTCAAATTGTATTCCCAAATAATATTTTAAGTCACTTAAATTCTTGATTTTAAACATATCCTTCATTTTGGTTTCAAATTCGGTTAACGTGTGTTCGTCTGTGACCATTGCTATTATGTCATCTACACGAATTGCTAAATACAAACATCTTTTATGGCCTCTGGTGTAAAGATAGGGATCGGCCATGCTTCTTCTAAATCCCTTAGATAGCAATGCTTCATTGAATTTTTTATTCCATTCATTCGCGCCTTGTTTCAAGCCATATATATTTTTCAATAATTTGCAAACCATGTCCGGTGATCTTTCTTCGTATCCTTCGGGTTGTTTCATGTATACCTCATGTGATAAGTCTCCATTTTAGTAAGCCGTTTCGATGTCATAATGCTTAACTTTATAGCCGGAATTAAGAACATGAGTTAGGAGTGTTTGAAGGGTGGCAGTTTTGATCACGGGGACATATATGTCATCGTAGTCAAAGCCATACTTCTCTGTGTATCCTTGAGCGACTAAACAAGCCTTAAAATGGTTAACTTTATTGTTTTCGTCTCTCTTAATTTTATATACCCATCTGCTTCCTACTGCAGTTTTACCTGGAGGTAATTTCGTAATTTTCCATGTGCCGTTATTTTTCATGGCTGCTATTTCCTGATTTATGGCTTCGCTCCATTCTTTGGAATGTTTGCCTGCGATTGCCTCACTATATTCTCTCGGTTCTACTGCATCTTCTGTCACTGATAAATTTATTGTTTCAATTAACTTTATAGGAGGTACTCCCTTAGTAGTTTTTTCTGATCTCCTTAAATGTATGCCAGATTCTTCCATTTCTTGTTCCCTTGTTTTCGTTTCACATTCTTCTTTTAAATTTGTATTATCAACTGTTGTAACTTGTTTCGAATTTTCATTATCATTGTGTATATCGATTTCGGAGTCTCTGTGCTTGACATTTTCCAGAAAGTGAACATTTCTGCTTATTGTTATCTTATCAATTTTCGTGTCAATTAATCGATAAGCTTTCAATGCTCTTTCGTATCCTACAAAAATTAGTTTTGTGGCTTTAGGTTCTAGTTTCTTTCGATCTTTAGGTTTAATAACATAGGCTGAGCATCCAAAAATTCTTATATGCGAGAGGTTTGGCTTCTTTCCATGCCATTTTTCAAACAGAGTTGTTTCACTCGCTTTAGTAATTAACCTATGCTGTAGGTAATTTGCACTATTCACCGCTTCTCCCCAGTATTTGTTCGGTAATTGAGCATCAATTAACATGCATCTTGTCATTTCTGTCAGCTATCTATTCTTCCTTTCTGCTACTCCATTTTGTTGCGGGGAGTAAGGTGCCGTAGTTTCCCATAGAATACCTTCATTTTTAAAGAACGTCTTTAAGTTGGTACTTGAAAATTCACCTCCTCTGTCCGATCTGATTTGTTGAGGAGTTCTTCCAAATGTTGTTTGTACATATTTAACATATTCCTTTATTTTATCGGGTACTTCACTTTTATGTTTAAGAAGATATATTTTGATGTACCTACTGTAATCATCTATCATGGTTAAAATGTATTTGTTGCCTCTCGGTATTGCTGTTTGCATTGGTCTGCATACATCAATGTGTATTAATTCAAGTAATTGATAGGTTTTGGTTTCTGATTTCCTTGGAAAACTTTTAGTAGTCATCTTGGCCTTGATGCAATATTCACAAGGTTTGAATATGCGACATTTCTGAATATTTATTCCTATAGCCAATTGTTTATTCTGCATCGAAATTATAGAGTTTATGTCAGGTGCCCTAATCTTCTATGCCATAAATGGATGCATTCCTTCACACCATTAACCACTGTAAGCACTTTATGTGATTTATCAAGCTCATACAAACATGTGTTTGCTGTTGCCGATGCTACTGTTACTCCGTTTTTCTGGATAGAGCAAATGTTCCTTCAAATTTTATGGTAAACCCTAATGTCGTTAGTCTTCTGACTGAGATTAAATTTCCTTTAAGGTGTGGCACATATAGCATGTCTTTCATATATATTCGACGTCGTTCGTTATTTTCATCCATGCAGGTTATCATTACATTGCCTTTACCTTCAGTGTATAGGGCTTGACCATTGGCTAGTATTACTCTCTCTCTATGTTTACTATTAATAGTTGTGAATAAACACTTCTCGCAACACTTATGTGACAAAGCTCCCGAGTCTATGTACCATTGATGAATCTCGTTTTGTGTTCCTGTCTTAAAACATACATAGGATTCCTTTTCTGGGTGTTGTTCATCACTTTCCGCATAAATTTTGTTGATCTGATTTGGATGTTTTTCTTTCCATGTTGCATATTTCCTACATTCTTTCTTTACATGTCCCTGCTTTTTGCAAAAATAACAACTTTTGAGCAAATTCCTTTTCTGAGTTACTGGGCGTGCTCCCACTTTAAATGCTTTATCCGCTTCACATTCTTCATTTGATGAGGTCTTTCTTCTTGAGTGTTCTTCGATTAATTTATTACGTACTAACTCCTGAGTTAAATCTTCTTCTGGACGAGTCTCTAGTGCTGTTATTAAAGTGCTATAGCTGTCTGACAAGCTACTAAGTAATAATGCTATCTTTAATTTCTCAGCTAGAGTTTCTCCCAGTGCCGTAAGACGATCAACCATTTCCTCCATGTTGGCCAAGTGTATCTCCATGTCGCCGTTTTCTTCTAGTTTTAAATTGCAAATTTTCTTTAATAGGTAAACTTTATTTGATAGTATAGACTTAACATGGTGTTTCCTTACAGCTAAAGGAACTTGGGAAGCCATAGTTTCCTTTCTTACTAATGGCAGTTGATTGTCTTCCATCAGGAGGCCTATCATGGCACGTGCCTTTCTGTCCTTTGTTAACCAAGATGAGTCAGGATCCAAGGGTATTTCCTTTTGTATTACGTCCCATAACTCATCTTTTATCAACAGCAATTCCATCTTATATTTCCAAATGTGATAATTGTTGTTGTTCAATTTAGTGATGGCAATGTAACTTTTATCCGCCATTTTGAAGTTTTTTGTTCTTGCCAAATATTCTTCTTGCGTAAATTTATTTAGTTTATATTATTCCTTGAATTTACCTTTATCTTTTCCTTACGCTTAATTAGTTGTTACCATAACTGGGCCCATAACCTGTTAGACTTGGCACTTATCGGAAAGATTGGTAAAAAGGCAGTTAAAATAGCGTAACCGGTTATGTAACAAAAGAACAAAGAGTGCACAAAGATTACACACAGTCTTGACTCATGGAAGGTCAGCGCTGGAAAGAGAAGAGTGAAATGAGGTCACCTTCCCCGAGGGGTCAACAACGCCACCAACCTTTTATTACATCAGAACATCTACAAAACATTGCGATCGTTGATTCCAACAGTGCTCTACATCAGAAGCTACTCCATGAACCACTATTCCAGTATAGTGACTCCCTTATCTAATAGGAAAAGTCCAGCAGAAAACTTATTAGGACATACAACAAGAACAAAATTAGATCTGCTCAAACCCCAGGCACAAGCTTCCCAAAGGAACATAACCGAGCAACTGAAATTCTACAAATTTTATCGCGTGGGAGATCATGTACAATCCTGAAATTACACAACTTCCGGTCCCTTAAACTATAAATTAAACTGAAAACATGGAACTGAGACTGGCAGAAAACATCACTGCACAATAGCTCAAAATTGTTAACTGAAAATATACAGAATTCCAAATACAAATATAAACACCAACCAAAACTCAATGCATAGCAAATAGACACCCACAACATGCTGTAAATAATTGGGCTATAATTTGGAAATATTAATTAAAAATTATAAATGAATTTGACACTAGGGGTGTAATGCGTTGCCAGTTATGCTACCCAGGGGTCCAGATAGCATAACTGGCAACATCTCCACATGGAAAGCGGGAGTTGTGGGTTTGAATCCTACTTCAGACTGATTCTTTTCTTCCAGTTTAATCTAAATTATTTAATTAAATATTATAATTATTAATTTTAATACATAAGTTACATTGAACATTTGAAAGTCGAGGATCGTGTGTGTGTGTATATTGACAAAGGTCCAGCAGATAGGTATAATCCACACATTAAGGAACATACTGGATACCACTGTGCTGAATTTCCTGGATGATCTTCCTCTGAGTCAATGATGGGTACTTTTGCTCCAGCTGGATGGTGTAACAGCAGACACTGCCTTATCCATTCATGAGAAAAATTTAATGAAATGTTTCCAGGACATTGGATTGGTTGCAGTTGCCTGTCATCGTTGCCTCTATGCTTGCCTGATCTAACCCCCTAGATTTCTTTCTGTGGAGCTATGTGAAACAACACATCTTCCAGACACAACCCACCTCTCTCAATGAGTTATAGGTTGGTACCATATAAGTATATTACAACAAGTCTCAAGTACTTTTATTTTTCTGACTCATTATCAGAGACAGCGGTGGAATTACAAAGGCACAAAGCATTTCGGCCAAACCAGGGTCCAGAGCCAATAGAGTCCAAACATGTCAAGCAAACAGCCAACAGATGATTCTTTTACTCAATCAAAGGCTAAAGGCTTTATTGGGGGATACAAATTCTTTCCTTTGAAGCAGGGGTGGGTTTGGGAGAAAGGCCTGCAATATAATTTTGAACTATAGCCCAAAGTAAAGTTGTTTTGTATCTGATAGCACAGAAATTATATCTGTTGCATAATGCACAGCTCAAGGTTCAGCCAGAAGACATACAAGCCATCTGAGAGGTGTTACTTGAGGAATGGGATCAGCCTCATCTTAATACACTTCTCTATTTACACTTCTTTTTGTTAATGCAGATGCAAGAAGGTGCCATGAATGCTTGAGGCCTTTCTTTTTGACTGATTGCTACCCAAACCAACATTTTCTGAGGAAAGTTTGCATGGCATTTAAATTCTTCCTGTAGATCAACCTCAACACCATCCTTACAATAGTATGTGTTGTTTCCTGCACAGTCACTGCCATTAAAGGCAAAAATCACACTTTTTGCAGCAGTCCTTTGCAATTTGAGTTGTTTTTATTTTTATTTTGGGGCTGACTTTCACCTCCAGAGGACAAAATTTTGCTTGACTAGTATGTTTTTAACATACTGACGAGATATTTTGAACTTTTTTTAAAATTTCCTTAGTGACTGTCCAACTTTTCTGACTGCTTCTCTTTCCAATGACCCATTTGCTATCTGTTGTTTTAATTTCTTTTGTCTATTCTATGGACACATAGACATCTAATAGTGTTACAACTTTCCAGGTTTTCTATAATGTTGTAAACTGTCATTCTTGCCATCTCCATATCCAAAATATGCTTATCTGTGAAGCTTCTCTCCCTTTCCTTCTGTCATTTGTAAAATTTGCCAACACAATTATTCTTCACTCTTCATTAACCTGCTTCATTTTATTAACAATTGGAATATTGTTGCCATGATAACATTCATTTAAATCTGCAGAATCTAAGCAAAAAGCTATGCTAGCATGTTCTCAAATTATTTTTAAAAAATACCAAATATGCCTGCCAAAATTAGTTCACATATCTGTACAGTTTTGACAATAATTCTTCACTTAATTGGCACTACTCTTCTAAGACACAGTCGTAATACATATAAATTCCTGTTCCTTAAACCGGTGATGATATACTTGAGCAAAGGATGCTCAGAAAAAAAAAGAAAGATATGTCCTGGATTGTTTACAATATAGTAATTTAATTGTATTATTTAATTTAATAATACTTAAAATCAGTAATCATCTGTAAACAAAGCTTTGTGACAGCCAATGTCCAAAGTATTAAAGGCATCAACCTTCTGATCTGAGAGACTTATTTTTAAGTCCAGGTCAGGTCATCAGGAAATCTATGGCTAGTTTGACCTAGATATGTTGAATCCCATCCTATCTTCATTGTGAGTCCAATCAATTAAAAAATCAAATTATTGCTTTTTATAATAAACATTTTAATATTTAAAGAGTTAAATTATAATTATATTTTTATTTGGATTAAGGTGTACAGAGCAGTGCCATAACTAGCCATTCCTGTGCCCTGTGCAAGAATTTGCATTTAGGCCTCTCAATTAGGTTTGGAAAAATAATAAAACACATGCATTTTGGGTCCCCTTCTAAGTGGACTCTGTGTGGGTGCACCTGTTGCACCTGCTTAGTTATGGCACTGGTAGAGAGAACAGTTTTATCATCAGTTATTGTCTGGCAAATAACTACAGTATTAAAAATACTTTTGATACTGGATTTTTAAAAATTAAATCCTGACTTTTTTAGAAGAAAAAGCTAATAATCCACTTAGAATGCAACTCTAAAACATTGTTTTAAGATTAAATATTACTGAAAATGATCCAAATTTCAAATCAGATAAGTACAGATTAAAAGTACAGAATCACTGATGTAGTGAATTTTTCATTTTTGTATGATGAATAATTTTATGATGATTAATTTATAAACTGTATAATTTGAATAATTACAAAATTTCTTTTCTTAAGCTTCCTCCAGCAGATGCTAAGAAAAAAATTACTAGTTCGTCATCGGCTCCTGTGACCCCCACTAATCCCACGAAGTTTCTTTCTCCAAGTGACGATAAGACAAATGCAGACGATCAGTCACTGAAAACAAATGACGAAATTAAAAAGGATAAACAGAGAGAAAAAAGAAAAAAAGATCAGAAAGAGGCAGAAGATTTAGATAAGAAGCCCACACATATTCCAATGAGTCCTTTAAGACACATGTTTGTTTAACGATAATTAAACTCTAAACAAAATTACGTTAAAAGATTATTAAAATTTTGTATTAAAATTTCTTAGATTTATGAAGGTCGGAAGTCAGAGTAAATTAGCCGTTCCCATTCAAGTCAAGCAGAAGTCTTACATGAAAAAGGGATCTTGGAGGCAAGCGATCTTTCAAAGAGTCCAAGCTCCCATTCAACAAGATCAAGTTGTGTATGGTATGTTGTTATTTTATTAATAAAAGTAACTATTGCTCTAACAGAAAATTGTTTTTCATCATAAAGTATATTTCCAGGAAATAAATTACAAAGTCCCAAAGGAAAAAATAGAGAGGTTAGTCCACCGGTAAGAAGATCGCAAGCGGCTTTAAGAGCACTCTGGAGAAAAGCTATTTTGGAACAGATATTACTTATAAGAATGGAAAATGAAAATAAAAAACTAAAAAGTAAATATTTCTTTAAATTTCACGGACCAAATAAAATTGGTTGACAGTAATTTAACATATAATTTTCATGACATTCAAGTCCATTATTTTTACTTACTGTTACTTGAAAAATTATTAGTTTTTAATCAAATACACATATTTAATGTTAGAAAATTTATATTGTTATTTTACATTTTAAATTATTAAAAAATAATCTTATTTTTTATAATTTAAATCAAAAAAACTAATAAATTATCTAATGTTTTTAATAATTTTCTTTGCCACCAAATTACTACATTTAAATTCAAACCAAAATAATTATTAATTATGTAATAAGAGTATAAGATGCATTTTTACTAATATCAAAACAGAGTAAACAAATTTAAACTGTAATAATTTGAGAATTATAACAACTTTTTTATAATTTGTAAATATTTCAGTTATTCAGAATTGTGCAATGGAAAGAAGAATTAAATTACATTACGAAGAAGTAGTTCCGTGCGCCGAAGAAGCAGCCGATATCTGGGACGACATAATTCAAAAATTCGATCCCGCTAACGGACCAGTTGATTGCAAAACATTAGAAGAAACTGTTCAGTTGGGTATGTCTTTTATTATAATTTTAAACTGTGTAAATTTAAGAGGTTCTACGTTAAACTTTTGTATATTTCACATCATCTTAATTCTTTTCCTTCCTTTGCATCATCAGGCATTCCTCACCAGAAGAGAGGTGATGTTTGGTTGTTTTTAGCAGACCAATATAAGTTAAGAAACCTGAATCTAGTTTTCAAGAACGACGATATTAATTTGGAATTAAAGTACTCCGATTTATTAAAACAGTTAACGCCTCATCAACATGCCATTCTCATTGATTTAGGTAATTTCTATTTCTCGTTTACATAATATGCTTTTTTACATACAGGGTGTTAATGTTCGATAAGCCATAAATTTAAAGGGCAGTAAAGGTTGACAAGACGAACACATTTTACGAAGAACCTAGGGTCAGAAAGAAAAATTGGGCGAGCTACGGCCCACAGAAAACTCGGACACGCCATCTCCCGACTTCTTCCTCTGGGGATACATAATGAGTATGGGGTGTAAAACACCAGTAGAAACAAAGGAAGAAATGTTCATTCATATTGTTTTGGCTTGTGATGCTATCAGAGGACAACAGGCACTCTTTGAGAGAGTAGGATAAATTTGCTTCATCATTGTACTCTGTGTAATAAAGTTGACGGTTACCACTTCAAACATTCATTGTAAATACACAGAAAAATATTAGTAAAGTTTCATTTACCGTACTCTATGTACCTATTACTCATTATCCCAAAATACATAGGCAGTAAGATGGCGAAGGTAAACAAAGAAATGTATGATGGTCGTCTACCACACGAGCACATCTGAATCTCCTGCTGTCCATAGCTCTCAATTTTTTCCAACATTCTGCTTCTTTATAAAAAAAAAAAACAAATACTCCTCTCATTGACCTCTACCACTGCTTAAATTTACAGTGTATTGAACATTAACACACTGTTGTGTAGTATATTTATATAAATAAAATTACATTTCTTAGTTTGATTTTATTTTATAATATATCATTACATGTAACGTTTATATTTTATTTTATTCTTAAACGATTAATGTTTGTAATGTCCAATAAGAGATGGCGCTAGGTATAGTAGTATGAAATGTTCAGGAATTAATTCTTAAAATAACGTTTGAGTAATTGTAAATTTATTTATTATATAAATACAAGGCACAATGGGGAAGAACATAAAGTATTTTCCCCGTTTTTAACAATACAATCGTAACGATAAAAAAAAAGAAATTTATAAATTTATTTATAAAACCCTCATTTTGTAACATTTTTAACTTAAAGTTTTGTTGTCCATCTGCTTCATATCTATAAAAAATAAATTAATAAAATAATAATAACAATAATAATAATAAAACAATATATACTTTGTTTTTCTTGGTATAATAATTAATTTTTTAAATAATATAATAGTTATTTAATGGTGTTCTATGTACAGTACATATACAGTAACATCATTAAATAACTATTACATTATTTTAAAAAATTATATATATATATATATATATCAAATTATATCAGTAATAAATACATTGTCATAACTAGAGCTGATATTAAGGGGGCATAAAATAGAATGTGGAAATCTATGTTCACCTCTACAACTGTGTTGTGGATGAAGAGTAAACTATTAGATGTATATATGCAAGTTCATTTGTTACATTCAAATCTTCCTCCTGTACTTATTTGAATTTTTTTTTCCTTCATTTATTTATTTACATAGGTAAGGGGAGCCCTGGGACCTGAACCCCTGCTTGGTTTCTCTTTTGAATATAAATATTTAAACCTTTAAATTAAAATTTGATCGAATTTAATGAATTAGAAAAATTATTATAAGCTATTTTAAAGTTTTGTATATTTAATTAAAAAATAATAATTTAAAACAAATTACTGTATTAGAATTTATAAATTGATATTTTTGCTTTAAAAACTTGAATTAATAATAAACGTTTTAATTAGATATACATAAAATTGCATTGTTTTGACATAATTATTAATTAATTAATTAATATTATAATCCATAGAAACAAAATTTGGTATGACTATTTATACACTTATATCTATAAATAATTATTGAATTTACTATAATATTATTTTTATTAACTGATAAACAGTTACTAGTAATTAAATTAATTAATTAGTAACTGCTAAACAGATTAAAACCATGCTTAATTTTCACGATGCAGCTCTTTAGGAATCAAGTTTAAGAATGTACTTTTCGAAAGTTTTGAAACGTTACCTAAAAATAAATTATGGTATTTTATAAACTTGCCCATTTTACTATATTAATCAGACATTTTAATGATAATTATTTTACGAAGTTATGGACAGAATTTTTTTGAAAAGAATCAAATACTTTCGACTATATTTAGCCTAGTTTTGCATACATTCACACCCTTCAATACGTAAAATATCGAAAGATTTTTATCGCTTAAGTATCACGTTATTCGAAATCCACCTTCCTGTTAGAGAAATTTTCGGAAAATTCCCTGTTTTTAAAATATATATACATACATATCGTGAGTTTTCTGACCCCTTTTATAAAATATAATTCTTTTTAAAGTCATAAAAGTTATTTAGGAACAGCCAGAGGGGGTTTAAAAGTTATTTTAACCACGTGTTTAATTGGAGCAGAATGTGATATTCGGATGAAATTTAGGCATTTTTGTTATTCAAAGCAGAGAATGGGGATCGCATCTGTGGGACTACGTGTTTACTATCCACACCCAAGTTGCTGGGTTGATGATAGGTGATTGTTAGCAAAAGTTGTGATTAAAGTATTTTGGTTTTGTACTTAATTTATAAATTACTATTATCTTGTAGTCGGGTAGTTATAAGGACGGAATGAAGAATGACAGGAACACATTAAAGAAAATTTATTAACAGAGGACCTGTGGGGAGGGGAACTGAAGTTCTAGTAATGTAATTCGTCTTGAATGCTGAAAAGGGAGACAATCTTCGGCATATTATCTTAAAAAAAAAAAAAAAAAATAGGGTCCTTCTTTGCATTAACGTCCGTTCTTAACCCTCTCTTCGGGTTCGATCACGAAAATACTATAATGCGCGCGCGATAGGAACTATAATTACGCGCGACACCCACGCGGCATCGCGACGCGACGCTTGTGGATGCATAATGGCGCTGGTTACCTTGTTTTTTTGTTTTTACCTTTATAATTCTACGATGGGGATGACTACAATATAGTTTAATGGAGTTATTTTATAGTTTTTTAAAAACCATTTCTGAGCCGGAAACAGGAATCCGGAGTGTGTTCTTCAGCCGCACCCTAACAAGTCACCATTCTGTAGGGTGGGGTGGAGGTTAGAGGTCAAGGACCGCCCAAAGAGCACACTACATCAGCTTTTAGGAGTATGAGTAGTAGGTTTTTATCCCTGTTTGTGTATTTGTGTGTGTGTGTACAGTGTATTTTCTAAGCGGAACTTTAGAACTAGACTTAGACGCGATTCACGAGGAGAGTTTCTAAAAAGAAAAAGAAAAGAGGGAACCGAACCACACACGCCGCCCTCCTTTTTTAACACGCTACTGACGTATTCCGTTCCATCCGGCCGTCATTGGGTTTGTACGCCTACACTGGGCGCGTGTTGGCACGTGACCACGTGATCGAATGTGCCCCTCTCCCGCCCCCTAATTGTCATAATTAGTCACGGTTGGTTTAGGAACCTGTGGACTTTATTCGGTGTTCTTTTGTGGAGTCGAGGCCGCCTCATCTACAGGTTTCCCGATGTGGAAAAAGATAAAAGGGAAACGGCGTTAATTTCAAAAAATTAAATTGCGATTTTTGTCCCTTTCCGTAACGTTTCCACTCCTTGTCGTTCGGGCGATATCTCATAAGCTGGTGTGACCTTTATGAAAAATTTCAAGCGTACTGTACATCTCCAGTCTGGAAATAGATAAAAGGTTCGAGGAACTCGGATACGGGGACTAAAAAAAAAAAAATTACAAACTTCCAGGAAATGCTAATTTGATATTTTCCGAGTCGAGTCGTGTGGACTTTTTGGGGTCCGAGTTTGAGCTTGCTCTCTCTCTCTCTCACACACACACACAAGTAAAGTGTCTGGCTAATTAAAAACAAGGCCAATCTTCGAAGGCCCGTAACATAATCGGTGCCTAGTGGATCTAATTATGTATAATTGAGTCATTTGTGATAACCTAGAGATGGAAAAGTTCGAATCCTTTAACGTTACGGCAACGTTTCTGTGGCATCAACAATAGAATGGTTTTAATACACGCTGTTCTACTGTCTCTTTAACAACCGGCGTCACGCTCGCCACTGAATAGAGGTACGAATATTCGTGAGGTAACCCGCGGTGTTTGTATGTGTTTATTCGTGAGAATTCCAAAAATTCTATATAATTTTTTAAAAGTGTTGCTGCTCCTTACACTTTGCCGACATTGTGGGTGTAAGAATCGTGACGTCCGACTCCTCCCGTCGCCCCCCAGGGCCACGTTTCGCCCGCGAGCCTCACACATCATCTCTACAATCCATTCACGTGCTGCTCCACTATTAATTATCTACCCCGGCGGGTACTATACCTAATTGTTCTCCGGTGATTGAATTAGGTTGTCACGTCGCCTTTGCCTCCCGTAGATCGTTACCTCCCAGCTATTTAACAGACTTTTCGGATGGTCCTCCTAAAAGAATCTTAATCCGTTCTCGCATCGGCGTTCGGAAATCTTCGCCAAGAAGCCGTTTAAGTGGGTTCCACCTACCACTAGACTTCCGCAAGTGAAGTAATCACCCAGACAACGCAATTAGCAAAGCGTTGGGGGAGAAGGGTGCGCCAATTCTCTACGAATCTTCGCTCGCGCGTGTTTTTCAAATGGCCATTATTAAACCCGCTAGCATTTACACGGAGCCGCAAACTGGGGCGCTGTCGCAATTCGAATCTGAAAGGGTAATTTTTGGTGATGTTGAATGCCATCCACATTCCCGAGCGCAGTATCTGCCCCATTCGGGTGATATTAAGTAAGGCGGATAATGTTGTCACCTGCGCAACGGACAATAGAGAAGGGAGACTTCGTGCTCGGATGTCGTGCACACCGTGACTCTCCAGCCAAGGATACAATGCCAGTTCCGACATTAAAAGAAGCCATATACCCATCGCGGGACGTTGGTCGAATTAATTTCGAAACGAAAACTCGGATAATGCAATAATTATCCGAGTATGGCTCCCGATTTCACCATAGGCGCTTCACAAGAGGGGTCCACTCCGATTTACCGCGTTGCCGCTGCCACCCCGACGTCCGTAACGACTCTTATTAACCTCTTATCGTAGGTTACCGCGACGGGGGAGTCCCCCCGACTCGCTAAATGTCGCCGGAGTTTGATTGGCACAACTCGTTTAGGGGATAATTAATTATCTTTCGTTTTGAAAAACTCTGATGTGAAATTCGTTTCGTCTTCGCAGTGAAGCCGCGCGCGCCCGCTAACTTGCCGGTCGGAGCAAGTTCTCATGTGGACGTGGGGCCGTGAGAAAGTAATGGCCCGAGGTCGGTGACCAACGTCTCGTAACCTTATCGTGGGTCGTGCGTGATGACCTCTCTAACCTCTTCACTGACCCCTGGTCACGACACCGAGTGTTTTTGTCGCCCTCCGCCTCCACCTGATGGTTAGGTGACAGTGGTATGTAGGAGGTTGGGACACCCAACCCATCATACCCCCTTTCCGGTAGTTCTAGAGAAGACCGACAGGGGGTGCTTTACTTGTTTTATGCTACAGAACAGAAGACCGCGACGAATTGAGTTGAAAGTAATTTTTCATTTATGATCACTTCTAAAATATGTTTTTATGATGACTCTGTCTGCCGGTTGAACATAAATAAAGTTTTTAAATTTTTTTTTTCTTTCATAAGGTGAATGTGCCACTTTTCTTTCTCGCTCTTTCTTTTGTGTAGGCAGGACGTTTCCTTCTCATCCCTATTACAGACAGACACTCGGTGCTGGACAGTTATCGCTTTTTAACCTTTTGAAGGCTTATTCCCTGTTAGACTCAGAAGTCGGTTATTGTCAAGGTCTCAGTTTTGTTGCTGGAGTTCTTTTACTACACGTGAGTCAGTCTGATTAAAACGAATAAATAAATAAATAAACATGTAAATCCTGTTTTGTAATTTTAACAGAAAATCTTTTGCATTTTTTAGATGTCGGAGTTGCAAGCCTTTGACATGATAAAACACATGCTGTTCTGCCTCGGTTTTCGCGATCAATACAGACCTAACATGGTAGCCCTTCAGGTGAATGACATTTTTGTTTATTTTTCCTTTAAGAAATTGCCTTTCTTTTTTAACCTACCCTCTTGATTTTTTTAAAAAAATCGTTATCAGGTGCAGCTATATCAATTATCTCGTTTGATTTTCGATAATTTATACGACATCCACGTTCATTTCGAACGCCACGACGTTTCTCCAGCTTTATATGCCGCTCCGTGGTTCCTAACTCTATTTTCATCCCAATTCCATCTAGGATTTGTATCCAGACTATTCGGTGAGTCATCGTTCATAGATGCAACAATACAACTGATAGGGGACGTTCGCCTTTTATGTTTTGTCCCCGTGCAATCTGGAAACGGGATTTGCCTACAAACCGATTGAATTTCCGTAGCGATAATTTTTATTGTTCTTTCAGATCTTATCTTTTTACAAGGTATGGAGGCAGTTTTCAAAGTATCTTTATTGCTGTTGACAACTTTTCGAGACGATTTACTACGACTGACGACTTTCGAGACCATTGTCGATTACCTGAAAAACGTCCTGCCATCCTTAGATAACGAACAAACGTCGAGGATTTTGAACGAAGTAACGTTGATCCTATCTCGAATTTATCGAAAATTATCCCGTTATTTCGCTAAATTTTCCTTAAATTTCTATTCTTACAGGCTATTAGTTTAGACGTAGCCAAATCTTTGCAGTCCTACGAAGTCGAATATCACGTACTTCAAGAAGAAATGTTCCACAACACCTTAAAATCCGCGGAATCCTTATCCAGGCAGGAGATTACCAACAACGAATTAAAGCAAGAAAATCAAAGCTTAATTGAACAATTACAAGTAAGCCATATTTTTCCCTCTCCCTTCTAATTTAGTCTTGTAACCTTGTACCAATTTACCAATTTCGAAAAACAGGCAGCAAATACGACCGTGCACAATTTAGAGGCCACATTAACTTCGTACCAAAGCACAATCAACAAACTTCAGTCCAGAGTTAGAGGTCTCGAAGATGAAAGGGATGCCCTGTTACACAGCGTTAACGTTTTGAGGAAAAGGTTAGAGGAATTCGATTCCAAAGCCCTGAGCCAAGTTAATCAGAAGCACGATGTTTTGTTATTCATCAAAGAAGCCAGCATGGAGGAAGAAGAAAGCGCTTGAAAAAACAAAAAAAAAATGAAGTTGTTATTCTGTGTACGTAGTTTAATTATAAAGAGCAACAGCACAAGTTACGTAAATGTGTAAATTAATATGTATATAGTGATGTTTTAGGTTATTAATAGAAGTATGGACCAGGTGCTGTTGCACTCTGTTATCATAGAGGACAATAGATTATTATTATTATTATTACTATTATTAAAGAAATTTTTAGCCAAAGAAAGAAAACATAAAACAGGAAGGTACATTCCTAATGAAAAGCTATGAATGTGTATATATATATATATATATATATAAACATATCTGGGGAAAGTTTTAAAGAATGGACCAGACAGACAGTAAAAGTTATGTAATGTGTTATTTACGAATAAATCAGTAAAAAGATTATTGTGTGTTCATTTTTTTTATTTTCTGTTCTTATTTTTCTTGCTGTAACAGTGGCGGAAGCATTCACAAACTATTAAAATATAATAACAGTAAAAGTGCCTGGCGGTTACAAATCAATCCCGGTATAACGACGAAGTTAATGATAGAAGTGAGATTTATCTGTCCTTGTTTTCTTCTATAATTAAGGAAGAATTGGGGAACGATCTTCCACCGCTTAAGCTAGACTAATTGAGTAGGTCGCATTCTCACGCTTGGTTCAACTAAAGTAGATGACTCTCAATTGTCGAATGACTCTACGGTATAAAGAAGGTTTCTCACTATTGTTGTGGGTGAAAGAAAATTGGAGACGAGAGAAAAATAAATAATAACTGCACGTAATCGAATTCGCAATTAAAGCAATTTTTGGTAATGAAATTGGAAATTTTATCGCGGTAATTTTAACTCGAAACCGGCATCCGGAGAGTGATGTCAAGTTGACAATCTTCTGTGGTGAAAAACCCCTAAACAGACCTGAATTTCCCCCTAAATAGTTCTGCTCTCGGTATAATGCGTATCAAAAAATATATACAGTAGTCTTTGGACAATTCGGAGGAACACAAATTTACAATTTTATGTGAATTTTGGAAACTCCTACTCGCCTCTGAAACTTCACTAACCAATATGGGAAGATTATATTTTCCCTCTTAACTATTTCTTCCCTAAATTTCCCATCTTGCTGATTTCCTACTAACTTTAGGTGTAAATTCTTAAGTTGCCAGCTCTGAGTGATACCAACTCTAGACAATTTTCCACCTAGTTGAAGGTTTAAAAAAAAAAAAAAAACCCTCTAAAATTCCCTAAGTTTCTTATAACGGATTATTAAATTTATATTTTTTAACTAAAATTTAAATAATTTAAAAATATATTCGGCATCATGATGCTCCTTGACATAATTTAAAGAAAGAATCGACGTATCAAAAGTTGCCATCCCATTAATACAGTTAAACAAATACTTTAATCGAATTCGAATCGGTAATAATAATAATATCAGATTTTTAAAATAATAGGCCTATATTAAAAACATGTAATATTTAAATAAAACTACAAAATTTTCCCTTTTGAATAAGAAAATATATATATATGCATACTCTAAATTTAGTAAGAGGAAAGATTTGAAGAGTTGGCAACATCGCTTTAAAAATTTCAAAAAGAAATCAAAGTTAATAAATATCCCGTGATACATTGCGAGAATGGCCTTAGGCTATTAATCTATTATCATTAGACAGGTTGCACGCGTCTGGCTTGGTTTGTCATTAATTGCATTTCTTATCGATAAGTTCATCAAAAGATTTTTTTAATCGCCGATCTTGATCTATTTGCTTAATTTTGACACCTTGTTTTTAGTTATTAAGACGCGTGTTGATCTAATTTATAATTTTTTAAATTATTTCTTCCTCCTATGCGGCCATTTTATAACTTGATCCACGTTGTTTTATTATTACTCTTTGAGTCTCTTGCTTGCAAAAAATTTCGTTAAATTGCCCTCATATTACTGTGATGATAATCCCGTAAATTACGCTTCTACAATTTTAATTAAACATTGGAATTGAATGGGGCTGAGTGAAGTACTGTATGAGTCATTCAAGCAAGTATCGTTGTTTTTAATAAATTTATTGGCATCTGATGTTAATCCTTCAAATAATAACCTTATATACCCTACGTCTAGCCCCATAAGTCTACATATGCTATAGATGCAGCGCAGGCTGGAGGTTTTGCGGGGGCCCAAAATATTTTCAAAAGAAGGTCTAAGACCCGAACCCATATCTTGAGCCGGCCCTGTATAGGTAGGCCTGTAGACTATATACGTGTGCATATTTGCAGCCTGTTATTCTGTTATTTATAGCATACATGTCTGTAGACTTATCCTGTATAATTCTATATGTAGACCTATTTGCATAAACTTTATAGATTTACAGGTCATCCTTTTGCATATTTTCTGCTTAATTATATATATTATATCCTTGTATAGTGTTAAATGATAATTATACTTCATATATTGTTATATATAAGTCCTGAGTAAGCTCTTAAGCAAAGGATCTTATTTAAAAAAAGTGCTGCCATAAGAATAAATTTTAGAAAACAGTATAATAAATCAATAATAATTGAAAAACTCCAAAATATTTCTAAAATATATTAATTAATAACACTGTACGTGTTCAAATAACATCTGGATTCAGCTTAATGAATGGCTTAGCAGATGAATAGGAGTGTATACATCATAAATTGTAATTTTAAATTTAGTATTTTAGCAATTTAATTGCAAATTTAGGTTTATTTTACATCAAGGAGAAAAACTTGCTCAAGATTTATTTAATATAATAAATACAGGCCTATCTCAAGTTATAGTTTGTCTCGGAGGTTCTTAACCTGTGTGCCACAAGCTTTCCATGGCTAAAAAATTCAAAAGAATCATTTAAAAATGCTAATTTTTAATATTACTTGTGTTTTATTCGTATAAAAAGCTGTAAATGTTTAAGCTTGCTTTTAGTTTCTTACTTATAAAGGCATCTTCGATGCTACACTGCTGGTGTTATACCTGAAAACTAGTTGAAAAACCACTAATTAAGCTGATATACATTCATAGTATTGATTTTTCTTAACTTTCTCGCCTTCAAATGTTGATATCAGCTTAAGGAATCAATATTTAGAAGCTTAATCTACTTAAACAATTGTGTCACAGTAGGGTATAAACTTTTGAAATTTTATAGTTCGGTATCAAAATAAAGATCATATTTCATGAGCGTATATATCCAAGAGCGATGTTTAAGCTTAAATAATATATTTTTCTTTAAATTTACAGTCAACAGTTAGCGCTAGACACGTCAACCCTGGACTTCCGGGATCGAAGACATTCCTTTTTGTATAAAATACGCACTCCTGTTTGTCTGTTCGTAATTTCAGACACGAATTCTCATATATCCTACTTTTAAAGGCATTTTTATCGGATTTCTTTGCATATTTATTGCAGTTTTTTTTACATTATTCCTCTGAAAGTATACTCTGACGAATTTATGAATATTCGTCTATTCATTAAGGATACATTGTAGAGAATTAGGCGTTTCCATACATATTTCCAGCAAATTAGTCTGAGCGTTGGCTGCATACAGAATAGAACAGGTGCATTTCCTACTGTCAGATGTCCTGTACAGGCGACATACGCGGCGAAAAATGTTTATCTTCTCCTATGCTCAGGTAAGATAGGTCAGGGGGAGTTTCCCATTTGTAAAGTTCGTGCTTGGAGCACAAATTTGCACACTTCAAGGTCTTTTGTAAAACCGACAGTTTATTTTCCTCCAGAATGATTTTTATTATATTTTTTCTTTCCCCTTTGCTTGGAAGATGACATCAAACAATTACACACTCACCCCCTCTTGTTTAGGGGAGTTTGTGTGGGAATTTCTAGTGTTTGGACGTGTCCGAAGCTCGTTTATTTTCCGATCCCGTCACGTAATTTATCGATTAACTCGGATTTTAGAGGGTCCCACTTTGAAAGGAGGCGATAGGAAATTTCGGGATCCGAAAATTCTGTGATAAAGTGGAGTAAAATCGATGCCGCACGCACACTCCTCATTCTTAAAAGAGGGCGCCGACATTCCTTAAAAGTACATCAGCACCTAAAATATGTCATAGATATACTTACTATCGCTATAAAAAGGCATAGGTAGAGTCGAAGGTGGTACTGTTTGTAAGGCGATTTATTTCTCCAGGTTTTCGAATGGAAAATATCCCGCAAAACTGTACTTTTTTTCGTGTTATTTGAGTAATTTGCATGGCGTAATTCAGCGTATTTTCGGCTCCCACTCGGAGGGAACTTAACATGAACATCGTGCGCATTCCTGTCGTAGAAAGTAGGAGACGGGCACATGACGTGAATGAAACACTCCGCCTCGCTCCCCTTAAATAATTATTACATAACTCGAAACCTCAACATGCCGAACAACACGTAAAAGAAGTCGCATTGTAATCCCATTAACCATTCTTCTTCTTCTTCGCCCGAAACTTAAATAATTTCCACGCATCGCCTGCAGGCCGAAGCGGTAAACAATAGCACGTGTCGGAGAGATAGGAAAATTCGAAGCGGTAAAGGGGGTGCGTACAGAGCGCCGCAGCGGCCGGTACACGTACTAAAACTGTTACCATGGCAGCGGTGGCGGGAGCCGTGTCAGGAAGCGTGAAAATAGTGAGCTGGAGGGAGCGAGAGCAGTGGGTGTGGAGAAGGACTGGGTGTGTCCAGCACGCAATGCCCGGATGTTGGGTGGGGTAGCTAATCAATATGGCCGACATCGCGAGTGTTTCATGTGGTGCCAAGGTCGAGTCGGGTAGCGGAGAACGTATAGCAGGCGAGAGTAGTCAGACAGAAGACGCCAAAGACGGCAGAAGCGTTGATATTAAAAGAGGTAATTCCATTATTTTCTCCTAAAATTCGGACGTTTTTAACTTAAAGGATGGGGATGGTGGGAGGTGACGGGGGATTTCTAGTCAGCTGGCTGGCGGTCTCCAACGAACAAAGAAAGCCAAAAGCTTGTAGTCGCTACAGGCGATATGGGCGTCTGGTTGTATACCGTAGCTACTGGGTTTTCTCATCCACTTTTGTTAAGTGAGGTGCTAGAGGTGTCTTTGTCCCGCTACCGATTACCACTTCTCCAAAATGATCGCAACCTCTTGCCCTTTATGTAATTAAGCCGCACGTAATCGATTCGAATCGATTAATCGTGTTTGTTTTCACTCGTGACGTCATCGATTTTGTGTTTACTCTTTTTTTCTCTCTCTCTCTTTCTTTTCTTTCTTACTCGATGACTCCAAAATTATAATTTAAATTCCTTCCTTTTAAATCGCGCGTTTAATTTTTCCAAATTAATTTATGAATTTCGTATCGGGGAGGGGGAATTGTATTTTTAAATCGTACGAATTATTTGAACGTCACGGCTGACGTCATATATATTTTTTTATATATATATATATATTATATATAATTCCGGTGTCAAAGACCTTCACAGTTTTTTGATTTTCCACCTTTTATGAATGTAATTTTCGGTTTTAAAAAATATTTAAGAAGAATCTTGAGGAAATGCTATCCGTTTTCGATTCCCGGAGATTCGCCTCCATCTTCTCGAATTTCATTCCTTAAATTCGTAGAAAAAAATTTAAAAAAATACGTTTTTCACGATTCTCACTAACTTAAAAATATATTTTTCTTTATCTTTGAAGAATTATAAATAATTTTTTACAGTTTTTTTCTATGCCGGGGGGTCGAATTTCGCCGGAATGCCGACGGGGATCGCGCGTAGAGTGCGGGCTTTTTTTTTTTTAATTTTTTAAATAAATTTTACTTCTTATTTCTTTATTTTTTATGTTATGAACGTTATAAAATATGTTTTTAGTAAAATACATAAGTTTTCGCGTACGTTAAACGTTCGTAAATTATGTGAATTTTGAGTCTAGAAAACGTGGTAGACAGTGAGGATGGTGCGTTTTAATTACTTAGTGTTTAAGGGCTTATTTCTGGAAAATTTACATGTTATTTCTTTATTTTTAAGTCGTAAACGTTATAAAATAGAATTTTATTAAAATACATAAGGTTTTTTTTATACGTTAAACGCTTATAAATAATGAATTTCGAGTCTAGAAACGGGGGTAGACCGCTTACATTTTACAAGAGTTTTTAATTAGATGGAATTTGAGGGACGTTTATATAAAAATTCATTTTATAATCGATATTAAAATATAAAATTCCATTTGTTTCCGTATAAAAATGCAATAAAATTAATTTTTATAGGTTTTTTTTTTTTAAAGATATAAAAAGGGATAAAAGTAATTATTGAAAAGGAGAGAGAACTTCAGATTTTTATGCTTTTATTTACCTTAAAATTTATTTAATTTTTTTAAAATGGATATTTTTGTCAAGGTCTTTATAATTGTTTAACGTTTTCTTAGTATTTATTTACCTTTCTTTTTTTTTCTTTTTAAAATGATTTTTCTCTGTAGGGATACTTTATATTTATATATATTTAGGGGAGGTTGTGTTTTCTGAGGTGGAACTAATATTTATTTGTAAGAAAAAAATGAATTTGTCCTTTTATAAATAAATATTAATTTGTAATTTTTCATGCGACCATTTATTTATTTTCTGAAGGATATACTAATTTGTGTAGGGATAAACCCTACACCCATAGGGGAAATCTTTTTTCCCTTTAAGGTATTGTACTACTTGTATAATTTTCACAATTTTTTTTAAGTTAAATAACTAAAACAATCGCGAAAATTATTATTACTACTACTACCTTAAATGAGGTAATTTCCCTATTATATTCCGTAACAAAATTTTAATATTCCTTAATTAATTTATTCAGTAAAACATGGATGAAAGGGGTGAGTGTTGTATGGGGAATTTTTACAGCAGCTTATCCCTATTTAAACTACTTAAAACCCTACAGAATAAGTGTTAAGTAGGGCGAATTTTACATAATTTTATAGTAGAGCATATTTTTGAATATATTATTAAAGCGAAATTTGATTCCAAGCTGTCCATGCGTAACTTAATTTCCTGTTGTTGCCCCCTTTTTTTTAATGGACTTTTTTTAGAATGTAAAGCGTTGATGACAGATTATAACTCTGTAAGGCTTTTAATTCGTTTGCCTTATAGAAAATCTCTAGAAAAAGAGAAAGAGAGAGAGAGGAACTGTAAAAGCATTTTACGATTTCTTTTTTTTTTTTTTTTATTCCGAATGGATCTTAAATGTTAAACACGTCATTAAACACTTTTAAATGTTTAATGACATGTTCAACATTTAACATGCCTGTTCATCATCACGTTTTATTGTGCGGGCAGCATGCACACGTTATTTAAAGTAAGTCGAGTCGTGTCAAAAAGTAAATGAATAAATAGAGAAATAAATATTTAAAAAAAAAGAAGAAATTGCTCTCGCCTACGCGATCGGAATATTGAGTGGTTTCGGGTTCGGGTGCTCATTGAAATGTTAAAATTTAAGGATTATTTGCCTAATTTTTTCCCTTTTTTTACTACCGTCACGTGATAACAATCACGTGATATAAAAATACTGACTCCCTGTAGATATGTGACTTGTTGAAACCAGATCCAACGCAGCTGTGGCTTTGGCTATGGAGCGACATCCGTTGTAGGATTTCTACGGGAATAAAATTTACAACCGTTTGCTTTGTCGTGTTTTTTTCTTCTACCCCAGTCGATGTAACAGCTGTATGCCTCGGTTTCTTCTTCCACACGGGCCCTTTAAATATCCCTTATTCTTTATAGGCCCTCGGACAGAGAGAGAGAGCGAGTTGCAGCAAAACAGCGCGTTGTGTTTATGAAATATTTTTTATTATCTTGCTATTAAAAATTTATTTGTATTGTTTTTAGACCTTAAAATAGGCCCCTCGATACCTTATTCTAAACCCGTATGGCTTGCCGAACGGAAAGAAAAAAACTAGAATAAGATACGGCCCTGTCAAAATTGTAAGATGTGACAGCTGAAAGCCCATATATTGCAAACCAAGAGGGATTTTTTTTATGTCGATCGTAATGAGCCGCTGTATTACATCTACCGCTTTTTTTAGACCATCCAAAAAATTAGTCGCAACTTGAAGCCATCTTAATGTGTAATACGCTGCAGCAAATTCTTCATTGGAATCATTTTCAAAATGGAAATCCGCGCGAGTCATCGCAGATATCCAATGGTGTAATTTAATCAAATGCTTGCTTGTTTTATATCATTTTAAGCAAGAAAAAACAAAATATATATTATATTTTCTTAGATTCTTTCAAGGCAAACTATTGAACTTATTCCAATTCTTTCAGGTTTACACATGACTTATCAATTATGAAAGTCCCTGCTGTTGCTGCTGCTGCTGCTGCTGTTGCTGAAGCTGCTAGCAATTTCATCTCATACACTTCTGCAGATAAATATAGCGAAAACATTTTTCTACTTTTTTAATCACGTGAATTTATAATTTTAAGACTTTTTTACTCCATTTAAAGAGATTGAATTTCTTTTTTCTTAATACGAGAGTGGATGAAGTTACTTCGTAATTATCATCTCGTACGAGCTTTCGTCGTCATTTAACACGATCCATTTTACAGGATTTACAGGATTCAGGATTGTTATTCATAGGATCATTTTGTAGATGATGTCATTAGTTAGAATTATACGCTTTAAACATTTAATTTGGTAACATAAAACCGTCATCGTGGGTTTTTTCTTTCACTTCTTCTGAGATCTTGTTTATGTTTCCAGCAAGCTTGCACAGTATATAATGAGAAAATCCTTGTTTCTTCCATATAAAATCTATAATTCCGGATGGTATCCTCTTAAACTATTTACTTACGAGATGCTAAATGAATCATTAGTACGTGTTTATTCCAATAAATTTTGTACTAGAAAAGAAGAAGAAAAAAAGAATGAAACAGTGAGAACATGATTTAAAGAACGTCAGGAAGTAGTTGAAAGTAATTTGTCAACGAATTGATTTAATCTGCCCACTGCCAGTTACTTAATAGTACCAGTTTTTCTGGTGACCGTTCATCTATCTGTAGGGCTTACCTGGAATTCGCATAACAAACCTATTCTTTCCTCCTATCTTTACCTAAATCAGTCAATATATATTGTTTGAAGAAGAACTTCATTCTGTTATATACCAGAAAAATTCATAAACTATAGTAATTTGCATATCACTTATGACATAACACACATTCACTTAAGCTGAGGGTCAGTTTTTTAGCATGATTTTCAAAGTTGTTTTATTAATAAAAATGGTAAATTAATAGAAAATTACAGGTAAAGGGTACAGTTCCTGTACACAGTCCTTATACTGTATACATTCCCCCTAAAAAAATGTACAATCAATTATATTTTAAGTTATTAAATTGGTAAAAACTGTAAAATTTACATGTGAATTACTGTAAATATTGTCTATAATGGGAATTTATTGTCTGGAGAAGGTTATAGGTACATTTTTCTGTAGGAATCACTTAAAATATGTACTTTTTAATTGGTTTTCTTTCTGAGTTTACACTTAATTATAATTGATATTGCTGAATATAAATATGTATATTGATTTAAATATACAGTTACAATATACAGATAAATTCTGTGTATTTTTATTTATATATTTGCAAAACATTAACACTCAATAAAATAAAATAAAGTTTACAGCTGTCAAATCATTCTATAAACTAACAAACTAAGTGATTTAATATTTCTTGGGGATAAGCTATAAAGGTTTAAGAATTGTGAATAAAAAAATGCAATAAAATTGATAAAAAAGAATAATAAAATCAAATAAAAATTGTAATTTTATTTTCTCTAACCAAAAATATAGTAAAAAATAAAAGGATTTGATGTTTTTATGATGTATAAAAGAAGAGAAAATAAATTTAAAATCAAAGATTTTGTAGAAATAAGTTAAAAAATTCCAGTAAATAAATAAATTTATAAGGTTTTAAAGTGTATAGACAGGAAATAAATGAATTAAAGATTTAAAAAAATTCTTATTTAATGGAAGTAATAAGATTGTGTTACAAGATGGAAAAATCAAAGTTTGTATACTTTTGAATGGATTTATTATTAGAAGAGAACGAGTACCTTGTTAGAAATTCAAAAAATGATGTAAAATATCAAAAAGAAGAACATAAACATAGATTCTATTATTGATAAGTAGTAAATTATGCATCACAGATGTAAAAAATGCACTTATAAAAGAATGAAAATACAAGAATTCTTGTCAAAAAGAATTCTAGATAAAAGGGAGTTGGCCCCATATATCTTTTATATTTAGGACAAAAGCGTGGAAAAGTAATGGAGGAAGTGAGTATGAAGATAAAAAAAAATGTTTAGTTTTATATAAAAAAACCAGGATTAAACAATATCAATATAGATAATAACTGAGGTTTGTATATTGTTTGGTGTTCTCTTACACAATGTCAGTAAGGTTTCGTTGGTTAAATTGAAAGTAGATCCTACAAGAGGATGTTCTAATTGCCATTTTTATCGGATTAATGTGTGATATTTTATATATTCTCATATAAAAAAAAGATTGCAATGTTGTTGCTGGACTTGTTTGTTTTCATTCCTAATAATTGCTACCACTGCCTTTAAGTCTCCAGATTGGTTCTGGCGATATTAAAGGAAAATAGGGCCATATCTCCCGAACAAGTAGTCCGATTTTCCTGAAAATTTCCGGAAACGTTTCCTCCTAACACGCAAACCTCCCTGTAAATTTTCACGAATTTTCGACAAAAGGCACAGGAGTTATTAAGCTTCAAAGTGGCTGAACAAAATCGTGCCCCCACTCACGCTGACATCCACACATACAGAAAAAACCCTAAATTTATTTTCATTTTCAAGGTCCTCCGAGTCCAAAAATGTAAAAATCTTTTTTGGGGGTCAATTATTTGACCGATCGCCATACTTTCCCTTTGTTATATAACAACAGGGAAAGTAAAAAATGGAAAGTATACAAGGACTTTCAGGAAGACCCCATAAAATATACATGGATCAAAGTTGAGGGTTATCAGAGTCCAATCATCTTGCTTTATCAGTTTAAAAAATAAGGATCAGTTACTTGTTTGAGATATTCAACAAGTAATAGAATGATTTAAAAATAATAGGTTAGACAATCTGGGGATGTACCGAGAGATGGATCATTGTTTATGGGGATTTGAAAGCCATTTTTTCCCCACACTAAATTATTTAAACAGAGTGGATAAAGGTATCAGAACCACTATAGAATAACAGGGCTCATGGAGATAATAGGGGTTTCAGTATTGTAGTTATGTGTTTATGTTTAATATCGAAATTTCGATGGTAATCTATCCATAAACGTTGCTAACACGTTGATAAGAAGCCATTCCAACTCAACATCCCTCGAAAGGGAGTGGCATGATCCGACTATCACGACTAACACTTGGGTGGTCAAAGTTATAACAGGATATTACCCCAAGAATCCTTTATTTATTTTTTTTAAATTTATTTTCTATATTAAAATGTACGTATAGGGGTGTACAGTTTAGTAAATACGTGGTACAAAGTATAGAAATTATATATACGTATTAACGATAATGATTCAAGCATTTAGAGTCAAGGTGAGAGTGTTTAAAAATAAAACGGGGTGCAGTTTTTGTTGTCGCTTTTATTTTATTGTTTGGTGAAGCAATGCGACAACTGTTGGACGCCAAATGACAGGCATATGCGACACCTGGGCGTGTGGAGACGAATAATTGAGTCGAAAGATAACCTGGGTGGAGCCACAAGCCATCGCTCGACAGCGCCCTTTTTTCAAGGTCAAGCGATTAGTCAGTGGTAAAAAAAAGCTTCCCTGTTTTTATACTAAATGGCTCCCTTTAACGCATACCACACCGAATAATATTTACTAAAAAAGAAGAAGCAGAAGAAGGAAAAAAGTGCCAGAGATGTTAGGCAGAGCGTGTAGCTAATTCTAGAGCTGTTGCCCCCCTCCGAATAAAAAAAAAGAGGAGGACTACTTGGCTATATCTGGTGTGTCGTTTGCCCTGGCGCGGTTCTTTCGTCTGAATCCATCTGCTCTCCCATCCAAAAACTCCTCCCTGGCCTAGGGGCACCGTCACGTGAACGGGGAAACGGGCGTTCCGGTCACGTGACGGCGCGCCGAATTCCTATTTCTCTTTGAATAAACGGATGGGAAATAATAATAGTAATAAATAAACAATGAATAAATGCCCGTCACCCGAAGAATCTCCGAGAGTTTCGGGAAACCATATTGGGTTTTGACCTTCGCGACAACCTTGAACCTTACGACGTTACGGTGAGTGATTTTTATTGCTGGTTAAGCAGGCAGCCGAGCTTTTCGAATATTTGGAAGGATGCTTTGTTTAGACTTTTAAAAAATTTAAGTATTTAAATTATGCTAATTTAACTCCTTGAAGACCCCTTTCATGTAGATAAATCCACATGCTTACCTTCCCACATATATATATGTACTTTCGTTAATGCTATGCATCGGGGGGTATAGTCGGGGGTTCTCTTTTTTTTTCTTGAGTCACCAACACCTGCTTTATACGTCTGCTGCGCTTTTTCTTTGTTGTAGAAGTCCACTTCCTGTTGTATGTAGGGCAAATTGCAATTTCTTTCATAGAATCTTCAGTTTAGTGAGAGGTGTGGCAATGATAACGTTCATTCTTTGCACCACTGATTACGAAACTCTGATTAGACTCGTGCTGACAGTGTTTCCCAAGCGATAGGGTATACTTGGACTTTAATTAGAGTTCCCCTAGTTATGACAGAGAACGTAGTTACGGGGGTCTCCTGTATGACGGTTTGCATATTGTAACGCATTGCGTAGCCTCGTGTATGTCTATAATTTCGTTTTGAATTTACGAAATGTTAGAATTAACTTCGATTTTTCTTGTTTTTCAGAAGTTAGCGACTACTCGGAACTGGGAGTGGGCGTACGTTCGTTTTGGGCAAGCATTAACACCTCCAGGTAAGTTTGTAACCCGTAAACTTATTGCGTCCGTCTGATAAAACTAATTTTTCGACTTTGCACCCCACTCCGATACAAAACTTGTTATTGAAACATTAGAAAAAATATATACAGTATCAATTTTATGATAAAATTGAGAAAGTTTAAGTGCATCGCACGCCTCTACGATTGTAAATACGTCATAAATCTATTCGAAATTGTGTCATTTCTACACATGTTTACACTCTGCTTGCTTTGTTGAACTGGCTATTATTAATTATTACTTGATCTAGCTATAGAAAGGCATTAAAAAAAATGGGCACAGAGGCTAAAAATTACAAATGAAACAAAAGAAGTTCAGACGTATCTAATTGGTGGCAGCTGATATAAATCGTGGCTCTCGTAAACGATATTTTTTCCGAAATTAGATGCATTTGGGATATGCTCTTGCAAATTTACTTCATCAAATTTTTGGCAACGTTAAAGGAGCCATCCCTACGACGATACGGAAGTCGGTCATGGTCCTCAGATTCTCTCTCTCTCTCTCTCTCTCTCTGTAAACTCAGTGATTTACTGTCCAACTAGTTCACCTTCTAAATTCTGGTTATGTAGGCCACAACTACTACTCTTGTCTTTCCTTATTCCCTGCTTTGAAAGCAGAATTAATAACCCTATGGGGTTATACTAAATTAAATCCGTATAAGAATCTTCCTATTTTCAGTTCATTCTTATACGCGCGCGCCCGTGTATACATATATAGACATGGCGATCTTCGTGTTGCGCCCATTTTCATCAATAAAAAAAATATATATCCGCATGTACATAAATGTCGAATTCTTATTTTTTTAAAATAATTTATTTAATTTTAATATTTATTTTATTTTTGGCGGGATTTGTTTTCTAGGAAATTTTAAAAAAAAATGGTGTTTCGTTACGAACGGGGTGGTTTTCGGACCAAACTACTACCGTGTTTTAAACGAAAAGCGTAGTATCTTGTAATAAATTAAAGAAAAAACTAGCAAATTCTAAATGGGTCATGGTCACGTTTCGCTACCACATTTACATTTTGACCATTTTTGGAACAATGACATCACGTCCAATAAGTCCTGACGGGATGGGTCATATAATTGCATTCTTAGGACGGGAAGAGGTCGGTTGGGATGAGGATTTTTAACTACTTTCTTTGTCCTCGTTCCTTTTTTTCTCTCTCTCTCTCTCTCTCTCTCTTACATGTCCTACATTCAAGTATTGAGGACGAGTCTGTGACGTCACGGTACGGACAAAGATTCACCCATTCTCTCCTGATATAGGGAGAAGGGTTGGACGTTGGTCTTCGTAAGATATCCCCCTCTTTTTTTTTAATGAATTTAATAAACTTCTGACTCATTGTTTGCAACTAACACCCACGTCACGGTCGGTAGCAATGTAACGTTTTCAAAATATAATATTTTAACCCAATTTTTCTTGCGACACTATTGGACGTGTTATATTTTTTCATCAATAACGCGAATGTATTGTATTCCAACGTTCGATATCGTACCGTATTTTTCTCTCCCTTACTCACCATATATCTTGATATCTCTCTATATATATATCCTGAGGGCGTACACTTTCCTATTTTCGTTACAATATATCTCTCCCCCCTTTCATTTTTTGCAGTGGACTAACCAATTTTGGAAGCGCTGAAGAGGTGATGCGGGATTCTGCCAAAAACGATCAGCTGAAGGTAAGTGTTGCGTGATTGTATTTAAAATATTTCTCTTGTTTTATTATTATTATTATTTAACGAAAGCATGCGTTTGTCTGACCGGTCGCGCTTGCTTAACTTGTTTAAATAGCGTAAAGTTTGCGGTTCGAGCTGACACGCTGCCATATTGGCGTCACGAGTCGGTATGGCACCCATCGTCCTTGAGCCCCTTGCCAGTCCCCAACCGGTCAAGGTTGGCGAGACTGTGAAGTCTTGCCTAAAAAGAGAAGGAAAGCCGGAGGTACCCGTTGAAATGACGTTTTGCCACGAGAACACACGAGTGCTACGAGTGCTCAGCGGGGGTGGGGGTCCAATCGAACGCGCGCGTGCCCCCTCGAGAGTGGAACGCTCTGGTGGTATTCATTTATCATCCGCTTCCATTATAGGCTGGCGGTGGGTCTAACAAAATAGATGGCACCAAATGATGACGCTATCGGCGATTCTTACACCTTCCCACAACCCCCTTCTCTAGTTAGTATTCCGTTGTTAAAGGAACTGACAGTGTCGTCCGTGTAGGAACGTTGCAGAGAAGGTCCTGGCCTTTTGGTCCAGGTCTTTTTTCCCCCTATTTCTTATCTTATCTGTTAAATCGACGATTCGAATAATTGAAATTCTGCTTTTGTTCTTATGCGGATCGTGTGGTCGGGGAGGTTCTATATGCCGCACGTTCACCCCGACTGATTGGCACTGAGCCGGATGGCTACAAAACCAGATTTCTTCTTTTTTTTCGTGTGTGCGGTGTGTTATTTTTTATCATTTCTAACAAAATTGTGTGTTTATGACCAATATACATGCTAGACACGTTTCGGATGTACCCATCGCGATGGCTCCCCTTCAATGGGTTTCCATCGCGCGTACATGCACTTCCACTTAGCTTACACCCCGCTCGCGTGCTGCGGTCGATAAACTAGAGGAAATAATGCTTCTGATTCGGGTTCGAATTCCGCTTATTCCCGTCGAGGAATACGACGCCGCGAATTTGGGACAAAGCTCGGTGGAGACAAATGATTAACACGTTCATTAAAGTCGCTCTGGTTTTTAATAGTCCTTATTCTATTTGGGCACTGGGAGTGTTGGCAAGCGCGAGGCGTTATTACGCAAAATTTCTGCCGCCCCAACCATTAGCTACGCGACATCTGGGAGGTGGCTAACTCACGACTCGCATCTCCTCCCCGGGCCTGTCGGGTTCAGAGGTCAAGCGGAGGAGGAGGGAAGACACGTGACAGACGCACGCCCACCAGGGGGCAGTAATCGAGCCTCCAGTCAGGGACAAAGAAAAGGGAATGATGGGAGCGGACGAAAATGACGTCATTTGATGCGGTAAATGATGCCATATTTTTGTTATTTACGCATTTAAGATGCGAGGGAACGAATGCGTTTCTAAACGACATTAAAAGATAAATGATGATAAAATATTTTCTTCTGAATTATGAAAATTTCTTCAAGTTTTTCCCATCTTTTATCATCAGATATTTTCATTTTATACATACATACACACACACACACACACACACACACACACACACATATATATATATATATATATTTTATTTATTTATGTAAAATCTGACCCCCGGTTTAATACGCTCTTTCAGTACGTCTATCTTCAAATATTTTGGCATATTTTTTCTCTCCTCTCAAATTTCTTAAATTTTCTGCGAAACGCCATTTTCTTCTCAATTTACCATCACTCTTTCATCATTTATTTACAAGGTTTAAAGTCCAGGACACCACGTTCTTCCCCCTCCACCCTTACAATATATAGTATATATATATATATATATATATATTTTTTTTTTTTTCAGCACTGAAAACGCCGTTTTCGCGATATCTTTATATTAAATTTCAACGCCATTTTCTGCAATTAAACCCGAAAAGATTTTTTTTTTTAACTAGTCGTCTAGGTGCATACGTGGCATTAATTCTCGATTCCTTCCCCTTTAAGTTACTCTGTTAATTACTCCCGTAAATGCAATTAAAATAAATCTTTTGTCGTCGTCTCCTTCTCACTTAAATAAACGGAGAGAGAGAGAGAGAAGAGGGGGCATAAATTGCTTAACTTAGTCTCATTAACAGGTAAAAATAATTATGCCATAAATTTTCCTTTTTCGTTTCCTCCATTGTAACCAAAAATTGAATTTATAACAGCCCACAATGAAAGTTATGTGTGCCGCAATAACAGAGTTCCGTAACCTTTCTGTGTATTTTTTTTTCTTATTATTTTTAATTAGAAGAGTGCTTTTGGATGTTTACACGTTGCGAAAAATCATTTCCTTCTGTCAACATATCGCTAATTATTCGGTTTATATCGACTAAATTCCAAAGAATTGCTGCAAGAGCCGGTGCTGAGCGGTCACTTGTTGCACTTACACACACACGACACGACGTTAAAAATCGATCCCGTTTGGATGATAAATTCCAAGCTTTCATATCGATTTGGCTTATAATACTGCATGCAGTTCGACTTAATGTTAATATTATTTTCTTTCTATGATATAAATCGCCGGCTAAATTTAGTTTTAACAACATAAAAATCTACACAAAACAGCACCGTGTGACAATGGCGCCAAACAGCGCCACTCGGTGGGCAATAGAGGCCCTAGGGCAAAATATATATACTGTATATATTGGTGCCCCTATAGGAAATTAAATTAATATATTAAAGTAAAGGAAATAAAGCAAATTATATAGGGGCTCCTTCTCTGAGTGTTCCATTCCAGTATTCTGGATAAATTCATTACATATTTTATGATAAACATATTAAAATCTTACGCCATTAATTCATTTAATATTCAATATAATAATGATGCTAAAATATACTAATTTTGTAGATATTCAATGTAGAATTAAAGCTAAAAAGGGTCTACTGATTTAACAGCTATTGTAATGTGTGAATGCTAAAATGATAGGCCACTAATCACAGGTTATATTAATTTAAAAAAATTATTTTCTAGTTTCCTGTGTTTAATTATTCATTTATATTTATGAATTTTTGTTGCATTTCTAAATAAAATTGTGGGATTTTTAATGCAATTCCATGTTAAATGATAATAAATAAAGATCCAAATCATTTATAGGATAAATGACAGCTTATAAGAGTAATCAAAGACAGAAGTATCTTCATAATACCTAATGATGGTTGACATTACAGTATTTTTCTTCTAGAGCTAATCTAGAAGTGATTTAGCAACTGAATTTTAACATTAATTTCATTTCCAATGTGTTTTTAAATGAAATAAATGAATATATGATTCCATAACAATGAAAATGATATTAGAAATCTCATGCCATACATTTATACACTTTATATTCCATACTAATGATAAATTATACTAATTTCCTAACTCTTCCAGGTGAAATTAATGACAAAATTCATTAATTTACTAACTATTTTGATGTCAAAAATTCTGTCGTTTGATGTTCCATTATGAAAATGCTAAAATTCTAATCATTCACTGGCTCTTCTACATGAAAATGATGCCAAAATCCTTTAATTCATCTGAAAAACATGAAATTTATGCTTAAAATTCTAATAATTGGGGCTAAACAATGCAGTTTTACTGTAGGCTACTTAGGACATAATTGCATAATTAGGATACACATATATTATATAATGTTATAAAATATAATAATATATATGATATATAATTTTGATGATAATTATCATATAATAATAAAAGTATATATACATATAACCATCATTTCTATACAAAATTCAAGATTTTTAGCATGAAACATGTTGAAAATTTGTGTCTTGTCTATATATATTATATACAAAATATAAAGAAATTTTATGCTAAAATTCTTATATTTTGAATGGAAGTGCTGTTTATATGTATGCATTTTGATCATTACATAATAATCATCAAAGTTTTATCAATGCTTCCTCTTTTTAGAGTAACTTTTTAGGGTGTATTCACTATCCTCAGGTTGAAATTCATGTTTATGTAGTTCTGATGATAAACTACAAGCTAAATATTAATCCATTTAGGCCAAAATGTATGAAAGCAAAGTTATACAATGATAAAAACCACCAGTTTTAGTTGCTATCTCCTTATGTTTCTTGTCCAAACAGTTCATCACTTCTTTTTATTTCTCACCCCCTCCGCATATTACTGTTATCTTAGTGGAAGGATCATGCAAATTTATCAATGAAAGTTAATGTAATAAGCACGAGTTATTCCTTAGCCTCTTTTTTTTTATGCGGTCTTTTTAAGGTTAATGCATAAATATAAACGTTATATTGAGAAGGCATGTTTCGCCTGTCGCCGGGTGCGACGTCTTTTTAGGGTGTATCCAGGTCTTTTTCGAAATCCAGCCCGCCCGCCTTGGGTGGTGAGGCTGATAAAGTGGAATGTATTGCGTGTGCCGACGACCCACAACTTCCTCAAAAATGTTCCAACTTTTTGGACATTTCTTAAATGTCGGTGTATCAAGAGGGATGCCCTTCTTGTTTTTTTTTTTTTTTTTTATTTTATTTTTCGAAATGAGAATCCTCCATTCTTATGTCTTTAGATAGGCGCCACCCTTCTTTTCATTACAATGGTCTGTGGCCGGTTTTCCGACCCCGGACAGCACTGGGTGTGGGTTTTGATGACGGCAGCCACGTGCCGCCACATAGAGCACGCGTGGCGCTCAAATTAAATCCTGACCTTGAAGGCTAAGGAGAGGCACAGGCCACACCCGTTCGCTTTCTCTGTAGACCATGCTGTGACTTTGCTCAGACGCTTTGGCGATTTTCGAGGTGATCGTTTCTTTCCAGTGACGTCATTGGTAAGTTTACTGTTAGCACTTTTTACTCCCTTTTGTCTTAAAATTAATTATGTCGTCGGAAGTAATTTACGCTCCGGAATCGCCAGAGAGTTTTTCCTGATAAGATAAACTTTTTAAACATTTATAACCATTTTTTTATACACCATAAAACGTCACAGGTTTGTGCGTTTTGGTGGAGATTTTCCGTTTCCGAGAAAAATATCTTTTGATATTCACCGCTGTCTTTCCGAATAATTAGTTTAAAGCTTATATTTTAATCACATTTACCACTAGGAAGAGAATTATACGCTTAGAAACAAGAGACAAACGATCAAGTTTTGATCCATTTGTTCTTCGATCGTGCATTCTTCCGAATCGAAAAGAAGTGAAGAACTAGATGTAAACAGTACAAAGTACAGAGATAAAAGGAGATGGCTCTATTTAATAACATTACAACCGCGTAAATTTCCAGAGAATTCGGCATCACGATCTTTAGACATCTTTATAATCCCTAAAATTATTCCTAAAACCTCCACTGTTACGTGGGAGAATTCACGGTTTGCGCATTCTTCGGGTTCCTTCTTGTACGGTTCAGATTAACTCAACAAATGCTCCAATTTATTTTATAAATCGACTTAAATCTCCTTCCAGTCTGGAGATAGCCCATTAAAAAAGAAAATAGGTGTGGTTATTTAATCCAAAGACGTTTTTGGTTCTGTCGCAATGAATCTTCCCAGCGGGATGGGTTTGCCTGCCAAAGTGCACAGGTGGTCAATGCAGGAGAATGAATACAACCAACCCGAGTACAGAAGTCGTGACCCCACCCTCCCCTAAAAGAATCTCCATCAGTCCATCACGAACCGCATGGGGGCTCCCATACACGTTTGCCCCATTACCGAGGAGGCTCCCTTTCTATAATCATAGGTCGTGCCGGGTCTAAAGTCCGGGTTTACGTTTTATCCGGGTCTCGAATTTGTGGATATATCGATTATTAGTCGTTTATTACTCGTTTGCCAACGAAAACAATCGAACATAAAAAACAAAACAGTAGTCTCGGACTCGATTATGTCGCCATTTCTGTCGTGTAGATCCTATCAGCTTAACGCGTGATTGATATTTCCTGCAGGCTATGGAAATAGCAACTTCCTTCATCAAATACAGCACCTCTTATGAATTGATCACCCCTTTGCTGATGGCTGCAAAGCATTGCTGCTGCGGGTTTAATCCAATCATCTCTTGGACTTCCGTTTGCTTTTTTCCCTTTTTTAAAAGTCTTTTAAACGCTTATGATAAATCATTAACATCAAATTCTGATATTTATTTTAATTGGTTTGGATTCGAGTATTGAATAAAATGCAAATTGCATTTTAATTTCGGAGTTGTAAGGTCGCCCGAAATTGATTCTCGGTTCACAGTTCGCATATTCATTTTCCCGATTCATGACTCCTTTTGACATTCTTACAACAAAACATTGATAATCAGATTCTTGCAAAGTAGTTAATCAGCAACTACCATGTCGACAGGTCGCGGGTTCGCTACCTGCTGTGCATGCATAATTATCAAGCGACTTATTGCACCGTAATGATTTTGTGGGATTTTAATGAAGCGATACTGTTCGCTCGTACAACGTACGAAACGATTTCAATTTGTTTGGCTTGATTAGAAATTTTTTTTTCCTTTCCTTTCCATCCCCTCTCGCAAAGACCTTCCACCTTATTAAGCTTAACCCCTGAAATTTCTGATTATGAAAGGGTGAAAGCAGGTGCACTACACTTTCGTTTTAGCCCCGAGCGTAACACTCTGCCCGCGGGTCAATGGCCCAACGGAGGGACTTTTCAGGTGTAGAGGAGGTTAGAATGGTCAGAGGGCACACCTAGAACTATCTCGGTGATGGACATCGACAAATATTCGTGGGAATACCTTGAGAGTCATATCACAGGAGGTAGTTATGCTTGTTGTAAGTTTTTAGCATCCCTTGTACTGAGGAGGTCTACACGTAATGATGTCTTAAGGGTTATATTTGGTTCAAAGGTGGACAGTCGTATATCAAAATGGTACAGAGCTCATTTCGCATACACTGTAATCTAATCCATCTGGAAGAACAGGAAAATCATGTGGGAAAATATTAAGTCGGAGATATAACATTTAAGAGAATGATCGGTTTGTATCGGGCTTGTTTTGATATCCTGGAAAGTGTCCTTAAGGAGTGAACGAACTTTTAAACATATTCGCGGCATTTAATGTATGGTCTAGTTAAGGATATTCATTTTTGCTAAGTGGGAGGAATCGCAACAGAAGAAGAAGAAGAAAAAAAAAAGTTTGAACCGACTTAGTAGGGCAATCATCGGAGCGGTTGACACAAGACATTTTTATGAAGAATGTTCGCAGTTTTACACAGACCTGTATTGTTTATTATCGTCGTAAAATCGGCAGGAACCAGATCTGCTATCATTTTTGTATTGTTAGATGGATAATAGACATGATCTAGTCACCATTTTGCATTGTTATCGGGTAATAGACATGATGAGAAACTGTTTTTAAAGTAATGGGTAAGGATCAAACACGTGCTTGGTCGATTGCGTAAGCCCGAATTGGCTTTATTTTTCATCCCAAACGTATGTTTAGAGGAGTAATAGATATTCCGACTATGTTACCGATAATGGGCGGATTAATTGCGTAAATCTTTTTACGCAACCGATCCACCCATTTTATATACAATGCTGTAGAAAGACGGGCGGATCATATATATCTTTTTGTAGAATGGGGTGTATTAAATGCTATTATGGCCACTTTCCCGCTTATAACGCTTTACGTTATCGATAGTTATATTTATATATAAGACCGATGACCGTACCGAAGTTTTATTAATGACTTAATTTTAATTATAAAGTTGGTTGCGAAAGGTCAATGCGAAGCCGGAAGAAGAGTACGGCCGTTAAAAGTCATGTTCCCTGGTTATTAATCGCATTAACGAAATTGTTTGATTATATCTCGTCTGGGAGATTGAAGGGGGAGATAAACAAAGTCAGAACATCCCACCGAGCTATTCAGTATAAGCGACCCCCTTTTGTTTGGAAGTTACGAAAAGCTGCGTAAATTACACGCGGAAAGTTACGATAAAACACCACCTAGCGGCAGCCAAAATACATAATTGAGTGAACGAGATTATACGACCCGACTAGCAGAGTTCACCCTCTCTTCTTCCCACACAACGGCACCGAGTCATAATTCGGATCAGCCTTTAATCCTCCCCCTGTAAGTTCGCAGGTGATAATAAAGTGCTATCTTCCTTCTCCAGAGACCCGGGCCCAGTTCCCAGGCTCCACTTGGCCCAACTCCTCCTCCATTTCTACCTGCCACCCCTACCGTGGTATGGTAAGTTCACGCTATGCAAATGACGGGCGCGAAGACAATGGACTTGTCCCGTCCACTCCCAGAGCGCGTGTTCATCCGTCCCTCCCCCTACCGAGTTGCATGGAGAAATCTGGCACACTTCGATACTCCCACGTGTGGCAGTCAGTCAGTGGCTCCCATTCCGTCCAACATACTTTTCCTGCACTCTCCGTCCTTAGACGTTACACTTGATTCTATCTACTCAACGCGAATGTTCTATCTTTAGTGCAAAGCAGATCGACTTGGATACAGTTTGTGTCATGTGTTGTGTTTACACCTGCTCGGATGCACTTCCTTATTTTTCAGCTTAAACAATCGATTTGGATTCCTGGATGTTTACGGTACGTATTTATTTATATATTTTAAATTAAATATCCAGCTGAGGAGGAGGAGGATCGCTTGCGTAAATCCTTCCTTGACCCGCGCGTGTGAGGAGGAAATTTAAACTCCACACAATTCGGATCATCTAACTTCTCTTCCATGTAGCTTACAGTACATATTGTGATGGATTTCTAGAGCCAAAAATTCTAGAATTTGATCCATCAATTCGTATTAAACAGGGTCGAACCAATATCCAGAATTCACGCGTGAAAAGAATTTAAACTTGAATTTTTAACTTTTATTATTTTTATGGTGCGTATGCCCTTTTTTGAATGATGATCGAAGGTAACCATGCGAAGCAAATGATTGCAGATTTTAGCATGGATCCTTTTTTTAAAAATTTTTACGGATAAATTTGTCTGGGGCATTGCGTACGATCCGTGGACTTCCTGAAACAAAGTTCGCCTCGATTATAGGTAGGGAGGAACCACCCTGTGTGTATTTATAAACAATGGAGGAACATCGAATGACATTTTAGATTTTCTTCGAATGGTCTTTACAGTTTTTTTGAGGAGAATCCTCTATTAAACATTATATCCGATTCTTACATCAGGAAGTCCTTGAATGTGTACTTTGTAATTCTTGATAAGGGCTAGGATATCCTGACAAATATCCACACAATATAAACCATCTGTAATTGTTTTAACATCTTCAATATCTTTTTATATCGTAAATTTTTAATGGAGTTGATATATGGAATTATCGAGATTTTGACGAGTACACCCTCTGGATTTTATTAAATTATAAATCCGCTCGTAGAGAAGTACATTAATTGCATGCAATACGTGGAGAATTTCATGCAATTTATAAGCCATTTTTTAATAAATAATAAACCGCAGACTGGTCCTCGAGAAAGATCAAATTTTAAACTCGATTTCACTCGATTGTGGTCAGTACACAAAGAAGCGATCAGTGGGGATCTTAATTGGTGGTTTACAGATTCCAACCTGTTTACAGCGGAAGAAAATTGTCCACTTGGTAGTGTTTGTAAACAGAAATCACCTCCCGGTATTGCGCAAACGGGTAAAGTACCACAAATTATATAAGCAGCTCCCCATATCGATCTAGTAGATACCCATCTAGGTCACCGAATCAGTTATCACCGAAACACGCACTGGAAGTCCGTGATAAAATTCGTGACAAAGGTCGTCATCGATCACGAACTAGAACGAAAAGCGTGACGGATGCCTCATTTGAATGGCGTTTTGCGAAACGCGATTGAAAGAAAAATGAGGTACTCCTTCGCCTCCAACCATGATGATAGGGTTTGAGAATCAACCTAATCACTCGTCCTCCCCGTGCCTCGTTGTGTATTACGGAATCGCAGGTAAACTCGTTTAGATTTATTGAAAACAAACCGACTTGTTTTCTTTTTTTTAATCTTCTGCTCGTCCTTGGCCTGTCTGGTCAAACGTCATCTTTGGAAAAGTTTCTCTTACGAAAATCCCTAAAAGATAAGGCTATCGAAATGTAAGCTTTCGCTAATTACAAAATAAGGATTTCTGCACTGGAACCGTATCGAGCCATTTCCTCCCTCCCTCCATTCCCCCTCCTCTTTTCTTTTTGGTTGGCTGCGAAGAGCTGATTGTAAGCTTCCGTGCTTTTCTGCTCCCGGTTTTTATCAAAATATTTCCGTCCTTCCTCTCTTCCAATCAATGCACAACGCGTGATTCTTGTGCAGTGACCTCCCGGAAGAAAAAGAGCCCCCCCCAAAAAAACAAGGGGGAGTTCTATTCTTAGAGCGGTTCCTCATACAAGCAAAATGCCCGATCTGCGGAAGGAATTTCAATTACGTTCGAGGGTGAAACTCCCAGCAGAAGATGCAACAATAGACGCGAGAGCCACAAAATTTCGGGCACCGAATTTCGCTTTAAGGAGGGACGATTTAAATTTAAAAGGGGAGGAAAAAATGGAGGTCTGTATGCGGGTTTAGTAGCCACCATATGGGTGTAAGGATGTCGTACTGTCTACGACCAAATCGCACTGTGGGGGATAGGCAGGTGTTGTCTATGACCCATAACCCCCGACGGGGACACGGCTGTCGCGTGTACTGTGAGTCACAATCGCTATATCTGACTCATTCTGCGGTCTCCCAATTTCTGTTCGCATTCTCTGCCAGAAAAAAAAAAGTGAATTATCTTAAACTTTGCCCTTTAAAAGCCGGAAAAGAAAAACAAGAAAGGGAAAGAGGGGGAGGGTCGACGTTTCCCCGTCCCGAAATTGCCCTCACCGTCGTTTAAAATGTGCTCGTTTTCAGAACGAGAAGTCGGCCTGAACTTTGAACTACATTTTTGACGAATGCGATATTTGCTTAGTAGCTGAAGATTTAGATGGAGAGGCGGTGCCACGTTGCTTGGCAGGCCAGCTGCTACGACAAGATGAGGAAGTTTAGAATCCCTTATCTCCGCGTTATTTATGATGATGTCACTCCCCCTCTTGTTACCGGACCGGCCGAGCGTTCGACAGAAGGTAGGATAGACTCCGGAGTTAGTGACGTAGGGCGAAATTTCGATTCTCCGATCGATCCGCCCACCCTCGAGGGATGATATTCGAGCGCATGCAAGACGTCTTGAAAAAGCGCAAGTGGCACGCGAAGCGGAAAAATAAAAATATACGTGGAGGGACCGAACTCGTGACGGTTCAGAAAATGACCCGCCAGGCGGCTCCTTCCTGACTTGCCCCGGAACAACTCGGAGGGGGCTTAGGTGACCTCTTGATCCAACGTGCTGTACCATCTCCTCCCTCTTTTAGACGACGGGACTGAAGAAGGGGGGAGGAGGATCACGCAGCTGATTCGTGAAAGCTCCCACCTTCCAGACCGGAATTTAGGCAATTGCTAATTAATGGTTGTCGAACGTAGGTTTTTTTCTCTTCTTATTCCTGTCTTTGACTGACTTCCTGGCGTAGTAGGATTAAAAGGTGAAGATGATACTAATAGATTAATACCCGGTTTCTTTGCTCCTTCTGTTGTATTGGCATATTTTATTTTTTCAAGTTGATTTTTCTTACGTTCTCCAGGAAAATCGCTTGGGTTTTCGAGGAAATTCTCATCCGGGTATGTCAAATGATGTGAAAAGTCGGCGTTTTTCTAGAGTCAATGACCTCTATCGGTTGGTAGTCAATATCCGTTAGAATCGGGGGGGGGATTTGTGAAATATATTGCTATTTTTGGAGTTCTTTAAATTGCATACTGGGCAACGTTAGGAGGTGTTTTTCTGCAGTTAAAAACACTCGTCCTGTGGCCATTTTGATAGAGGATGAGCCACTCCGTGTCTTATGTTCGGATGTACGGCACGCTGCAATTCTTGTGTAACCTCAGGCGTGATATCCCTCTGTTCAGGTCTTCGTGAGTCTCAGTTTATTTTTTTTTAATGATCAGGCGTATTTTTGTTTGTTTGTTTTTTTTAAAGGAAAAACTTCGCATCACTGATATGAACTCCGTTAAACGGAAAAACGGATATTTTGAGTACGTTCAGCTTGGACACGCTTCCAAAATCGAAGCCAGTTTTTGAAACGTTCGGTTTGAGGTCGCGTCAATGATTCACATCCTTGCAATGTCGTTGACTCGTCCGACCAAGCGTAAAACGCCCGCAAAACACAAAAAAATGGCGACGAACGACACAAGACAGCACAGAATCGGTCATCTGAGGACAGCAAAACCATTCTTTTGTGGGTTTTTTTTACCGACTTCATTCAGTTCTGACAAACCGACGTAACCAAGATTTGATGCGGCATTCCCGCGGTTGGCACGATGTTTCTTACGTCATCCAGCCCTCCCCTTACTAATTTCCTAAATTGAAAAAAAAGAGGGGACGAGGTATTCGAACCCGAATCCGTAGACAATCGGACATGACAATTGCCGTGGTCTATGATAGAAATTCTTGCAAACAGGAAGTATGCGCTTCCAAAAACGTGTTTTGTCTGCCTGTTGATGTACATTTCTTTCAACTTTCATGTCTGACATGTAATCGGAAATGTCTTGTTTGCTCCCTCTTCGGGATTTTATCATGCGTGAGACATTCTTGTATAATTATAAAAACACAAGATTCAAAATTCAGCCAGCAAAATGGAAATCCTTTATAATCATTGCCTCTTAGAGGTAGCTCGTAATATTTCAGCAGCGCTTTAGTGTGTGTTTGTGTGTGTGTGTGTGTGTGTTTTTATTATTAAAAAAAGAATTTTCTTGTTGCAGCGCGAAGGCACGGTGCACAGCCGTTTGTCACCAACCCTGGCTACCCTGGTACCAGTTCCACGCTACTCGCCTCTGCCCATGCAACATACTATGAGTTCGGAGGAGGTAGGTATTATAAGCCCACATCTTTTATATATATATATAATTTCCTGATATCATAGGCGTTTAAAATATCCGGCAATTGTTTGGTCGAAGTATAAACGGGATCCCCCTTTTTCCCATATTCATCTTCGGTCACACCCTGTCACTGTGTCAACACGACGCCATTATCTCGACAGATGTTTGGCTCGAAAGGCAACTCTCCCCTTTTCACTAGGTGGAGTATTTATAGCAACACCCTCAATCCGCCAGGCGGGCACAAAGGTCGATAGTTGACCGTAAATAGATACCAACCATCAACGGCGATTTGCAAAAATTGTATTCTTTGCCGCGGTACCGACCGGGTTGTGTACATAGGACCAGGTGCCACGCCTTTGACAAATGGCCCGACGATAAGAAAGACAGACACGACGCCCTCTTGGCAAACATCGGTATATACTTCGCCCAAACACATTGGGCCCCCCCACGAATTATATATCGATTCGACTAATTTTTAATGTGCTTATGGTACCAGGAAAAATACTATGAAAATTTCTGTCTTTTCCTACGGTACTGGTGTAGTAGTGAACTGACTTATGACATGGGTTCTTTATTCAGGCTGAATGTCCCCCGACGCAAATGGAACCAGTCGATCTTTCCGTCAACAAAAGCAGGTCGTCTGCGGATTCGTCTCCAGCCCCCTCTCCTCCGTCCTCTCCAGACACTGCCAGCTGCATCGATTTACGACTTAACAAAACCGCAGGTAGGTAAGGGCGCCATCTGGTGCCGGGTGCGCCAACTACGCGAGGGGGTGGATCGTGACGGGACGCGCGTCCCATTTGTCACGTTTCTTCGCGTGACGGGGGTGAAAATTCCTGGGCGTGCAATACCGTCGGCATTCGGTACCTTCACGACTAGTCATTTTCACGGGTAAGGCAATCACGACCGTTGGGTGACACGACACCCCCCTGCGGGTGGTGCGTTGGCACCGGAGATTTATGGCGTACGAGCGACGTCTAACCCCTTTTAACCAACCACTCGGCCCTGAGGAAAAACCGGTGAGTGGGTGAGGTGAGATCAACCACGATTCTCCACTCGTCTCTCGCATGGCCGCGTGACATGTGGACAACGTGCTTTATGACCGGCCACTCGTGTTTTAAGACGGGTTTATTGCGTTGTTAGCAATTAAAGTAGCGCCCAAAGGGCCGGTTTTTTGGCTCTAACCCGTACATGCAACCACATTCAGAGTTTTTTTTTCTTCCCTCTCCCCCTTTTCTCTTTAAATTCCCGTGCAGGACGTAACGCTGTTACATGCTAGTGTGATTTCGGTGGTTATGATATTCAATTCGAATACGCGCTGACCTCCCTCGAGCATTTTATCAGTAATTTGATTTAGTGACTCTTGGATTACACGCGATAGAGCACCATTTTTTGTTTTTTTTTAATCCTCTGCCTTTAAAGCCTTGCTTATCTGTTCGAAAATTAAATATGATCGTGAGTTATTAGTTTCTTAACCCGGTCAGGGACACCGGGCAGATAGTAGTTTTTCCTCTTTCGTTACAGCCCATGTTAAGTTGCAACCTTTTATAGTCCTGATATGGGGGTTTTCGAAGCTTCCTCTCCAGCACGATCCTATCTGAGCAATTCGGTTTTACCAATATTACTTAATAATAAAAGGGAGGGAAAAAAGATATATAATGATTTTGTAGTTTGCAAAAACCCATCAAGATACGCTAATGCCGCTTGGAGAGAAAATGGAGGAGGGAAAGAAGTAAACTACAAAGGGAAAAAAAACGGGTACTTCTAGGTTTATTTCGCTCTGTCACTTATCTCACGATACGCTTTGTTCCTGTCAAGATAACTAGACAGGTATTAGATCATCATTAATATCGAAAGTATTATAATTTCCCCGCCAATGAGGATTTTTTTCGCAATCAGAAAACCGGGTCTTTCAGGAGGACGAAAGTGGCATCTTATCAATTGCACTTTTTTGGTTCTGATATGGAATTACGTCGTGCAGTTACTTATTTTTTTTTGTATCCAGAGAGGCGTTACGGTAACGAATTGATTCTGCGCCCTCCTATATATCGAATTTCGAACGTTGCCAGGCAGACGTGCCTTGCACGGACCGGCCCAACTGGTGGTACGTGTGTGACCCGCCGGTTTTCACAGCGCGACACGATGTCCGCGGGGATTCTTCACCCTCGGGCTTTCTAGCAGTCGGTAAGTCACGGTTTTGGGGTCGGAGGTGTCGAGGTCGGGCTCCTCGAACCCCCCAGCGGGCTACCCCGCGTGTCGATGACCCGAAACGCCCCGAAGCAGGAAAGCCCAAAACAGGATTCGAGTGCCTTTTAGGCTCGGTGTAATGTCACGTTGGATTAAATTAATGGTGTGATTTATCCGCAACTTCAAGGCGTTCGGGAAAGATCTCCCCCAAAAAATCGGGTTCTCCTTGATCTGGCATCCGAGCGGAGGGATTTCCGAAGCTAAGACGGAAGCTATGTATAACAAGGACACCGGAGTTGGGGGTAATTCCCTTCTTGGAGAGTGCTTTTTCCTCTCTTTCTCGCTTGGCGGATGACATCCGCCCGAAATTGGCTCCATTCCAGATGGCAGTAAACGGCAATGGGCGGAGTGGAAAAACTAATTTGATGCTTTCGTTGGTAGCGATCTCTTACGCGATAACCCAATCCATTTCGGGTCGCCGTTCGACCACTAATGGGTTGCGTTGCGGCCGGCATCACCTCAACTTCGATCGTTATCTGAATGGGGCGTGTGTGACGTCCTCCATCTGTTGTTCTAATGCTCTAACCTCCATATCCGAAGATCGCAATGGCGTTCTCTTTTTGCCAGAAATCTCCCGCAATCCGCTTCGCTCGGGGGTTTTGTATTGCATAATGATAATGCTGGCGACCAACAGGAAGCTTCTACTCGGCGTTATTTATTCTTCTGTTCCTATTCACTCTGACAAAAAGCAGGAAGTGAACATCCTTCGCGAATTGCTACTTAAGTCGTGTTTGTATATCTGTGATTTAATATATATATATATATATATATATATATATATATACTTCGATGTTATAGAAGGGTTTTTGTGTGCGTTCATTTATTGCATAGCCCGAGGTTTCAAACTAATTTAAAACTTGCGACGGTTGCATCATCGATTAATTTTGCTGTCATTCCTGGCAACACGTGTTCTGGCTACCTGCTATTCTTTCTATCCTCCATTTTCGTATTTTTCTTACACGTTGCCGTGTTTCTACTTCTGTTGTCTCGTCGTTACAATTTCACGTTATCTCTCTAATTCTTGCTGAATTTTTTGACATTTTCCATCTTTGTTCGTTAAGTAAGATAATTAAATTATAATCTATAAGACGAAAACCTAGCGATCGTTCATAAATTATTAAGACGTGTGTATTCGTCTGTAGTTCATTTATACTTCTTCGTTGTTACACTTTCTTCCAGTGTTTTCCCGTGGCCTGGATTGCCTGCGATTTTCGTGTTTTAAAAGAATTAACATACCTGACATTGTATCCAGCAGCCATTTTGTTTCTTATCGCATTTACTTTGGCTGCAAATTTCCACGAATCCCGCAGTGAAATCTATTCTTTCTTTTAGCAAATCTTCATGAATTTTAATTATACTAGATTGTCATTTTTGAGTTCTGTTTTTCTTCTGGTTCCGCCATCTTTTTTTTTCTTCTTTTATTAATAAACCTATCTTACATAATCTCTTATCTTGTCTTCTACTTTGTTTTTGCGGTTTTTTTCTAACTTACAACGTAAATAAAGCGAATTGATCAATTAAAATGGCGTCCGTTATCGTATGCAGATGATCTAGAAGCAAAGAAAATTAGGGGGATGCAATTCGATTGCACGCAGCGGTCGTATGAACTGACACGGAAGAGAAATTATTCATTTTCAGTTTCTGTCGCGTTACAATGTTTGAATGACGGAAGTAATTATTGTATTTTTTTTGTCTTTGTTTAGATGGTATCTCGGACAGTAATAACAAGACGACAACCACAACCTTCCTGTCGCTGCAGAGGATAAAGGAAGCATCGCTGTAAGTAGCCTTTTTTGCATCATTAATTTCGGTAGCATCTAGCAGTAAATAGATGAGACGCCAGCTTACTGAAGTATACTCGTATTAGGGACCCGATCGGGTGCCTCCGATCCGGTTGGAGAAGGACGAAGGTGGGGTCACGTCTGCGTCACGGTTGGGGTCAAGGAAGCCAACTCTCAATATCGTGCCAAAACGGATCCGGGTCTCGGACCTTCAACCGGTGGCATCTCCTCTGGTTTGGCTCGGAAGTGTGGCTTCATTATACAAAATGCGCGCGCGTGGAAAACACCTGACCCACTTCCTGTTGGCGGGAGACGGAGCCGCACCTCCGCGCTCGTTTTGTCCTACTTGTACTCCCCCGCATCATCGTAGTTGTTATGAAGAGATGTGGGTGTAGCGGTGCGAGTCGAGCCATTTACTCCATCCGAATGGTTCCCACAGTTATAAATAACCTTCTCCTGTTGTAAGAGTACGGCACCGTTCCTCCAATCACGACGTATAGAGTACATGATCGTTCCCCCATTTTTTTATCTGCCATTTTAATTAATGGCACTTGGCAGACCGGATCGGGATGATCTCTCGACCCTTTGCAATTATTAATTCCAGGATAGTGTGCCGCCATTTTTAATATATGTGGTGTATTTTTGATCTTGCAGAGAGCCATGAGTCAACAGTTACATCAGAGAGCGTCGTCTGCGGTCACTTCGGTCAACGGATCGCTCCATAATGGCATTATGGGACACGGAAGAGTGGCGGTCACCCAGTCACCATCTATGGTAGTGACATGTTCAGGTCTAACGAATGGTAACGCGGGACTGGTCAGCTGTAGCTTATCACCTTCAGACGTATACTCGGACAGTCTGAGGAGGCGGAAAGTGCACAAGTGTGATTTCGAAGGCTGTGACAAGGTCTACACCAAGAGTTCTCACCTAAAAGCTCACAAGAGGACGCACACGGGTAAGCTCCGTACGGTACCTCCCCGAAATTATTACGTAACTGGTTTATTCCTCTCGGTCTCACGCCTTTCGTGACTTTCCAATTGTCGCCAAAAAACATCGCGACGCCTTTGGCCAATACATCCGGTCCCGTTCGACCTATGAACCGACAAATTGAAATTCCTAATTTCGCCGTTTCGCCAGCGGGCCCGACGCAAATCACGAACGAAATTTCGTCCGTGCAGCCTTCTCCCGGAAGTGACGGCCGCAAGAATCCCACCCTAATTTCAATTTCTTTTGTTTTTTTACGGTAGATGGCGACACCGCGACCACCCCGCGCGATGTTATTATTCACGTTCTTTTGTTATCTGTTTTCAGGTGAAAAACCTTACACCTGCACGTGGGAGGGTTGCACCTGGAAATTCGCCCGGTCAGACGAACTGACCCGTCATTATCGGAAGCACACGGGTCAGAAACCGTTCAAGTGCCAGTTGTGTCAGCGTTCGTTTTCCCGTTCCGATCACCTGTCCCTGCACATGAAACGACACTAAAAAACAAAAGGCGGCTGCCATGTTGAACGTAAGTACATTTCTGCAAATCGTATCCTCGTCCACCCACGGTTTCCTCTGACACACCCTCCTTTTTTTTCCTCTTCCAGGTTTGAGTACATGTACATTCGACGTCTGGCCAAGCACACGGTCAGTAGGCCTAGTAAAGTTTAACACGAATAAAAAACAATAATAACAACAACAAAAACAAAAAATAAGACGATGCCGTGCATCCTGGCAGGAAAAGAAAGCTCGACGACGGTGACTTCGGCCCACGATATGAGGCGTCGGGTCAGAGTTCAAATATAAAAAAAAATACACAAAAGGACAAAAAAAAAAAGAAAGAACGACCCTGTCAACAGGGAAAGTTATCTTCGTCCCTTCGAATTGTTACTTCATCACCCCGTTCTCCATGGGCTTCCTAAGACGAGATGCTACAGAAATGCATCTTAAAACATCCCCTTTTTTGTTTTCTGTGGTTTAAAGTGTTTGTATACGTTAACGACCATTTCCCTCAAGAACACGAGGGAAATTTCAGACCATTCGGCCAGTTTTACACGATTTTTCATCATTTATTATCATTATTTTTATTTTTTTCCTCCCCCGTCGTTACTCGCTAATTCCTTATTTTTGTATGGACGGAGGAATGTTTTAGGGGGGAACAAAAAAAACACACACACACATACACACGATACAAAGTATTCGGATCTCGTACTAGAACATCGTACAGGGGGATTGTTTACTGATACGCAAACTGGACGAGCCCTGTATAGATGGGGCCGAAATTTGAAGTCAGCGGGCCTGATTTATTTCGTTCTAGTACAATACATCCAATCAACGACGTCCCCCTCCTTTCCTCCATTTAATTACAAATGACGCAGGCTAGACAGCCTCATTATTATTATTATTATATTATTAATTATTATTATTATTAATTATTATTATTTTTGAACGCGAGTATGGTATCGTTATTATTGATTATTGACGACAAATCGAAATGATGATTTAAAACAAAATACAAATTCGATTAACGGCATCATTAACAAAGGCCAGTTTATTATTGTATTGTATAGTTTATATCTTCCCGAATTCCCCCGTAAACCCCTATACCACAACGGTCCTCTTTACTACGGGACATTCCATCGTAATTTTTTTTTTGGACAATTTCCACATACGACGGTGAAACAAAATTTAAATAAAGATTATATATACATATATATATTATATATAAATATATGAATATATGCCTCCTTTCGGGTGCACCTTTTTGCTCAAGGTTTATACGAAAAATTTATTAAAAAAATACAAAAAAAAATACTATGACCCTAGGATTTACCCCCCAGTTTTTAACCTCCCGTAAAGATGATAACCTCTATGGAGACTTGCCAATCCGAATTTTTTTTTAAAGAAAAAGAAATTATTAAACAAAAATATAGAGGATATCTTTCGGGATATACATGTGCCAACTACTACTACTACTACTATACTATACTATATACTATACTATTACACAAAACACGCAAGTACATACATTTTACACGTTCTTGACGTATTGGTATCCCTCGGTGCCTTCATTATTTAAAGCAGTATTCAGAGTGGACATATTGCAGCGGGCATTATCGAACTCCCCCTCTCTTTGTTTGTGTTTTATTTTATTTCCATTGGTGTTAAAAAGCTGAACACCGGTATACAGAACATGACGCAGGTCGCATCATCACCTAGTCCGCATCTTTTAGAAGGAAGAAAAAAAATCGGGCATTAATAGATATCCAAAGTTCAAGAGACCCCCCCCCTCCATATGACGACGGTTCCAATTTTTTTTTTTTTAATTATTATTTTTTGGAACCAGAGACACTAAATGGACGGTAGAAGACGAAGAAGAAGAAAAAAAACGCTCAAGCCCCCTTCTCGTGACTCCCGGCCCCCCACCCAGACTTGGCACATTCCCACGGATCACTTTTTTTTTTGGTGTGACAATTTTTGTATACGTCGCCAATCACTTTTTGGGGGGTTTGGTTGTTAGGTTTGACGTTCTCTCTCTCTTTCTCTTTTCTCTCTCCCTTTTTTTTTTCTCTGTCTCACACAGGAGAAAATTTGAATGAGGAAAAAAAAAAATTAAGTTATACACAACCTAGTATATATATTTTGTACTTCATGTAAAATATAAAGAAAATAAAAAAACACGTGATAAATATAATTTCTGGTATGGCCATTTCTTCTTGTTTTAAGTCGTTCCCTAGCTGGGCAAAGTTCTGCTGCTGAAGATCCCGGTTTGAATGCAGAAAGATCGGCAATCCGTGTGGCGCGTTGAAGCACTATTTTACCTTTTATATATATATATATATATATATAAGGAAATATTTAAATTCGACACTCGAATTGGGAAAAGAATTAAATTCGGGCATCGAATCGCCGATTAGATAAATAAATCGAAAAATTCCTCATTGATTTCAAATGACCCGTTGGTGAATCGATCACTTGACTCTTTTTCGAGTGCAATTTATTCCGATTATACTTATCGATTGTATTATAAACCAGCGAACAACAAAAAAATTGCCACCCATCTGGCCAGGGAGAAGGAAAAGTATTGTTAGGACTGATATTCGGAATTAAAGATTCGGTAGGGTCGTACGTGGATCTCACGCTTACCCGCTAATACACGGAGGAGTCCATTATTGACACATTGCCCGACGGAAATATCCGACTATTATGGATGAGAAAAAGTCTTCTATAGACAATAGATGGTAGGCGAAAGTGTTATGGTTGGTTGAATCACTTGATGTACGCTTAAAACAATGAAAAGTCTATTTAATTGATAGTTTATGATTCAAAATGACGGAAAAGAATAGCCGCCTAGTTTCTCAATTTCTGGTAATTCCAAGCATTGTTGGCCGTAGAAATCTGTGAGATAAGTAACGTTAACAATACAATTTATGTTAATTATTTTTAATTTTTTTTTCTTTTTTAAAGATTTCGAAATTCTGTATGGGAAGTAACAATAATACGCTATTTTCATGGGCGGGATTTGAATTTTGTGATTTTTTTGGGCGATTTTTAAATGAACGTCATAAGGAATTTTGGGGCGAAATATCTGTTTTTTCGTATATTAATAATATAAATTTAAAATATTTTATAATTATTAAATTTGTAATATAAATTTACCACAAATGCATATCTTTTCGTACAATAAATACAAATGTTAAATTGTTTAGTGCTTAGCAGTGCCATCTATTCACGTTTTTCAAAACTATAAATTAATCTAAAACTCGTGTAAAAATATTAATTTGAAAAATTTCAAAAATAGTTACAAAAATAGAAAGTTTTTTAGATATGTTTTTAAAATAATAATAATAAGTAAATATTATTATTAACATTAAAATGTAATAAGATATTTTAATGTGGCGCCATCTGCTGTCAATAAAATGAGTGAAATTTTATTAGGAATAAATATATTTACGATGTATATATTTTTTCGATATATAAAATTTAATAAATAAATCATTCTTTTTGAGTAAATGAAAGTGAAATTCAGAGTTTAAATTTATTATTATTATTATTAATTTATTATTCATACTAAAAATTACTGCGTCAGTTCCTCATTAAATTCATGAAACGGAAAAGGAAAGGTTACAATTTCCAGAAATGATATAGTGATTGGAAAAGTAAGTTTATCTTATATCAATATTATCAAGAATTACGGAGTAAATCTTATCTATAAGAAATAATCTTAATATAATCAATCGAATTTTTTTAATTATTATTATTTTTTATTTATTTTAAACGTGTACTTTAAAAAAAATTTAAATTTTAACGCTAGATGGCGACGGTATCTACGTAATTTATATTTTTAAAAATTTATTTATTTATTTGTTTTAAAAGAATTATTTTATATACATTTAACGATGAAAATTTATATTAAAACATTTTAGGAAATTAAAAAAAAAAAAAAAAAAAAAAAATGGCAACTTTTCAACCCGTTAGCGTTATGGGATTGCACGTTGCTCTAATCGGAACGATCATGTCAGTAGGATCTTTACATGCTCTTCCCGATAACGTTGTCGCCAAATGTCTTTTATCGGCTGGAATTGGTTTATTGATTGTCGGATTTTTAGTTTTTATAATAGGATGCATCGCCTGGGCAATCGAAGCCAGTAAAGAATTTAGAAGGAAACCAAACTGTTCAGATGCTTAATTATGTATTCGTGTATTAATTATATAAAATAAATATTTAATTTGACAACAAATTTGTTGTTTTTATTCATTTAATAATTTTCTTAAGTAAATAAAATTATAAAATAACATCAAATGACGTTATTATTATTTATTGTTAGATGGCGCTACAAGGAGAAACATCGCTTACGGCGCCATCTAGCATCTAGTGGCAATTTGATTATATTATTATAAAATTTCGTCTTAAAAATAATAATTATTGATTATATCTGTTACAATAATCGAAAAAACATTAATTTATTCAAATAATATATTAATTTGTATTGTATTATATAGTACTTTTTTTTTTAACTCTTTCCGCCCTGTGGGCACTAAGAGGGCCTCTTATAGACGGCCCATTATGGGTTCGGCCAGGCCCACAATGGGGCGACCGGGTGGTAAGGGACGGGGCCCGACATATCCGAACGGACCAGCCCCCGAAAAATTCCTGGGGATTATTCGACTCGTTCGGATTCGATCCCGGGTCCCCCAGAGCGGTAGACTGCCACCTTGACCGCTCGGCCATCCGGCCGTCCGTATAGTACTTGCTTGCTGAAGCTGCTTACTATTGACAGCCGGATGGCAGTTTACAGCTATGGGAGACCCAGGATCGAATCCCGACGGATCGAATAATCCCCAGGAATTTTTCGGGGTATGTTTGTCCGGATGTGTCGGGTCCCGTCCCTCACCACCCGGCCGCCCCATTGTGGGCCTGACCAAACCTATAATGGGCTTGCTAAAGAGGCCATTTTAGTGCCCACAGGGCGGAAAAATTTTTTTAAAAAAGCTGCTTAGTTTCATCTGTTAAAACAGTTTAGCGACTTCTACTTTAATTAAGTTAAGACTGTATGAAGCAAAAGTGAATTTTGCCTGTCAACCCTTTCAAACATTTGTACTTTAAGAAAATTTGCCTGTTTAAGAAAAAGCTGAAGCGTGGAAAGACAATGGCGGAGTTATCCATAGCACCGAGATGATTGGGGGAGTTCCAAAATTCCAAAATTGTTAAACGAATTCATAGAAAACTCATAAGAAATTCATAGAAAACTATCGCATACGAGTATAAAGAATTAAATTATGAAATATAATATGCATTATATTAATAAAAATGTTTATTTTAACGATTTTTAAATTTATAGAAGACCAATGAAAGGCTTATCCAAAAGGCGCCATATTTAAGTTGGTGTCAAATTGCTCTAGTCACGGCCCTGAGCCTATTAATATATCGATGATGTGGATGTGAGGCTCCGGAAATGTCCAGGAACCACATTAAAATCTAAAAACCACTAAATTTCTTAATTAATATTGTAAAATATGATTTTTACGTCCATAAAAGGACATATTAAATTTAATAGGGTAAAAAAATATCTTTTCTCAGAAATTAGACAAAGGAAAACTAAACAATGTAGGTCCTAAGATCAACAATCTCCGGTTGGGATCGAATTAAATGTCGATTTTGACTCATCCCGCGATCTGGGTTCGAATCTCGTTGTACTTATTAACGAGTGACGACCAATGAAAAAGTGGGGATGAGGAAAGATGATAAAAACTCTGATTTCAAGGACACAGAGAGCTTCTCTCTCTGATTTCTCAAAGCGCTGCATCTTCCTTGGCTGAAATCTCTACTTCATCCTCGACTCAAACTGGACTGATCATCATCTTCTCAACAGACTTTCTCACAACAACGCCCCGGAGAAGTCTAAAGAAGACACTGAAGATCCTTCAGTGTCTTCAGTGTGTTGGGATACTCTCTCTCTTTAGAAAAAAAAAGAAACTGAAGATTTACAGTCTTTGCCTGAAAATCCAAGAATATAATTACTGTAAGCTTCATTTCTGAGTTTAAATAAATAGGGACGATTTTTTTTGTAACAGTGGAGTCTGACTCAGTGTCTATCACACCCTAACACGAATCGGCATTTCTCATCCGTTCTTCTTCTTCGTCGGGGTGTTGAACACCTTCCGTTCTGACTTCTAGCGCAACTAGGCGACCTCACATCGATTCTTCAAAAATAATTAATTGATTATGTTTATTTATGAATATTTCTCTTTACGTAAAATTTGATTATATTTAATTACAACAAAATTTAATTTCCAGGAATGCCGTTATTGTAATTAAATATAATCGAATTTTGTGCAACGTTTATTTGTTTCTTTACTTTTGTTATGCTACAGTACGTACACATACAGGCTACAATTTATTTTTATCTGATAACTGCACAACTTATGAATAAGAATTTAATTAATATTTCATTGATGCAACCTAAATCTGAATCATAAGCTAAATAATTACCGTTCAAATAATTATCATTGCTTAAAATCGATGCTAATTTAGAAATTTGGCTTCAGAAAAGGTAACTTTAGTTTTAGAGAAGGTAGCTGTGACTTCAGAGAATGTAAATTTGACTTCAAATACTGTATAGTTATTCTCTGAAGTCAAAATTACGTTCTATAATCAGTGTTCAGACAATATTCTTTAAATATTCCCACAAATAAAAGTCCGACGGGCCATTGTATTGATCAATCTACCTTCCATTAAAGCAGCGTTTCTCAAAGTGGGCGATAACGCCCCCTTGTGGGCGGTGAGTAAATCTAGGGGGCGCTGGAGGCAGGGTACTGAACGATGATCAAAGGTAAAAGTTCCCTTTCCTCTGTCAAACGGATAAGAGGGAACATTGCATTTAATGGTTTCCAGATGTCAAGAACAATGTATGGTAAAGGCACAAAGTGGGAGATTCATAGAAAATTTTTCCTAAGAATATTTCCAATCCTCTCTCGCACGGGGGGCGTTGGGTATAACTTTATGGAACAGAGAGGGCGGTGGATCGAAAAAGTTTGAGAATCACTGCATTAAAGTGTCAGTTTAAATAAGGTGACCCCCAGCACGTTTGATCTAACGTTATGCTAAACGATTGAGGAAAGAAAATGGCTTCGAGTTAACCAGATTCTACTGTTTATCGATACTACATGCCGATATCGCTTGAATTGCGCCATCTAGCGAAATACATGTAGTATTTACTGCTATTTGCAAATCACAAATACGGTCAAACCAGTGGCGTAGCGTAGTGAGGGCGGCAGGGGCGGCCTGCCCCGGGCGGCACTTTTAGGGGGCGGCAAAATTTCACATTAAATAATAATAATATCTTATAAAAATTTTTGTAATAAATGTGATTATTATATTGCAAAACATGTATACATGACTTTTTTATTTGTAACCTGTACAATACACAATAATAATGATTGTTCTTGCCGAAAAGTTTTTTAGAATTACTGTATATTTTAGTCTTTTAAATTGAGATGCCTAAATAAGGGGGCGGCGAAATTTTCCTCCACCCCGGGCGGCTGACTCCCACGTTACGCCACTGGGTCAGACAGTATTTTCTCAGAATACCTCAAGTGAGAAATTTTTGCAATTTAAGTAAAAAATTAAATACTGTATAAAACTACATGCTGTGTCCAAATGTTCGGTGAATGTTAGGAAATCTTGAATGAAACGCATGCCATAAGGTGAGGCATGTGCGCAGACATCCAGGAACACGTCTAGAAGCACCTTCTAGCGTGGAATACGAATGGCTGCAAATGGGCTAATGCAGCAGACGTTCGAGCACAGTCTGTGTGAGAGGAAAGAAGCAATGAAACAACGTCGCATGGAAGTTCTGCATCAAATTGGGGAAAATGGCGACGGAAACGCATAAAATCTTGTTTAAGGCAATCTTGCTTCTGGGGGCTTGTTTTTGTTTCCTCGCATGAAAGAGTTCATTAAGAGATCGCGGTTTGGCTTTGCGATTCAGGCTCGTATGAAAGCAGTTCTTAAGGATGTTCTCAAACAAGACTCCCAACTGTTTCTAGAAGCTTTATGAACGGCGTCAAAATTGTGCCGTATCTCATGAGGAATCTTTAAAGGTCAATAGAAAAATTTCCTGTATCTTCTGCTTTGTTGTTTTATGCTAACATTCACCGAACTGTTTAGACACGCCATGTATATAAAGTAAGCTTTTTTTAAACTTTTCCTCTGTGGGTATTAAAAGGGCCTCTTATAGCAAGCCCATTATGGGTTGGGCCATGCCCATAATGGAGCGTGCCCCTTTGTGGGCATGGCTGAATCCATATTGTTCATCTGAATTCATATTGTTCCTAACCAACAGGGACGCCCGGCGTCCCTGTTGGTGAGGAACAATATGAATTCAGCCAATATTTCCGAAGAACCACATCCGAGGCCTAACGTTTCCGACAAACGTGTGGTTCATCGGAAATTTTCCTGAAAATTCCAGACGAACTCGATTCCGGGTTCCCAAGTAGTAAGCTGTCACCTTAATCGCTCAGCCATTCGTCCACAGTTTCAAAGTGTATCTGTATTTTCGCTGATGTGGTGGTGTGGCAGCTCGTAAAAGTGTAAACGCTCAAAATGTCGCGAAACGAACGAGCGGACCTGTTTTATAAGTGGGGGATAAAATTGCACTGTTTAACAGTTCTGTTGCAGGATGGCGAGCGGCAAGCAACCGCCCTAATAAAGTCATTTTTATTTCGTATACTGTTTTGGTCGGCGCTATTTTTCAATTTTTAAAAGTTATTATTTTTCGTATAGAATAATTTATATAATTACAATATAATAAAAATCCAGAGATTATTTTGTGATTTTATTTTTCTTTAGCAGTGGCGTGCCGTGACATTTGATGATAGGGAAGCTGCGTTTCTGTAAGAAGCCGACTTTCAGGGGCAATCAATTAATTGCGCGTCAGTGCCCGTTCGTATTCGTTTGTTCGATAAGCCAGTAAAAACCGTATACTTCTTTAAATGTATTTTTAATATATTATCTGACGTACTTAATAAATAACAGAGGTAATTATATTGAACTTTCTTATTAGATTCAATAAATTTCCTATGCCCTCTAAATGCCAATTCTCGCTTTGAGAAAAAACATATCTTATCTAAATTAATAGATATTATAATTACGATTAATAGATATGTTATAATTTTCAATATTTGTTTTATATTGTCTACCAATGTTAAATTCTATTCCGCTTTGATTTCCAAATTGCTTCAATTTTACGAAAGAATCGTCATTCGTCATAAATTTTATCGTCAAAATGTCGAAATTTTTTGTTGACGTATTTATATTTAACTTAGGCATTGGTCTTTCTCTTTTAATAATGTTTTCTTTTTCATTATATGGTCTTGAGCCAAAACTTTTTTAAAATAAATTTTTGAATCACTAGCCACGATATAAGGGCTAAAATTAAAATTATCAGAAAAACTTGCTTGGGAAAACAAAATGTGTGATGAATATACATACCTAGTACAAAAAAATTCTTCAATTGTATGAATATACTTTTAAAGAAACTTATAATTAAATATAACTTTGCGAAGAAACGTACATAAAAATAACAAAATATTTTTTACTTTTTAAATCTTAAAACAATCCACTTAGTGAAATAGCTCCTTACGAGTGGCTAATGAATGGAATCGGAGCGGCCGGATGGCCGAGCGGTCAAGGTGGCAGCTTACCGCTCTGGGGGACCCGGGATCGAATACGAACGGGTCGAATAATCCCCAGGAATTTTTCGGGGGGTGGTCAGTTCGGATATGTCGGGCCCCGTCCCTCACCACCCGGTCGCCCCATTGTGGGCCTGGCCGAACCCATAATGGGCCTACTAAAAGAGGCCCTCTTAGTGCCCACAGGGCGGAAAGAGCTAAAAAAAAAAGAATGGAATCGGAGACGGTCCAGGTAGGTGTGTGCGTGCCAAAACCCGGGATCGAATCCGAGCGGGTCGAATAATCCCCAGGAATTTTTCAGGGGGTGGTCCGTTCGGATATGTCGGGCCCCGTCCCTCACACCCGGTCGCACCCATTGTGGGCCTGGCCGAACCCATAATGGGCCTACTAAAAGAGGCCCTCTTAGTGCCCACCAGGGCGGAAAGAGTTAAAAAAAAAAAAAAAAAAAAAAAAAAAAAAAATCCCGAGGGTGCCGATACCGGTCAATGTCAAATGCTTCTTTTGTGGCTCACTAGTATTTATCAAAGGACGCGACAGGGTTGTTGTAGATTTTAAACGTTTCTCGCCGTAGCTGTAAAAATCTAAATACGTTAAACTTAACAGATTGTCCGTCGTTCGTTTTCTAACTAATTCGTTCTAGGACCGAGTGTTCACGGAAATTTCCAAAATTTACAAACTTTTCGGTCACTCTCATTGAACTGGAAAAATTTCTGTTTTTATTACATCTAATACAGTCAAACCTGTTTTTATGCGCTCTTTTTATGTGCGATTTTTATTTGTGCGATTTTTTTAATGCGAATTTTTAATTTGTGCGGTATAGTTGGCGACTAGTCTCGTGCGATTCGTCATGTCTGACGTTGACTTATTATAGCTAAATAAACTTATTATAGCATAAATGCACTTATTATAGTAATATTATTGCATGAATATGCGAAAAATGAAATAATTTACTTTTTAAGTCAACAAAACACCACCTGGACAAAAATATGTAAAACAGACGATAGACCAGACGATGCAGTCAAGTGCTGACATCTGTTGTCAATAAATTCTATTTCGTACGGTTTTGAGTTATTTTCTATGTGAGACTTTTTTTATGCGGTCCCTGTTGACCGCATAAAAAAATTATTTTTTTAATTGTGTTGCGAAAACTATTATTTACAGCCATTCGTGAAGTTTCGTGAGATTTTTTTTAATGCGTTTTTTTTAATGCGGTCCCTATCCCCCGCATAAAAACAGGTTTGACTGTATTACGAAGAGATCAGACCCCACTGTACTCGGCAAGAGATTGGTTGGGTTAAGCTTCTGTTTAAGTAAAATTTCGGATCTTTCATCGGGGTTTTATTTATGTTTCTAATTCCCTAATCGCTTAATTATTTAACTACTTCTTAAGTAGAAATAAGTTGAAACCGGTTACTTTGTACTCGAATATCTGTAGTCTTGGGAAAGAAGTGGAAAGAAATTTTTATGACAACCGATACATAAATCGTAAATTTAAGGAAAATAAATTCTAGAGCTGTTTTTGTACCATTGTACGTCTCGTTCATTAAATTTGGTTGTAAATGATGCTGCCAAAGTAACAGTTAATTTTTTAACACTGTACTAGAATTGTACACGTTTTTTCTGCATCCCCTTACAGATGGGACATACTAAATCGTAATATCACCGGTTTAACATCGAAATCCGTAAGTAATATAAGATGGGAGAGCGGAATAAACTTAGAATAAATATATCAAATATTTTAATGGATTTTTTTTAAAACTCCTGTCAACTATACAGAACTATCATAAAAACATGCCAGTAAACTCCTATCGGTTGGGTTAATTATAAATCTAGTCTAGGGTGGGCTTTTTTATAACATGGGCCAGAATAAATTTTACGTTTTTTCCGCGGGCCGTAGTAGTTAATTGACGCCTTCTTGTGACTCGTAATTTTTTAGTCTGCAAATATGAAATAAATAAATAAAAAGTTAATTACTACATTTATTTCTCTTATCGTTATCGAAAATTACAAAGAATTGGAAAAATAACTATTAATTAGTTATTTTTCCAATTTAATAATCTATTAAAGATCTCGCGGGCCGGATAGAAACTTTTCGCGAGCCGTAGCTGGCCCGCGGGCCGGGGTTGCCCGCCGTTGATCTAGTCTACTCATGATTCGCATAATCGGGCGAGGGAGGCCGAATATCTAGCAGGCAGGCGGCTAACAGCTCACAACCGGTCCGGGATATAAAATTAGATGCTCTATGCGTGTGTTGCTTCTACCAGCTAAACCGGGCGAGGTTGGTGCTCTGTAAACTGCATGTGCCAAAGCCTATATAATCTGTCTGATTGGAAACTGACCCGGTTTCGACATTCCTTCCGCCACCGAATTATTCGAATATACAATAGCAATCTTATCGTTTTTTTCGCATGTAGTATAGAAATTTGTAAAAGATACATAATGCAGTTATAATAAAATATTAATTTTAATTAATGCAAAGTACGTTAAAATGTGAAAATTTATATTTTATAAAATACAAGGGAAGGTCATTGGAAGGTGGAATCGGCGCTTCCATCGATTCCAATGACGGCACACCACTGTTCTTTAGCGATATTGCATTTCTTCAATGCTTAGATTACCATACCTACGGTAATCACCGTACATTTACGATATTTTGTACAGCATATTGTACAAATAAGCACGCTCAGTTATTATAATCGTTGGAATTAATATTGTGTAGTTGCTAACCATCCGTCTTTTGAGCTGAGAATCCTCCTCTGGAAGCATTTGTCAGCCAAAGTTAGAAATTCCCCTGCCGTTTTGAGATAACACCTTTATCGGTTTGTCTTCACAAACAAGGATTTGTGATCAATAATAAAAATCCCAAGTTTGCTTGTATGGCGGTTCTTTCAGAAATTGTCTACTCTCCAGCATTAATTGACATTATTATGAAAAATATAGAAACGAACATTTCAGATGGAGCCATTTTTCATTAAAAGTATCATCCTACTTCTACAAGAAAGTGAGTCGTGTTTATCCAGGAGGGTCCGGGTTCGAGACACGTTCGGATCCCAATTGATTTGCCCTGCTCGCGACTTCCAGCGCTAAACGAGAAAAGAAATAAAGAATAAAAGATAATTTCCAGTATTAAAGCATCGTTTTTAATTCGTATCGTATTATAACCGATGAAAACAATATTCATGTCTATCATATCTGCATCAAAACAATTTCTGAATCCATTGTATTCAAGAGTTAGAAGTAGCCAATTATCATTTACGTTACTTTTAACACGTATACGCTTATTGGTTAACTTCTAACTCTAAATTTTCGGTTATGAATGTAATATAAGATGGCTCCTTTTTAAAATTACGTCCATCATGGTTATGGGTTTGGCAGGCACATAATTACTCTGACGAGCGGCAATACATTTTTTGTACCCTAAACATCTTGCATTTTCTTTTCATTCAACAGCAAAATACTTGTATTTTAATTAATTAATATACATTTTCCGAGATGTGTCATTCAAACTGTAATCCTCAATGAAAACTTAATCATACAACTCTTCCTTTTAATAACTTCCTTGTAAGGATTTCTTCCATTAGCTCTAGAACACTTTCAACGTCTGTTTCTAAACGTTCAAAACACCTCGAGTAAAAGTTTTGAAAAAGTTTTGTTTTAAAATTAATCTGTTTAGATTACAGAAAGTGAGCATCAGAATGAATAATGGCTTCTATTCTTTAATAGTGCCATGCCTAAATCTAGTGTGAAAACACGCTCTACGCTATCGGCATTCGGAACGATTTCTCATAATCCAATAAAAACAAAAAAAAAAAAAAAAAAAAATCCTACAGTTTATTGTTATTACGTTATTGGCATATACTTAAAGGTTCGATAACGTTCATTTTGATAGTGTCAACGACTCTAACAGAAAAGTTGAGTCGTTACGCTTTACGCGCGTTCTGTTTTGTATCATCACAGATGGCAATCTCGAGCGTGCATCGATATCATTAAAAACGTAAAATCTTAATTCAATAACAACTTAATTTCTTAATTATTATTCTAATCGTCGACATTACACGAATAATTAATGAAGATCGAGCTCATAACAATCCAAAAAAAAAAAAAAATTTCTCAGCCGAAACGACATTAATTATCGAACTTGAAACAAATTAGAGCGCGAATGTGGACTCTTTCCGCATCACTAAATCGAGATATGTTTATTTTTATTTAAGTAATGAATAAATACGGCAGTTAATACGTGCTTCTATGTCTATAAATTCATTTTGTATTATTATTATTATTATTTTAAGCCTACGAAATTCATTATTGGTATGACGTCACGACGATATCTATGACTCGAGCTAGGACTCGCCGATGTGTACCACGTGTTGCAGCACATCCTGCGAGTTGTCCTTTGTTACAGGATATCTACACCCCTTCGTACGAGTGGGTGGAATTAGTCAGTTATAAATCATCGTAAAGGATCTTAGAGGAAGGATTCCGGTTGCATTTCTATCGAAACGCAAGTCAACCGTTGGGTGAGTTTGCATCTTGTCACCTCTACCGTACACTTTAAACAGAAATGTCAGCTGTCAATACTCGTCTACCGTAATTAATTTCCCCAACGTAAATGGATTTTTTAGCTTTTAATATTCATCTAAGCGAATTATCCTTTTTTAATTTTTATCTTTTGTATTTATTTAAGCATTCGCCGAAGTTCTCCAATTAAATCTCCATAAATACGTGTACCGTGTCTCGGGTTTTATTCCCACATCTAAGGATTAATCCCCACAAAACTCGAATTTAAAATGCCATCTAGGGATTTTTTCCCGCAAGACTGGAAATGAAATCCTTGCATTGTTTACATCTATTGTAATAGCGATATAATTTATATATATTGTATAGACATACAGATAGATCGATTCTGTAAAGTGTGATATATAGATCATATTGATTCGAAAATTGCATGTGATGCATGACTCGTTCGATACGGGGAAAAAACACTAACGATCGTATAAACAATCGAAAAAAGTTCCGTAAGTAACGAATCGCCTTTTCAATATAAAACGCGCCGCAGCGACGCGTCGCTGCGGCGCGATCATGTGGATTGAAAAGATGATTCGTCCCGATTACGTTTTGTTGTAAAAAATCTGAAAATTGAACTTTTTTTTTATAAATGACGTTTTGTATTTTGTATACAATTAATTACTCGACGCTTCGATAACAATTCGCATCTTTTAAATCACTTTAATTCCGAAAAAGTGCATAGGATTTCCCTCAACACTACACAAGAAAATAATTAAAATTCCAAATTATTCAGATAAAATGTTAAAAAAATTAATAATTATCCAGTAAACATCATTTTTCTGAATGTCCAGGTCTAGATAAACATCAGTCTTCAGGGACACTGAAGAAGATAAGAACTTTTCCAAAAGATGAATAATTCAATCAACGTTGGTTTTTAATAAGTTTCGTGTTACTCTAATGTCATTTTTAGAATTTAGAAGATTGAAAATCTTGCTTCCAACAGATTTAACAAAAGATAAAATACCTTAAAGGTTATTCACATATCTTAAAATATATATATATATAATATAATAACCTTTAACATTTGATTTGTATTCTTGTAAATGTTCATCATTTTTCAAAGCCTGGAAAATTTTAAAATATTTCTAGAAATTTCAATGCAAATTAAAATAATAATAAGAATTTATGTTTTCAATTTATTTTCATGTGTGTCCATGCTTGCCCAGTTTCTTATCTTGTGCAAAGTACAGTACATTCATGAGGAATCGTGGCGAATTCCACATTGAAGGCCATCGATATTTGACTGTTTGCATCATTGTAAATGCATGAAAGTGATGCCAATTCGCAAAAAAATACATTTAATTATCTAAATTGCTGTTTAAACGAAATGTTTCTAGTTAAAAATTAAGCATTTAACATAAATTAATGTTAATTATAGTAATACCAGAGCCGGTACGGAAAGAGTAAACTGTAGTTTGGTGAGGAAAGAAACAATGAATTCTCGTTTAACAATCAAGAAAATTCTTTTGATGAATGTCTTTGGTGATATGGGAGCTTAATGATGCGTGTCTAGCGCGTGTCTCTACTCTATTTGCATGCTTGCACCGTTCGCAAATGCTGTCACGCATTAAAGGGGTGGAGATGAGATAATTTGTGATGCGGGTAGAGAGTTACGCGTGCAGAGAATGGCTTATAATAAGAATGCAACAGCAAATATCTTAGAAAATTAAATGTATCTTTTCGATTAGATTTGGTTTCGTGTTTTTAATGTATTAAAAATCTTGCGAAACTGGTTTTATGAATGAATCGTCATAAAAGAATGCAGCAGCGATTTTTATTTTTATTGTGTTTTTTTTTATTTATTTAGAAAGCGAATTTGAAAAATGTCCTGCAAAATAATGTGGATTTTGATATTTTATAAAATTGTAAAAATCCTTTTTTTTTTTTACTGTATTTTTTCTTTGGTAGTATGTTTCTTCGTGACTTGAAGCTTCACAGCATTATTTTAAATGTATTTATTATTATTTCGAGTGTATCTTGTAATTTTTTTTCTTTATTTTTGTTGTTTTTCTATAAAAACGCATCATTTTTAATTTTTCTTGCAGCCTCTTTGAAGGGTTCATTTCCAGTCTGACAAAATTAAAGTACTTTTTAGTAATTCATTTGAGTTCTTACAGAAATTTTTAATAACTATTTTCTGCTAGCAAAATTACACTTAAGCTCATTGAATTGATGCGGATTATTGCATATTTTAAATTGAAGTAGCCTAAACCATGGGCAGAGGGGAGCAAAAGTGCACTGCCCACTAGGATCCAGTAAAAAAAAATCCAAAAAAGTGAGATATCTAATCTCATACTCTGATGTAATACTGTATTATGTAATATATTTGTGAAAAACCCAATAATTAAATAATTATTTAAATACTTATTGATGTAATTATTTGACTCCAAGCTTTGCCTCCTGGAAAATTTTCTATGGATGCCCATGGCCTAAACAACGTTATTTTTTTACTCTTGCATCTTTGAATTTGAGAGAGTATTTTTTAAAAGTATTTCATTCTCTTTTGGGTGTTTTTTAAATTCTTAAATAATTTAAGCATTGTTCTTCCTCGAAACTATTGTAAATATTTGAAAAAATGGAAGAAAGTTTGCACCGAATTCTCCCGCTTTACGTTTTACAATTGTTTTTGTTATAAGAAATTCCTATCTCTTCATGGTATTATACAGTACATAGGCCTATATAATTTAAAATTTCAAGAACCTTATTCGAATTTGTTAGGCCAGGAACACACATGCGTAAAATTCGGCGTAAAATCTAGCATAAAACAGAAAACGTAAAAATTTTTCTGAAATTTTGGCTGAAACAGAACTGAAAAAAGAGTAGAGCGTGTCTCTACTTTTTATGCCGTAAAATTTTTACGCCAAAATTCCTCCAATAAAGAGAAGTCTTTTCTGTGACGTCAAAGTAGACGCGTGGTTTTTATTCTAATAATGGCGGCAATGAGGGTTAACCCTATAATTGTGACGGTCTCGAAAAAAACGAAAAATAAATTAAATAGAGGGGTTTATTGAATCCGTTCGACTACATCACTGTCATGTATAAAGACACTGTATTTAAACAATGTTTATGGATGGCTGTAGGTGCAAAATTTCAAATAACAGGTAGGTCTAATAGATCGATATATAGGCCTAGTATTTAGATCACACGTTCTTTATTTGAATTCGGAATACAAGTGTATTAATTTAAATTTTCTATATTATGGCAGAGGAAGCGGAGAAAAAATGGAAGGTAGAAAGGGATATTATATGTGAGGAAAAAATTAATAAAATTAGCACCGTTAGTGGCAATGGTGTTTCCTATTCGGCCAGAATTTTTACTTATGTGTGTTCTGGCATAAAAGCGTAAAACAGAAACTGAACTGAAAGCTGATTTCTGATTCAGTTTTCTGCCACAATTTTACGCATGTGTGTTCCTGGCCTTACACAACTTATGAGGCTACTATTATAGAATATAACACAGGGAAGTATGATGATCGGTGAAATTTTGCCCCCCCCTCCAGTTGCATTTTTCTACGGTTTGACGCCCTAGGAGTCCAAAAAATGGAAAAAAAATCCTTTAAAATTCTGTGTTAAGGCGTGCATTTTGCATTACATCTCAGGACTGGGTGAACCAAAATCTTTGAATTTTGGCAGGGTTATTTCTATATATGTGACATTGATGCTATGAAATTTTGGTAGTTACAGGTCAAGGGGGTGGGGAGATAGAGGAGGTCGTGTCATATATATACTGTAGTCAGAAATTATTACTCGTTATTAGCATTTACAATTATTATTATTATTTTTAAAACTCACTTTGACCTCAAAAATAAGCCTTTTTGCCTTTTTATAATAATAAGAATAATTAAAAAATTTTAATAAAATCTCGTAACAGATGGCGCCACAGATAAGTGCTGGCAGAGTCGTGCAATAGCCTTTGCCAGCTTTATTTTTAAATTAAAGTAACTTATAAAACGAAAAAATAAAATAAAATAATTATATATAATGTGTTTATCATCGGAAATTTTATAAAAATCATATTCTGTGGGTTACACATATTTTACTTATGACGTCAGACAGGTTCGATCACGTGCTTTGAAATCTTGTTCCCCTTCGAGTTTATCTTGTTTACACTTTCTAAAATTGAATTCACTTTCTGAAATTCCCGAAAATAAATTAAATGTCGATAAATTGTGAGATTACGAAGCAGTTACCTGGCAATCTGGTTAGAAGCTGGAAAGGCTTTTAGATCGATATAATGTAGAGATTCGTCATGCAGGCGAGAGTTTCGCTAAATTTTTGAGATAAAGGAAAGTGAAAGTTATTAAATAAACTGGAAAAAATTTGTATGGGAAGAGCTAATTGATAATGGAAGTTTTGGATATTTTATTCTCGTAATTTATGGATTATTCGCCTCTAGTTTTAGTGTTTTCTTCGTAAATACGGGAAAATTTCTATGGTGGAGATGCTCGAAAACACTTCAGACTCGTAAATTAATCAAACTATAAACGAAAACTGCAAGAAAAATCAAGGGAGAAGCAAAAAATAAAGGCTTCAGGTTGTAGATTTGTCTCGACGATGTGATGCGCCGCGGCGACGCGACGCGACGCGACGCACGCGCCTGCGAAACCGGTTCTACACCCAAATGGCGATACGGATTACGGAAAATATTTCCCTCCTTTTTTTTTTTTATTTAAATCAATTATAGATTCATATTTCGAATCGAATAATCGTTCTTATTAAATATTCTATCCTTAGAATGAAATGAAAATTTTAATAAAATTTGAATATGATAATTTTCTAGAATCAATGGATATCGAATTTATTAACCATGACGAATAGTTAAAAATAAATTTTCAAATTAAACGGAAATTATTCAGTGGTTTAGTAAAGTAGATGTATTTGCAGATGTTAAATGTGTGTTGGTATAGTACAGTTTGTTCTCAAACAGTTCTGCAGCCAGGAATAAATCATAGAGAAGCAATCTGAAAAATTATGATTAGTATTTATCCCTTTTCCAGACAGCCTTAGGTCTATTAGCTACAGTTCAAGTGTAAAAAAGTAACAGTAGCCTAAGTTTACATGATGAAAGCAAAAGCATGTATTATATATACTGCATATGTGCACTACTGACTAAGCTGAGGGAGCTTGGCAACCTTTTAACTCTCCCTGTAGCTAGGGATCCATTTTTGATGGGATGCTGTGGCACACTAGTAGGGTACCGCAATGACGCTCTGGCGGCATTGCAAGATGTGGCCGAGTGCCATCGTAACACTTCTAAGGAGCCGTCCATAAATGACATCCACGATAGAAGGAAGAGAGTGGGGTTACAAGAAGTCGGACAAAGGGGGGCTGAACTTCGACGGATGTCCATTTTATTTCGTTAAATGTGGTTTATCGCTTTACGAATAATAAAATAAGGAGGTTGAGTTTTATCGGATGTCCGAAGAGGGGAGAGGTTACAGAAACTTGGACAAACTGGGACAATGGGAGGAGGGGGAGTAAAATTTTCAAGAAAAATGCAGATGTAATTTATAGACAGCCCTTAATGTCTATTACAAAAAGTACAATAACTCTACATTGATAAACCAGGGTACTACAAGAAAAAACTTTTACAAAGATGGGGGTGCCACTATCAGAAAAAGGTTGAAAAACACTGGTGTAGTAGTAACACTATAAATTTTATATTCATTCATTCCCACTTTGTCTACAAACCTTGAAACTGTATCACATGCAACTGGGAGGAATTTTAGTATTATTCTATTATCTAATCAGATTATAGGTTGAAAATAAGATAAAATTGTTCGTTGTTTTGATAATTATCGTAAAATTATCTTTGCTAAAGAAACATTAGAGACTTCATACGAGTTTTTGAATTAAAACCTTCGGCAAAATCGTGTTTTTGAATCTGAATTTTGAGATACGAATCTAACGAGAAACACTTCATTCTTTTCTTTATTTCTATTGGTTTAGGAGTGAATTATGTGGAGGTTTAAGCCATCTAAATACAAGAATGCAGCTCCTAAAGTCCCAAAAAAAGGAGAGGTAAAAGTATTATAAAAGATACTTTTAAGTGTTTTTTTTATTCTGTTTTAATTTGGATTGTCATTTAAGGGATGGATACTCGACCTACCTGTTGGAGACCCCCGATCGTTTGGAAATCACATCAAAGCCAGTGCGGGATTTATGGTATTCAATGTGGAATTAGGTAAAACATTTTATGTTACCTTAATAAAAAAACGATAATTATATTTTTATTTATGTTTTGGTGTTTTATTTTTAGGTGAAGGCAATTTAGGAATTTTACCAATTGATGAAACTGGAAAGAAAAATAAACCTCCTCTGCTCCATGCACATTCGGGTGAGGAAAAATGTTTTTTGGCAATGTTTCTTTTATAATTGACACTTGCAGATCCAACTGCGATTCCAGTAGTATGTAATTTGTAGGGGGATTGGGATCTGTTTTATTTCTCAACAAAACTGTAATTTTAGTTATATATATATAAAACTGTTTTGGTAAATTATTATTATTCTTATTAGTTTTTAAAACAATTAAGCAAACGTTAAAACTCTTGCAGGAACTTTTAAAATCGAATTCAAAACTAAATTCTAATTATTAATCTTCAAAAAAGATGGCAGCATGGCTGTCTATCTTTAACCCAATGCAATTAGTGCCAAATGATCTATCAGATTATTTTTTGAGATATGACAGTTTAATGATTAGATATAAAGCAATTTGGCCTGACTGCCTACCTATAGCCAAATTGCTTTACATTTAGTAATGAAATTAGCCTTATTATAGCCTGATAAATAATCTGGCTGCTTGTTCTGCATTATCTTTAGACCAAATTTTATTAAATAAATAAAAAATTTGGCCTTAATATAATCCAAACATAATCTGGCAATTTAGGTTTACATTTGAAACCAGTTTGCATTGTGTATTAATTTAACAAAATGTCAATCTTTCGAACAATGAACACCGTTTAATTGTTCTTTCAGGACCGGTAACAGATTTCGATTTCTCTCCTTTTGATGACGGTTTATTAGTGACTTGTTCGGAAGACTCAAATGTACGTTTTAATTCTCTGTTTGTGTCGATGCTTTACCAAATTTAAATTTGATTTATAAACTCCTCTTCAGGTGAAAGTGTGGCAGATTCCCGAAAGTGGCCAAATCCCTCGTAATAGCATCGCAAATTTCTCCGTGCCGAACGATAAACCGCAAGTAATCGGCTGGCACCCGACCGTCGACTGCCTGTTGACCATGTCGGCTGATAAATCTCTCAAAATTTGGGACGTAACTAAGCAAGAACAGTTGTATAGTGAGTTATCCACGAGAGAATAATAAATTAAGATAATTTTAGCTAAATTTACATAATTCTTTACAGGTAACGTGTAGCCACAAAGACTTAATTCACTCATTTAGTTGGAAAAGCGACGGAAGTACCGTTATCAGTTCCGGAAAGGATTGCCTGCTTCAGATATGGGATCCAAGATGCTCCGAATCGGTTTCGGTTAGTTTGTTACCAATTGATTTTAATGTTTATCAAAATAATATTTAATTTGTTAGATTTTATCTTCAGGAAACAAAAGGACACTTGAATAATCGTGATTCTAGAGTCATCTGGCTTGGAGATACAGATTATGTGCTGTCGACGGGATTTGGAAGTGTAAGTAAGTGTAAAGAAACACCGCAATACAATTTTTTTGTACTTTTAATATAAGACAAATGATGTTCATCGTAAATTATTAGGCAAAAAATGTAGAAGTAGTCATAAGGGATGTCAGAAACATTGACAAGATTTTGGCTAAATCTGGATTTGATCTATCCTTGAAGTACGTATGCTCTTTATAAAATTATTTATTCAGATTTTGGAAGTTAATTATAAAATTTTGTCTTTAATACAGTATTTTTGTTCCACTTTTCGATCCCGATACAAATATGTTGTTCTTGGCGGCAAAGGTAAGTTAAACTTTCGTTGCAGTATTAATATTTCAAGATTGTAAAATATAATTAATTTATGTATTCAGGCAGAAACAGTAGTTCATTATTGGGAAGTTGTGTACAGAGAACCGTATTTTGTCGAAGGTAAATTGATTTTATTGAACGTATGAATTTTATTGTGAATTCTTAAAACTGTTAAAATTTTATTTTAAAAATAACATATACAAAGCCGTATATAAAGTTTATTCGGCACTTAACACACCGAAGACAAGGTGCATACATGTCCGTGCAATTAAAATCGTAAACTCTTGCTTCGGTTCTTTAAGGAACACTTTTTTAACTTCTGACGGAGGAGTGCAGGATAGGTCTTGTTAACAAAAAAAGAGATGATGCCTTGTCTTCTGTGTATTTGGAATTAGAAATCAAGCCGATAACTAATTCCAAAATCGTGTTCTACAGCTAGAACTTCACTGTCCAAGCTAAAGGAATTCATTTAATCAATTGCATCTCCATTCTCTATTTGAATAATGTTCCCAAAACATTCTGAAAGTGCATCTTTGAATTGAAATGTCTTCTGTTCTCCATTCAAAGTCTGTTTTAAACTCGTTATGACTTATAAATTTTCCTCTTTTTACACGGGATCTGGTCCACAATGGGGGGCATCCAGGCAACGTGGGATAGACTACCTGTAAAACTTTCTCCTGGTGTTGCTCGCACGGATTAGATCCCAATTTTCCAGAGCAGTAGGCTCATACTTTAAGCACTTGTACACAAATTTATAGTTAGTATACAACCTTTTTTTCCTTTACAAGAGTGGCGTGAAGAAAATTATGCAACATTTTATTTATAAAATATATAAATTTTTATAATCCAATAAAAATTAAGTTTGCAGGAAAATTAGTTGTGATATTCCATATTTATCTTGTTTTTCTTTTGCTTTTCAAATATTGAAAATGGCCCGTCCTTCGTCCGTGTCAGCTCGACCCATTGCAGTCGAGCCCACCCGAGCATAACCGTGATGGGCCACGTAACCTTAATGCATTAGAGCATTGCATTAGCTAATTAATCACTTGCAACGACTTTAAAATTTGGGTCAGTCGAAAGATGCGATTCGTTTTATAGGTTAGGCACAATGGTATTATGTTTAATTGTCGAGCCAATTTTTGAACTCTGTGGAAAACATTCATGAACTGCCACTGGAATATGAGTCAAGTTAGATTGGTTTGAATTTTCATGGGCAGATTGACCTCCCCAATATGTTTGGTCTCGTCCCTTGCCATTCAAATGCTCCCATTGCCAGCTTAGCCAAAACCACAATGGCACACAAAAAGATATTCTTAATGCCCCAAAGGGTAGCGTTTTAAAAACAAATTTTGAAGATGGTGGCTACATTTGTCGACATTATTTGTTGTACTAGAATTAAAAATAAGTTCTTATTTGATGTAAAGTTTATATAATGCTAGGGTTACCATATTAATTGATGGCAAAATGTGGACGGATTAGCATTAAAGTACTTGGACAGTGAGGGAAATTTATTCATAATTTTCAATCTAATAAATGTAGGCACATATATAAAGTTTCAGTTTACTTTCCTTTGGGGCACAGAATGCAATTTTAAATATAAGAAAGCTATTTTACCAGTTAGTTTTTTTAATTCGACAGTACTTGTCGACTGTTATAATGAACGTGTGCACATTCTCTAAGCAACAGAGTTGTTACATTTGCTTATACAATGTTGCCACCTAGCCAACAAATACAATATCATCAAAAATTTAGCATCTTTTGACGGATTTAAATCTAAGCGGTTACGATTTAACTATTAACTTTGCGATCAGTTGTAAAGTGTGGGCATTGTTTATTTTATCTAAGTTACAGTCTTTAAAGTACAAACTGCCCATACTAAATACAAACACATGGCAACCCTAATAATGCAATATAAACGCGTGGAATTTTTTGACATTTGACCTTAAAGATATTTAAATTAAAAATAAAAAAAATGAGATTATTTGATGTGGATTAGTCATTTATAATTATACCAGCTGTTATATATTACCTGGCATTGTTTGGGATTTTGAAGGGGTGAGGGATCGGTGAGGTCGGGTTGGGAGAGGGTGATTTTAAAAACAACGATCTTAGTAACTAAAATGTAATTTATTGGCCCGAGTATTTACAATAACGAAACTGCTCGGGCTAAAGTTAAGAGAGAGTGGTCGGAGGTGGGGACCCCCACGCTAAGGTGTTCTAGGATTTCAAAGAATATTTGTGCCAAATTTGGTGCAGATATGTTGAACAGTATAGAACCCCTTTTATATATGTGTATGTCAATGTCAAAATATATAAGTTTATGAAGTTATATGAAAATTATAATTGCTGAAGTAAGAATTTAGCTGATATGCAGTCAGTGGTGAAGGCATTAGCATCCACTCCTGCTCAGATTCAGTTCTAGATTGGAATCTTTAATTGTTACGGTTGGTTTAACTGGCTATGTCGGATCCAATCTCTTGCTGCTTAGCCACCCTCATTGTGAGCCTGACCAAACTACAACAGACACACAGATTCTCTTAATGGCTACATGCTATAGTTAAAAAACTTGCTGGTGTTCTTTTTATGGTATATTCTATACATATTTGTTTCCATGTCATGACTATTAAAAGCAATGAAAGTAATATCCCATTGGTAAAAGGTTTAATCTCACATACTTGAGTATTTTATTACTATTTTATAAAGGAATACTTTCCAATTTGTCTTGTATTAGGGGTTGTGGAATATACTTGATATTGAATGTGGTATCAAATACATGGGTGATTTAAAAAAAAGTGTTTACAAGGTCAATAATGCAGAAAATACTTTTATTGTGGAAATGAAAACATACCAGATGTATTTGCAAGCAATATGCTATTTCTTGGTAAAACTGCCCATCCTTTTCGCACATTTATTGCAATATTTAAAAAGCTTGTTTATTCTGTCTGCAAAAATTCCTCTGTTGCTACAGCCATCCACAAGCAATGTCATGTATAGTACCATATTGCGGGCAAAGTTGAAGGCACGGCGATGTGTCTGTCATCCCAGATTAATTTGTTGATTATTGTGGCATCGACTTTCGTCGTCAAGCAGCTTGAATGCCAACTGTAGCTTTTGTCACTGGTATTTTTCTTGTCCTCTTTTGAATCTTCTGCGACACCTTGACGGAACAATGTTGTCTCCGTATGCCTCAACAAGCTGATCCACCAAAACGTTTTTGCTCTCAGGTCTTTGAGACTGGTTTTCTAATCTTGTAGCATCTTCAGATGTAGTCACAAATGTCCCACACTCATACATTGTTTGGAATTGCTAGTCTGAGTTGTTATTACCTATCTGCACTGGAGTTTCATTCAACTGTGTTTTTTTCACTTACTGTGGGCCTTGTAAAGTTACTTTTCAATCATTCTGTGTATCTTAGTTTCCGTTAAATTTGATATCTGTCAAATCTATTTCTTATATATAATTTTGATCAATGAATTTTAACATTTCAGCTACAAAGCATATTGGCGACATCCAAACCAAGGGAATAGCTCTGGTACCGAAGAGAGCATTGAATGTCATGCAAGCGGAGGTAAATCGCATTTTGTTGTTGGGACAGGATTGCATCGTTCCGATCTCTTATCAAGTCCCACGCAAAGTAAGTTTCCTTTTTTAATTACTGTACTAATTCTGTAAGGTGTCAAACTTGCAATTAGATTTATTACAGAACTTTTAGTCTTATAGAGAATATCACTCTGATCTGTATCCCGATACGAAAGGCACAGAACCGGCATTGCATGTTGACGACTGGTCTAAAGGAGATACAAAGAAGGTTTGTAGTGATCAATGCTACTCACATCACTTCCGATAATTCTGTAAACTAAAACAAATTTTTGTAACCTTTTAACTATGCCTTTTCACTTATTTGTTGCCATATGTATATATATACATGCATTCGTCACATTTTTAGGTCAGTACAGTCAGCTTAAATCCACAAAAGTCTCTTGGCCACAAGTTATTAAAGTTTGGCCATAAATTTCAAACTTGTGAAGAGAAATCGGAGAGAAAAAACAGCATAGAATTTGCTCCATTTAAACCTCCATCTGATGAAACCGTAGAAATGAAAATCTCTGAAAAGTGCGATTTCACTTCCAGTTTCAACGTCTTTAAAAAAATAGAAAGCGAAGAAATACCATATAATAGTTTGATGGAAAAATCGTCGGCAAACATTGCAAAAGTTAGTTATCTACAAATGTTACGTCCTATTGCTTTTTGTTAATTTTAAAGATATATAAAATTAAAGAATTGTCAAAGAAATTAAATACAAACAATTATTTTTAGCCAACTGTTCCACCCAAACCGCCAAGGCATGGCAAAACATCCGTAGAATCGCAAGTCAGAGACTTCGAATACCAAAATAAAGTAAAAAATGTTCAGGTAGTAATTGAAGAGAAACCTCGCGATTCCAGCAGTGCAAATATAATATTGGAAGACATTATAGAAAAGATGAATAACTTAGAAATGCAGCAAAAGAAAACAAATAGTCAACTGGTGGCTTCTCCCACACCACAGAGGAATACACGCACGTTTGGAGGTAATTTTCCTAGTTTAATTGGCGTCGATTTATTCGCATTACCGAACTTTTAAAATATTTTTAGTGAGGACTACAAAATTCCGTCATCTTAACGGTACGATTCTTCATAAAAATACACACATCACAAACATTACTAACTACAACAAGAATCTGTCTGGAGAGTGCGATGTCTTTCATGCTAATCCAAGTAGAGTAGCACTTCCTTTGAATATTGCAGGTGGTCATATTGCCATACTGGAGGTAATACTTGTTCGACGGATTTAAGAACACCGAAAGCCGTTTCTTGACGTATTTCTTTACAGCTTAGCAAGCCGGGACGTCTGTCTACAGGCAAACTACCGAGCATCGTGTGTGGCAGTAACATTGCAGACTTTGCTTGGGATCCATTCAATGATTGTAGGCTTGTTATTGGTGAGTAAATAAATATGCAAATCAATTTTTTTTTAATTTTTGGATAACATAAGTTGGGTAATTTTATATTTAAATAGCTTCGGATAGTGGAAAAATTTTCGTTTGTCTCATTCCCGAAGAAGGTCTTGAAGGCGAAACGTCTCCGGATGAGGAATTCGTAGCAGGCAACGATAAAATTTCGATAGTAAAATTCCACTCCGTTGCCAGAGATGTCATAATAACGGCATCCTATGATTTTAGCATTAAAGTATGGGATCTTATCACTAAAAACGTTTATATAACTTTGCAAGGACACACAGATCAGGTATTGATGAAACAATTTGTTTTCTGGTTTTGTCAAATTTAATAAGTAATTTTTGTGTGTTCAATTTTTAAGGTGTTTACTTTGGCGTGGAGTCAAGACGGCCAATATTTGGCTACGGTTTGCAAAGATCAAAAATTAAGAATATATAATCCAAGAAAGTCTTGTATGCCAATTAAAGAAGGCCCGGGACCCAGTGGAAAAAGAGGTGCAAGGGTAACATGGGTGCTAGGAGGGTCTCATCTAGTAGTATGTGGTTTCAGCAAGTAAGTCCATCTTTTGTGAGAATTATGACAAAAAATCTAATGTTAACTATATATTGAAACCGGCTAAATTTGATTACAGAGTTTCGGAAAGACAGATCATGTTGTATAGTAAAGACGATCTTTCGGAACCACTGGCAACCGAAGGTATCAATGTAAATCCTTCCATCCTCATTCCGTTTTATGACGAAAGTAGTTCCACACTATTCTTAACTGGAAAGGTAATTGCTACTTGGCTTATAAAATTGTAAATTGATGTAGATGCTAACGAGACACTAACCTTAATTAGGGAGAATCTGTTATATTTGCTTACGAAGTCTCGACGGAGGCGTCACATTTCTACCCGCTGTCTCACTACAAATGTAGCGGACCACATCAGGCCGTATCTTTCTTACCAAAATACGTTTGCAACATAGCGGAAGTAGAATTTGCAAGAGCTGTCAGACTTACTAACACTACAATAGAACCCTTATCGTTTACCGTTCCTCGGCTCAGAGTAAGTTCTGAATACTCCACTGTCGTGCAAAGGACAAAAAAATTAATACACAATAATCGATTTATTTGGCACAAAAATGATATTTTCAGACAGAATATTTCCAAGATGATCTGTTTCCGGATGTACAGGTCACGTGGGAAGCTGCAATGTCCAGTCAAGATTGGTTTTCAGGTGCGAACATTAAACCTAAATTCATTAGTTTGAAACCAGAAGGGATGCTGCCTTGTAAGTAAATTATTAAACCAGTGTTTTTTCTTCTCTCGTTTTCGAAAATGCTCATTAGTTAATATCGTATGCAGTATCCGAAGCCACCCAGAAACCTACCGTTTCGCCTGTTTCTGCCCCTCAAGAAGAAATAATCCAGTTTGAAGGACATGCAGTATTAGAGAGTTCTTTGGCCTTCTTAACAGGAAATAAAGAAAAGGAAGAACAAGTAAGAGCACATTAATTTTAATAAAATTTTATCTTCTACAAGTCGTCATAAAATAATTGCTAATTTTGATGATAACGCGACATGTTCAAGTCAGCTTTAAATTTTGACATTTGTAACTGGTATGCAAATTAAGTTGAAAAGAAAAGAAAACAGCTAAGTAATTTTGCTATTTTTCGCTAAATTGGTCTCAGTTGTATGTAATGGTTTACAAAAATTTCTTTGTATACGAAACAATATTTTGATAAACTTTAGCAGTATTACTCTTTATCAATGTGTCACCTAATGATGCTGATTTTTGAACTGTTCTGAGAAATTTTGATTCTCTAAGTAGCAATGTAATGCTTAATTTGGAATACCCAATGATGGGCCAGATGGCAGAGGTAATTAAGATGTCGGCTTTCTGCTTTGGAAACCCGTGAGCAATACTGGAATTTTTCAGACGGTGGTCCCTCCTTCACTACCTGACCTGGAGAAAAGGCCTTCTCAATGCCCACAGAATGGAAAGAGCCAAAAAGAATAAAATCTCCTTTCCGTTAATGGGCTTTTTTTCCCTACAAAAAATCGGCAATTTATAGAAATGAACACTGGTAGTCAGTCACAGGTTTACACCCGTCCAACGGGCTGGCCTCGTGAAGCTTTCCATGTGTCTAATATCTAAGTAGAGAGTAGTTTTCCATAGAAAATTCCATTTTCACAAATTTGACAATTCCATCATCTTTGGCCTCATACATCATTACAGTTTCATGTTGGTGACAATATGTATACAATATTAACTTTTTGGAAAGAATTTTACTATCTTGCTAAATGCCCCTTTTCTCTTTAGATAATAAGTTCGATGAAAGATAAAATGAATTATCAAGACGAGAAATTACCCCAAGATTCGTTCGAGGGCGTCGATCCCGACGAATGGGTAAGTAATTATTTGACGACGTTTCAAAGACGATATTGAATTAATGATTACGATTTCCTACTTTTTCTTCAAGGATGAAGATAATTAGACGTTCGAGTAAAATAATGATATAACCGTTGTACATATCCGATAAATGGTACAAGTTAAAATATTAATAATGCTCATTCGTTTTATGAAAACGGCATTCCGTTATATTACTCATAACAAGATTCGAATGGTGCCATGATCATCGTCGACGTATAAGTTTACTGAATTTTCGGATATTTTATCGTCATGCAAATGCAATTTCCGCACTATGCTCCTCATCCACTTGTTGTAATGCCATATATTTACAGTAATTATTACTGTATATGTTAATTGTAAGTTAAAAAAAAAAAATATTGTTGATTAACATAAAGATTCATATTTATACATTTATACTTTTTCTAATATTAAAAGATTTTTTACAAAAATGAAAAAAATGTAGAATAAATAAGCATGAAAATTTTTGTGCCAAATTTTTTACTGTTTTTTTTTTTTTTCATTATTTTTGTTTTGATATTAAAATTATTTGTATACTAGTAAAAACGCTATACATTAAAAAGGAAGGTGCTCAAACCAAACTTTAGCTAAAGTATTAGCTGTCAAATGGCTATTTGGCTCTTCAGATTTAATCAATTTCTTTAAGATAACTAGTTTCCTAATGGAGCACTTGCATAGAGCAGTAAAATTTAATCTACCATTTTTTTCCATTAAACTAAATAAAAATACAATTGAATTCAATTTCTCGTCGGTCAAAATTAGCATAGATTGGGACAATTTCAATATCTAGTGGCCATAAGGACCATAGTGCTAAAATGCCCTATAAAAATGTTTCAAACTCATCTTCTTTATTAATAAAATAAAAGTACTGTATATGCTGGCTTATAGGTAGACCTCGAGATTCTTGGCTCGGAAATTCTAGACCTTCCTGCCCCTAAATAAGCAGTAATCTATGGCAAAAGCGCATATGGGTGTATTGCTTTAGTCAAAACGTTACCCGTAACATTTTTCGACGTGATGATTGTTACAAAACTCGTAAAAATCGGATATGGCTGACAAGATTTACGTAAGAGACTAAGTAATGGCTAAAATCTTCCTTATCTTTGTAAGAATTTGTGTTAATGAGACATTTTGCATCTAAAACAAGACTATGAGAAACATGTTATGTAACAGTGACATACGTTAATTCATTTTGTTGTTTTAATAATGCAGAGCTTCAAATTTATAATGTTATTTAACATTACAATGCATGTATATTTGTTACAAGCATGTTTAAAACTAAGCATTGTGGAAAATTCATTTATTTTTGCACAGAATAGGCCCATTTCTGATGAAAAAGCATTCGGAGGTCTTTGTTACATTTGAAAAATGAATGATTCCTAATAATGGATATTGTTCTGGTGCATGAGGGGTGCTTAATCGTGCCATTTTTGAGAAAATATTCTCGACAGGAGTCGAGATTGCTGGAATGCAAAATATATGAAAAGTTTTCTCAAAAAAATGCTTTGGAACTAATGTCTAGATGAGTGTTGCCAGAATATCTGAAGCCCTATTTTAAATTTTCTTGATGCTTTTACTGAGGCAAGACTTCTCTTGCACATCTGAGTCAAAATCAACATGTCCAATAAATTGTTTACATAATGTATTGCAATAGTTTGTATTGTTTATATAGGCTACATTTGTATGGCTTTGCTTACACACTACCACCTATAGTGATGTAGTGAAGATATATAATATTCATTAAAGATAATGCAATTACACTACAAGCACTTTCCTAAACATATTTTAGTCAAAATATTTTTGGCAACCTGTTGGAGTTATGGTAATGCAATGATTCTTAGGAGTGGTGTACTTGTGAAATTTTGCTGTTCTATAGTAAATGTTTTAAGCCTGCCATATAAGTCAACCCCTAGTTTGAGAGATTTTTGGACTTAAAATTCAGTTTTATATGCCCGTCTTTCTGTAAATTCTCGATTGTCAAAATAAATGTAGTTTTCCACATACAGTGAAAATTGATGATTTGGATACAGTTTAATTAGCTATCCATGCAAATGTCATGTTATAAACAGTTTGGATGATGGTGCTAAGCAAAGAACACTGTTTTTTTTCTGAATAAAAATTGTAATAAGTATTTTAAGCATGAAATAAATTAATTCTTAAAATGTAAAAACAAAATACATAATCATTAGCATTAATAGATTATATTTGCACTCCAGCAGTGTAAATTTTCATGTGTATTTAAAAACAATAAAATTATAGAATTACACATTAATTGCTGCATTTGCGGCACGTAGTATGATAATTTGTAGATTCTGAAATTTATATATTACTTTAAACCAGAAATAATGACCACATTTGTCCAATAAAAAAACAGATAACAAGAACAACTAACTTCTATAATGTAAAATGAAACTAAACTTTTTTGAATCTTCTGATTTGGCATCATTCAAATTAAAGTTCAATTTGTTTGATTTCAGAAGTTGTTTTTAGAATGCAGCTGATACTGAATTAAGAAATTCAAATGTTTTTCTGTTAGATATTTATGTATATGCCCCTTTTATTCAAGCCTATACTGGAAAATTATAACATCTAAATCTTATAATTCCATAAAATAATGTGGAAAGAGAGGGAGAAACTGGCTCTGGTGGTTGCGCTGTTAGTAATTTACCTATTGATGAATTTCTGCCAGAATGGACGGTCTATGGGGAGGATAAAACTTTGGCTGCAGTAGTTGCCTACAAAGAAAACTTCAGTTATTATGGAAGTAGTTCTTTGTACATGCACATCTTTTGAAATATTAGTGTGTTGTTATTTTAATGGTAATTATGTTGTGTTACATCTCATTTTTCTTTTCTGCAACTTTCAAAGAACTTAGAACACTAGGATATTTTATGTGATTTTTATTTAAATTTGCTAAAAAAGTGTAATTTGTAACAAGTGTTACAATAAGTGAGAATATTACACATGAAAATTTATTATTCTCATCTAATTAAACCTAGCATTTTGATAATTTACAGCTGCAAATTATTTGGTATGAAGATTTAAAATAAGTAATAATATCCAAAAAATGTCTAAGTTGTTATGAAAATGAACTTGAATAATTATATTAATATTGTGAGATAAAATAAGTACTTGGGCCTGGTCAAACCCACAATAGGTGCTCACAAGGCAGTCAAAAATGAAAGGGAGAAAAAGAACTGTTCTGTTAAGAATATACATAAAGTTATAATAATAAAATGTAATTGATATTAATACTGAAACTTAGACTAGCAATAAATTTCATGATCCTATTTAGACTATAGGAAAGCTAAAATAATAAAGCTATTATAGTTCAAAGATGAAAAAAAATGGCTGTTTTGTGTTTAAGCACCTTCCTCATAGCACAAGAATTTTTTTAAATGCACATGTTAAATTCAATTGTTAACATTTTAAAAACAGCACAAACTCTTGTGAAAAGTAAGAAAGCTTTTTTTTTATTAAGAAAAAGTTTTCTACTTTTTTAGAGTATAAAATTTGTTACAAAACTGCTGAATAGTTTGAATTTATTATTATTATTAAAAAACATATTAATATTCATGTAAACAAAAAGTGTGTTAAATGGATCGTAAGTCAAATTTATGGTGGTTTTACTCATATAAACAATTTTAGAATTAAAGAAAACCTGTTTAAGCATATTTAAAATAAATAATCTTAAAATAAACATTCATCAATATATCACTTAATGTTTTATATTTTATAGCCCATTAAATAATGTCAAAATAATGTTTGAATTGGCTCCAAAAGCAATTTAGTGTGTGTTCTTAACATGATGATGATAAAAATTAAATATATAATAATAAATAAATATAGCTAATATAAACTAAATGTAAAAGAAAAGTCTTACCATGCTTAAAACAACAGAAAAATTTCATAAAACGTTGTGAATGTACTTCTCTGAAAAAATTATTTGTATATAATTTCAATTTAAAACTGTTTCTAGTAAAGGAAAGAAACAGAAGTTATTGTATTTATTGTAAATTATGCTGATTTTTGCTCACATGAAACATAAGTAAATGTATATTTGATGAAATTTTTATTTGCTATTATAGATAATATATTCACATTAAGATTATTTTAATAACATTTAAATTGTATCAACATGAATATTAAAACTGTATTAAATAACAAATATTAAGAATAATGTAATGAATAGTTTACCTTTTAGAAAATGTTGGTTACAGTTTCAATATATATATAATTATTATTATTTTTTTTATATATAACGTTTTCAGTGTATCTGTCAAATTTCTATACAATAAAATACTTTAAAGAGAGTTCTATTTTAAATCTCTATAATAAACACATTTCTAATTCTATTTTTGTGAACATTGCCAGATTCACAAAATCAGAAATTGAATTATTTTTTTCCTCTAAATTTTACTATATACATTATTGTAAAAAATATTTTTATATATATATGTATATATATAAAATAATAAAACTAAAATCTTAACTGGAAGATTCTCAAAATTTCTAGTTCGAAATCTTCATTAAATTTTTTTTACAAGCTTGACAAATGAAATTTTACAAATCTCTCTATTGAGTATAAATTCTGTTATGTAAAATATTGTGGAATTTTATACTGTTTCTTTGTATGTAATATAGAACTGCATTTTATTTAGGTAAGTCCAAAGTAAGATTAAATAAAAGTTTTTAAAAACGGAATATACACGATGGGCACTTTTCTACTACTCGATAAACTTTACTACACCCATTATTGTCTATGTCTGAATAAAAGTAGATGGATTAAGATTCAGCATAATTTGTTACAGAACATCAGATCTTCAAGTGGAATGTACAGATGAATATAATTACTATTCCTTAGTATCTGGATTTTTTAAATGTTTCACAAGATCAATACATCAACACACAATATATGTATATATTATTTGTCTATAATATTGAACACACAGCAATCCAACAACCACTGCTTCTTTCCTTGCACTTTTGTCTCTGCTCTGGAAAAAAAAAATGAACGTTATCACATTCAAAAAAATATTTGCTTATTGTTTTAAAATAATAATTCTAAGTTAAAACAATTTTGTTTTTACCTTGTGAATTTGGTTCAGGTAAATTTTCTCTAGGTACTAAATGCATTACAGTAGTCTTACCCAGAGGTAACTGGAGAGCTGTAACAAAATTCAAACTTTTAAACATTTTATACTAAAAATTTACATAATTATTTTTTGTTAAACTAAATCTAGAAGTTTAGATTCTACTTTTTAATTTAATTTTTTCTACATATTTATGAAATAAAACAAAAAGTTTTTGAAAATTTTACAAATATTCACTCTAGTATAAATAATTTTATATAATTTTTCCCCCTCCTTATATTTTTGTCCTATTCATTTAGAATGTTGTTTATTAATTTATAAACTGTTCAAAAATATTTGCTTCCTACTGATTCTATTTCTAGTTTTCTGTAAAAAAATCATTTAACTTTTGATTTTATAGTTATTTTCCATATAAAACATGATGTTATTTCAAACCTGACTGAGACCTTGCCTACACTTAAAACATTCCTATTTCCTCCCAAATTCAGGTTTTAAAAGCAAGCATTATATATATATATATATATATATATATATATAGAAATTTCTCACATAAATGGCCATGTACTATAAAAAAATGTTTACAGCTATTGCATATTTATGTCATCAAAGAACTTAACTGTAAATTCTGATCTTTTAAGAAAGTTAGAATTAATTAATTATAAAATTAAGACATTACAGTATTGATTTCAATAATGATAAGCCATCAATATTGATTTAAAATTTTGAGAAAACTTATTTTGGCTTTTGTGCTTAACTTAATCATCATTACTTAATATTGAAATATTCAGAAATATTTGTGAAAGAAGAGAAATATTAATGAGATGACTGAAAGAATGGAGTTGATTCTTAAGTTAATAAGATTATTTTGTACCTAAAAAAACATTAAAGTAAGTCTTTCATTGACAAATTTAATTACCTGATTTGTCTGAATGATACATTTATTTAATAAAAGTAATACACATCTTTTGTTTAAATGATTTACTTAGGTAGTTTAATAACTAAATAACCTTGTTATTCTTGTCTGTACCAGTTTTGTGCAAGTATGATGATGATGATGATGATGATGATGATATTAAGATAGTGTTTAATAATTCAAATAAACAATAATAATTTTATTCTTTTTATTAAATCATATCAATAATGATTCATTTCTATAATAAAAAAAATATGTTTTTGTGATTTAAGAAATTTACTCTGTATAAAAAAACTGATGAATTCAAAGGATTTTTGAATCTGATGAAAACAAACTATTCTTGATATTCTGAAGATATCAATAAGATAAATATTGAATAAACTAAAGCAGGTTCCAATCAATTCTATTTGGTTTTTAGTACCTTGTTTTTAAGAGTTTGTACATTTCATTATCTAAAATTATGCTTAATATAATCACAATATTTGCATTGTACATTAATAATTAGGTACTATTTCTTAGTACTTAACCAGTTGTCATTCAATATAAAAAATATTTGAGAAACAATTTTATGTAACATAATACAAAATTGATTCTTGGATGCTACAAAAAAAATTAGTAATGCTAATAATTTTTGTTATATCTTAGTTAAATATATATAAACATTTTCTCCTCTACTTACTACAGGATTAGTTTCTTATGATTGATATAAGTTAAAAGTTAATAAATCCTAAACTGTAAATTAAATAATTATTTATAATTTATTTATGAATTTATGGAATACAGAAATTAATATGGAATTACAAATATGTATTTTTAGCAAAAAAATTTAATAATATATATATATTTATTGTTTATATTGAATTGTTATTGAATTGTTTATAAACAATTCAAATTTCAAGATAGTTAAGTAAAAACTGACAAAGTTTTATTATTATTATTATTATGTTTTCAAAATAAAATGTAATGTGGCATTTTAATATTGAAAAAAAAAATTTACTCCTAAAATTGTTATATTTCTATCCATTATTTTGTTTTTGTAGAATGCTCTAGACAATAAAAAAGTTTATAAAATAACTTCATCTTTTTTCCCCATCATATTTTTCTAAACTATATTTAAAGACAAGAAAAACAATTTCACTGAACTAAATGGAATCAGAGAAAATATTAGAGCATTTTAATTATATCTATGACATTTAAATCAAATTTTCAATGCAAAAAATAATTTTATATTTACTGTACAATTTATATTTTTTATGCAAACAATACAGTAAAAAATTTTGTTTATGTAAAAAAGAACTTTTAGTCACATTACAGTAACCATAATAATTACTACAATAAAAAATTAAATAACTCACCTCCTAAAGTCACATTTCCATGAAGAAATCGTCCCTGATATATAAGTCTCAAAATTTCAGCTTTTGGTACAGCTTCATCGGCCCATTCTATATTTTATAGAAAATGTGAAAAGTTTTAAAATCGTCAAAATAAACCTTCAAAGATATTTTAAGAATATTTGCACAAACTATTATATACTTAATGCAAAAATATATTTGTATATATTATATGTTAACAAAACATGGACTACTTTCTTCTATGCAATTCAAAAAAGAATTCTTTTAAAAGGGTTTTACCAAATTTGAATTTGCTGAGATAAGAAATTACCTTATCTAATATTACACTTAGATAATTCATGTTTAAAGTTCTTTCATATGTAACTTACCATAAGGCCAGTTTTCAAAAACATATTGAGCTATATCTGCTGCTGAATCACTTGGCGCAAAAAGAAATTCTCGACTCTTTCCACTGGCTAGAATGAGTTTCATATTAATCTAAACATGCAAAAAAATTGTCATTATAATTAATTTTAATGTGAACAAATTATTCTAAGAAAACTTTAGATAATAATAAAATACTGACAAATAGGAAGGATTTATTTTAAATTTATATTAAATCAATTGCTAAAAATAATATTATTATTATTATTATTATTATTATTATTAATAGAAAACTTAAATTAGCTGAATAATGTACTGTACATTTTTATTTGATATTTAAGGTTAATATTTCAACACTTATTTTCCATAATTGAAAAATATAAATTACTTCTTTCTATATTTAAATGGTAAATTTTAATATTTATGTAAGGAAAAAAAAAAAAAATGAGAGATCTCAACATTTTACTCAAAAACTTTTTCTTTTGATACATTATAGGAAAATGTAATTTTACAGTTTTGCAAATTTACTATAAAAGTCTTATAACTATAAAAATTCTATAAATAAAACTGATATTATTAGCAACTTTATTATATTACACAGCTTAATAGATTGCAATAAAATAAGCTCTTTACTAAATTTTAATATGAAGGAATTTTATTAAGATGTCCATTAATAATAAATTTCTAACTTGCTATAAAAGTTCAATTTAATCAATTCTATCACTAAATAATATAGATATAAAAAAATGTCATTTGAATAAATCAATTCTTACAATCAATTAAAGCCCTTTATTCATTTCATTTTTACATAGCTAAATAATGAATTATTTTCATTGTAAAACAAAAGTCGAAAGATTTATTGGATTTCTCCTTTATTTAGTCAGGACGAAAAAGTATGGCCAGACATTTTGTCAGGATATCAACTTTGTACATTTCACATAATGGGTACGTTATCGTCACGAATTTGAAACACGCCACGGTATCATTTTCTTTCAATACAGCATTATTAAATGATATCAAATTATACACGAATCTTATTTTTCTCAGTAATACATCAATTTACAGTCCTGCAAATCTGACATTTACTGAAATTTTAATATCTTCAATAAGATGCTAAAATAACGAAAATTTTAATATTTCATGTCGCGTAAATCATATTTATTTTTAAACAGAATAACAAATAAATCTTGTATTACAATATAAATATCAGACACAATAACATATTGTACTCTTTATATATATATATATATATATATATATATATATATATGGGCCCTACTGTAAATTTATATCGTACGTGCATTGTATATTGATGCTTTTAAATATAAGAATATTGCGTGTGGATAGATAATATTTATTTGAAATAAATTCGTTTAGAATTTAAAAGTTTTAAAATTTATAGAAGAACCTAAGTGTGAGATGTTAAATCGCTATAAATCTGCACTAAAATCAATCGACTCTTTCGTGAACTATTTTTGATTGAATGCTTCATTCCACACATACACACACGAGATCGATCAGATACAGTTAAAGATAATCGGAATCGTTCAGAGTTTAGATTTTGAGGATTATAATGGACTATTTCCTATGAGAATAGACACATATGCGTCATTAAAGTTTATGAGCTCATTAACGAAGTTATGTTGCATAATAGAAATCGATAAATGGACTATGTTAGATTAGCATACGGAATATAAATTGATTCCTAGTTTATGCTGATGAAATTTCATTAAGTGACGACACCTGACAATGTTCTTTTCCCCCATTAACATATTGCGAAAATCAAACATTTACGCTTTAATTTTCATCTGTAAATCGATAATTCGGAGTAATATACGTTACCGATTTTTACTACAAGTTACACGTAATAATCATCACGAATAAATATTTTGCAGACAAAAAAAAATCGGAAAATATGCAAATATTCGAAACGTAAATTTGCTAAATTGTCACAAGAGATTCGTTAACGGCTTAAATTGTTAATTAACCATAATTAAAATCTAATTTAATTTTCTTATGAAGTTTACACTTATATTTCCTCCGGAGTACATGCTAATTTCCTTCATTAAACATCGATAAATCCGATAGGTACGAATTAATCATGTAATTTTGATAGATACTACTGTAATTTATATTCATATAGGTGATATGGTTGTAAATCAATATGAAACTATTAAGTTACTGTTAATTTGAGTATTTGCGTCTATACAACTAGTAAGATTAATTGTGCTTTAAACAGTGATGGAGCAATTACATGACAGAATTTAGAAAAATACAGGACGTCATTATACCGTACAGTTCTCAAGAAAGAATAAAAATATATTTTTAACAGGAAAGCATCTAAAAAGAACAGTGTAGACACACACACAGACTTACACTATGTCACATACTAGAGAAAATAACTGTGTTTTGACTAGGAAAAAAATAAGATTAAAAAAACAAGAAAAACAACTCCGTTCCAGAAACAATAAAAAGAATAAAAACATCAATTCCATTAGTAGTAAAACCTTAGATACAGATAATTCTCGACAAGTCTACAATAATTTTTGCTGCAAGCAGGAAATCGGATATTAGTAAAATAAATTAAATTACAGTACCGTCTATTACATTCATACTTGTATTAGATTTAACAAACTTTACATTTTCTAGCCAAATAATTACTTCCATTAGCATAATTACCCATTTATCTCTATTTAATATTTTAAGGCGTAGCGACCTTAATATATATGTGTATATTATATTCAAAGTGTATTTATTGTTATTGGAAGTGAATCTACATCCCTTCTCGGTTCATAGGATTTGCATATTTAATCTTGCATATCGTTGGCGAGAATGATGACATAGCAGTTGCTTCTATCTCACTTGATCGAATAGTTATTTCTAAGACACGGAAGAGCAATGAAACTCAAGGTTAACAACTGAGAGTGGGTGGCGCCAGTTTGGGATAGTTGAAGCTCGGATTTCGTGCATAAGTAGAGTATAATGAAAACTATACGCTCGAAAGGTGAACAATAAACTTTCTTCTCCATTAAAACAAAATGCAACAGTAAATTAAAAAGGACGAGGGGTAAAAAAACAGATAAACAGAGAGAGTGTACAGGCAAAACAATAATATTTCCTAAGGTTAGAAATCATCCATTCGGAAACTTTCAAGAAACTATTACGTCCTGTTCAATAGGATATTCGATGCGACATAAACCTGACTGTGAGTAACGAGGTCATCGCAGCCTTTCAAAGTGACAATTCGATCAATAGCAATGACCCACCGTATAAGAAACATTACAAAATCTAACATAAATCTAAATATTTGCTAAAAATCAATCTTACTATTTTTATTTCATCTACAGAAATTTTAAAATATATATTTTGGGGAAAAAAAATCAATTCTGTAAAAATTCCGTGTCCTGTTTACTTTTGTATAACAAAACAACAAAAGAAAAATATCATTCATTCCAATGGGAAAATTAATCTTATAACAATTTCGATGAAATTATCAATTAACTCATTTCTCTTAGGTAAAAGATATGCTATTTCCATTGCTTTCAAAGTTAATTCGATTTTAGAAATCTTAGAAAATTATAATTCCAATAAATTGATTTGTCATTTTGCATAACGATTTGAAAAATAAATCTATCGAAGTTATCGACCACTTTGTCTTGGATTACCTTACTTTGCTAATATAATTACTTCTTGCAATTTTTTTAAATCGGTAAAAAATACTGTTGAAGCGAGCATTTTCGCATATTTACAAGCATATATAGGTTTTTGTGTATGATTTTTTTTTTTTAAATCGATAATATTCTCAAATGGATGGGTATTTCTCTCTAGGTTTGTAACCGTGGATTTAAATTATGCTAGGTACAATCATAAGTACCAATACGTCCTTCCGAATCTCTTGAATCAACAACATTTATCTCGGTAACAAATCTAATAAAAATTAGACTTAGGTGAAATTAATCGCCTTAATCTCAATCATTCATGAAGTAGGAAAGAGCAGGAAGTGAAAAGGATCCTGTTTGTTACAACGGTAACCTTAAGGGTCAACCACCTTTCGGGTGGGCAAGGGTTTTTTTTTCCTAATCGGTTGGCTGATTACTTTTCTTAAACCAATCGAAGTTAGTTACCAGAAATATCCTTACAGCCCAATTAAATCAGGTTTAACAATATGTGTTTTAAAAAGGAAAAAATTATCAGCTCCAAACAAAAACAAGTTAAAGTTTGCCTATTCTATCTTTTCTTTTTTAATTTAAATTATATATTTTGTTATTTTATTCGAACACTCTTATTTCTAAACAACATTTAACTAGAAAGAAATTCCTACGAGTATCAAAATTAAACTTTAATTTATTACAGTCTGTTGTATGTGGTTGTAAAAAAGAATTATAGATGCACAGCAAAGTAAACAATCTCGAGCAGTAAATGTCTTAGATACTATATAAAAAAAGTGGATTTTAAAAGAAAAAATGATTGATACGATAAAACACCTGTTAATTTTGTTTGTAAAAAAAAAAAAAAAATTCCAATGGTTATCCATCAACAGCGTAGTTATCTACAGTACAGTATATATACAATATCATTTTAGCGATAGGACACACAGAAAATTAATCAAATCTGGAAAGTTTGAGTTTTTATTGCTCGAACTAGAAACATAAATAACATTATCCACACAAGAAAAAGTTGATCAACAGAATAACTCCTGTTTCATCTCCAAGACTTGAGATGAAAAAGAAAAATCAAGGAAAAAAGTCTAGACTCTTCATATTCCTAAATTAAGATTTGATGACAAAAGATTTTTCTCCCGATTCTTAATTCATTAGCTATCCTTAAACGTATAATATAAGATTAATAGTATATAAATACTTTTTGCAATGACCGTAAATTTATTTCTACACAAAAATACAATCTTCGATTTCGACTTAAAATACTAAAAACCATTAATTTATTTCGCCTTCGTTCGCTTTTGATGTTGGATCATACCGAAAGCAAACTTTTTTACTTTTACTTCCCTATGTTTCTACGTAGAATGAGAAAGTAATTTTTGTGGCTTCACCGAATTGTATGGCAATAAAAGAAAATTTCTTTTTTTCTTACCAGCAAACGGATCGATTGCGAAATCCTTCGTAGGAAAGAGTTTTAAGATTAGAAGCAACTCTTTTTCCATAAAATACTAACGAAATAATAATAATAATCATAATAATAATAAAAGAATCTAGAAGTCTGCTCTGCTGTAATTTTTCTCATGAACTCATTGAAACTACATAACTTGGTTGAAAATCTAAAGAACTGATAGATTTTTTATGAAATTTTCTATCAATCCGATTTCCTTTGTAAATAAGCGAATTTATATTCAAAAGTATAAGAAGTAAAGCATAATAAAAGTAAAAAACTTTGCCGGAGAGGATATTTACTCAGGCTATCAATCTTGCAATTCGCTTCGAAAATATTTTTATATATTAGATGATAAATTTTAATCAAAAGCATGCAGAAAAACCGAAAATCCGAATTTTAAAAGTACTGTATTGAAGTAAATGTGGCACTTAAGACTTGCAACGGAGAAATTATCACATTTAACATGATAATTATATCATTATTAACTTAAAGCAACACGCATGCAAGATTTCATAATTTAATAACGTTTCCTGGTGTGTATAAGGAACGGTTAACTTATCGCATTAAATAATTTTTACGAGAAAGGAAGGGAAAAAAACGACTAAGTGTTTTTTCTCGTCGAAGAAAAACAAAATACAAACATAAAAAAAGAAGAAAACTTAATGCCTTTTAATGTTTTTATTACTTATCACAATTGCTAAATGCTCTTTAGTATTCTACAGTTCAAACTTATGAAACTAGGATAGAAATTTTCTGTGAAGGTTAAGAGGGTCAAGTACTATATATTCTGTTACTAAAGTTCTGTTTATTTAAGTCAGGGCTCGATTATATTTATTTTGATACGACTTCTATATTTTATAATCGACGGATTTAAAAAAAAAAAATAATTACGTACGCTAATATTGCGCGTAAATAATATTTTAACTCGAAATTTTCGATTCGCAGAATTAAACAAACTTGATTTAATAACGAACTGAGTTCTACGAGAATTCTCGGTATCGAGAAGAGGAACACATGTAAACTTCTTATATTTTTGAAAGGCTCTTATTGTTTCTTTACAAAGAGAATTTTAAAAAAATCGTATGCTTTTTCGTACGCACTAGACAACATTTCCGGACTGTTAGCTAAAGAAACTTGATCTATATACTTTAATATATTTATATTTTAAACTGAATATAAATGCAATTTTAAAAATACATTTCGTACCAGGAAAATTGCTCGTTCTTTTTTTTTAATATTTAAATTAAATCTAGAACCGTATAAAAAATGCCTAAATATTTTTTTAAAAATTTACGCTGTATAAACTTTAAATATATCTAAAATATTTTAAAATGTCTTTTTTCTGAGTAGAATATAATGCGAGGAAGATATAAAATGATGGTCACGGTTTGATAACAGAGCAGGTCGGTCGCAGGAAGCATTATGAATCATTGCAAAATAAAATGAATATTGTGTTCCAGAACGTGTCTTTTTAACTATTAATTATTGCAGGAAGACGATATTGTTGCTGCACAAACACTTGCATTTTCCATTATACCGACAAATATCACAATATCCTAGTGTTTAGATATTTAAAAATGATAAATTATTTCTATTTAGAATATTTATATCTTCGAAACGGCTCCGGAATTTCAAATTATAAATCGTAAAATCAAAAATTTAAATTAATTTATCAACACTTAACCGCATTTTAAAATTTATTTTGCAATAATTTCAATCTCGTTTATAATGAACATTTGTAAGATTCGATTATTATTTATGTAATTGTAAATAATAATAATAATCATAATAATATTCTACTTTTTATAAACCGTATATTTTATAATAATAATATAATCCTAAAGAGAAAAATCAGTATTTGTAAACACATTCTTGCAACTAATCCAGGCTAAGATTAATTACATCTGACCTTAAAGAGGTTAAATTACTTACGTAACTACATGGAGCTGTGCGTATGTATGATTTAATACAGTTATCTTAAAAAAAACTCTTAGTGAAAAATAATCATTTCTAAATAGTCTGAATACACTTTTCTAAGAATAATTTTCCTTCCAATACCGAAACAGTAAACACAAATACTGCTTTATTGTCGAAGTTAGAGTTTTGACCTAATATTTAAATTTATGTAATATTTATTATAATAGCCTACGTAAGTTAGTATTAAGGTATTTTTTATATATATTCTTGCGTGTTTTTGAAACAGTATCGTGATATCTATTTACCAGATGTGGGTGACTTTGTACACAGTACTTTTGTACGTTTAAAAAAATAAATAATTAATTAATTAATTCAACAGTTGGCAGGCAGCATTTAGTCAAAAGAATTCGAAAAATAAAAATAGTTAATACACAAATAGCACGCACTGAGGCACAATATGCAAATTCTCTAACGAGTTAGTTATTAAAGAGTGTCAAGGATTTATGAAGTCATTCTATTCTACACTAATAAAATAAAATTATTCCTGAAGTAATAAAATGACGTTCTTCAAAAATATAATATTAACTCCCAACGTTAAGTAACGTGCAATTATAAAAATAAATGTGTATTTATTATTTATTTTCAAGAATTAAACTTTGATTACGGCGAAATTTTTCTTTTTTAGGTGGCATCTATCTATCAACAAAAGCATTGATCAAATATCGATACAGAACTGTTTATAATGATAGCCACCGACTTGTGATTTCCTCAAGCAGACATAAACAAGATCAAGATGACCTCTTCATTTCTAAAAAGTGAGTAAAAACAATGGTCAATCAATAAAATAATATATAGTTTGTATTACAGTTAACAGAACTTCTTTTGTAAGGCCAGAAAACAAAACAATAAAATTAAATTCGATATATTTGTTTACCTACGTGTATGTATATATATTAAATTCTCGTCGATAATATTAAAATTAAACTTTTGAAATAAATTTTTTTTTACGTATTTCTCCATCGAATTAATTATGTATAATGTCTTACATTGTACAGAGAAACATGATCCATTTATAAATTGACCGACCTTTTAAGGAATTAACCCACTTATGGAAGTTTTGAACCGATATAAAACATTTTATAAAAGTATAAAATTTTCAAATTTCTCAACACAACCTTTTCCATTCGTAAATTTTTTAAATAATTCCACTTAAAATTGAATTTTGGGAATACAAACAAATGCTTTGCAACTACACTTATCTGATTTCATTGAGTTTGTGTAGAAGTATGTGTACTGCACATAAGTTCATTTATATGTCAATTTAACTTGTGGACTTTGTAATAACTCATTAATTATGGTTTTTTTACTGTTGTGTATTGATTTTTTTAACTTATATAAAGTTTGTATTATTAATAATTTATGCATAATGGTTTCGCCCATGATGGTGAAACCAGTATGCATAAATAAATAAAATGAAATTAATTATTATTCTCACTTAATGAGAATAATATTTAATTTATACCAATTTGTGTGCGTGTGTACAGTCATTTTGTGTGTGAATTTTTCTTTAAACGTATAAAACATGGACATTTTTTAAATAATAATAATAAATTAATGAGGTGTATGTAATTTAATCAATGTATAATCGATTTACCTTATCACTAGGAATCTTCTGTCCCGTTCTACTGTTCATCTTCGATAAAAAATATTATTTTATCCACTTTAAGCCTGCGAGCACTTCTTTTAGAAAGACCAAATCATCTTAATTTCGATTTATACCGCAGAAGGGAATGGCTCTACGCAGTTAATATAACATACGAAATACCACACGTTTCTTCGCCTTTTCACGATGGAAAGTCAAAATGATTAATATACTACGGATTTAAACGTTAGAATATATTTACGGTTGATGATCAAGCGAACATCTCTTCTCTCCGACTTTCTAGAGCAAAATGGCGACTATTGTCAACACTATTCATTAGGTAGCAGACGATAGATGTGCAGCGACATCTGCCGTAGAAAATCGATAAAGCTATTTTTTTTTGTAATTTAAAAAAAAAAAATAATAATAACAATAATATTTTTTGGATTCGTTAATTCGTTACTTAATACAAACCGTACTTGTTAATAATTTTAATGCATTTAGTTATTAAGGAATACGTGCCACTAAACACCAATCTTCCGTAAATGGTGGCTTTGATGTGTTATGAACGAGCCCCTTTAATATAACTTTTAGTATGTTTTATTGTATGAAATGCGTAATAAAAAGATTCATTTGTTTAATTTAAATCGAGATATATTAGGAATTTTCACATTTTATACAGATTATTATGAGAGTCTACCGAATACACCATCTTGAAAACGTTATCTACCTTTCCCATTTCCGATTTTCTCCAAATATTTTAGGAATTTCGAGTGATTATATTGTTGCTATTATCATCAAACCGATGATTATTTGTCGTGTTTCCTTAACTGTATTTAAAAGAAAAATATTTTAGAAACACTCATCTATGTACCGTACGGTACATACAGCTTCTTACATCAAACGAAACATATTTTATATTGTGGCTGTACGCCATATATATATAGTAATCGTATATTTGTATTTTATAATTTTATTCTTGTTTCCATTCCTCTTTCTTAGTTTTCCCCTTTGTTCTTTTGTCCTTTCCATATATGGTCATAGAAAATCTTCAGGACAATAGGAGGGCATGCGGCCCTGAGAGCAAAAGAAAGAGTAAGAGGTTCGGACCGTAGCGTGAACGGACATGTGTGACAACCCTTTCGGTACGTTTTAGCATCGTACGGAGGAAACGAGGGACATGAGATGTCGAGTAAAAGATTACTGATAAGTTATTGAAGGACTTAAGGATATTCCGTGCTTGTTACAGCATAGTGACTAATTCGACGAATAGAGAACAGGACGCCGATATACGACTTGAGGAAGAAAGTCCAAGCACAAGTGACCATTCGTAAGGATCCTGGAACTAAGATTTGGGTACCCCTTTCCTATCTCCTACTTCTGCTCTATCCACCATTCTTTCTCTTAGTTATATAAGTATAGATGTATATTTTAGTTATAGAAAATTTTTATATCATTTGTAATACGCTACGAGACCAATGTTAAGATTATAAGAAGCTTTATAGTTATTGTCGCGCATTGTAAATCGGTCTAGTGTAATAATTCGGGTGACGAATATCACATATTGGAATCGAGACTATCTGGCATCCTATAAAACAACTTGTACTTTATTACTTTATTTTGGGTAGAAAGATTTAAGTTTTCTTTGTGTATATATATATATATATATATATATCTTGGTTATTTGTAAAACCCGTAATTTCACAATATAAAGAATTTAATATATTTAAAAATTAACGATTAAAAATATTTTGCGGATGGCTTTCTTTCTTTGCATTTTAATATCTTCTTAATGTCCAGTGGAATAATTCGGGAGGAAACTCGGGTTTCTTTTTGCTATTCTGGATATCTAAATTTTCTACTGGTATCTGAAAATAGTAAATAAACGGTTAATGGGTATACAAAATGGCGGCTCGTCTCTGACTCCAGCATACAGAAGCGAGGAAACAGTGGGGACGCACGTTTTCTAAACCTAACCTATTCTAATAATTTAGTTGCTAATAATTATGATAATTTATTAGAATAGGTTAGGTTTAGAAAACGTGCGTCCCCACTGTTTCCTCGCTTCTGTATGCTGGAGTCAGAGACGAGCCGCCATTTTGTATACCTAGGGTAACATTAACCGAAACCAAATTTTAAGATGAACTTACTCGATATGTCACGCAGCCTAATATCATTCGCATCAAAATCGAAAAGCAAAATATTCCGGATGTGATTCCAAATATCCAGTAGAAGAGATTCCATGACATGAAGCCAATAACAGCAATTATTATACAAGCCAGTGAAACTATTGAAGTAAATATAAACAAGAGTTCCGAAAGCAGAATGCAATTTTTTAAAATTCTTCTACGTCTTTCGTAAATTCTTTCGGATATTAATCCTCGTGTCGGCTATTAAAATAATCAAAACAAGCATATAAATTATAGTTTATAACACATTTTGAAATACTTTTGTAGTTTTAATTAACACTATACGTAACTTATAACCTACTATTTACAAAACATGTTATCAGAGCTAAAAACATAACTTTAAAAAATACCTTACACACACTAAATCTTGCCAGAATGTTTAAAAAAAAATTGTTCTTTTGTCTTTATATGTGTGTACATATTACATTTTTTAAAAAATCCAGCAAGGAGTTGCTTAAATTATTCAGTAAAAACACGCAAAAGAAAGTAAACTGTTTTCATTGCTCGTCATGTCCAATCACCAGGAACAATAGTCTTCTATTGCAGAGACCATCTTTTATTATATGCTACGCTTCTTCCAAAATATGCAAAACAGGTTAAAAAGATCACCGTTACAAGCCAATAATTAAAAATACATGACGAAAATTTATAGTTTCTTCTACGTATTTTCGACAAAAAACACAGGAGTTATTAAGCCTCGAAGTGGGTGAACAAAATCGTGCTGCCCCACACACACTAACGTCCATACCAATCCATGCATGATGATCCAAAATTCAAACCCAAAGCGGCAAACTAACGCCTTTACTATCTCTGCCAATCGACCATCAACCCTCTAAGACGTGAACATTAAAAGGGCCCTCATAGGTTTCGCATGATCTGAAATGTACAGAGAATGATTGGCGACAGGACCCGTTATATCCAGGTCAGACTCCCTGAATTCCTGAACCGGTTCAGAGCTGCTGGTTTATGGATTAACTAACACGAAACACTAGCTTATTATAGGTAGGCGGCCATTCATTATGGTAACATTAATGAAGGGCCAAGGAAAGGCAGAGGCAGAGGTGGCACGTGCTCAGAACGCCGAGATGGTGGAGCGCCAAAATTCCAATTCTGTTACATGAGAACCAATAGATTCTAGAAAACTCACGTACGAGTATGAAAAATTATATTCTGTCTGTTACAAATTAGGTAATATAAATTTGTAACAGACTAATGAAAGGCTTATCCAAAAGGCGCCATATTTAAGTTTGCTCCCGATGCCAAATGCTCTAGCCACAGCCCTGCACAATGGTATTAAAGTGTTATTGATATATAATCAATAACACTTTATCCTATGGGCAATTGCCTGGACCCTCCACCAACAGGGAGCCCCAAACCAATCATTTCCCAAAAAATTTTCCCCGAAGGAAAGAAAATGTGTGTGAAGTGAGCACTGTACATGGGGACCTCTAATTCAAACTTGCTTAGGTTCCATGAATCAATAACGCGCCACGGTATATAATAGTTTTTAAATTGCTTTTCAACAAATACAAACTATAAATTGTAATAATTAATTTTCTATTAGAAAGTGCAGAAGTCATGTAAATCATGATATAAAAAGTTTATGGGGTAAGGCAAATTCAATACACGAGCAATTTAACAATAAAAGCTTTATAATTATACTATTCATTATGGATAAATCTGTAACAACTCCATAAATTTGGCCTAAAATCAAAATTAATTTTAAAAATCCTTGTTATTCTTTTGACATTTTGCAATTCGAATTCATTTAAAATGAGATTAACGATTATAGAACGTAAGAGTTAAACAGTGTCTTGTCTGTTCAAAGAGACGACCAGGAAGATTAAAAATGTTGATTCATATTTACTAATTCGCTCTATAATTTGCAGAAATACGGAGCACGAGAAAATTTTCTACAAAAGAATTCACTTTCAAAGATTAATCTCCAGCTTCAACTCTGATTAATCGCATTATCAAAGCAATGGCATCAATTGTGCACTTTACAAAAGGGTCTGATCCTCTACATGGCTTTTTTGCTTTAATAATCTTTCCGCCCTGTGGGCACTAAGAGGGCCTCTTTTAGCAAGCCCATTATGGGTTCGGCCAGGCCCATAAGGGCGGCAAGGACATATCCAGACGGACGAGCAATTCCCCGAAAAATTCCTGGGGATTTTTCGACCCGGGTCCCCTTGACCACTTGGCCATCCGGCCGTCCCTCTACATGGCTGTGTGGAACATCAGTTTGAGTCATGTAAATACATCAATATAATTCATTTTAATGGTTTATTTATTTATATTCGTTCAATAATGCAATATAGCACGAGATAACTACCCCCAACAATGCAATTAATACGCCCCATAAAAAACAAATAAATCAATATATGCAAATTATAATGTCTCAACGATATCTGATAACTCCTTATACAGAATAATTAAAACCTGTAAAAATTCTAATTTTAATCATAATCTACCCACAAAAAGAAAATTTATTTAGCAATTCAACAATTACCTCTTCTTGTATATGCTGGTTTTCAATCATAACGAGAAATATCAACGAGTGGTTTGCAACTAAAATATCAACGAGAATTTTTAAATTCGAACATTTTATATTTTTAAAATTTCGAATTTTTTCCGTCTTTCACTCGTCTATAAATTTATAAAACATTATAAACAATATTCAAGGATAATAATAATAATAATAACAAAGATTAATTAAAGAATACCAAAGTAGGTTAAATGCTATTCTCAGAACACAATTAAATGCAAAACACACAGTTAAAGCAATAAACACATATGTCATCCCAGTACTCACATATTCTTTTGGAGTTATACATTGGACTCACACTGATCTTGAGCAACTCCAAAGGAAAACAAAAACAACACTTACTAAGCATAAACAACATCATCCTAAATCTGCCACAGAAAGATTAACCCTTCCACGTAAAGATGGCGGACGTGGCCTGATTGACATAGTTAACCTTCACTACAAACAAATACAGTCACTGCGAGAGTTTTTCTACAAAAAACAAGAAACATCACAATTACATAAAGCAGTAACTCTAGCAGACTCAAATAACACACCATTAAACTTACACTCACATATGGACACAACGCAACATATAAAAAGCATAGACACCATTAAGCAATCGTGGGCTCGAAAGGCACTCCATGGCAGGCATCCTTACGATCTGGCCCAGGATTTTGTTGACAAAACTGCGTCAAACAGCTGGTTAGCTCGGGGATGCCTCTTTGGGGAGACGGAAGGATTCATGATCGCCATACAGGATCAGGTCATAAATACTAAAAACTACAGAAAACACATACTCAAAGATGCAACACTCACAAATGACACATGCAGAAAATGTCACATCATGCCAGAAACTATACAACACATCACCTCTGGTTGCAAGCTCTTGGCACAGACAGATTATTTACACAGACATAATCAAGTAGCAAATATAATACACCAAAAGCTTGCAAAGAAACAAATTAGTAGACATCCACGAACCATACTACAAATACATTCCACAGACAGTATTGGAAAACAACACGCACAAAATGTACTACGACAGAGCCATAATCACAGATAAAACAATTTACCACAACAGACCAGACATCACACTCATTGACAAACACAATAAAATCACATACATTATAGACATGTCCATTCCAAACACACGCAATATACAAAACGCATGCACTGAAAAAATTAGCAAGTACACAGAACTCGCCCAGGAAATAAGGCATCTGTGGAGGATGGATAGGGTGCTTATTGTACCTGTTGTTCTCTCCTCTACAGGTGTCATACCACACACACTACACAAAAGCCTGGGCACATTACAATTGAATAGAAACACATACATCACACTACAGAAGGCCACTATATTGAATACAAGTCATATTGTTAGAAAATTCCTGAATACAGACACACACACTGATACACTTCTTTAATTTCTGTTTTGGTTACTATGCCTTGACTTTGGTCCGACATAGTACGCAGCCACCGGTGTTAATCGAGTATATCTCACTTAACCCAACATAATAATAATATAAGAAGATTTCTATAACAAAATCTCATAATAAATAAAATTGCGTGTGGCGCCATATATCCATTATGATCAACAACATAAAAGTTATTTTTTAAATAAAAAAGTCTCATAACAGCCGGAAAAGTTACGCAACTCACTGCTGGATATTTTAATTTATTCAACAAATTTATTTTTTAAAGAAATGATTCTTGACTATTGTTACTAATGGAAATTTTCCTAAATCTGTAGAAACTCATTTGGTAGATGATCCCTTTAAAATAATTGAATAAATTAAGAATCAACATAATAGAACAATTCTGTAAAATGTATCAAATATTTAACATTAGATAGATTATTAAAAATTAATTTTGAAAATCATTAAATCAACATCTTTAATTCAACATGCCATTTAGTTGATATCAGACATGTTAAATATTTGATGTTGGATCCAACTTACAAGTCAGAAATAAATCAGGACCGTCTTCAATATTTATAATTCCAATAATTTTATAAATTGTATTAATAATTCAAATATCTAGCAAGTCTATTTTGATTTATGATATCAAAAAACTAAAGTAAAGTAATAATTTATTATATCATCATCATCATAGATGTGGACACGTTCCTCATTGAAGAAATTAGACAAGACATTAAAATTTGATTTTGCTTTTATTTATTTCCTCATTCTAGTATGTCTTATAGGGACATTTAATAAACAATGTTTTATATATTAAAAGTAAAATGTTTCATCACCGCCAACAAAAACCGAAACTAACACTTTATAAAGAAAGTGCTATAAGTAGATTCTGCCTGGATGAAATTTAACTAACGAGTTAGAATATACTACATTGAGTGGCTAAAGCAACGCCATGTTTGAGGAAAATTGAATACACGTCCGCCATTTTCTTTTTAGTCAAGAGAGCGTGGCATTTGTGTTGTGTAAAGGCAACGAATTTGTTGATAGTGCCCGTCGTTGCCACCAACGACATTGTAACCACGGTCACAGCCATTCTATGTAGTATATTGTAGCTCGTTCAATGTAACCAAATCAATCGAAACGGACAGCAAGCACTTTAGTTTTAATTAAATGGCTACCTAGTATTAATAAATACTAAATATTAATATTATATTAATAAATTTTTGTTATTTAATTTAAACACGGTATTTAATTTGTTCATAAACCGAATTGTTCGAAACCCGAGGTTTAATCACGATTGTCTCGAAAATACATTTTTTGTTATCAGACACAAAGGAGGATTTCGAGCCAAACCTGATTGTGGGCAATTTATTTCGCCATTTAGGACAGCTATTTTACATAATAAAACACTAGGCGATTAACATATCCATTAATTTAGTAAGTACTTACAGAGATATATTTTACTTGCATATTGAAAAACTAATTCTGTAAAACACATACTGAAGTTGAAGTATGACTCAATTTCATACTTCCCCCTTCAATTACATTCTTCTTTCATACTTGTCATATTCATTCAATTTAAACACATCACACCTCCTATTTCCTAGCATTAGCTACTTAAAAATCGTTCTCCTGATCGGAATTTTCAACATCACAATCTTCTTGTCTACAACCTCCTGTCTCCATTTCGGTTGATTTTGTCGATGGTTCATTGTCCAACTCGGAACCATTGCGCTGCTCTACTAAAAATCTTGTTATCGGTTCACGCAAGATGTTTCGATAAAAAAACAACGAAATATTATTAGAAAGTGGAGCGTAGCAGAAGATCAGAAATAACATCTGAAAAATAGTTTATTCAATACGAAACGAATAGCAAACGGTATGAAGTACAGAGTGGCCATAATTAAAGTTTTTCTATTCACAGCACACTGCAACCAGTGTCGTAACTAGTCTTTTATGCGCCCGGTGCGAGCTTCTGTAACTACGCCCCAAAACTATGATATAAAACTTGATCCAGGTCATTTCTACGTCCCCCCAAGGTCTACGCCCTGTGCCTGGGCACCGCCCTAGTTACGGCACTGACTGAAACTGTAACTTTCGCATAGTCAGTATACAAATTTTGGTGTCAATCCGTTCATTGGTTACAGCTACAGACTGCACTGAATATGGAAACTTTAATTACAACCACCCTGTTTATAGAATTTAAAATACGTGATACGATCCAAAAGTTCGGGGAATGCAGTAATCTACGACAACAAAAGCATGTATTTGAAGTTACAGCGTATGAAATGGATTCTACCAAACCACTTCTACGTGTTCAGGTTAATTTCACCCATGTCATGTGATTAAACCGCGAGCGCTGCTGTTTTTTTCCGGAGACAGTTACCTTTGTCCTGCGACATAATCAAAGTGGAGTTTCAAGAACAACCTCCAACATTAAATTTTGTCAGCGTTTAGGTAAAACACCTACGGAAATTTTAAAATTGCTAAGAAAGGTGTACGGTGATTCTACGGTGAAAGGTCACGATGAAGTCGAAATGTTGGAGGTTGTTCTTGAAACTCCACTTTGATTACGTCGCAGGACAAAAGTAACTATCTCCGGAAAAAAACAGCAGCGCTTGCGGTTTAATCACATGACATGGGTGAAATTAACCTGAACACGTAGAAATGGTTTGGTAGAATCCATTTCATACGCTGGAACTTCAAATACATGCTTTTGTTGTCGTAGATTACTGCATTCCCCGAACTTTTGGATCGTACCACGTAGTAGTTACCTTCAGCATCCAATAACAAGGGATCCAGGCCACTATAGCATCAAATAAAATTTCAAACAGATTAATTAATGTAAATATCATCCAATAAACCGTCATGATTTCTCTATCTCGCGGTGTTCCTCTTTGCATCGCATCCATTCTGTATTTAAATATTCTGTTACGTAAAAAGCTAGAAAATTCGAGAAAGTAAATACTGAATAATTAACTTACGAAGCGCAAATGGGATAGACGGTCGACGTGACAGTGCAGACAATTTCATTTCCATAACAGACCGCGGTGTATCCAGCAACCGTAATCATTAAACCTGAATAATTATAGAAAGAATAATCGATGTAAAAATTGAAGGAGTAAGAGTGAAAGATTTAGATATTTGGGGTCAGTACAAATTTTATACAATGGTCGTTAAGGCCGACAATGTTGTGCGTTGAGAGTGAAGAAAGTGTAGGTACAGAGAATGCATTTTGCAGAAATGAGGATGCTGAGACGAGTGGTGCCACAAGAAAAGATAAGGCGAGGGGGAGCTTGGACATCACGGAGATAGAAGAAAAATTGAAGAAATATTGACTGAGGTGGTTTGGGCACGTGCAACGCCAAGCAGAAACAGCCCCAGCACTAAAAATCCTGCGAATGTCATGAAGAGGAAGACCTAGATAAGCCCGGAATGAGACCCTCAAACTTGATATGGATGAGTGAGGTGTCTCTGTGGAAGTTGCTTTGGACAGGAAAGAATGGAAGAAGTGTCGACCCCATGTAGTTGGAAAAAGGCCAAGAAGAATTATAGAAAGAATAATCGGTTATTAATTCGAAATTAACAAATTTTACGATAAAGAAACTGGCACGCGACGATGTAAAATCTGCTGCAGCCACATTTCTCTTCCACTTTGCCGAGAATTCTTGTGTACTTGTTGTTTGAATTCAATTTCATAGATATTTTGTTAAGCATTTCTACTATAACTTTCATTTTTTTCTTTCTATTAACGTTTCAGAATAATTCTTGGTAAATTTTCCGGTTCTTTCCAATGACAAAAAATATAATGTTCTAAGAACTTAAAATTTGAATTCGAAAATTTCTGCTGAATTAGGCCTTATGTTTTTAACATCGTATTTTTGAATGAGATATATATATTTAAATTGGCTTAAAATTATAATAACATATATTTTTAAAAATATCATCAAATAATAAATATAAAAATATTGTATTCATGAAATTATTACAAAAGTAGCTTCTAGCCCTTGGTATAATTATATTAATTAAATTATCAACAACCGTGAGGCAGATAATAGTAAGGGCTTATAAAACCAATATTGGTTTGATAAGCCCTTGATTGTTGATAATTTAATTAATATACTGTATTCATCTTGATGTCTTTTGATCAGTGGCGTAGCGTGGATGTCAGTCGCCCGGGGCAGAGGAAAATTTCGCCACCCCCTTATTTAGGTATCTCAATTTAAAAGACTAAAATATACAGTAATTCTAAAAAACTTTTCGGCAAGAACAGTCATCATTATTGCGTATTGTACAGGTTACAAATAAAAAAGTCATGTATATATGTTTTACAATATAATAATCACATTTATTATAAAAATTTTTACACGTATGCCCCTTATCCGTACTGTAATCTAATTTGCAGGTGTTATTAGGCTACACAATATTGAACACTATTCTTTATATGATAGAAGTCATTCTCGCTAAATATTAGTCATAAACAATCCAAGCACAAAATAAAATACACGAATCCCTACAAGTCAGTACAGACGTGTTGCCAGTCGCTACAATGAGCAAGATGTCATTATTATACATTCATTTAAAGAAAGGGGATTCCCCAGTTTCGTCACAGAATAAGTAATTAAAAATTCTGTGCTCATTTCAATCGGTCCGAATCGTAGGTGCGACAAAAATATGAAATGAAATGGTTCAAATTTTTACAAGATATTATTATTATTTATTGTGAAATTTTGCCGTTCCCTAAAAGTGCCGCCCGGGGCGGGCCGCCCCCACTACGCTACGCCACTGCTTTTGATGTTTTTATTATGACTTAAGATGGATTTTTTAAACTCTCATCCCCGTGAAGGCCCCGGGAAAACTCTTTCATCCCCGTGAGGGCCTGTTTTTAGCAAACCAATTACGGATTTGGTCAGATGCACAATGGGGCAGCCGGGTGGAGAGGGATGGGGCTCGACATATACGGACGGACGACCGCCGAAAAATTTGTGAAGTTAAGATGCTAGATAAACAACCACAAATAGTACTTAAACAAAGAAAACATTTATTTCTATTATCGCGATGATGTACAAATTCTTGAATTAGATGCCAGGCAGTCTCGATTCCACCGCTCAACACTAAAGACACTTTCCTTTTCTTTTACAACCCCAAAATTCGTAATCGAATTACGAAACGCGACAAAATATATGTCTGATGATGAAACGAAAGGCTCAATCCCTAAATACTCCACTTACAGCTATAATTTTATCTAAAACTAATTTCTAAAACTAGATCTACGACTAATATGAAAGATAGAACATAGGATAGGTAATAAGAATAGGAGAATGGGTACCCAAAGTTTTCTGTGTCCAAAAAAAAATGGTCGCAAGCAGGTGGATCGATCCCGTTAATCCGACGAATCCAGGCTTTTCGCCTCGCTTCTTCTCAAAATAAATCACTGGGTTCGAATTATTACGTCTTCACTTTTTCCCTTTCGTTATCGTTTTATAAATCACCAACACTTAATTCTTCGGTCGCATCTCTCTAGAGTCTAGACCAGTCTGCACGGAGCTAAGGCGTGCTGGAATCGCTGGACGCACGTCTCTACCTTCCGAGGTTCGAACCGAAAGTGTTTTTACTCCCTCACACATTGCCCTCGGGCTGACGATCCCTATTGTTTCGCTTTGACCATATAAGGAAAGATATTCTGAGTAAGAAATTCTAGGAAAGACGACCAATAGAACAAAGAGGAGAAGATATATAGGAGATATAGAAATAGACGAAAAAATAAGAATATAAAAATACGCGTATGTAATTACAAAAAATATATGGCGTACAGCCACAAATTCCAAGTCGTCGTCTCTAAGACAAGTTTTCCATCTTTTAATTCATTTAATTAACTAATAAAGGTTTTCTTACAAAGGTCTAACACTTGGTCGTCACAGTTCTTTCAAAGAATAACCAAACAAAGTCCAAAAGTTCTTTAGGTTCTCTTCTTCTGAAACCTCGTAGCGTTTTCGAGATCGTCGGCCCCGGGGCGTACTGTCCAACTTTCAAAGTAGGGTCTTGGAAGCAAGGTTTCAGCTAGAATCGTCCGAACAATTTTCACGGAGAGCACTTTACTCCGAAGAGAGCGTATCCAACAGCAGATGTCTCGGAGAGCCAAGAACTTCGCGTTCTTGAACCACGCGTATTTATCAGTTTTTCCCCAAAGTCGATTCTCCATTGGTCCCTCGTCACCTGGTGACAACTCGAAACCTGTGGAAGAGCGCGGAAGAGGTCAACGTCGCGACAAAACCCGACTCCCCTCAAACCGCGCTTCCCCGACTTTGATCTCTACAAAACTATTCTTCTATTGTTTTAGTGTTTTCTACAATTTTTATTGTTTAATCACGATCTTTAATTTCTCTCTCTCGCTTGAAAAATGAGATTTTCGAAACTTGGCTTAACATCCTTCGGACCTCCAAGTCGACTCCCTTTCTGGTCCTCACAGATCATTTGTCGCATAATTCGTTGCAATCTATTTTGCATATAAAGTGAGTGTTCTCGACATAGTAAATTACACTGTAAGCATATGTTTTCATTCTTGCAATCCTTATTTCCAAACAGTTTACAAGCCCGTAAATTGGCCGAAAACATTTACTGTGATTAAAGTTACAGCTGGAAAAGCACGAATGGTGTTTATTTTATTTTATTTTTATTTTATCGCTAATCTCGGGTTATTACAAAGGAACTTTTTGAGTTGGCTACTTTTCGGCTACTTTTTAGAAAATTTTTGGCTACAAACACTAAAAACATCTGGCAACGCTGATCATCTGGTGACGAGAATAGCTTGTGACGTTGTTACGCGGTAGTTACGGGTTTATTTAACATCATTTTCACGTTTGCTTCTGTGGTGTGCGTGTTGTGCGTGTTGTTTCAAATTCATTGAATATATTTTTTTTTTTTGTTTTTCATTTATAAACATGGTGAAGGATCGGGGTGTACTATAGATTACCACCTATGGAATTTTATGACTTTGATTATATATTTGAACTCAGGGGACCGAGACGAGTTCAACGGTACCCTATTTTTGGACCGGAGACGAAAAATAAAAAAGTTATCACACTTTTTAAGTTACCGTACTTTTTTAATGTTCTCACGAAGACGGCACCATAGTTGCTAGTACTGCCATCTTGCGGTAAAGTCTGCAAACTATGACGTCGGATTACGGCCATCTCCAGTAGGGTTAACACGTGATACGAGAGCGGAGAGAGCGACGCGACTTCCGATCATCGCGCAATCGCCATTTCGGTTAATGTTACTTATGGCAGCGAACATGGCGGCCGTTCCCACTGTTGGTGCTCCCGACTGACCTCCCGGAGGGGAGCCACCGGCAGGCCGCCATGTGCTAAACGTCACTAGTTATTGATTCACGGTAGTTCTTGAACAAAGTATAAAAATAAGGGGGAAATGTCTACTAAAGGCAATTTTAACGGCAAGCGGGGCCGACTTAGCGGAGAGAGAGCGACGCGACTCCCTATCATCGCGCGATCGCTGGAAAAAAGTATGATAACTTTATTATTTTTCGTCTCCGGTCCAAAAGTAGGATATCGTTGAACTCGTCTTGGTCTCCTGAGTTCAGATATATACTCAAAGACCCGAAATTCCATAGGTGGTAATCTATAGTATCCCCAAGGATCGTTTTGGTGATAAGGTATAATATGCTTATTTTTTCTTTGTGTAGGGCTGATTTAATTTAAACCTTGTGTTAATGGAAGGCCTACTTATGAATTGTACTGTACATTGTTGGATTTAAATTAATTTGAAACATATTTCTGTTTATTTATATTCAATTTTCTTCACTTTAAATTTCTGCATAGGAGCTGCTGCATAGGATCTGTGCCAACTTCACAAAAAATTGAAAATAATCTTCAATTTAATGCATTTCCTTTTATGAAATTTATAATTTTTACTGAAATCATCATAACTTCAATTCTGTACTCATTTCCTTGGAAGCTAATTGTTCCCTATGAATGAAACAATGAGTAGTTATTATATTTGCATGTGCAATATGTTTTATTCTTGATGTAACGCCCTTATAACCAGTCATAGAGGCAGCACCATCTGTGCAAATTCCAACACAGTTTTTCCAGAGTAAGCCATTAGTATTCAGAAATGAATCAATTTTGTTAAATGTATTTTCACCTGTTGTATCTGTTTCTAAATCTATGCAAAAGAGAAATTCTTCATATATAACCATTTTTATATAATCAATAAATCTCATGTATCCTAAGCAGATGCTCCTGTTATCATTGCAAATAGATGAATCTACAGATATTGCTAACCAAGGAGAATTTTTAATATTGCTAGTTAACTGCTGCTGAAGATCATTAGATATCAATGTAGTCCTATTACAAATTGTATCATTTGACATAGGTATTTCTTTAATTTTGTTTGATACAAATGGTTCTTTACAAATATTAAACATGGCAAGTTTTAATAATTCTTCGGCAATTATAAATAGTTGTTTTTTTTGCTTTAGCAATGTGAAGAGATGCAATAAATGAAGCTTTTAACAATTCATTATTTTTAGTAGTCGTCACATTTATGAGCATCTTTTGATTTTTTTAATTCATATTTTTTCTTATAAAAAAAATCCTGCGTTTGTTTTTATATTGTTCGTGCTTAGAATTTAAATGCCTCAACAATTTATTTAGTTTTATTGCTTCATTGGCGAGAACTACACCGCATATGATGCATTGTGGTTTTGTAATTCCTTGAACTTCTATGCTTACGAACCCATATTTGATATAATCGCGATTACTTAATTTTATACCTTTTAGTTTTAGGACTTGTGGTTTTTTCCGTTGCATTTTTCACTGTATCATCATCGGAACTTTCACTAGTATTTTCTTCGCTACATTTTCTTTTTGAAGGCCCGGTCTGCAATTACTTTCATTAAAAAAATTTTCTAATGTTTCTTTCTGTTTTTTGCTCATTTTTATGGGTTAATTATAAATAATTAAAACTAAACACACAATATAAGAAAGAAATGCACTACTATTCGATCCAAAGTCGATGCTAAAACTAAACTAAAACACCCACAATTTGTAAAGATTTTGCATATCTTTTGCAAAAAATATTAAAATTTTCAAAGCCTACTATTTTTCCTAATTATTTTTAAAATTCCAAGCATTAATAGTCTCTTAGAATTACTTTGGAATAAAAGAAGTAAATACTGCAGTGTAAGTAACATATTTGCATTTATTTCTTCTGTACTAACAAAGTTGTATGTAGGAATAAAGTTTTCCTATTTAGTTTAATTTATCTTTCTTATTTCTCTTTTCAATACAATATTTGGTTATACATCAATTTTCTTTTTATTATATTCTGAAGGAAATTTTGCATAATTTAGCGCCCCAGCAAACTTCTTATGGATCTCCAGGGGGCCGGTTCCCTTGTTAAGAATCACTGGTTTATCCAGCACCATCCTCGTGACTCTGATCGTGATTCATCGCTGACGAAGACACCCATGCTCATATTGTGTCTCATCGCTTCCTTTTTCTTATTGCACTTTATTTTAAAAATAGTTTTTCCTCTCTTCTTTATGAGCGATGATGTCAAAGTCCAGTGTCTGTCTTGACACATATTACTTGTGTTCTCAAATGTATATTAAAAATTAAACCATTTCTTTTTTATTAGGGACTATTACCGGGACCTCATAGGTGTGTTCTCTATTTATTAGCTGCATAGCTATTTCTTCTTTTTCTTGGGCTATACACTCTGGGTATGTTCTTTTATTTCTCCGTGTAACTCCTCGTGAGCGGCATCCATTTAAAAATTCCTGCGGAACGCGTTCCTATATTCCGGCAGGAGTGCGCATTGTCGGATGGCAAAAATGGCCGCTTCTAGTAGTAGTTCACAGTGGAAAGTGACGTGGCATCTTCCATGGCTCAGTTAGTTTTGTTTTGGCATCCATTATGTGGTTTTATGAATGAAAATTCCCAAGTTTCGAAAATGCAAGGTACTGCACATGGTGATGTCTTGGTGGATTTTTTCAAATTGTAGTCGGCATTTTTTTTTTCGTGGCTTCTTTGAATGCTCTGTTGGCAAGATAATCCATTTTATGGTTAAATTATAAATTGGGACTTTTCTTTGGTCTTAAAAAATAAATCATAATGAAATAATCTGATTTTAAACTAAGATACTATCAGTAGTATGGACACTGCCATCTTTTTGTTTCACTGTCGTTTCTAAATGCCCGTACTACCTTAGTAGTGGAGAGGCAGAGTGATTGCTATTAACAAACACGCCCTTTCTCCACATATACTCTATCCTTGTCTCACTCTAGGCGATCATGAATTGTGTTGTTCTGCAACGAAGGCAATCTTTCTCTTGCTCCAGGTGATTGCGAATTTCTGAATGAAACTTGATGCCGATTATGAAGATCAAGAAACACATGCATATAACTTCGAGGGTTCATTTGAAACTCGTCAGACGCTTGGTGTACTGCGTGAACCAACATAATGGATTGACGATGGAGCGGTGGATGATGCTTTCAGGTCACCTCCACATGTAAGATAACCGTAGTGAACTGATTCAGACAAGCAAATCCATCATTCAGGCAGCGATAGTCACCACAGGGAGGCCACTCATTACACTTGGCAACAAGGTGTAGTGGGCTTACCACAAACTTTGATGGGTGGCAGATACCTTGCGGCAGCATACAGCTGAACTTTGCATTGGCTGCTTCGAATTTGTTAGGGGTAGGTGCCTTGGCCTGCAAAATATTGATGGGGCCTGTTCTCTCTATGTGACGGACGATGATAGTGTTGCTACTCTGCATTGCTACAAATGAGAGATTTGTTATTGACAGAGATTCTGCCAGCAATCAACGGAATGCAAACTTGCCATATAAGTTGATGTTGAGGTTGAGGGTTGGCTTGGGTTGTTCCTTACTGTCAGACTTGAGCTGAGTGGATGCATTTGAGGCATTTGTCTCATGCATCTATCAGGAGATTGAAATGCCTAACATTCAAAGTCAGTAGCTTCGTGCCATTGTCTGCAAAGAGAAATAACTTCTCAGATTTTTGCTTGCAGGGGAAGAGATTTTGCGATCACTGAAACATTTGCACTAGTGTCAACTAAAAAAACTCAGGTTAGTTGATGGGTTGATGGCTCAGCCATAAATATTTGATGAACTGAGTGGTTGCAACTGCTGGCCCCAGATGGCCATTCTACTAGTTTTCCAAAACCTGAAAGGAGCAGGGTGATGTGCATTTCTTAGCTTTTCCACCAAAATTAATATGATAGAAGCATTGGTTGGTTCTTTGAACCAGCAGCGGTGGCCTGGGACCTACTATGCTTCCTGGCATTAAATGTTGAATGAGCACTATTCCTTTCATGATTGTTTGTGATGTACTATGGCCAATAGTTTGCTGACTTGCTTTGTGAGCTGTTATATTTGTTGCTCTAAACTGGAATGTGTTGATTGCTGAATGGAAGTAGAACTCACACTTTGCAAGATAGTGAGATCGGAGATTTTGTCAACTGGGATAGCTTTTTGTTTATTGTGGCAAGAATACTTCGCAGATTTGCTGGGAGTCTGGATAACCACAGAAATTTTAAGAGGTTTTCCTATTTCCTTCCTGGAACACTGGCAGTATTCTAGCTCTAAGTCTTGCAGTAATGTGTTAATTTTGGATTCCTGGCTTTTTGAGTGCAGCTTGAGTGTATTAACTATATTTTGAGATAAACAGGTAATTACTGCATTACGAAAGAGCTTCTAACCCTAAAAAACGCCCAGAACCGTGATCGTCCATAAAAAAGAAATTTTTTTAACAGTAAAAATGTTCAAAAGGCACTTCATGGAACTTTGTTTTTAAAGGGGAAATTTTTAAAATGCATAAATTCCTGTTTTTCCTTAATTTACTCCAAAGGATGCTGGAATTCTTTAACCAAAAAACTATGAAATTTGTTAAAATTGCTAAGTGCATGCCAGTAAAATTGCTAAGTGCATAGTTTATTATACTTATCTTATATGTGATGTATGTTTAACTACAATTTCAGCTAAACCCTTCAAAATTATTGGAATCTAAAGGTGTAAATGCATAAAATACTTAAGAACAAGTCTGAATCAGCAAGTTTATTTAACAAAATTTAATTCAAAAAAGTTTTTTAACCAGATCTCAATGTTTATGATAAAAATATCATTACTTTGTTCTGACCCACAATCATAAGAAAAATATTGTTAGTATAATGCAATTCATTGGCTTCCATCACGTAAATTATCAATTTTTTAACAGAGGTGCCATTTGAGAAGGTGTAATTTAATAACTAAATAGGAATGGTAGTCTGACCAACGGCTATATATAAAAAAAAATGGGTATGGGAAAAACATCATCATCCTCGATGGTTGTCTTGTTCACAACCATGCTGTCTGCCCTTGTAGCGTCAGCTGGTCTTCCGCACGCATTAACTACCAACTCTTCATTTGGGCCAAAACAATAGGCATGTCTTTTTGACACAATGATTCAGCAACATCTTTAAAATGGAACAGCCATCATTGGGCTCCATCCTGCGAGTCATGATGAATTCCATTTGGTGTATTTCAGGTAGCTATGGAGTCCAGGATTATATCAGTTGTTATTTGGAGGAATGTTGTTATTTTGTTGTGTTATATTTGGATTTTTACTTGAAATATATCCAGTGTCTGTGGAACATGAGTGGTAATCTTAGTGCTGATTTCTAAAGATTTAATAGTAGTAGCATGTCGATTAATGTCAAGATATGTTCATAGCAATGTGTTCAGGCTTTTGTCGAATTTTTTAGAATCTGAACTTGAAATAAATTATGGAGATTTTGTATGTTCTGATATAATTTAACTTGTCTTTTCAGATGAATGTAATTCTAATGGAATTGACTGGAACTTTATAGATCTAGTTTGTCGTCATGTAAATACAGAACAACAAGAATTAAAAGGAATAACAATGCCATAAAAATCATATGCAGATCTGCCCCTGCATCATCATAGGGACTAATAGGGCCCCCAAAAATTGAATTATCATCATAAGTTTTTAATACTTTTTCATTAATAATGAGCACTTATCGTATAGTAAAAAATAGTTAATAATGACGATGCAAATAATATTAATACTGTAAATTAACAAAAACTGGGGTCCCATTGGAGTTTAATAAGCCCTAGGCCTCAAACCTAGATCAGCCCCTGTAATGTAATATATACTTGATAAAATGATACTAGAAGAAAACATTTTTTTTATCTTTGTGAAATTGTACATCAGAAATTGCTAGTATCTCATTTTCTGCCTAAAGATTATAAGAACTATAAAGAGTATTTTAATAGTGTTAAAAGAAATTGATTTTCATTTTCAACTTTATCTTTTTGGTTATTATTAATAATACATTTTGTACAAAAGTAACCTCTAGATCAGGGATGGGCAACCTTTTTCTACGTAAGGGCCGTATTTCAAAACTTTTGAACTAAAGCAAGAAAAAAGGGGGGAAAAGTCAGTAAATCAATTATTTATTCATATAGGTATACTTAATTTAGCTTCTGGAACTGATGTAAACATAATATATTGGAAATATTTGGTTAACTATTACTCACTGCTAATTTTAAATTAGTTTTGATGTGTCTGTTAGCTGGTTACTTGTTTTATTTTTACAATAGTCATTGCAGGAAAAACTGTTCACATACATAAGTTGTAGAAAATAGCATTTGAATTTTTGCTGCATACTCCCTTAAACTGGGAAATTGATATATTTATTCATATTTTGTGTGACATGGGCCGCAAAAAATATTACTGCGGGCTGCAGGTTGCCCATCCCTGCTCTAGATATTCAGATCAATATGGTAAATTACTAACAAAAAATTGTGTATCGATAGCTACAATAAAAATGAAAACATTTAAAAAAAACTTATCCAATTTATTAGTTGGGTTCTAAAGAGAACTATGCGTATTCCAAGTGCTCACTACTCCATTGAAGAAGCCTGCTCAAAATTGTTCTCCTCGTGTTGCAAGTGTAGCCAGATCACTACTCCAATTTGTTTGTCAACCAAACTTAATACACCTACTTTGAAGGCATGGTCTTCAAGTTAAGATAGCAGGAGAGGCACAAGTATGCTTAAATACAAATTAAATTGAATGAGTTACAATTGAAAAAGATTAACGATTTAATTCAACTTATCTTAATTTATGTAATCTGATTCTATGGGTAGAGGACATAATTTGCAAACTGGTCTGTTAAAAGTTCCTGCAGAAGTTCTAAAGGTGACAACTTGAACAAGTCCATCTTGGCCTGGGTGCAATTCAGTCACTTGACCAAGAAACCACTTGAGAGGTGGAAGTGTCTCCTCTTTGATTAGTACCAGCTGTCCTGTCTTGATGATGATCCTTTCTTGTGTCCACTTAGTTTGTTGTTGGCATATAGAATATCTGTCCTCCTTACATCTTTTCCAGAATTGCTGTGTGAGGCAATGGAGTAGCTGTTATCTGGAAAGTCTAGTCAGTTTAAGATGTTCCAAATCAGGCTCTGGAACTGAAGTCAGGGGTTCTCCAATAAGAAAATGACCTGGAGTCAGTGCATCCAAGTCATGGATGTCACTTGTGATGGGGAAGTGGATATGAATTGAACTGCAATAAATGCTTTGGTAGTGAGATCACTCACCAATTCTAGGTGAACAGCCCTTGTTGAGAAGCAGATGAAAAGTGCTACAAAGGCCTTGAGATGTCGGAAACCTCTTCCAGGTTTAGAGCAAAGTAAGAGTAGCCCAGTATAGTCTACTCCTGAATGGCCTTGCTTGCTGAACTCTGAGCTGGCAAGTTTGCCATCAGTTGTTCATCTGCTGATGTTCTTTGTCTGAAACATGTTATGCACTTCTGAATGAATCTTCTAGTTACATCCTGCCCAGACAGGATCCAGTATTTGTCGAAGAGATGTCAACAATAGTTGAGTAGTTGAGTATCTGCATGTAGAATTCAATGATGGTCATATGCAATAATGAGTTGAGAGGTGGTGATTTTTCGGGGATGATCTGGTGTCTGGTTGAATTTCAATTCACTATTTCCAAGATGACCAACCACCCTAAGAATACCTCTTTCGTAAAGCAATGGATAGAGAGGCTGAAGACAGCTTTTTTTTGCTATTTTGTCAACCTTGCTAAGACTGATAATTTCATCATAAAATTCAGTTTGTTGTGTAATTCTGATCCACCATATTCCTAGTATTGTTGATGAATCTAAGACTGTATGCAGTCACACGTTGAAGAGTAGACAACGATAAATATTTGTGTAAAAGTGAATGATCAATCTTGACATGAGTAACACGAATTCTTGTCCTTTTCCTCTCTGGAACTTGGCCACTCAACTGTAAATTTTACAGATGAAGATCATGTGTTTGTTGGATCTTGAAGCCACCTTGGTCCAATCCACCATAAGGAGTGGCAGAGTAATTGATTAGGAAGAATTCCATGAGAGGCACAATCTGCTGGATTTTCTTCTGAAGAGAAATAATGCCAGTATATGATGGGAAGTGTTTCCTGAATTTCTGCAACTCTGTTAGACACAAATGTTTTCCAACGAGATGGTTCACCAGATATCCAATGAAGTGTGATGGTTGAATCACTCCAGAGATAGACTGAATCAATATCACTTTCAAGAAGTTTCTTATTCTTCATCACTAGTTGGGTGAGGAGAACAACAGCAGCACATAATTGAAGTCTTGAAAGAGATACTCTTTTCAAAGGAGCAACCATTGTCTTTGCCAGGGCCGAATTTACCAATCCAGGGGCCCTGGGCGCACATTCGGTGGGGGACCCCCCTTTAAGAGTAGACAAATTTGATGATTTAGAAAATTTACACAAAATACTGTACTTTCAACTAGATTTCAACTAGGAAGTTGTAAATTTCATTTAAAAATAAGGTTATTGTAAACATACATATATTTTATTGTGTAAAACTAATTATTTTAATTTAATTGAAAAATACCTATGTAAAATTTTTTCCCGAAATTTTCCGATGTTTCATAGGTTTTTTCCCCGGGTTTGGTTTTCTTTGCCTGTGGCCCTCATGATTAGGCCACACTAGGCTGTCGCAGTAATAAAAAAAAAGGTTAATGTTACCTTAGGATCCAAAATGGCGGCCAGGGAAATTTTTCCCTACGTTGGAGACTGCGACGGGGAAAAAATTTTTCCCTCCATTCAAGATGGCCGCGGTTCCGGCCGCCATCTTGAATTTCTCTGCAGACTCCGCGGATTTTTTCACCAAAATAAACAATAAAAAACAACAAAAAGAGGAGTTTTTTACTCACTTTTCGATTGTTCGATATTCTGAGTATGATCTCCTGTTTGGGGGTCGACGAAATTTTTCGAATCGTTGACAGTTCTATGTTCGACCACTACTCCTTCTATGTCGTCAATATGCATATATCCTTTCCATTCGTCCGTTATTATCGTACTGCCGGAATTCACGTATTTATAAACGATCCAATTCACAGTGTTTTCTGATCTGTCGTTCACCTGACATATGAAGCAATTCTTATCTTCATCGCAATGAATGCAAACGGATTCGGTCGGCTGTATGCCTAATTTTACAGCAAAATTCGATGCGTTATCGATACGGGGAGGCAAACCTAGCTCCGAAAAATCGTCCTCCATCAACTTGTAGAAATCACGGGAAGTGCATCTCGACCAAAATTCGTCATTGCAACTCAAATCGGCAAAACTAGTCATTATCGAACAATTGGCAATAAACTAAACGAGGGTAGGTAAGGATAGGGAAAAAACACGCTTTTTCCTTAATTTCTGATTACTTGGTTCTCTAACTTTTAGGATTAAATTGTTATAAAAGAAATAACAGTACTTACTAATACTGGAGGAAATAATAATAATAAATATTCAACGATAGCAATTTGTGTGCGAATGAAATATCGTTACGAAAAAAAAAACACACCAATTAATCCAATACGCAATTCGTCGTAACACAACAGTAAACGATTCCAACTGGAAACTAGTCGATTTGCATAAAATTGCCCAGAAATGACCAGAAATCACGTCACAGATCATGCATTTGCAAATTCGTTCGTAACACACCTACGAATTTCCCGCCGATTTTACTCTTGCACGACGTCACGAAAAGGCTCCCTCTACCGTCGCAAATTTACACACTACTGTCTCCGTTTCGAGGTTACAGGATACTCGGCAACGTCGAACGCAGGGTAGAAACCGAACGGGGAAAAATTCCCCACGTCGTCGACGTCGCGACTCTAGGGAAAATTTTTTCCCCCGTCACAGTCTCCGAAGTAGGGAAAAATTTCCCTGGCCGCCATTTTGGATCCTAAGGTAACATTAACCAAAAAAAAAATTATGTTTAAACATAGTTTTGTGGGGGCCCTGGGCACTGGCCCCAAATGTCCTTAGTAAATCCGGCCCTGGTCTTTGCTGCAAGGAGATAACTCGGACATTTCCAACTCCATCATTTGCACGCATGTACACAATAGCTGAATATGCCGGTTCTGAGGCATCAGAATCAAAGAAGCACAGTAGGACTACAACCAATGAATCAAGGAATCTTAATTCTTTCAAGTTTCCTTAGTTCACTTCTAAATGTGAGCCACTTTTTATTGATTGACTCGGGTAGGTCTTCGTCCCAAGTGATACTGGTGGCCCATAACCCTTGAAACATGATTTTTGCCATGATCACTGTAGGGGCAAGCCAATCCAATGGGTCAAAAAGTCAGGACACTTCCAAGAAACATCATTTAGTTATAGCTGATGGGTATTGGTTGAATGTCTACCTTGAATGTGAAAACGTCTTAAGAAGGATGCCAATGTAATCTAAGAGTCTTGACAGTGCTATCATGCATGAATTCTAAAACTTTCTTCGACTGATTTTCAAAACATTCTGTTTGCGGCTTCCTCTACTTAATTCGTTCCACATCCAATATTCCATGGATGGCTTCTTTTAAAGTATTGAAAATTGTTATTTTCTCACAACTACATATAGAACCATATTGGAAGTATTCATAGTATTTAAGAATAGCATTCATTTATTTCTGATAAATATTCAATGTACCAAACATTATTTATGATGTCTATGAATGATATTATTTATGAAACTATACAAAAAATATTTAGAGATGATTTTTTTTTTTAAATCAGTTAAAAGCAGCAAATGAGTCATTGTTTCTGCAACAAGTCATACTTTTTCCATATCTGCGTGAATTCTAACACTTTCTTTGACTGATTTTCAAAAAGTTCTCTCGGTGGCTTCCTCCATCTAACTGGTTCCACATCCAATATTCCACCGATGACTTCCTTTAAAATATTGAAAATTATGGTACCTACTAATAAAATCGTTATTTAAAAAGTTAAATTCGAGTCTTACTTTTCCGAAGTACGACGGAAATAGTTTTTCATCTTCTATCACGTGAGCAAATCCACCGCTTGTTCCAAATTCTACACAAAAATATGGTAAACCTTTTGGGACCTAAGATAAAATAAATGCCTTTACACAAACTGATAAAGATTTATTGATAATTTTACAAAAATTGCTTTAATGTTTTAAATGGATACAATAATTTTGTTGCATGCCCATCCTGAAAACAAAAGAGGATCCGATGTGTCATTTCTACGTATCGTTTACGTAAGATCTAATTTTCTCACGTGACATCAACACACAAGTCTACAAATTCTGGAGAAGCTTGGGTAATAATAATTAATGGAGTCAGTCAGCAGGAATGGGGGATGAAAAAAGAATCAATCCTACTATTTACGAAAAAAATGCCCACACTGAATTTGAACCCAAATTTCCATGGCTGAAGAAAAGGTATAAATTAGGTTAAATGCTCAACATACCACTTTACATAGCAGGAGTTAACAGTGCAGACTTTATTTTATTGCTAATACAGTATTTGTATTCCAGACATAAGCATTCACGGTTAATCGAGAGTATACTTTATGTACAGTACATAAAACTGTAACATTAAATATTGCTTCAGATTAAAATGTTTTCATCTAAAAATTTTAAAATGAAAATAAATTTTGTTGGTGTTACTGTTTGGAACTTGACTGCAATTTTTAATCATATTTTTAATTTGTTTAATTCAAAATATATGCTCTCCACCTCAAATTAGTAGTGACTTGCCCTTGTACAATAAGCTTTTCCTGTTATGAAGAGAGTCATGACAGTCATCTATCTAACTTCTTTCGGAAAAAAATTTGTGAATTAAAACAATGCGACTTCTGGTTGAACCGGTGATATAAATTTTCTTTTGATAAATGGCAATTTAGATGAAAAATTCTTTAAATTCTGTAATCTTGTGTTTGTAGGTGTAAAGGAAGACTGTGATTTAATGATTCAAAATGTAGACTTTTAATTTCATCTATTCTGGTTGATTTCATACATTATCAAATGCATTCCAGGCCAACAAGTATGGGTTTTTTTATTATATTTGTTATACATAAATACAAAATTAGTTAAAAAATATCTGTTAAATAATATTAGTTATTGGTGAAGGGCTGTTAAATAAAAGTCAGCCCAAAATGCATCTAATAACAAGGTTGAGGCCAAAGTTTTAAACACGAAAATGTGTACATCGGACGTTCGGTGCCACTTTCCTGTAAGCCTACAAGTTTGACAATGGTGTTTGGAAAGTCAGTGGAGCTTCGGCCTCAACCTCGCTAATAATGCATGGAATCAACATAAATGAAGTTAAATTTTTGTGTTTTGGATCATTTAATCACCGAAAGAATTCCTTTACACTTGCACACACAGGATTATGGAATTTAAAGAATTATTTAATGTATGTATAGTCAACAATTCCAACAATAAAGGAAATTTAAATCTTTTTCTTTCTTTCTTTGGGTAGACACGAGAATTATAATTGTACTTGCAGATTAACGTAAAAATTAAACTTACCGAATGAAGAAGATCTTTCTTGTAAAGATCAATTAATTTCTTGTTAAGTGACCATTCTGTTTCAGATTCCATAATGGCTTTCTAAAAAAGAATGAATAAAAGTTTTAGATGCAATAATAACAAACATTATATACATGTACTGTACATTAACTATTGACAAATGATAAGTAAGTACATAGATATAACAACTATACTGAATACAAATACTATAATAAAATTAGAGTAAATGAATAATTTTAATGAAAAATTAATTTCAGTAATAAATTTTTTTTCCAGAAATCTTAATAATGTTGCTAGATATGGTATTTCATATTAAAATTATTAATTCATCTCTAAACACTTAATATTATAGTTCTAGAATTTATTTTATCGTCATTACTATGAATACCTAGTACATCACTTGTATTAAATTTTTAAAATATAGTTGCTGTGATTTGTTGCTAGGCAGCAATAGTAGCAAATATGGCACTAAGCAAATGTGAAAAAAGTCATCTTGTGTGTTGGAATATGCAAGAACCTTGTTCGTTGTAATTGTACACCAGCAATTTTGGGCAGAATTCCATAAGGAGCTACCCATTATAACATCCTGAAATGGTATGTAAAATTCCGGAATGAAGACTGTTTCTGTACTGCTCCTTCTCCTGGACACTCGGGACCAAGTGAAAAAACTGTAGATTGTGTTCAACAAACCTATGAGCATAGCCCCTGCAAGGTTAGAAGTTGGTACCTTGCCTGGTAAATTCTCTGCGAGAGACTGAACTGACATGCATGTGGAAGGAAATGGATTATCAGCTAGACCAGGGTGGGCAACCATTTTTATAACATGGGCCAGAATAAATTTTACGTTTTTTCCGCAGGCCATAGTAGTTGATTGACACCTTCTTGTGACCTGTAATTTTTTACTCTGCAAATATGAAATATATATATATATATAAAAAAAGAAGTTAATTACTACATTTATTTTGCTTATCGTTTTCGAAAAATTACAAAGAATTGGAAAAATAACTAATGATTAATAGTTATTTTTCCAATTCTTTGTAATTTATGAAAAAAAAGTGAAAAAAGTATTTACTTAATGTCACATTAAGTAAATACATATACATATGGTTCAATTTGTGTGGTGCTTAAAGGCAAGTTGTTTTCCAAATGTGTATCGATTTCAGTGAAATGCTAACAAAATCTTTGCAGCACTAGATGTGACATCTAGTGCTGCAAAGATTTTGTTAGCATTTCAATATCTGGTTCAATTTGGTGTGGTGCTTAAAGGCAAGTTGTTTTCCAAATGTGTATCGGTTATTTTCGTTCTGTACTTCGATTTCAAGTACTTCACCTTGGAGAACAGCTGTTCACATTGATATGTTGAGCCAAATAAAGAGTAAATATGCTTTGCATTATCAACTAAATTTGGTAATTCTTCAGCCAACAGATTTTTATAAAACTCATGGACAGGTGTAAAAATAAAATTTTCTCTTAAACCAACCTCTCTTTTGAGATCCAATAATTCCATTTGAAATTTTTCTGGAACAGTTTTGATTTCAGTGATGGAAAAGGGCGAGTTAAATAACTGAAAATAAATATTTTTCTTGTCGAAATCTTGAAAATGTCAATCAAATTCTGAATAAAGATCTTTGATTTTTTTTTAACGAAAAACTGTGGATTATATTTGTCCTGATAATTAGATAATGTTGGAAAATGAAAAAGATTATTTTTCTCTTTATGGGATTGCCACAAATGGAGTTTACTTCTAAAAGCTCTACTATGTCCCTATAATTGTATCACATCTTGATTTTGCTTTTGTAAGGCTTCATTTAAAACATTCAGATGTCCTGTAATATCAACAAAGAATGCCGGGTCTGACAACCATTTCTCATCATTTAATGCTTCAATAGGAATTCCTTTCATATCCACGAATAGCTTAATTTTGTGTTTCAAATTATAAAATTTTTTTAATACGGTTGCTCTCAAGAGCCAACGGACTGGGCAATAATGTTGAACATCTGTATATTCACTTTCAAGATCAATTAGCAATTCTCGAAATTCTCGACGACTTGGTGCTGATATTTTAATTGCAATTATGGCGTATCCAAATGCAATTTGGATACGCCATAATCAGACATTACATTACATTTTCTAATTGCATAGCTTTTGAACATATATTTTCTTAATGAATGATACAATGAGATATAAATAATTTAGAGAAATTCTGTTCTTCCATTTTTTGTTTAAATAAGGAAATGACGCCCTTATTTTTTCCCGTTATTGCTGCTGCACTGTCTGTTGTTAACCCAAATAATTTTTTTAGTAATAGATTAAATTTTTGCATTAAAATTTCTACTTGTTCAAAAATGTCTGCTCTGGTAGTCGTACTTTTTATTGTATTTATCAGCAAGAGTTCTTCACAAACATTCATATTTGAATCGACTCCTCGAATAAATATTGACAGTTGAGCCAAATCGGTAATATCGGTGCTCTCATCTAAAGCTAATGAATAATATTCAAGCTGCGGTATTCAAAATTTCAATGTATTCTCCACATTCATCCATAAATCATCAATACGTCTCGTTATAGTTCGCCGCGATAAAGAAATTGAATCAATAATTGTCTTCTTTTCTGGTATGAGTATAATAATCCAACAACTTCAGATATATATTCTTTAATAAATTCTCCATCTGAATACGGTTTTAATTTTTTTGCTATTTGTAAAGCAACAATATAACTAGCTTTAGTGTTATTTTTATTTTCTTTGTAACACTCACAATGATATTTTGTTGACATTTCAAAAATTTTTTTATGTTCTCAACTTTCTTTACTCTTTCGGTACCTTGATATCTGTCAGAACTTGCATGTTTCATTTGGTAGTGTCTTTTTATATTAAATTTTTTTTTACAGTGATAGTTTCATTGCAAATTAAACATAAAGGTTTTCCATTATGTTCTGTAAAAAAATATTGTGATGTCCATTTATCTTGAAAAGATCTGTTTTTGGAATCAACTTTTCTTTATATACAGTAGAGAGTCGTTAATCGGAACACTGGTAATCGGAATTGCCGGTAATCGGCACGATTTTCAGTCGGACTGTGTCGTGCTGAATCGAACGTTTTTGATACTAAATTTACTTCTAAAGTATAATTTTCATGTTTTTATAATCTTCAATATATTTATTTTGTTTGTACAAAATGCAGAAATAATTTTTAACGATACGATAGCCTCGATTATTATTATAAAAATTTTCGTTAGGCTTAAAATCGACGAAAATTCAACACAAAGCGACACGCAACAGAGAAAAATTTGAACATCAGACAGGTTAATATATTTATTCGTACATAATGGGTAATCGGAACAAATGACTAATCGGAACAACCCCAGTCCCCAATTGATTCCGATTTTCGACTCTCTACTGTATTGTTGTTCGATGCCATTTTGCTCTAAAAACTGAATAAATATTTATAAATATTATTAAAATTATTAAAGAAATTTTTGTTATTACCTTTAAATAATTTAATTTCAATTTCAAATAAATAGTCCTTTTTAAAACCCAGCGACAAGTCACTCAGTTACCACAAATTACAACATTAGATATCCGACTTTGATCATACACATAAATAGAATAAGAATATACTGCGCAACAAAGATAGTTGTTGAGTGGGGACATTTGAAGGGAAAGATGCTTTAATGGATGTTAGTTTTAACATTAGTACTAAATTATGAACATACATGTTGCTATGTGTGTTTAATATTCAATTTGAACTAGATGAACTACATCGAAAAATATTTATTTATAATTTCTTCTAAAGATCTTGCAGGCAGGGTAGAAACTTTTCACGGGCCGTAGCTGGCCTGTGGACCAGGGGTTGCCCACTGTTGAGCTAGACATCTGCTACATCAGCAAAGATGGACACATTGAACATTTGTCACTCAGATAAAAAATCTTGGAGAGTTTACCTTTATTTCAATGTTAAAAAATATAGTATCAGGTATGCAGTTTATGAATAATCCTGTACAATATTTGATGTTATGAAGTTCAAAAAAGGCAAATGATTTTACACTGAAAAGCATACATGCTTTGGAATGGACCATTCAATTTTTAAACTTTTAACATGTTAATGTTAAAAGTTTAATTTATGTTATGAACTAATTAATAAAAATTGGCATTAAAAGTAAATTGTAAAGTTTGTCTGTAGCAGAGAGCAAGAAAAGTGAATGTTATGGCTTTTTTTAAGAATGAATTAATACAAAAAAGTCAGAATCCTAAATCATGTGCTTTGTAGAAATGTATAAATTGTAAAGATCTCTATGCTAGTTTGTATAAATACAGTAATGTTCCTTGATCAAACAGAGTCTATATGATGTTTTCAAAACATTGTCAGTTTTAAATATAAGTACACAATGACATTAATAACAATAAATACCTTGAAGTACATAGGAGCCATATCACCATCTTCTTTTGGTACAGGAATGCATTCAATAAAACAATGAGGATGCCATCTGTGATTTATACTTGTCTCCATAAATATAACAATTTTATCCATTTCATCAAACATTTTAATCAGGCATTTTTTCAAGGTCTGTATTAAATTAAAATATAATGGAAATAATAAATATGTTTTCTGAAAGATTAATTATTAAACTGAATTTAACTACATTCAATACAATTACATTAAAAACATTATAGATTACACTAAGGTTAAAGATCTTTGTTATTTTACTTACTTAGAATCAGTATTAAGATAAAACAAGGTACAAACCTGAATTTCAGACCAAACGTCTTCGTCTAATAATGTACCAGAAGTAACGTGAGCCATTGGAACAATGTAGCAATGATAATCAACTAAAGATTGGCAACCGGGCAATGATAAGTACACCTATAATTGTATATTTATGCATGTATTAATGAGCGTTGTTATTTAAATTTCTTAATGAAAATAAATCACTTATATCATCATCTTTACCAAATATTATAGTAAATATATCAAGATAATTATTTCAGTATAAGTAAAAAATGTTCAATTTTTTAAAAATTACCTAAAAGTTTTTCCTTTTAATCATATAATAAATGACTAAAAAAACTTGTAATCAATAATTAGTATTTCAATAAAAATTAATTAAAAATAAATACTTTTTATCTTTATTCTGCAATTTGTTCCATTTCTTTAATGTATTACAATCATGTACTTTAGTTAAACTAACTTTTGTAATAATTTATATTGGAAAAAATCACTCGTAACATATGTATAACTCTAAAATTTTAACATTTACAGATATAATTATATATATTATAATCAAATAAAAACGTTTTTGACCGATTTAAGCAGTCTGTCAGTTATTCCAACATTGAAAAGAACAAAGTACACTCAAACCTGTTTTTGTGCGATTTGTTTTGTGTGATTTTTTGTGTGCGGTATATGAATTTCAATCAAATTGGTATACTGCACAAAAATAATTGCACAAAACACATTGCACATATAAAAAATCGCACAAAAACAGGTTTGAGTGTATTCAAATTTATGAAATACAAAAACTCAAACCACGGTTACATAAGTTAACAGTAATGCGCTTGCGGGTTATCCAAATTACAATAAACATAAAAAATATACATCCTCGTAGACAGCAATATTGTTTGTTAAGTTATGTTGTTATAAAAAGACTTCCAGGCAGAGGACAAACCATCAGCATCCCTGTGATTCCTGTCCTCTGCCTGGAAGTCCTTTTATATTGGGTTGTTCGGAAAGTTCGTAGCGATTTTTGATAGCCGACAGTTGAGACACCGATTGACGCAAAAATGATTAGAATTGTACAAACCAATGAATATTACGATAAATGACCTTGAGACGCGTCCGTTACAAAAAAACCGTTAAGATTATTCAAATAGCGTTTAATTTGGCTCATTGCAAAAATGGATGCGAACAACGTGCATTATCGACACTTGTTTCTTTTCTTTTTTCGTAAACGCAAAAATGCTGTACAAACAGCAAAAAAGATATGTGATGTTTATGGTGAGAGTGCTGTATCAGAATCAACTGTTCGAAAGTGGTTTGCAAAATTTAAAACGGGTAATTTCAGCCTTGAAGATGCTCCTCGCTCAGGAAGACCTCCTGTTATTGAAGAGGACCAGATCAAAGCATTATTGGATGAAAACCCTCATTACACAACTCGAGAGATTGCAGACATAGTGAAGTCATCAAACAGTACTGTATTTCAACATCTAAAGAAGCTCGGATACGTGAATCGTTATGACATTTGGATACCTCACGACTTAACGGAAAAAAACTTACTGGATCGCATCTCCATTTGTGATTCTCTTGAAAGACGAAATGAAAATGACCCTTTTCTGAAGCGTTTAGTGACAGGTGATGAAAAGTGGATCATTTATAACAACATCAGCCGAAAACGATCATGGGGTAAGAAAAATGAATCACCATTAAAAACTCCAAAGGCCGGTCTTCATCCAAAGAAGGTCATGCTCACTGTCTGGTGGGATTGGAAAGGAATCCTGTACTATGAGCTGCTTCCACAGAATCAAACAATTGATTCTGATAAGTATTGTTCCCAATTGGATAAGCTGAACATGGCAATTAAAGAAAAACGTCCGGAACTGGCCAATAGAAAAGGCATTGTGTTTCACCAAGATAATGCCAGACCTCACATGTCTTTACGAACACGCCAAAAATTATTGGAACTAGGCTGGGATGTTTTACCCCACCCCCCTTACTCACCCGACCTTGCCCCGTCGGACTACCATTTGTTCCGTTCTCTACAAAATTCCCTTCATGATAAAAACTTTGATACTTTGGAAGCTTGCAAAAACCACGTGGATCAGTTTTTCGCGGAAAAAACTGGAAAGTTCTACGAAGAGGGTATCATGAAGCTGCCCCATAGATGGCAACACGTCATTAAAAACAATGGCGCATACATAATGGAATAAAAGTATATTTTTAGTATTAAAACAATTTCTTTTATTTCTCTTAAAAATTGCTACGAACTTTCTGAACAACCCAATAATAACATAACATATATCCTCGTAGACGGAAATATTATTTATTTAATTTTTTGTTTGTATTTTTCATTTATTTTTTATGTTTATTGTAATTTGGATAACCTGCAAGCGCATTACCGTTAACTTGCGTAACCGCGGTTTGAGTTTGTTTTTGAATTTCATAAATTCAAATACTTTGTTCTTTTCAATGTTGGAATAACTGACAAAGACTGCTTAAATTGGTCAGAAATGCTTTTATCAAATTAAACTTTGTGCTGGACTGTTGAAAGGTGTTACTTATTTTATATAATCAAAAATAACAAACATTATTATTATGTTGGGTTAAGTGAGATATACTCGGTTAACACCGGTGGCTGTGTACTATGCCGGACCAAAGTCAAGGCATAGTAACCAAAACAGAAATTAAAGAAGTGTATCAGTGTGTGTGTCTGTATTCAGGAATTTTCTCACAATATGACATGTATTCAATATAGTGGCCTTCTGTAATGTGATGTATGTGTTTCTATTCAATTGTAATGTGCCCAGGCTTTTGTGTAGTGTGTGTGGTATGACACCTGTAGAGGAGAGAACAACAGGTACAATAAGCACCCTATCTATCCTCCACAGATGCCTTATTTCCTGGGCGAGTTCTGTGTACTTGCTAATTTTTTCAGTGCATGCGTTTTGTATATTGTGAGTGTTTGGAATGGATATGTCTATAATGTATGTGATTTTATTGTGTTTGTCAATGAGTGTGATGTCTGGTCTGTTGTGGTAAATTGTTTTATCTGTGATTATGGCTCTGTCGTAGTACATTTTGTGCGTGTTGTTTTCCAATACTGTCTGTGGAATGTATTTGTAGTATGGTTCGTGGATGTCTACTAATTTGTGTTTCTTTGCAAGCTCTTGGTGTATTATATTTGCTACTTGGTTATGTCTGTGTAAATAATCTGTCTGTGCCAAGAGCTTGCAACCAGAGGTGATGTGTTGTATAGTTTCTGGCATGATGTGACATTTTCTGCATGTGTCATTTGTGAGTGTTGCATCTTTGAGTATGTGTTTTCTGTAGTTTTTAGTATTTATGACCTGATCCTGTATGGCAATCATGAATCCTTCCGTCTCCTTATTATTATTATTATTATTATTAACTTGAAATTTCCCATCAAGCATGATGGAATACTTTTTATGAGAAAGTAGATTGAAAAATTGAAATGAGTAGAGATTTCAAGAAATTCAAGATGATGTTTTCGAGTCTAAAAATATCTCTTAATGGATTTCAGTTGCTAATATTTCTTCAAATTTAGTAGTTTATACTATCTGTTGTAACATTACAAACAACAAAACAAAATTTCACATTGAGTGGACAAAAATAGTAGGAGTTAGAGAATTCACTTGCATATATGTAAACAGATTTGGGTTTATATAATAAATACTAAAATCTTTCTTTATAAAATTTCTTTATACACTACATTCTGAGTTAACACTCTATTGTCTTTTAAAAGATTTCCTTGCTGTCTTCCTTTAGTAATAGACACCTTAATATTGTTTTGATGTTATAATGCTCTTTCTGCAGCCATTGACAAAGCCATTCTTACTCAAGTTGGACTTCACAGCCTTTAGGAACCTCAGTTCTTATTCTTTTGGATCTAGAATTTAACTGACCAATTTTACTCTTACCCTTCCCCCTAAGCATTTTTGACAAAATAGCAAAGTGTTTTTAATTCCACATTGATAAAACAAAGATGAATTGTATATAAATTAGTTAGATAAGCAATAACACTTTCTAAATAATGGGCTTGTTAGATCGTTACTTCTGATTGGATAATAAAATGTCACATGATCCGTATGGAAGGATTTTTAAAAAATTTGTTACATGATGTGGCTATCTTTTTTTAAAGTTTAAATTTAATGAATTAAGTTTAAAACATGCCATTTGCCAAAATATTTAAAAATGCAACTTAAGGGAAATTCCCTCATCAAGCATAAACTAAATAAAGTCACTGACATAAGTGTGATCACCAATCCTAAATTGATAAATTGCTTAGTCTATAGCTAATATTTTCTGTCAGAACATAAAATGAATACAACCAGAATTTCATCAAAAATTGCAGGTATTAAAAAGAATTCACACACAGAGAGACAATGGTTCTTACATTAGTAATAATTTCCAAAAAATTTCAAAATCTAATAAGAGTTTGGATTGACTTTTGCATCAAAACTAAATTATAAATTAATAATTAACAGATATAAAATATTTCCAGATATTTAACAAAATTTTAAACTAATAGATATTATTTTTGAAACAGTAACTGTTTTAATTAACAAGTTAATTTTACACAACAGTTTAATTCAATTGCTTTACAAATATTCAACTACTTACAGTTTTAGATAAAGTATAAAGGAAAAAACACTGGAGTGAAGCTAAATTAGATTCAACAACTGAAGTGCCTTTGACTGGTGTGCTTTCTCTCTCTCTCTCTCTCTCTGTAAATCACAAACATTTTCGAACTTCGTTGGGTTCTTCCTCGGGCATAACGGAATTCTGTTCAACAAATTTAAATATCCCGTCGAAGTTGACCGTTGATTTAGAAAAAAAACACGCAACAGCGTTCTGGAATGCAGTTTTTTCTAAATCAACGGTCAACTTCGACGGGATATTTAAATTTGTTGAACAGAATTCCGTTATGCCCGAGGAAGAACCCAATGAAGTTCGTAAAACGTTTGCGATTTACAGAGAAAGAGAGAAAGCACACCGGTCAAAGGCACTTCAGTTGTTGAATCTAATTTACTTACAGTTTTTCCAAGGGAAACAATTAAATGTTTCTTCATATGGGAACTGTCTAAACAGAACTGACACTTCCCCAGAGCCGAAGATCTTTTCTTGTGTTCTGAAAATAATTAAAAATTATATTATTTTAAATATATAACTTAATACAATTTAAAATAAATTCCAGCAAATAAACTTATTGTATTAAACATACTAAAAAAACTATTCTGATTTTTTGTACAACATACTTTTTGATGCTATACTTTAGCAGTTCTCAACCCTTCTGAGAGATTGCAGAACACCATTCAGATACTTTTTTAGCATCAATATGTTCAAAAATCGACAAGCAATTCAGTGTTTGCTTCAGTTTTTCACGAGAATAGTAATCTTATAATGTAATTGAGATGGGTTGATAATAATGATAATAATAATAAATTCAGAGACCAAACGGTTAGGAGTTGAAGGTTGAAATTTGGTACACAGTAAAGGTATGTCATGAGAATGTACACTAAAAACGGATTTTTCGAAATTCTCACCCGCAGGGGAGAGGGAGAGGATTAAGGCTTATCCTAAAAATTCAGCTTCTGCTATACTATTTTAGATGCAATTTTTTTTTATTTTTAACTGTGATTTAGTGGGGTACGCCATGAGAATGCACTCTAATAAAAAATTTTTGGAATTTGGAATTGGTACATTTGAACAAATTTGCAATAAAAACTTTAATGGATATTTATTATTTTTAATTCATAAATGTTCTTTATATCATTCTGATTGTTTTGTTTGTTTATGGGCAATGTGACACAAAAGATCTGCCAAGGGGAATGCCTCCCAGGAGGACTTTCTGTGAGAAACTGGTCCTTATTTAGGTGTTACAAACCCAAAAAAGTCCAAGTGGCCAGCTGCAAACCACCTCCAGTGATTTTATCCACTTGGCCACTGGTGAACATATCTTTTTGAAAAATTTAATAAATCAAAATTCTTTCTTTAGGAAATCTTTACCTTAATAAAACATATACTGTAATTTGAAACTGAATAATGTAAGTATAATTTACCATGTATTGCTTGGCATCTGTCGCGATATTCTTGTTTTATCTGTGGCTTTATTTTGGCTGCTTCGACCAAGAAGGATTCGTCGTCATCGTTCTTAGACTGCTAATCAAAACATAAAAAGTTTAATGATAAATACATGTCTTAAAAATAATTTCTGATGATAATATCGGCTATCAATACCTAAAATTTTTATGTTGTATTAAAACTGATTTCAATAGAACATTTAAAACTAAGATCTATTAATTATAATTATTATTAATTAATATGTAATTCATATAGCATTATATGCTTGCTGCAGTATTTAATAACAACTAGTATATAATTGACGAAACATCAGAAGCTTAAACTACTATGTTATGGACACACAACAATTACAATGCTTAACACATTCAACACACTGGTTAAAACATAACAATAACTGAAGGATTGTACAGTATATTATCAGCCACAAGTGGAGACTGACAGTGTGAAAACAACTTAAAAATGCTTATTTAACCAAAGATAATGATGACAATAACAAATATTCATATAGCATAGTTTTTGGAACTTGCTAATTTTGATAACATTGAATAACAGATAACAATATCCATAAATACAATCAGCATATTTTATCATAATTACAATGATTAAATCCAAAATTTTCATTATATAATTTATATTTTTATAAGTGCACTTTTTCATCCAATATAATAATGAAATTTATTAAAATATTACACAGTTATGTTACAATTCACAGCATTGAAAGAGAGAAGTTCTCAAGTACAATCACTGCCATAAAAATTAGCACACCAAGAAAGAGTTGTTGTATTGCTGTGAAATTTGGCATGAAGATAAGTCTTAAGCAGATATGGAAATGATTAAAGTTATAGCATAATGGCTCATTGTGTGATGCCAGTAGAGGGAGTTAAACTGTGTCCCCTTGGCCTAAAAAAAGCACACAAAGACCATATAAACAACTAACTGAGTTTGAGAGGAAAGATCATCAGGTTGAGAGAAACCATATGGTCATCTTGCCAAATAGCCCGCAGCTAGGCCATTCTGACAACACAGATGTTGGGACCAGTGGATGAGAGAGAGCTCACACACACACAGCACCCAGACTCAGGGTGCTCTTGGCAGATCACTTGCTGAGAGGAAGGACCGCATAGTCCTGTGACAAGCACCCACACAGTCAACTGCATTGTTGTCTGCCATCTGAACACAGATGGTGCCATCATTACAGGTTCCTTTGTCTGTACCTGGGCGAGGAACATTTGGTATCATAGCAATTACATGTGCTGCTGTTGACACCACCCACCATCGCCTCTGTTTGAAGTGGTATCACATCTGATGGGATTGGACTGCAATGGAATGAAACCAGGTCATCTATAGTGATGAATCCAGATTCAGTTTGGCGCTGATGATGGCTGTGTTCGTGTCCTGCAGGCCCCATAAAAAGACGCTTCAATCCTGCCTACACTTTGCAGTGGCACTCCACTCCACAGCTGACATGATAATCTTAGGTGCCATCACAGCCCAGCTGTATGTTAGTGACATCCTGCAACCAGGTGCTCCCTTTCATGGCAGGGCTTCTGAGAACCATTTTCCAACAGGACAATGCTCGACCACACACAGCAAGAGTGTCATAGGACTGCCTCCGCCACATACTCACACTTCCCTGGCCTGCCCAGTCCAATTTCTCACCAATCAAACATATCTGGAATCACCTGGGATGCCAAATTGGACAATCTATGAGTTTGGCCAAACTAAAGGACCACTTACAACAACTGTGGACTGAGATGTTGCAGGACACTATATGATTTGTATGCCTCCATGTCTGCCCATATTAAATTGTGTATTCATGCTAGAGATAGCCCAACAGACTACTAGAACAGTCTCTCATTTGTAGTTTTTCTTGCAATAAATTATCTTTTTGCTTTCATTTTTTTAATCACTTACTTATATTACTCTCATACATGTACAATTGCATTCAGATCACTCCTTCTTGGTGCACTAATTTTTATGGCAATGAGTGTAAAAGTAACATTTAAGAAATTTGAGAATTGCAATGCAATGAACATTTGCTAATCTGAATCTGCATTTTATTTACTCCAAACCAGTTTCATTCTTTTTCTACTCCATTGAATTAATAATAAATTTTATATGATTTTAAATTGTTTGTAATACAGTAGAGCGTCGATAAGTGGAACCAATTGGGGACTGGGGTCCTTCCAGTTAATGATTTGTTCCAGTTTCCGACTTTGTACGAAAAAATACATTAACCTGTCCGATGTTCAAATTTTTCTCCGTTGCGTATCGCTTCCTGTTGAATTTTTCTCCGTTGCGTGTCGCTTCGTGTTGAATTTTCGTCGATTTTAAGCCTAACGAAAATTTTTATAATAATCATCGAGGCTATCGTATCGTTAAAAATTATTTCTGCATTTTGTACAAACAAAATAAATATATTAAAGAATATAAAAAAGATGAAAATTATACTTTAGAAGTAAATTTAGTATCAAAAACATTCGATTCAGCACGACACAGTCCGACTGAAAATCATTCCACTTTCCGGCCATTCCACTTACCAACGTTCCACTTATCGACGCTCTACTGTATATAATAAATTAATTTACTTAAAATATGCAGCATCTCATATAAAATAAAAATTTATTTTTATGACTTTTTTCAAGACATTTCTGCTACAATTTAATAAGCTTTGTTCTATTCTAGATGTAATTAAAAATTAGATTTCCCTGGTAAAAATATCATCAATTTCCATAAATCATGAAGTTGCAAATGTATTAATATACCATACACCAGGTGATCAAATGAAGAAAGAATTCAGGAATACTGTGAAGAGTTTGTGATTCTGTGAACAGACTGTGCTCATCTGACCAAGTCTGACTTGCATTATTGTCAATGTCAGCAATCACCAAACTCCTCACATGTTCTGTACCTTCACAATGAATAAATGTATATGACAGCTGTCACGATTTTCACAAAAGATATGAATGCTGCAATATTTTATCATCATTTATCATTATTATTTGTATGTAAACCTAGTAAATACAAGATAGCATAAAATCAACAAACAGTATTCTTTGATATACAAATAGTACTGTACTGTGCTTAAAATGAACTCTTAGAAACACATAATTTTAAAACCAAACTTTTTCTAAACAGCAACATAATTTTAACAAAAAGTTAAATTTAAAAATTTTCAAATAAAGCATTTTTTCCCTCAAAAAATCGATCATGTAAAAAAAGAATTAGTTTTCTTTTGTCAACCACATTATTTCGAAATTGCGTAAAAATAGATTGTTTATAAAGAGGGATAGGTGTAAGATTTTACTATATCTTCTCTAACAAATCCACTAAATCTAGCAAAAAATTAGCTGAATTGGCAACTCATTAAAATAAAAAAGTTCTGTTGCTGCCATTTTGATTTTGGTTTTGGTGTAAAGGCCAGAGTTTTAATAATAATTTTTATTTATTATTTATTTAATTTCACATTAAATTTCATCTTTGCATAAAATTTTTTTAAGAATGCAGACAAAATTTATCTATTTTAACCCTTAATTACAATTCTTATAATTATTGCAAATCATATCACAAAGTGAGAAAGATGGTTATCTTTCTCACAATTATAGCAAATTGCTGAAAACATTAGTTTGTTTAATTAAATCTTAAATAGCCTTCCTCAGGTTTAACATAATTTCAAACGTCATTTAGAACATAAGATTTGAAACTTCACGTTTCGCTTGTGTGAGATATGACGACTCTTTCCCTTTGGGAAAATAAAGGGAATAAAGTTAATTTTCCCAATGTCAGGGAAGTCGAGGGACTGGGAAACGTGGTACAGATGGACGAAGACATCTCTTTATTGTACAAATATGCTTACAATATAGTTAAACAGTAAACGGGTTAAAGTTATCTTCATTTCTTGTCTTAAGTTCGTAGCAGCGGTAATGGAATCCGGAGCAATGTTCAGTGAATGATCCGGAAAGGAAAGTTCATTTGTTCACACCCAAAACCAATCACTAGTGTGAGAACTTCCAAAAAAGCAAACGTTTTCAATTCCCCTCCTGGGATCTTCGTCAGGCTTAATTAGTTCTTTCCGTTGGAACTGGATTCAAAGGTTTTTTAAAAATAAAAATTTCGATCGCTTCCAATGTTCTTAAATGTTTCTGATGTTGGGTTGTTCAGATAACTTGCGCTTCTTCAAAAATCAGTATTACGTCCTGGTTCGTGGCATATGTGGACAAAGCTGTTGTATATTTATTATGCGTGATGTCGGACTTGTGTTCTTTTATTCTAATGGCTATTGGCCATTTGGTGGAACTGATGTAAATTAAATTCCTATCCCCCATCTCTCGTCTTTGAAAGGAATGCTGTATACTCCCGGGAGCCTGTTCGGGTCGGAGCTGTCTTCCCGTTCCTTAATAGATCATAACATACAGAAGAAACCCTTCCATAATATATGATCTATTAAGGAACAACGAGATAAAGTGCAGGGAAAAGGCAAATGACTGGAGGTGATTGGTGGCAATGGCTACAGAAGAGATGACTCTCGACAACCTCTTTGAAAGACGAGAGATGGGATAAGAATTTAATTTACATCGGTTCCACCAAATGGCCAATAGCCATTAGAATAAAAAAACACAAGTCCGACATCACGCATAATAAATATACAACTGCTTTGTCCACATATGCCACGAACCAGGACGTAATACTGATTTTTGAAGAAGCGCAAGTTATCTGAACAACCCAACATCAGGAACATTTAAGAACATTGGAAGCGATCGAAATTTTTATTTTTAAAAAACCTTTGAATCCAGTTCCAACGGAAAGAACTAATTAACCCTGACAAAGATCCCAGGAGGGAAATCGAAAACGTTTGCTTTTTTGGAAGTTTTCACACTGGTGATTGGTTTTGGGTGTGAGTATTGTTTTTAAACAAATCGGTGTGGTGAGAGAATACATAAAGTTCATTTGATTTCCATTTGATGTCTAGCACTAATGTAAATCACTCGTATTTTTTCTGAGTTAGAAAAGTCCTCCTTTTGAAAGGCAACTGTTAATTTGTGGAAGGAAAAGACGACAGCGGCAGCAAAATAGCAGAGATAAAGTGCAGGGAAAAGGCAAATGACTGGAGGTGATTGGTGGCAATGGCTACAGAAGAGATGACTCTCGACAACCTCATGTCCTCGAGACACTGGCTTTTATCACCTTCCTATCCCTCAATCATTCCCTGGATTGGCTTTGGACCCTCACCCACGCTTTATGATGGGGATCTAATGGATTCTCCAATTTACATACGTCAATTGAAGAATCGGAGTTCACAGAAGTATTCATTGTCTTTTCAAACAATTGAAAATCCGACTCCAATCCAAATGATCAATCTTGAGAGCTGCACTGTCTTGACTATTTCTCAACTTTCTATAAAAAATCTTTGTTCATTCCTTTTTTTCATCTAATAATTAAATTATTTTACGTTTTTCTATTTTAGTGAGTTCCGGGACAATTCTGGAACCTCACACTTGTATTCTTATGACGTCCTAGTATTTTGAAAATTGGGATTCTTAAAACTTATAGAATTTAAATAAAATAAAATAAAATAAATACAGAAATAAACATCAAACGAAATTACAATTATATGTTAATAAAATATAGAAATTCAGCACATAGAATCGTAACTACAAATCTCTTTGTTTTGCAACATAACTATAAAAATTGTTTTGGTGTTGTTTCGCACAAAAGATAATCAAATTTATTTTAATTTTTTAGTAATTTAATTAATTTTTTAAAAATGTACCAGCTTTTTAAATTTATAATTAATTATAAGTAAGTTAACATTGGTTAAACTATCGGATTACCTAGTTGATTTTCTAAACTATAACTACAGTATATCTATTACAGGTATGATCCCTAAATTTGCCAAAATCAGTGGATATTTGTTACCCAACATCATTTCTGTTAAACTAATTATTAAACTATGTATCGAAATTGCGGAAATTAATGGGAGAGGGAGAAAATACGCTTAAAGTACAGTACTTTCATGAAAAATCGTAACAACAAATGTAAAAAACTACTAGTCTACGTCAGCATTTTACTGTAAATGATGGGTAGCTATTTATAATTTGTTGTATAGTAATGTTTTAAACGTGAAAAACAATTAGATCAGTAAAAATCTGTAATTTATTTAGCTGTTTTGAAGTAAACATTCTAATAAATTACGATTTCAAGTTTTAAAAGTTTGTAAACTAATTTTTAATTAGTTATGTTTTATTCTAATTAACAAATTTATGTTTTTATAATCGCTGAATTATTAAAATTAAAAATTAAACACTATTACATAAAAGTAGTTTATCCTGTTATAATTTTACAGTTGTGGATTAATATGACTTCAGAACGATGAAAAAAGCCATTTCAGATTCAAAACATATTCTGGTATATTTTCTTATTAAAGATTGCAGCATTACTTCTTGCCGCCTGCAGATGGCTACGCTTGGTCAGTCCATATTCAGCAAACTGAAATCAACAAGGCAGCTGAGGAGACAAATTCCCTGACTTTCTGACAGTTTTCCACAAATTCCCTGACTTTCCATGACCTTTTCTGAACACTAATGAAAATCCCTGACTTTCCAGGTGCATAGGAACCCTGTATATACCGTTAGTTATGTAAAATTTTCTCAGATAAAAGGTTACTAATAGAAAAATATTAAGAGCTCTGATGTAATGGAATAAATTCCTGTAATAGTTTGTATTGCATATATTTTGCATGATTTTCATTAAAAAAAATAATAATAAAAATCATACATTACAATTACCTTAGCAAACAATCTTGCAAATTCAGCATTTTGATCATCAATAGTTGTCTTCCTTTCTTTTTCAAACTAGAAATTTTTAAAAATATTTATAGATTTATTAAAAAGTAATTTTTAAATGATACATTTACTGATTATTATATAATTTTAAAAATGCTACTGTATTTCCTAAAAATATATTTACCATTTGTTTTAAGGAATATTTATCATCATCAGGAAAATAACATGTTCTTTTTCCACCAGCATCATAAGTATCTACCTGGAATGAAAATTATACTTCAAAGTTAAGAAGAAAATTGTATTTAACAGATTAATACATTTCTGAAGCATTATTAATTTTCTTAAAATATAGAATGCCATGTATAGTGTAATATTTAGGATAAAAATTAAAAACAAAATAAAGAATATATTGGAACTAGCATTGTGTGACACACATACCACAGAATCCAAAACAAAGCAGCCATGTGGCAAACTACAGCTGTGCTGTAGTCCATCAAATTCAAAACTAGCTGGTTTTATGGTAATTCTGGATTTCAAAATGCCAGATAATTGACCCATTACCATATATTTTCCTCAATAATTACCACTTAAAGCAAAAATCTTTGGCAGCTTGATCAAAGAAACAATTTAGAATATTCTGGAAAAAAGAATTGGCCTGGAGAGAGACTCAAACCCTGAACTCCCACTTACCACAAAGATGCATTGCCAGTTATGCTACCCAGACCTCTGCCCAATCTTTGCTTCGAAATGTATTTAATTTAGATATAACCATCCTTGGTTACATACGGCACTAATTGGGGATGCCTTCAGCACTCACGTCCAATAATCACGTACTACGGCACCCAGCCAGCCATTAATTAACCCCGACACGGTGTACATATACATATATAAACATCCCAAAGTCCAATATTTTAGTAATATGCCAAACGACCGCCGGACCGGTGATTCCATCGTGAAATTCAGGGAATGCCATAATGCAATCACCCGATATACTGAGGCTATTTGGCTATGCAAAAACCCATAAACTAAGCAAACAAATATGGCCCATTGTGGACAAATTGAGATCCTCAATTCTAGCCATTAATTAACAATTAATAATTGCTTATAAATAAATAACGACTAACCCGTTACAAAGCTATACATCCACATAATTAATAAGACAATTTGGCACTAGAGCTTGGCGTTAGGCGCCATCTCTTACTAAATTTAATAATTATAATTATAATTATAATTATAATGTTAAAATTTAGTAAGAGATGGCGCCTAACGCCAAGCTCTAGTGCCAAATTGTCTTATTAATTATTTATTTATTATTGCCAACTCTAGCCCGAGAATTCGGCTCTTGTGGATGTATAATAATTGCTTGTTCTTTTTCCAATAACTGAATGCTTATTTATTGAACTGTAGATGTAACAAGTGAGAAATTAACTAATATTAAGTCATTTAATATTGATAAATTTATCTTATCAAAATCCAAGTTCAATGTCCAAATATGAGAAAAACTAATTTCAAAACTAATAGTTTTGTTATTATTCATAACAATCTTATGACTATTATATGATTAGAACAAGGTAAAGGTTATCTATGTCAGAAAAATAATGTAAATATTATTTAATATGCTATTAAAAAATGTACACTTTAACATGTCAACAGCAAAAATCCAGCAAAACGTACACTTTAATAGACTAACGTTTTCAACAGTCGTAATCAGCTTTAACCTAATAAATTTGAACAGTGAAGAAAAAGAACGTCGATATGATCAGTAATTTTTGTTTTAAAAAATGTTCTAATTTCAATCACGGTTTGATTTTATTAGGTTAAACCTGATTATGACTGTTCAAGATGGTTGAAAACATTAATTTGTCTATTAAAGTATAGGTTTTGCTGGATATTTTTTGTGTTGGTGTTGGTAATTCAAACTTCAACCAGTTTTATGAGGTGTTTGTTTATATAATTAATGACATTTTTAAAATATTTTAATAAATATTTTTCTGTTTATGTTATGCAAAAATTCATTAATTTAAATATAAAAGTAAGATTTGTCATCACTTGCTTATTCACTTCTACATTTATTGTTAATCTGTAAATTTAACATTATTTGAAAGAATTAAGAGTAAACTATCAAACTATATTTTTTAGCTTTAAGTTTTTTATTCAATATTTTTATATTAAAAATTTTTTAAAATAAAATTGAGAAATTATGATAAAAATTACCTGTTTTTTCTTTTTACCGGTATAAGTGGCTTGCGAAGTAGATATCGGTTGAGTAAAGCCTCTGTTATCAGTTTTAACAAGAAGAACAGTTTCATCCAATTTTCCTTTTACCTGGTTGCTGGCGTTTTCTTTAACTTTTCTAGCTTCTGCTAATTTTGATTTCAATTTTTTGACTTCTTCCATATTTCCTAGCAGTTCGGCCTTTATTAATTTTGCACCTAATTCGTTCATTTCTTTATCGGTTAACAATGGAACTTCTTTCGGAGAAGATGCTTCTTCTTTAGCTTTCCTAGCCCCTTCTAATTTTGATTCCAACTTTTCAACCTCTTCTAAATTTCCTAACATTTCTGCCTTCAGCAATTTTGCACCTAATTCATTCATTTCTTTATCAGTTAACAGTGATGATTCTTTTCTTGTTTCTTCAAGCAAACACTCCTTTTTCATGGAATTATCATTATTCTTATCAGTTTCTGTAAAACAAATTAAGTCTTTTAAATTATGAAATGGTCAACAATGTAGAAAAGAGTAAAAATATTTTTTAATTTTGACTGATTCAAATGAAATTAGTTTACTATGCAAAAGACTATTTTATGATTAATGCCAAATGATTACTGGATTATATCGGGCTATAATAATGCTATTAATTACTAATTAAACATCAACTTATTTAGTCTAGAAGCAGGAGTTAAGTGCCATCACTTGATAAATTTAATAATTAATTCAGTAGGTTCTGGAAGAAAAGAAGGACCTAAAGTGAGACTCGAACCCCAACTCCAGCTTGCTGTTCAGACGTGTTGCTAGTTATGCTTCAATAACTATTAATTTAGATATAACTGTACTGATTTCTTCTAGGCCAAATTACTTGACTTTTAATTAGTAATTAGTAGCATTATTATAGCATGACGTAATTCGGTAATCGTTTCACATTAATCTAAAACTCGAGTTAACGAATGATTATATTTGTATTTTATGATTAAATTTACAAAAATAAATGTATCATTATTTGATAATAAAAATAAAACTAAGAGTTCAAAGAAAACTTTATCATTTTAAACAAATATTATGCACAAGGGATGATCAGGTGAAAAGTTTACTTATGTTTCAAATATTATCCCTCAAGTCAGTGTAGTAAATAAATATTTAAGGTTTAAGAGTTTCTTGTTATACCTAAGCATGCTATTGAGCTACTTAACCCGGGAGGGGGTCGCATGTCCCATTCTGACCCGCACACCTTATATTATGATTTGCTGAATCATTAATAATTTTGTTTTACTGATGTGACTCGCAGTAGCTTCCTACATTCTAAGTTATTATCGGAACGTATGGCCATTACTCAGTTTTGCAGAATGCATTAAAAGATAATGGCTCTTTGGGGTCATGGTGACCCACAGTGACCCTTTACGCCTGCGTAAATTTGTATTATTAATCTAATGTAAATGTAATAAATATAATTTTTTTAAATCATGAAGTGACATACCTTTTCTATGATAAAAATAACTTTTATCATCACTACTTGTCTCATGTTTTTTCAAATAGTTAGAATTTTTCAGATACTTATAAAAATTTCCTTCAAAATGTAAATTCAAATTTTAATAAATAATTAACTAAGGCTTTCAAAGTTAACATATATGTTTATTTAATTACTAAATAGAATAAGAAATAATATATAAAAGAAAAAAATGAAAAACGTTAAACTGTTAAGATATAAATTAATATTTAAAATGTGGGTCGAGGTGACCTGCAGCGACCCCTATGAATTGTCAAATGATACGACCCCTACCGAGTTAAGAATGCAATTGTCTTGTTAACAAGATAATACCATGCTTAGGTAGCTCTCAGAGTTAAAATGTGTATTCCTTGCAAGTAAATTTTTTGTTTACTTGCCCAGTACATTTTAAGTAGTGATTATATAATCAAGAAAATTATTATAAGTTAACTTTAAGTAAAAGTTGAAGAAAACAATTCTCCATTTCTTCTAACTTGATCAATTAAAATTATAATATCTACAGAAAACTATGACAAAAATAATAAAACTTTATGTGGACGAAGAACTGTGTAACATGTATAGATACAAATTTCAACTGATGTTATATGTAAATATCTCTGTTCATTGTTCATTAAGCAAGTAATTTAACAGTCAAACAAATTTACTTTTATAAAATTTTTATTTTTATAAAAATTATTTTAAACTTTCTTTTACCATAATAACTTAATAATTAAATATTATGATGCAAATTACACTTAAATGAACAGAATATAATTTGAAAACTAAAGTAATATTCCATAATGCAATTATACGTCAGAAGAAAAAGAATAAATAGTAAAAAAGAAGCAAAAATAAACTTACAATACAAAAATAATATGGTTTCTTTTCGTAAACAGTAATATTTACATTCAAATACATGATAATTGAGCAGTCTCGTCAAATATTACCAGTAAACACAGATTATATTAGTAAATATTTATAATATATTAAAATTTTGCACTTTTATCTCAAATATATTTATATTTATTAGAAAGTCGAGTCGTATAATTATATCCTTGTGATTAAAATCCGCTTTTAGTCTATATACAAATACCTACACAAAGATCACCAATATATAGAAAAAAATTGATCACAACAGAAGTAACATATTACAGTACTGATTTATATAAAAAGTGCAGATGACTTATGTGCCACTAAGTTTATTATAAAGGTTTATAAATAAAAAAAATATTAACTTTAAAGACAGATTACATAATTTTGTAGCTACTGTTATACCCAAATTTAAAGACCGCAGAAGTCTTTAAATTTTCTTTTAAAATATTTAAATATCTTTCTGTATTCATATTTGTATCTATAAACACAAGTCTTCCAATTCCAGAGGCTGTCATACAGGCCCATACCATAACACTTCCTCCTCCATGTTTTACTGTTGGCACAAGGTTTTCTTTATTCAGTTCGTAGTTTGGCTTCCTCCACACCACGGTTCGACCATCGGAGTCAAAGATATTAAATTTGCTTTTGTCTGAAAATATTGCATGCTTTCAATATTCATAATCTTTATCCAACAGCAAACTTCCTTGTTTCAGTCATTAACAAAAAATTTTCTCCTGGCCACTCTATCATTATATCCACTTTCCTTCACGACTCTTCTTACTGTTTCTGGGTGAACGTAAACTCCAGTGTAATTTTCCAATTCAGCTGCAAGTTTTGGTGCACTTCTTTCAGAATTTTTTTTATTTATTTTTCAGATTATACTGTGCTTATCTTGTACTGTTAACAATGCAGGGTGTCCTGATCTTTGTTTATTCACAATTTTATGTTCATCTCTGTATCTTTTTATGATATCATGTACTGTTGAGCTGCTTCTTCTTATAATATTACTAATATCTCTAACTGATAGACCCAACTTCCAGTGATCCGTTACTAACTTTCTGATATCTAATATAGTTTCCCTACAAACTTTTTCCATTTTTGCCAAATAAAAGCAGTGTGTGAGAAATAAAATTCAAGGTCTTTATAACTGATACATTATAGACTACCATAGAATTATGGCTAAATCTCATAAAAATCGCAAATAATAATGATATCTTTAAGCTATCTGGTTAATTTTGTGACCTTGATATTATAGGATGCTAATAACTTTATTGTTTTTGTCAATTTTCCTATTATATTGTCAATAAAATAGTAGTATTTAGTTAATTGCAATGGAAGAAATAACAAGAAAGCTTTGTTTAATATTTTTATGTACTGTACTTTTATTTTAAAATTAGTAGCATAAAGTAGTTTAATGACAGAAGTGCCCGATGACTTTTATGACTCGCCACATATAGTTTTCTGTGTGAAAATCTACTAAAATTTTTCGAAAATATGAAATAATAAGATAAAATTAATAAAAATAAAATAATTGGTACAATTTTTTTTCTTAATTTATTTTAAAATAGAGACATGTATGATAGACATTTCCAAAACACAGATTTTGTGTTAACTTGTCTAACACTTTTTGAATTGCTTTAATCCTTATCATAAAGTCAAATCAAAGAATATTGCTTTTGTTTTTGTTAGATCATGCGAGCAGTCACGTGCACAGGCAATTGGATTTGGGATGGAGGCTATCTGAGAGAAGGCGAGTCGGAGAGATGACAAGTTGAAGCGAATCACTTGAATGCCAGTTTAACAACTAATAATTAAATAATAACTAATAATATTTACAGTGGAACCTCACTTAAAGAGCACCTCGCACAACAAGTATTTCACATAACAAGCAAAACAAATTGTAAAAATTTGCCTTGCTTAACGAGCGATATTTTGCATAACGAGTAATGAGGAGAGGGGAAGTCCCAAATTGTGCACGTGCGGCATGCTCATCAGTCTGTGTTTAGCACTTGTTCTGCTAGCACAGTGGTCCCCAACCCTATGCCCGCGGGCACCATAGCACCCGCCGATCGTTTTACGTGTGCCCGCCACTGTGAGACCACAATAAAAATAAAAATATTTCGGTTTTCAATAAAATGCTATGTAAAAGTTTTTTCGTTTTTAATGATTAACCACTCAAAAGTAGAAATGGCGTCCAACACAGATAAAAGCACAAAGCGAAATGCGACCGATCTCTTTTTCCCCTCCGCCAAATCTTCACCAACCAAATTTCCCATACCTGAAATGAAATAAACCGGTCCATTCTGAATATCATAAAATCAAAATACAGATCATGACTTACAGATGAACACCTTGACGATTGCTTACGAGCAGGAATATCATCATACTCTCTTAATTACGAAGCAATGGCCAATGAAATGCAATGCCAAAAATCACATTTACTTTCAGACATATTTTTTATAAAGAATTTTTATACTCTGTAGATTTTGTATGCATTGTTTAGTAATTACTTGTTTTGTAAAAATTATTGTTAATAGTCTTGTGTATGTTTTATTACATTTTTGAAATTAAATGTTTTCTGTACATTATGTGTATGTATTATTAACTATGTCCAAGTATAAATTCACCTTGAAAAAATAAATGGTGCCCGCCGTCCGGCCGGTATTCTAGAATGTGCTCTTAGGTACAAAAAGGTTGGGGACCCCCGTACTAGCATCTTAGTGTCGCTTGTGATTACGTATTTTTCCAAGCTTGTGTTCACACATATTACTTATAAACATCAACAACCATAGCCCGTTATATAATAAACATGCCAAACGATATGCCAAATTCTTGGGTCATTAAATTTAATGACTGATTCCAAATTAAATTTTAGAAATGTCTGAATTAAAAATTAACTATTTATAATTATTAAATTTAATACAAGATGAAAACATAACTGCCTACCTCTAGTCAAATTAATTAATTTCTAATATTTAATTATAGCCTTTACATAACCCAAGAATTTGGCATATCGTTTGGAGTGTTTATCAAACATATTAGCTGTGATGTTTTTTTTTTTTTGTTTCTGCAAATCGAATTCTCATTCCAGGATGATTCATTCTGCCCTAGAAGAAATGATGATGATGATTCACGCTCCTTAACAGTGTATATTGTACAATTTTTTTTTTTGAATAAACATTATACATAAAACATTTGAGCATTTTTTCGGCGTGGAACACATTATCATATTTTACATTAATTTCTATGGGAAAAATTGTTTCACTTAACAAGTGTTTCGCATTACAAGTAAGACTCTGGAACAAATTATGCTCGTTAAGCGAGGTTCCACTGTATTTGAAAAGAAAAAAAGGATTACAGGGATACATCGTAGGTGTTGTGAGAGAGTTTGCAGGATATTGCACATAGATGTAAATACCTGAAGTTTGGTTGATCTGCTAGTAGACAGTTTCTAGTCCAGAGTTTCAGCAATGAAGTTAGTCATATGAGGACGCAATTAAGTATTCTGTTTCAGCAACAACAGTAATCCAAATAAGAGGAACTGAATAAGTCTGTTTGGTGATGAATAGGAGGCACAGCGTGAATGTAATGGGTTAAGGAATTAGCGACAACTTCTGTTATAGGACCAGGTGATGAATGTAACCAGGAACAAAGGAACCTGTAATTTGAGGAATGGACGGCAACTGCCTCAACAGGCCATTAATTATTAAAGTTGATATCATATGGCCAGAAGGCCAAAATGTTGTGGGAAAGCGTCACTTTCAGCATCGAGAACATGTAAGGCAAAATGTTCTCAAGTAACAGTTGACAGTTATCAAATGATAAACATCAATTATATATACAACAAAATTGTATTATTTTCGGTTGAAGTCTGAGTTCCCACATACATATCTTAATCAGTTTTTACAATTATAGTTTGTGGAATATTTTAGTTGATCCTAGGGAAAGGCAAGTGTTTCATTTGTTCCCCTCTGTGGACACAATTATGATGAATCAAATTTAATCATTAATACTAAAATTATAATGAAATAGACAATGTTTCATTGAATGAAACTACATTTTTTCTCTATTATTCTAAAACTTTATATAACAGATTATTCTGAAGTGAGAAATTTTCTGAATAATGTGCTATATTCTCACTTTAGAAATTTTCTGAACATTATTTTTTTAAATAAATAAATATTTGTAAATGAGAGATTAATTTTTCCTAATTTAATTATAATAATAATGTCTAAACAACAAACAATAAAAACTTAAAATGTTTTTAATACAATACATTGATACTTCTGAATATAACAAGATTTTGATATTTGTTTATTAATTTTTTATTGTTTTATTCTTGTTCTTATGTCTTTTTAGTATTATATTTTGGACAGAATATAACAATATATAGTCGACTCCGCATAAGTCGACACCCCAAGGAGAAGTGAAAATGTGTTGACTAAAGTGAAGTAGTTTTGTGGTTTTTTTTCCAACAATTAATAAAATGCAGTAGTGCGTTATACAGTAGTATAGGCTTACAATACATTGTGTCCTCCATTTACAATTACTCTGTAGATGAAGAATGAAAAATTCGTTGAGTGTTGTTTGTTTTGAGCACTTAACTGTCTCAACTTTCTTTTTCAACGATCACAAACGCCCTGAAAACATCATCTTCGCAATTGTCAATTGTTGGCAAGTAACGTCTAAGCATTCTTAATGTCTCTAGTGTGAGAAAATGCAAAATTGGATTCTGGTGTGACGTTGATGTAGATTGTATATTTTCTTTTTGTTTATCTGTTATTATTTTATACATAAAAATACATAAAATGTTAAGGCATTTTTATTAATATGTATATATATTAATAATATTAATGTATTATTATATTATTAAATATATAGTGGTGTCTCATATAATGTATTTAATCTGTTCCAGGTGCACGTCCGTTAAGTGAAACGTCTGTTATACGAAACGCATTTTCCCATAGAAATACATGTTAAAACATCTAATTCGTTCCGTAGCATAAAATAACCGTACTGTATCATAAAAAAATGAACACGGGGTGCGTTCTTTTATTCCTCCGCGTAAGCGACATCTGTTTAAAAATTTCCGCGGAATGCGTTCCTAAATTCCGGTGGGAGTGCACACCGTTGAACGGCAAAAGTGGCCGCTTGTAGCAGCAGTTTACGGTGGAAAGCAACATGGCGTCCTCCATGGCTCAGATAGTTTCGTTTCCGGGTCCATTATGTGGTTTTATGAATGAAAATTTAGAAATTGTGAAAGCGCAAGTTAGTGCACACGGTGATGTAAGTGTCTTTACGAATTTTTTTCGAATGATAGCCGCCATTCTAATTTTTTTCGTGGCTATTTTGAATGCTCTTTCAACAAATAATCCATTTTATGGTTAAATTTTACAATTGGGACCCTTCTTTTGCCTTTAAAAGCTCATATTTTAGAATTATAGATTCCTCCATCACGATACTATCGACAGTGCGGGCACTGCCATCTTTCTTTCTTTCACCGTCGTTCCTAAATGCCTACAAACAGCAGCGCACTCCCGTAGTAGCAGAGACGCAGAGTGACTGCTATTAAAGAACGCACCCATGGAGCAGTCACCAATTATGCCGGAAAGTCTGTTGTTCGCAGCCAGTCCGTTGCTCGAGTCACGTAACGGCCAAACAGAAAGTCCGTTGTTTGCAGCGTCCGTTATTCGAGGTGTACGTTATACAAGGCACCACTGTATTAATTATATATTAATAAATAAATCGACTCCCCCTCCTGAAAAAAAAAAAAATGAGTTTGCACCACACGTGCAGAGTGAATTCATTTTTTCAGGAGGGGGTGACGACTTATCCAAGTGTGGTACAGCAAAAGTATGTCGACTTATCCACTGGTGACGAGTTAAACGATGTCGAGTAAACCAGAGTTTTTTTTAACATTAATGCCTATGTAAGTCGGCCGGGACCACAGAAAACCGACTACTTAACCGATGGTGTCAAGTTATCCATGTGTCGACTGTATTTATTCAAGACCAAGTGAAAACTGAAAATATGGTAGAATATTGATTATCCAAAATCAACTTCAGAGAGTATTAATTCCAGAAATTACATAACAATAATTGTCGGCAATCTTCTGTAGAGCATTACTGAGCTATCTTGTTATCAATGCTACTGTTAGGTTTTTATTTATTATTATAATACAAAATAGAAAAGCATAAATGAATCACAGGCTTCTAATGCATCAAATGCTTCTTTGTGCTTAAGCATAGTGAAACTTTTGAAGCATTAAAAATAGCATTAATATAGAAATGCAATGCAAACTTTTTTCAACTCTCATGAAAATCAAGCACAACAGGAATTTATCAAAGTTAAAAAAAAAAAACTATAAAATGCAAAATAAGCAACTTCTTTCAAAAATTAATTGTAATAAATAATTTTTATACGAGTATTATTTTATACGAGTATTTTATTTAATATTAATTTTACTATTATATGTTTTAACTTTGATTTCAAAGTTTCATTAGTATGTTGTTGTTTGCAACAAATGTCTAATTTATTAAAAACAAATAGTAGTATGTTTTTTGTTATTTCTCACCATTCATATATATTAAATTTCTATGCCTTAACATTAAAAATGCACATGTGCAACATAATTTGACAACTTTTAACTACAATTCTATAAATACATAATTTAATAAATTCTCAATTTGTTCCTGTCAAATTTGACAACTAAAATTGAGAACTTCAAATAAAGTTATTTAAAAAAATAACATTTTAATATAAATATTTAAAATTTTACCTTTACTATCAACTTGATATTTATCATGAAATTCTTTCTTCATCCATTTTGGTGCAGCTTTAGTGAATTTTGGTTTACTAGCTGACGTAAAGTTACGGTTATAATTTTCTACACTTTCATCAATTTTCTTAAATTGCTTTTTATAACTTTCGTACGCATCACTTTTATCTTTTTTAAACTGATCAAATTTCATGTTCTGATTTCCATCTCTGAATGATTCTCTTCTATATTCTTTTTTCCACTTAGGTTGCCTTGAATCAAATCTGTTTTCTCTTGCTTTGTTTTCAGCATCATCAAGTAATTTTTCTAGCTTTTCTAATGACTGAAAAACAATATTATAAAAACTATAATTAATTAAACTTAACATAGCCTACATGGAAAAGTTGGTATTTAATTTCAAATCATTTATATCATTAATCAAGTATGACAAGTGAAAAAATTGTAAGATGTGATATACAAATATGGAATTGAATTAGTCATTTTTCACTATCAATAATCAGTCACTAGTACTTTCAGTTACATTCCTACCTCGTACATCAACAATCACATCAAGAAGCAAATCTTCATTCTCTGGCAAGACAACTGGGACCATGACACCATTGGTAGGCTCTCCTACATTTTCATCCCCAAGGTTTGACACTACTGCAATTCTTTGACACTTTTACTATAGTTACCCCCCTTACTCAGTTACTTACAGGACATGGCAACTTAAGCAATACTTGCATAGATTTAACCTTGGGGACAATCCACAATGCGATTGTGGTATTCAGGAGGACCAAACACCACTTCACTTAGTTTTTTGCTGCAATAGGTACAATCACATTAGAGATGGTTTAATCAGAGCTGCTATTCTTGAAGCATACAACTGGCCTTGCAACATGCACCAACTCATTCACATGCATACAATGTTCCATCATCTCCTCACATTCATATCCCTTAGTGGGGGTCTTGAGAGTACTCATTCCGGAGGCACGGATGGCAATTAGCTTTCCCTTGCTTTGTTTCAACTGTCGGTATATAGCTGCCTTTCAACTTTGTATTTTAATTCTTATTTTCCATCTTTTCAGTCTAAATTCGGTTAGTTTAAGTTAGTCCTAGTTGTAAGTTAGATTAGAAACTCTTAGCTTGGTTTCCAGATAGGTAAGGTTAAATTAGATTAGGGTTGTTATCGTCTGGTTAGGTTCGTCCTAGGTTATGGTAGGTTAGTTTAGTTAGTGAGTAAGTTAATGTTTAAAAAAAAAAAAAAAAAATTGGGGTCTTGCTGACTTGTCTTCTGTGTCGGTCCATTTGTCTTGTTTAGTTTGTCGTGTTCATTTGTTTTCACACTGTCTGTCCAGTCATTAATAGTATTAAGATTTGCACTTGTGTCCAGTTTTATTAGTATTACCTAAATGTAAGTCTTCCTACTAACAGCCACTTGGAATTAACTTCTACATTTAGCTATTCATGGCGGCAATCAATTATTGGTGTTCGCTACACTGATGTTTTTAGACCCATCGGGGGACTATGGCCTTGCAGTCTAAAGTCTGCATGCCAACATCAAATGTAGAGGGTACAGTAGCCGTACGTATGCCATTCAGAGGGATCCCACCTTTCTGTATTGTCTATCTCCTCTCCCTTACCCTCTTTTCCACCGGATAAACACCTTGTGTATGGTCAATGTCTTTCATAAACGTATGTATCAATAATCAGTACACATACCAATCCATTGCTTGTCACATTCAACGAGCAATTATTTATTGTGACATCATCACAATGCCAGGCTGGAATTTTTAATCATATTTTTAATTTAAAATATATGTTTTCCATCTCAAATTAGTACACCATACTTTTCCTGCCCCTGTACACCATACTTTTCCTTTAACAATAGAGTTGTGACAATCATCTATCTAACACTTTTCAGGGAAGAATTTTTGAATAGAAATAACATGACTTCTAGTTTGTATTGGAAGTTTGTATATAGTTAATTGGGGACTCCTGCTCCTAAGGTTTCCATATCTGTTCTTGGATTTCATCTATCTAACTTCGTTCTTGCGATTAAGGTAACACAGACAGACAGATGTACGACAGTGGGCATTTATAAGTTTACAATTTTTTCAAATTGCAGTTCAATAATGTATTAGTGTTTAATATAGACATTTTAAAAACTTGAAGTTTTAAATATAAAAATATATAAATAATAAAAGTTAAAATATAAACATCCTCTCTAGACCCGATATATTATAAAGCTAGACGCCAACCAAATGTCGAAATTCTATTGGGGTAGTTAAGGCTAATTACTAAATAAATTATGTAACTAATTTGATTCTAGAGGGAAGAGTTAGGTGCCATCTCGTATTAACATTAATAATTATAATCTTAATTAATTAATTTAAATGATTTAGAATCGCTGGGAGAAAAAAATCAGCCCAGAGCGGGACTGAAACCCACAATTCCTGCTTACCATGCAGATGCATTGCCAGTTATGCTAAGCAGTCTGCACAGTAAGCAGGAGTTGTGGGTTCCAGTCCCGCTCTGGGCTGATTTTTTCTCCCAGCGATTCTAAATTATTTAAATTAATTAATTAAAATTATAATTATTAATGTTAATACGAGATGGCACCTAATGCTTCCCTCTAGAGCCAAATTGGTTATGTAATTTATTTAGTAATTAGCCTTAACTACCCCAATAGAATTTCGGCATTTGGTTGGTGTCTAGTTTTAAAAGTTTAGAAACTATTCAATGGGGTCAGAAATTGAATTAGTTTAAAAATATAAAATACAAGAAAAACTCAACCTGTTCAGACTTTAGAGGTGATTAAAAACATTCAAACAACACTTAAATCAAGAATGGATAGTCTTAATAGTATTACTATTAAAATAAAAATTAAAGAACATTTTTCAATAATAAATAAATAAAAATATAAATAATAATATTTAAATAATGGCATTAATGTTGATGCATGTTGGAATAGATTTGTAAATTATAAATACACTGCATGTGAATTGAATTGTATTATTGCTGCAGAGGTTGAAGTGTCGTCACTTTGGCAAATTGCATTCGATAGATAACTTATAATTTCAGTCCAACTCAATTATAACGAGCATTAAGGGACCAGCAAGATTTCGTTGTTGTAATCATTACTCATTATATCCATGAAGAGCAGTGACATAACTAGGAGAATGGGTGGCTGCTATGGGTACAAACATGTCGGGTGCATCCTGTGGGCAGCAAAATTTGTAGCCTTGCCACTGATAACTAGTGAAATCTGTCTTTTCTAAATAAGTTGATTAAAAAATATATATATGTATATAATTACATTATACTGTATTTTTATTAATAGTTATATAAACTACAATATAATTAATATTTAACAATTTATTTTTTTTTGTAATTAAAGATAATACTAATTAATAATATGCCTGATTTCAGTTAGTATGTAGTTATGTTTGTACCCATAGCAGCCACCCATTCTCCTAGTTATGTCATTGCTCTTCATGGATATAATGAGTAATGATTACAACAACGAAATCTTGCTGGTCCCTTAATGCTCGTTATAATTGAGTTGGACTGAAATTATAAGTTATCTATCGAATGCAATTTGCCAAAGTGACAACACTTTTTATCTTCAAATCTTCAAATTGATGATTGCTTTATTTTTCAATAATGTCGATACTGTTGAATATGACAAAGAAAACTACAACTTTCTACACTCTTTGATGTTTATATTACAATGTTCTAACTCACAAATAATTTCTACTTTTTTGTAAACTGAGGGACATTTCGTTTTCCTAATAAACATCTTTCTTGTTCTAACTAGAGTTTATGGTAATTTTACTGTCATAGTGACAATTAGGTAAATTGGCAGAGTAGGGCCAGAAGTTAATCAAGAAAAAAGAGGATGGTCTCCAAAAAGAAAGTTAAGTAATAAATAGGCCTGTAAGGAGAGACTATCCATTTGCTTGATGTGATAATAAACGTTTCTTCTGCTTTTAGAATTATTGCAGAGATATTTGCATATACTGTGAAGGAGATCTGTCTCTAGATGCATATCATATGATAGCTAAATGTGTTAACTTTTCAAAATTACATGAAAGTACTTTTGGTGTTTGTACTATTTCTTTTGAAAGATTTCTAGACATAATTGGTAATTTACATAATTTTGAGTTATTTTTCATTATCCAAGAAGTTAAATTATTTTTTAAATAACTTTATGATTGTTTTTTCAGTTGTTCACTTGGATAGTTGGGCGCTTAATTTTCTTTTACTTGATATTTGAAATCATTTGGTTGTGTGCATAGGTGGTGTCATTTTTTCCCCTCTTTAAATGTGTGTTCGACCCTAAAGATCTTGGGAGACTATCCGTTTGCTTGATGTGACAATTAACTTTTCTTCTGCTTTTAGATGGGTGTAGTTATTTTATAAGTAATTTACTTTTTTTAATTTTTCCGGATAGTTCTCCCCATGATTTTGATTATTTTGATTTATGTTAATAATTTATTTAATCGATTATTTATTGTCAGTTTTGTGAATTCTGTATTTGTGTATTTATATTCTGTAATAATTCATTATAATATCATGGTGGTTTTTTACTGTTGTATATTGATCTCTGCAATTCATTTTTATAAGTTTGTATTCCCCGCATCACAGGTGAAACAAGTATGCATAAATAAATAAAAAAAATAAATAAATAGGCCTTTAATCAATGCAGGTCATAAAACTAAGTAACCCTTTCAATTTAATCTTTTCCAAGAATTTGGTGTCATATTTCTTAATACTTGAACAATTAAGAATGTGTTTGCACAGCTACCAAAAATTATCCTGGTATATCTCTGAAGCACCCTCAAACGTGAAAAAAATGCATGCAAATATGTACAAATTAAAATTGTTAGGGTGTTTTGCTTATTATAACCGTGAACTCGTTACAACTGAGTTCAACTGTATATGATGAAATGTAAGTTTAAATAATCCTTTCTTGATTTAAGTGTTGTTTGAATGTTTTTAATCACCTCTAAAATCAGAACAGGCTGAGAGTTTTTTCTTGTATTTCATATTAAGTTAATAAAAATATATTACTCATATATAAATATAGTATTGTGAGTTTCCTATATATATATATATATATATATATATATATATACTTAAGGGCACTGTATTAATATAAGTACTGTAACAAAGTTACAACTCTGTCAATTTATTTATTTTAAAATAAAGTGACATATTTAAAAAAATTTGATTAATTGTTTTAATATGTATATTTTTGAAAAATAAAAATTGTTATAGTTTAAAAATATGTATCCTTAATTACCCCCCATCTTTCAGCAGCAACTTCTTCCATACTTCTATTTTCTTCTTCAGCTTGTTCTTTGATCCTTTTGTAAGCTCTTCTTAACCAATTTAATCCTGCATCTCCAACAGTTTTTTCAGGCAAAACTCTTTCATTTGTACTTTCGTAAGAAGATTCAGAAGGAAGCCCAATTCCTCCATCTTTCCAATACGGATTTAATTCCCTTTCGTGTTGTCCTGGCTATGCAATAAAAAATATTTTTATTAAAATGCAAAATTTTCCAAGACAGTCTTTCTTCTTATATTTCTGAGAGCAAAAACACTTATTTTCGTAGAACAGATATTCTAAATTTAAGAAAATTATATTACAGCAATTTTGTTTTATCGTGTAAATTAAAATAAAAAAATTCTCATAGATATATTTTATAATGAAAATAAAATAAACAAATTCTCAAAATTAAAATGATTTCATTATATAACATTCCTTTGAACATCATAAATAATTCTTAATTCATTCTGGAACTATATTGACTACCATGAGCAATACGAAAGTCCCATAATCAGAAGAAAAAATATAAATAATAAAAACATTAATCTAAACAATAGCAATAAAATTAAACACATTAATACCATTGAAAATATTTTATAAAAGAATATTTTTAATAGTGTTTCTGATTTATTTTAGATTATATTAAAATGCAACAATGTTAAATAAAGTATATATGAAAACTTTATTTACTTTAGCATACATTCTCAAAATTAAAACCAATTATTCACCAATTCAATTTGCTTCACAATTAAGATAAGATATCTTTAACATCTATCTTAAAAACTATAACAATTAAATATCCAATACGTTGTATTAATGCTTTAAATTACTATTTGATATGAGTCATCCAGAAAATAAAGAACATTTGCCTGTAGCACTCTGTACTGGTGAACGACAATTGTCAGTTCAAGCTCCATTTAGTCTCTCGTGTGTTAGCTGAGTGTGCATAAAGTTTCGATAACAGCAGGCTTATTTTACTGTTTTGTCAAGGGTTAAAATATGTTCAAAGATTGAAAATCCCACCAAATGTGAAGTGCAAAGTGTTATTTGTTTTCTAAATGCAAAGAAAGTTTGTCCTATATAAATTCATAAGAAAATCGCGAAAATGTACATTAATCACATTATGAATAAAGCAAATTTAAGAGAGTAGTGTTTAATGTTTAATCAAGAAAGAACACACAACCACACATTGCTGCATCAACTCAAGCTGTGCTTCAGAAATTTGGCTGGGACATTTTTGATCACCCACCATACAGTCCCAACCTAACCCCCAGTGTCTCAAACATTTTGAAATGATGAGAAGGTGAATGAAGCTGTCACTAACTGGCTGAAGGAACTATGGAAGTCTATGATGAAAAAATCCAAGAATCACTGTTGTTTTACAACAAGTGCTTAAATCATTATGTGACTATGTAGAAAAATAACTGGTCTTGTACTAATTACTTAATAAAACTTTTTCCTATCATTAGCTTTTTTAACTTTTTTAATAGCCAAACATTCTTTATTTCTGGATGTCCTTTATATAAAAAGAATAATTCTGGTGTCAGTCACAATTCCTTGTTACCTATTTATATTTAAATTATAAGTATGCTTGAAGAAAGTATCTACATATTGACTTCTACAACTAATCTGTAAATTTACTTTGAATTAGATTTTAAAAATTATAATAAACTTAGAAATTATTACTGACATCCAAGTATGATTTACTGCTAATAATTAAGCATACTTAAAATATTAAAGTAAAAGAACTGTAATAGTAAATAATTTAAATTATTATTACTACAAGTATACTGCTTATTCCCTTGTTCTTGTTAATAAGATGAAAAAGTATTAATTCATATTTTATAAATACTCCAAAATATTTTTAGACTATAGAAATGTTATGAAATGAAATTAAATATACGTAAATTATCTTTGCTTATATTTTATGTTAAACAAAACAATTGTTAACTTAATAATAATTTTGAATTTTAATGTTTTTACTAAATTATAGATCATTGTTGTATATAAATAGATATAAATTTATGCAATAGATGATATGAAATAATAACTGTTAAGTAATTGAATAAACATAATGTCTTCCAAAACAAATGCTACCATTTTAAATTACTGTAGTTACTTGAACAGATTTCAAATGTTTTAATGCACATTACAATGTTCTCAGATAATCATTAATATAATAACAATAATTTAAAATGGTAATATACTTTTTGGAAGACCCTTCATTTCTTTATATGATAAAAGAATTTACATATATAACATACTTTAAAATTTTTAAAAAAATTTAATGTTTCAATTGCTCAAATTTATTCTATGCCAGTACAAAAATAAATAGTAATAAATAAATTGGAATTTAATTAAATTTATAAAGTTTGTTACTACCTTATCAATTGTTGAAAGAGACTGAGGTTTATTTTCTTTTTTATTTCTTCTTTTAAGTTCTTTACTGCTTACAGTTGGAATAAATGCTGTTATGTTCATCCACTCATCTCTCTAAAATTCAGATATAATTAATTAATAACTAAACTAGAAATAATTATAATATGCAAATTCCTTAGATACAAAAATAAACAAAAACAGACATAGATAATTTATATTTTATCAGTTAGAAAAATCATCATCATACAAATGCATCGAAAATTATTGATTTACCTTTTCATTTGTAGCTGTAGAAGCTTCTACCCATTCTTGTTCAGATTCACTTTCCTGAAATTATTATTATTAAACTATATATATATAGTTTTATTTTAATATTACTTAATTTAAAGATCTAAACTATATTCATTAATATTTCTAAATAAAATCAAACAAATTAAAATAATGTTTTATAATTAATAATTATGTGAAAGTTCGAACCCACCGGAACTTCGAACTTTCGAAAGTTCGAACCCACCGGAATTAAGCCGGTAATGATACATCCTTTTCCGCGCGTGTAGAAGGAAAAGGGATATGAGTCAAAGGGAAAAAAAAATGAATCAGAAGGAACAACCGACGAAAGGTGCAAATTGGTGAAGCTGAACAACGTGACCACCTCAATAAAAGGGCGACGAGAGCGGAAAAAGGGGGTCGGTTACATAGAGTCCGTCCGATCGACCCCAGGTCGGTTACGTAGTGTTGATTAGACAGAGCGTGAGCGTCCCGAGTCCCGAAGGAACCCGCCCGAACAAAAGGCATACCTTGCCGATGATACCTTGACCTAGAGGAAGGACTGACCCGGATCACGAGGTATGACCCCATTTCCTGTGAACTCTCCCTCCGTGAATCCGAACTCAGGCGACAGACGCTCGCCGTTTTTGTAATTGTCATGTTAGCTTTAATAAATCATTGTTGTTGTTATTATCCGTTGTAGTGTCCTTTATTCGAATATTATCATCCGCCGCTCTACCGTCGACCCCATTCACTTCCTCCACTCGCATAAAAACGTGTAACGCGTAACTCATCCGAACCGCCATCTTGACGTGGGCAGGTCTCACGGACCTGTTAGCCGACAAAAAGGAGGAACGAGACTTTGGCCGCCTCCCGGCACCCACAATTAGAAGCTAAAAATGAACGATGTTTACAACTTGTTTAAAGTCATTCTGGATTCATACGAAATATTATTTTTCTTCTTGTGTATATATATATATATACTGTATATGAGAGTTAATCAGAAAGTAATTTTACAAGGTTTACAGTTTAAAAGCCAAAGCTCTGTTGGCTGTAACTGCAATATAGATATGCAACACAATTGGCAACACAAACAGAATGATACGTAAGTGCAGGATAGTTGTGATATAGCATTTCCAAATTACAACAAGGTTCAAATACAGTCTGATGAAGAAATCCAGGAAGTTATTTGATTTTTTGGTAAAAAGTTCCACTTGCTGAAAGAGGTTACTAGGAGAAAACTCCTTAGTCAAAGCACTATTCTCAGAAATAATTATAAATTATAAATATATTATTCTGCTCTATGGCAACATGATGTTTACTGCAGTGTTTCAATGAGAAGTTCATCATTATCCTCTCCATACAGGCCATACATGACTCCATCTGACTTTCATGTTTTCCTGCATTTGAAATACATGCTAATGAATACATGACTGCATAACTGAAAACCACTGTTGCCAGGTGGCTGCAGCAACGGGGACAGAAATTTTTTGAGGGCAAAATGAACAAGCTTGTTATATGTTACAATAAATAACAGAACAATTGGGATTTTCTTTAGAGAAAAATATATTGCTTGAAGATATATTCCATGTTTACTATAATAAAAGTATTTGCTTGTGTTATTGATTTTGTAATGTTACTTTTTGGTCAGACTACTTACCATCACAAAAGTCAGTCAGCTCAATTAGACAGATTACTGTACAGATTAGCTAACTCACAATGGTGTCTTTCGGCAGACTCAACAGTTCCAGAGCTGTTGAGTATTTCTCTGCTGAATGCCACTACAATAGTGTTATTTCAGAACATGTTTGGCATTTTGATGTCATGTTTAGTAGCATATTTCATTTATGCTACCTATCACTAGCTGAAACTGACCAATGATGGCTGTTTCCTGTTCCAACACATATGTCACTCATTGTTCAGATATAACAACATAACAGCTACCAATCGAAACATCATTACACAGCTACAACTGTTGACTTTGCAGAACACAGCCAATGAAAGTGACCAATATAAGTGAGAAGTGGGGAACAACATCCTGATCTGTAACATACATGGAAAAAAGTCACAAGCTAGCTACCTCAGATTCAAAGCTGAATCCTTCCAACATGGTACAATAATACTGGGCAACTTAAATCAAATTAATAATGTAAAAAAAATCCAGCAACAAGTCCCAGCAATGAAGTTAAAAATGTGCATGGTACCTTCTGTTATGAGATTCTATTTTAAAAAGTTTTTATATTATTAATTATTATAAAATGGCAAAAAACTTAATTTTGAGAGTGGAGATGAGGTATATAAAAAATTGTAAATGTTAATTACAAATAAAATCATCATTAAGCCCAACCCCTCTCCATATATGACAAATGACACTCCTTATCTCCCCACCCGATCTTTAACCACAGAAATTTAAAAACATCAATGCCCCTAATACACAAATTTCCTTGCAAAATTTTAGAAATTTCTTACAAGAGGCACAGGAGCTTCAAAATAAACAAAACTGTGTTCCCCACACACAAACACCTCAAATCTTTTTGCATTTCTTGACATTTCAAGGTCCCGAGTCCAAAAATGTAAAACTCTCGGGGAGTAGTTTTTTTTGACCGATTGCCATGCTTTCTGTTATATATAAAAGCTGGAAAAGTAATTACTTATAGTATATTTATAATTATCTGAAAGAAAAACTAAAAAAAATCTATTAATATTTTTTATATACTAAAACCAACAACTTTTATAGCAGTTTTGTTTAGCTGATTCTAAATTTCATATGATAAACATTCTATCATGTGAATTATACTATCAATTACAAAAATCACATACTGTATTTTACAAACTATAAGACGCTATGGACTATAAGACGCACCTGAATTTTGGAGGCAATTTTTCGAAGAAAAAAGTGCATCTTATAGTTCGTAAAATACGGTAGCTGCATATATCTATTTTCTTCAATTTTAAATATAAAGTTTTTAAAACTTTCGTTAAAATTTCTTCATTATTCTCATGTTTTTAATGTAATACAGAAAATAAATGAACTATTCATATTACAACATTTCTAGTATATTATTAAGAAGTGAATGATAAATAAATTCTTATTGTCATATTGACACAAGAAGAATACTATCTACTGATATCATTAATGAAATTATTAAATTAGCACAGAATATATATACTTAATTATAAAAAATTTTGTGAATAGATTACTGTATGCACTCTAGTAGACTCACTGGTTTAAACTACACAAGCTTGACTAAACCTGTGGGTCTACCGGACTTAAAATCCACAATTCTTAAATAAATCCACATTGTCTATGAATTACTGTAAACAACCTATTGCAAATTTAAACTGTGTAAATTATTGAGTCATATTTGTTGTCATCTGTTACTTTTCAATAATTATTTTTTTGTTTTATTTACTAATACCTGTGGTCGTTCACACTAACGCATACAAAATAAACCCATGGATTCAAATAGCCTCACAAGCTTGAATAAATTACACCCAAATGGACTAAATAATATAAATATATAGACTCATAATTATCCAAAGGCATATACGTGGTACGATCCAAAAGTTCGGGGAATGCAGTAATCTACGACAACAAAAGCATGTATTTGAAGTTACAGCGTATGAAATGGATTCTACCAAACCACCTCTACGTGTTCAGGTTAATTTCACCCATGTCATGTGATTAAATCGCGAGTGTTGCTGTTTTTCTCCGGAGATAGTTACCTTTGTCCTGCGACGTAATCAAAGTGGAGTTTCAAGAACAACCTCCAACATTTCGACTTCACCGTGACCTTTCACCGTAGAATCACCGTACACCTTTCTTAGCAATTTTAAAATCTCCGTAGGTGTTTATACCTAAACGCTGACAAAATTTAATGTTGGAGGTTGTTCTTGAAACTCCACTTTGATTACGTCGCAGGACAAAGGTAACTATCTCCGGAAAAAAACAGCAGCACTCGCGGTTTAATCACATGACATGGGTGAAATTAACCTGAACATGTAGAGGTGGTTTGGTAGAATCCATTTCATACACTGTAACTTCAAATACATGCTTTTGTTGTCGTAGATTACTACATTCCCCAAACTTTTGGATCGTACCACGTATTATGCATATGACAACTGATTATTTTAATAACAGTAATCAGTAAATAAACTAATACAGTAAAATACAGTAATATAATTAATCATCAATAGAGGTTTTTAAAGCTCCACAAAGCAAACAATTAAAAAAAAAATCAAAACATTTTATAATTTTTACATACATTCTGACAAATCCTACAGAAATATTTTAAATTTTGTTTAAACTAATTAATTTTTTGAGTAATATTTTTCGAAGATAAAGCCTAACTTACGTTAATTACATTTAAAATGTTTTCTATTATTTCGACCTCCGACTGAACACGATTAAATCATTTAATCAATGGTTTCGACAAAAAGATTAAGCATCAATTTTTTTTATTTCTTCTGAATATTTATGAATTATTTCTATCATTAATGAATTATTTATCAATGAAATTTTAGTAAACTATTGACCCATAGACACTCATTAATTAGAACCATCACCACATTACATTTAAACATGAAAAGGATTTTAATAAAAAAAGGCTATTAAAGTGAAATTAATACTTACAGATTCTGATGATGTATTTTGTTTGCGTTTATCTTTCTTAGGATGTTTAGATTTATTTTTGTGTTTTCTTTTTTCGTCCTATAAAATTTTTAATTAAGCTTTAATTCAAAAAGTAATACAATTAATTCGTTTAATTATTCTGAAATTAATTGGACTTTTAAGAGAATATAGAAATTACAATGATATATTTTATTAAACTTTTTACTAGTTCATAATATACAAGAATTAAATTGAAAAGTGTCAACTTTTGTACGCATTTACATCAACAAAAATATTAATGATTCGTTCTTTTAATTAACCGAGATTAATTTTCATATTTGACTGCAAGTAATTAAATATGTACAAAGAAAAATAACATCTGATCTTGTGGTTTAATAGAATAAAACATTATGCAAAATGTCTAGACAAAAATACAGGGTGTTTCCCTCAAACATCCCTAGTTTTGTGGATTAGTTTTTGGGAAAAGAAACATGAGTATATTACTGTAGACAATGGTAATAGAAAGTGCATCAGAAAAAGTTAGTTACCATGTTAAATCAGTGCAATTCCACATGTGCTGCTGACATGGCAAGTACGTTAGGATGTAGCATGCATCCTAATGTAGTCAGCATGCTAGAAGTCACACTGTTAATGGCATCCATGATTCTTGTACGCAGGGCTCTTATGTCTGATACTTTTGTATCATACACACAATCCTTGACATGCCCACAAAGAAAAATGTTCAAAGAGATAATATCAGGTAATTGGGCAGACCAAGAAATGGGCCCTAGGATCTGGATCTAGTTAAGATTGCCACCATGCAGCAACAGCATCCCTTTCAAGTGTAGGCACATGAAACTTGGAGTATTACTAACATTCCAAATTGCATTCAAATGTCTTGTTACCTACCTTTAGGAAGTGCCATAAATGAAAATGACAACTCCATAATGACATTTTGTGTTCTGCAGTTTGCAAAGTCAGAATCACTCATTGTTGTGCAAAATGGGTAATCTGCAGGAGCTGTAGAATTGTGGCTGCTCTAGGAGTGTCAATGGATATGCTGTAGTGAGCATAGAAAAAATTTGAGTATCAGTTGGATGTGTGTCCTGTGACATGAGGTGCACACAGTGAGAAATTTAATGGGTAAATTGTAATGGAGAAATGTGAAATTTGAATAGTTTTCCAATGTTTTAATGTACATTCTCAGATAGTAATTAACATAATTACAATAATTCAAAATGGTGGCATTCTTTTCCTATATTAGTCTGTTTATTATATTCAACACATAACAATAATAATTGAGGCAGAGTATTAGCGAAGCCTCTTCTATGTGGCTTACAAATTGTGTTCGTTCTCAAAATCTGTTCAATCAATTTTGATTAAACTTTGCCATTTTCCATTAATTGTGACGCATATTATACAGTACATAAAATAATATTGAAGGGGATCGAAGAAAAAAATTTTCTTAAAAAGGACTCAATACATGAAAAAGGTTGGGAATCCTTGTAATAAAGTAACAATGTCCATGCTCTCTGATACACTGTGCATGCTTAAAAACCTTAGGTCTAGGATTAAAAATAAAAACAGCATTGCATATGCCAATTTATCCAATGAAAAATAGACATGAAAAATGAACAAAACACAAGAACAAAACAATCAATGGCGATTGCTTTGTGTTTGGATCGTCTCTCTGTGTTGGCAAATGCACGGATCATCTCTCCATACCCAGCCAATGCAAGGATTATGTTTCCCATGACCACTTTTCCCGAGATCGGCAAGTACAAGGACCATTTCTCCCACATTCATTCATCAGGTACAAGGATCACCTCTTCTGTGCCTAACAAGTACAGGATCACTTCTTTCTTTCCAGCTCTGCCTCAATTCAATCATAATATAACAAAGTTGCACAATGTCCTAGATTTTAATATATATATATATATTTATAATCATAATTTCCAAATAAAAGATTCATAATGGTAATATCGAAAAATACTACCATTAAGTAAAAACAACATTCAATCATCAGCAATGTAACTACAAAAATAGTCTAAATTTCGAATTTAGAAGGCAAAAACAAACACAAAGAACAAATTAATCATTAAACAAAAAGATTTTGATGAAAAACAGTTTACTATTAAAACAGTCTTTGATTACCTAAAAACAAATTAAAAATTCAACTTAATAAATTCAGAATGTTTTTGTATTTTTTTAATACATTTTTATTTTTTGTATGCAATTTATGTTAAATAATTATATAATGTAATTAAACAAACTATGAAAAAATAAAAAGTTATAAAAATGTAATATTTTTATTTCATATCAATAGGCCAAGACGTATAAAAAGGATTGGATTGGATTAAATTGGATTGATGGCAAAAGGAAATGCAATGCATAGATTATCTGACAAAAAAATATGCCTCTCAGGAGAAACTTTCTATGGGAAATTGTCTCTTATTTAGGTGTTAAACGTGTGAAAAAAACCAGGAAACTAGCCAGTTATTTAGCTGATGACAAATTAATCATCAGGAAAAATAGCTGATTCTTTTATTAAAAAATAACAACAGAATAAATGATAACCGAAACAAAAACTAACATTTTTATTACAGTTTTTAATTTCCTTTTAATTTCACTCGTATTAAAGAACACGAAGCTGCCATTAGGCTGAAATATAAAGATTCTCCTTGATACGAATATATTGAAAATAACAAATGTAAAATTGATGAAACAAGTATTAAAACATTATTAAAAGAAGAATTAAAGAACATTGTATGAGCATAAAAAATAAAAATTTACTTAATCAAAACACAGGATGTAAATTAGATAACTGTTGGAATGATATCATACCTATGTCATACCTGAAATGAATACATGAAATCTGCAGCAAAAGTGTGAACTTGTCATAAGTTCGGTCAAGAAAAATAACTTTGAGAAATCAGATAGACATTATAGAGTTTGTATGGTTAAAATGGTTTATTTTAGAATTTTATAAGGTATATTTGTAATTTTTATTTTAAATTATTGTAGCAATCATTTTTACCACGTATATATTGCGGTGTTCTGGGGTATCTGTTGTAATGTAAGAGAGCTGTTGTTTCTCTAAGACTATTGCTATAAACTTCTTGTATGTTTATACTATTATTTAAGTCTCACCTTGATTGTACTAAAATAATTTGTAATTTTATTATTTTAGAACTGAAAAGGGCTTAATTTTGATAGAAAGCAAAATGCATTTTGATAACTTATAAAACAGAATATTGTTAAATAAAAACATTTTTTATTGTCTCCAATTTGTTTTTATTGTCTTCGGATAGACAGTGGCAATTGGCGGATATTATGAGAAGATTGTCATATTAAATACATGTAAACTAATTTAAAATATTTATTAGCTACCCTGTAAATATAAGGCAACTTTATTATTTGTCTTATTCTATTTTTGGTAATATTCTTTTATACATTGCTGATTTGCATATTACACATTTTTAAATAAGATTTTGTTTAACTGCTGTCTCTACTAATTTATGTCAAAAATCCAAAATAATAGGGGTATTTATTATCTGGCTTTCAGAAAGATTTTTACAGCTTTCTTAAAAGTCAGGAAAACATTGTCTCTCTTGACCTTGACTTCATTAGTACTGGTTCAGTGGCAAAAGCCATGTATTTTTAAACTTACAGAAATGGTACATAATAATTCTCTTAAAAGACAATTATGTTGACCTTTAAAATGTGCAGTGAAAATAAAATTAGAATTGCAACATTTGTAGTTGATAATACTGAAAAGTTTTAGGTTGTTACTGTCCTGAAATTGTCCTCTCCATATGCATGATCATGATTCATATCTTTTGTATAATTCAGCTAAAAGCAAAAAAAAGCCTCATGGCAAATATCCTTAATTTTTGATTTCAAACGAAGTTCTAGTTGAGAAATGTTGAGATAGCAGTTAAGTTTTAACACAATTTAATCCCCAAAATTCAAAATAACTGAAACAAACTGAAAAATAAATAATGTAAATAACTATAAATCAAAAACTCTCTTTTGCTATCTCACATGGACATAAGCAATAGAAGTTTATTTTGAAAGTAGTGTATTGTAAGTGTTTCTACATGTTGCATGATAAAACCTGAGCCAGCAATGATTTATTTTTGATTCTACTGTGCCAGACTGGCTCTAGATTTTTTGCCACTCCCATATACTTAAAAATTGGCACATAAATAATAAAGCTCATTTATATATTTTAAATACTAAATACAATTTTTTAAAATTCAGATCTTTTAATTTTACAAGCAATTGTAATTTCTAAAGTGATGCCTCTGACAAACCCTAAGCATATCCTTGCTTTGCTTGTGCCTGGATATTACATATTTATATAATTCTAATTTAGCAAGCAATTCTGTGAAAGCATAAAGGAAGTTGTTACCATCATTTTTATCATTACATCAAAATATATTATTTTAAATCTATGTTAAAGTTTCAAAAATTCTTTTATTTTGTAATGAATATTTAACACAAAATAGGAAAAGTAAATATTTAGGCTATACACATACAAAAGATTATTTGGTTTATATATCAGAAATATAACAAATATGTATAGAAGATAATAAGTCTTAGAAAATGATTCAAATTGGGGATACTATAGATTACCACCTATGGAATTTCGGGTCTATGAGTATATATCTGAACTCAGAAGATCGAGACGAGTTCAACGGTACCCTACTTTTGGACCGGAGACGAAAAATAATAAAGTTATCATACTTTTTTCCTGCAATCGCACGATGATAGGGAGTCACGTTACTCTCTCCGCTAAGTCAGCCTCGCTATCACAATCGGGAGTCGCGTCGCTTGCCGTTAAAATTGCCTTTAGTAGACATTTCCCCCTTATTTTTATACTTTGTTCAAGAACTACCGTGAATCAATAACTAGTGACGTTTAGCACATGGCGGCCTGCCGGTGGCTCTCCTCCGGGAGGTCAGTCGGGAGCACCAACAGTGGGAACGGCCGCCATGTTCGCTGCCATAAGTAACATTAACCGAAATGGCGATTGCGCGATGATCGGAAGTCACGTAGCTCTCTCTGCTCTCGTATCGCATGTTTAACCCTCCTGGAGACGACCGTAGTCCGACGTCATGGTTTGCAGACTTTATCGCAAGATGGCAGTACTAGCAACTATGGTGCCGTCTTCATAAGAGCATTAAAAAAGTATGGTAGCTTAAAAAGTATGATAACTTTTTTATTTTTCGTCTCCGGTCCAAAAATAGGGTACCGTTGAACTCGTCTCAGTCCCGAGTTCAAATATATAATCAAAGTCCTGAAATTCCATAGGTGGTAATCTATAGTACACCCTTCAAATTCAATGATTCAAAGCTTTATTCAATGTCAAAACTAATTATTAAACTGTTATATAAATATGAAAACAACTTCCAATAAACTACATGCAGTGTAAGTGAATATAAATATTTGTACATAGAAGCCCAGGATTATTTTGACTAATTTTATTAATGAAAATTAAGACTATACAAACAAAGTTTGAGTCCTTTTTTGCCTACTTTTATCATTTTATTCCAGTCCAGGAACCACAAAAACAGCCGGTGACTTGAAGTAAAGCTGCTATTATTTATATAACTTATTAATTATGTAAATAATTCTAGGCTGCCCGAAAATCCACCAGAGGACTCTCAGCTTAAATATGATTATATAACATGAATGCTGTCGTGAAGAATTTTAACAGTTTTTAATGTTTGTAGACGTCGTAGCCTACAAAAAAGGGTCGACATCGAGATCATTTTTAATCGTGTGTAAGTTTTTTGATTGTATTTGTTATTCTTAGAAGTTTTACTTCAAGTCACCGGCTGTTTTTGTGGTTCCTGGACTGGAATAAAAAGGATAAAATCAGGCAAAAAAAGGACTCAAACTTTGTTTGTATAGTCTTAATTTTCATTAATGAAATTAGACAAATATTTGCGTTGCTAGAGGATATAAAGATTTTACAGAAAATCTGAATATATTATTTTTAAACAGAACTAAGAGTTTAATTAAAAGGCATGAAGTTTGAATATCTACTGTAAATTTATTTAACAGAAGTTACTTTATTGTTTTGCATCATTCAAACTACATATCTACTAATTAAATACATTTAACAATGAATATTAACTACAGTTAAATCTCAATATAATGTCCTCCTTAATAGCACTATCATTGTAAATTGTCAATGAATACTCCTGAACAGATTTTCATTAATTGTTCAGTATTTTCAAAGTACTAAATGTGCAATTTTTCATTATAAACGACATTGTTTTTACCAAATAACAGCTTTCAAACTTCAAACTTGTGTATACATCTCATTATTATATATAATTCTTATTGTTTAAAGTGATTTAACTTGGTACCAGATTGACAGAACTTATTCGAGTAAAAAGCAGTAACCGAAACCCCAAAAACTAGCAGAAAAAAGTGTTTTTATGCTTTAGTGACGTAACTAAATTTTGAAAAATTACATATTAGCTTGAAAGATAAGAAAAATTAATCCGTTAGAAAAAGAAAAATCAGTCGGATAAAACAATTAGTTGAATAGGAATAAAAGGTCGAAATTCCAACAAAAACTTTGGAAGCAGAAATTATATCAAAATGGCATTTTTCAGTCACGTCCCCGACGTTCTTGGCAGGTGATACAATTATCAAAAGAAAGCGTATATTAAACTTGCCAGATTAACAAAGACATTACACATTCAAATTATTGCTTTCAGTCTGGCAATTTATTTATCAGAAGTTGGTAGAAGTTAATTTTAGGTAATTGATTATAATATAATGTTAATTAAGTGTAATTGTACAGGCATCAATGTTAAATATAATTTCTGGGTAGTTGTTACTTCTAGGTAATTTGTACACTTGCAAATTACCTAAAAGTAGCTCCTACCCAGAAATTTGAAGTGTAATTGAATGAAATTGAATATAAATAAACAGAAATATGTTTCAAATTAATTTAAATCCAACAATGTACAATTTATAAGTAGGCCTTCCATTAACACAAGGTTTTAAATTAAATCAGCCCTACACAAAGAAAAAAAAATAAGCATATTATACCTTATCGCCTAAACGATCCTTCCCCATGTTTATTATAGACAAAAACAAAAAAAAATTCAATTAATTTCAAACAACACGCACGCCACGTGGCCGAAACAAACATGGAAATGACGTCACACAGGCCCGTAACGACGTCACAAGCGATTCTCGTCACCAGTCAACTCAAAAACCTAGGTTAGAGGGTTTCACATTGACCTCGATCGCGACGTAAAAAGGAAAAAATAAAATTAAAAAAAAATAATAATAATAAAGAAAACATCCCCAAATCACTGTCTATATTATATAACAATTAAATAAGCCGGTAGATTTTGATGAAATCGACATTTTTTGTTCAGACCACGCCGTAATGGTTAGGCTACAACGACATCCAGATCCGAGCAAACGATTAGAATCGACAACGGACAAGATGGTGTCCACTCGAGGAGTCAAATTTAAATTTTCCGAAGGCGAAAAGGTCCTGTGCTACGAGCCGGATCCGACAAAAGCTAAAGTATTATACGAATCTAAGGTAAGATGTCGTCATAGAACTTAATTTTATACGCCCTTAACTCCGATTACGCAATTTGCGGGGCCTGCAAGCAATTTTACAATTGAAATCTACATCGGTTTCGTGTGTTTCGGGTCCCGTGTGACGTCTTCTTTTTAATTGTGACGTCGAGATACGACGATTTTCGGCGTTATTTCGGGGTACCGATGATAATTCGGTAGGGCCCCGTAACGCCGGTATTGATTTATTGAGATATTTCTGTCGTTTTTCACCCTTAAACTTATTTCTATGCCTTTTTTTCGGTCGAATTTGAGTATTTTATGGCTTTGTTTACTTACTTTAGCATTTTTTTTTTTCAGGTAATAGAAACATGTGAGTTGATTCTTTAGATTCTTAGAGTGATGAGTTTGTTTGTATGTATGTATGTATGTATGTATATGGTTGCGAGCTATACACTGAACGCACATTGGAAATGTATGATGATTTCGTGTGGTTTGTGTTAATTCCGGCGACAGATACCATGATTTCTGGCGTTATTTCCAGGCATAGATGCTAAATCAGTGGTTCTTAACCTTGCTGGAGGTACCGAACCCCATCAGTTTCATATGAGCATTCACTGAACCTCTTTTAATTGGAAAAATAAAATATAATTTTTCAAATTCAAAACATACGTATATATTTTATTGGTCCACAAAATAAACAAAACCATTATAGAACAAAACATTACGAACAAAGAACAAAACATTAAGAACAAAGAACAAAATTTAAAATCAGTGTGACTGCTGCTGTTGCCTTTTATACACCAGTTTGGAAATGCAAGGCTTTACCTTGGAAAGTGCCACTCGCATGTCATTTTCACAACTAAGTCTGTTCCTTTTCTTCGTTTTAATGTCCAGCATCCTCGAAAAGGATTGCTCGTAAAGATATGTTGTCACAAACGGTATCAAAATCTCCAGAGCTTTCTTTGCAATAGCAGAGTACGTTACTATTTGGTGGCACCAAAACGATGAGAGCGTTGTTGTTTTGAAGAGTTGCTGTTGAACCTAGCTCTGCTGAATTTCAATGATTTCATCCAGGTATGTATTATTGACATCTGTTTTCTCAACATCAAACGTAAATGGCTGCCTCACCCATGCTGGATATAACTCTCTTGAAGGGAAGTACCCTTCAAGAGACTTTGCAAGCTCGTCTAAGTGCATGGAAATTGCGTGCTTCAGTTTCCCTGATACAGAAATATCTCCGATTCCAGGCACATCATAATTCTTATTTACACATTTGTCTAGCAGGGTAAAGTTTGCAAAGTTACCGTTTTCTATTCGTCGTTTCCACAACGGTAGCTTTTTTTGAAACGCCTTCAGGGCTTCTTCCGCTTCGATGATGTTGACACCACCGCCCTGCATCTGTTGATTCAGATGATTGAGAGCTGCGAAGACATCAGCCATGTACGCAAACATGAGAATAAATTCAGAATTTTTGAAGCAATCTGCATGACCATGTTGGTGCTCTTGCAAAAACAGGGCTAATTCCTCACGTAGGGCAAAAACACGATTCAGAACCTGTCCCCGGGATAACCACCGAACATTTGAATGGTACAGAAGTACCTCAAATTCAGACCCCATTTCTTTACACAACTCCTTGAAGATGCGGTGCCTCAGAGCACTATTTCTCACATAGTTCACTCATTCCACTACAATTTTTAAGACTTCTGCCAGTTTTGGAGGCATGGTTTTTGTTGCCAACGCACGCCTGTGTAGAATACAATGTGTAACAATGATGTGTGATGCATCGGCTTTCACTAGCGCACCAAAACCAGACTTTCTTCCCAGCATGGTTGGAGCTCCGTCCGAACAAACTGCAGAAACCATATCCCACGAAAGATTATTTTCTTTGAAGAAGTCATCCACAAGTTTCTGTACATCGGCTGCCTTAGTTGTTGTTGTAAGAGGCTTACATAATAAAAAATCTTCCTTTATAACGTCGTCTTTCACATAGCGCACAAATACTGCAAGCTGACTTAGACTGGAAACGTCTGTAGTTTCGTCGAGTTGAAGGCTAAATTTTGCCGGGCTTGAAATCAGATCTGCAACTACTTGGGCCAAGATATCTTTGCTCATGTCGTCTATTCTGTCACTGATGGTGTCATTTGAAAGAGGAATTTGGGATAACTTAACTTCAGCCGCTTTTCCCAGCATGATATTCGCCATCTTCAACACGGCTGGTTTTATGAGTTTTTCACCAATATTGTGTGGTTTGCCCTGCTTTGCGATAAGGTAAGCGACTTCGTACGATGCTGTAAGGATCGGTTTATCGATGGGTACAAATCCGAGGACAGGCAGACTACCCTTTTCATAAAATCTGGCCCTCTTCACCTTGAATTCAGCGAGTGTTGTATTTTTGTAATTTCCATGAAGATTAAAGAAGTGTTCTCTTAGTTTTGCCGGTGCTAGACTAGAATTGCTCAACTTGGCATCGCAAATCATGCAACAAGGACGCTGACTCCCATCACGTTCCGTTATACATGTGGATCCATATTGTACATATTCGTCCGACCACTTTCTTTTTTTGCTCGACATAGTATGAAGGGATTAAAATATTAAAAAAGAAATCACACGACGTACAATCACGACAGTCACAATTTGAATACTGGGCGCACCAAATTTCCTGCAGCATAGAAAGGCCAAGCGATGTTGCGTGATCACCTGCAGCCAATGATAGCCGAGTGGGGTGTTTCATCACGAACGTATGAGTCGGGTGTGTGCTTGACCGTCTTGCAGGTCGTTTATACGTGTATTCGATTGGGACCTCTTCACTTCGTTTCAGTTAGAGAGTAAGAGAAGTTAGTTTCCCAATAGAACACACGTTATGTAGCATTAGTTTTCGAAACCAATACGGTTTCTACGTCACGACGTCAGGTGGTTGACCTCCGCCGAACCCAGGTTAAGAACCACTGTGCTAAATGGATCCGGCTCCATAATCCGAGTATTGATTTTATGGATTTATTTTCGATATTGGCATTGTCGATTGTGATGTTTCTGTAATTTTTGCCCCCTTTGCTTCATTTTTACGGAAATTCTAATGTTTAAACTAATTTCTGAGCATATTTTAAAGTCAAATTTAAATGTTTTACAGTTTTGTTCACTTATTTAATTTTTTTTTTTTGGGGTAATGGAAACGTTGATTCGTGTGTGAGTCGAATCTTTAGATTCTTAGAGCGTTGGGTTTGTATGCAAGTAGAAGTTATATGCAGCATTTATGTTGGAAATTTGTAGTGATTTCGTTTGTTAAGGTTCTGTGACGATTTGTGTTAATTATGATCGTAAATACGATGATTTTCAATGTTATTTCGAGTGTAAATGGTATATAGACTGGACTCTGTAACGCGAGTATTGATTTTATGGATTTATTTTGATATTGTCGTTATAAATTGCAATATTAATCTCTTTTGCTTTCTTTTTATGGTCATTTTGGTGCTTAAACTAATTTATGAGTTACTTCCTTCAATTAAATTTAAATATTTTATGGTTTTATTTATTTAGTAGTTTTTTTGGGGCAATAAACACGATTCGAATCTTTAGATTCTTAGACTGAAGTGGTTGTATAAATGTATGTATGCAAGTAGTAGCTGAACAATGCATTTATATTGACAATGTACATAATTTAATTTGGTAAGAGTCTATAAGAGAGTTCACATTTATCATCAGAATTATAATATAATCATTTTTAACAGTATTTTGTGAAGCTGGATGAACTGCTGAATTATTAAGCTATAATAAGGCTGCTAAGTTAATAATTAGATACAAAGTAATTTGTCTATAGATAGGCCTTATTATATCCTGCAATATAATTCAATAATTCGACAGTTTGTCTGGCTTTAATCGAAAATTGGGTTTGTGGAGTTGTCGTTTATGGTATTTTGTGTTTTTTTTTTAAGCCACGAGAGCTAAAATTATTTGATTCTGTAACAGAAATGTCAATCTTATGAATTCGTTTAGACAATGTTGTTATGTATTGTGATTTTATGTAATTTATCTTGCTTCTTGTTTGATGTTTTAAGAGCATTTCTTCTCTTTAAACATAATTTCTGACAGTTTTTAGTTCAGATTTCAATATTTATGCATTTCTTATTTATTATTGGTATTTTCTTGAAGGAATTCAACCATTAATTGAAAAATTTGCTTTAAATTTTTATGTTCTTGCCCCAAAATCCTATCATGAATATATATTTCTGTAATTCGGAACTGTTAATTAAATTACTCGTATTCATTTATATTTATTCAAATTCTAATCATTACTACTATCAATTCTTTAAACACGTTTCCAATTGATTTAACTTCCGATACATAATCTATGTAAATTATATGTATTTGAATGATAGAAAGCCGTTTAAATTTGAAACTTTGTGACATGTAAAATTTAATAACAATTATTCTCGGCAGCTATTTAAGAAAATTACAAACATTATCTACTCAATCATTGAAAATGAAAATGAAATATTTAAATTTACAAAATTAAGATGAAGGTAAATATGAAATCCATCTGCATACAGTGAGGATACGCCACTATTTCAAATATTTACAATAACAAATGTAGTTTTGGTCCTGTACGCATGTTAAATTATTTAAAACTTTCATAAGCTTATTGGTTTAGTTTTGCCACGGTCAGTACGTCGACAAATTTCATATTTACCTTCATCTTTACATCAGTTCTATTTTAAATAACAAGTTAAGAAAGGAGAACTTATAAATGTGATTTGATGGCTGCCTTGCTTATTATGGAAATAATACAATTAAAAAGCATAAAAATGAATTACAATTGACTTAAGTCTTTAACGATTTGGTTTTAAATTTAAATTTTTTTGTCATTAATAACGATTTACATAGTTTTAGTTTTGTTTAAAAGGACGACGAATGTACTACGGTCCTATTTAAATTTTTCTGTTCGAGTCATATTTGTTGCAAAATTAAAATTCGTATATTTTTCTTTGCGATGTATTTAGGTTCTTGAACTCGTAGTCAGCAGGGATAGTAAAGGAAGGAAAGCGCCTGAATATCGCATCCATTTTTATGGCTGGAATAGCAGGTTTGTAGTAGATAGATATAAAGATTTTATTACATTTATAACTAAATAAAACACATTATATCTGTTAAATATAAGTTTACGATAGTTTTGAACAGTTTTATTGAGATAATTTTTTTCAGTTACAGTAACATTAAAAATATGACTATTAAAATAAAAGCTTTATTTCATGATAGTAATCATAAAATATTTAAAATTGTGACACTAATACTCTCAATATTTATGCATAGCATGTGTGACATTGATGTTGATGAATGCACTAGAGTTTGAAAAATGAGCTCCTGATGTACAGTAGAAGCACAATTACCTGATTATATGAAATAGTTTTCAAAAAAAAAAAAATCTGGCATGTGTAGCATTGTACGGTACATATCATGGAGTATAATACACAGAAACCAAACTTTCGTGTAACTGGAAATCACTATATCATCTGTCAATTATAGCACCACGAAACCAGGTTATATATATGTAACATTGCATTAGATTTTGAGTAAATTAATATACTTTCAAATACAGTAGTTACATTATAATATTTATTGTTATGAAACTTTAAATGCGCAATAATTGATGTACCTGAAACGCAAACACATGAATTTCTGAATTATCCAAAAGACTGGTCCATTAAGTTCGAATGATAATTTTTCACTGTAATTTGAAAGTCAATACTATTCATTTATAAAATGTTTCAGTATAAATGTCTATAATTAAAATTTTTTAAATAGTTAGGTGATATTTAAAGTATAATTAATGGTATTAGAAAGTACTAAACAAATTTACTAAAACTTGATAGCAGATTTTTAAAACAGTATCTTGAAAGAAAAATTAAGAAATTAACATTTGATACAAAATTTCTTAAATTTTATTTGAAATTTATTATGAAAATTAAAATATAAATTCATAATTATATTTAATTTTCACATTACAACATCAAAATGAGTTGGAAAATTCAAAAAGCTCCACAGATATCAGCTAGTCGGAGAAGGTTATATGTTTAAAGTAATTTGTTTTACACATTATTATAACTAAACATTTAGTATTATGACTACTAAGAAGAAGGAAGAGGTCTCAACTAGAGAAATACCCGAATTTTTGATCAATCTGATCACAAAAAAGAGGTATTCACCTGGACGATTCTTAGGAAAGGATGCCTTTGCCAAGTGCTATGAACTTATTGATGTGGAAACAAAAGACATTTTTGCAGGGAAGATTGTTTTTAAAGCTCTTCTGGTTCAAGTCAACTAGAATAAAGATGAAAGGAAGCCAAGTGATCGTTAAGTTGCACTGTATTGTGCTTGAGAAACAATAGAAATAGAATATGACACTGTTTCAAGTTATCAAAACATTAAAATTGTTATAATACTTCAAAACATAATTCGAAATGTATATAATACATTACATCATTAAAATCAGTCAAGGTTTAGACACACTAAACTGGATTGTATTTATGTAGGACCTACAGTAGTATATATCAGATATAAAATTTACTTTACAAGATTTAGCAATACAAAAGTATTGCTAAATCTTGTATATTAATTTATTAAAGGAATTTAAAAAATATTACGCATGTTTTTCTGTAAGTATACATTCCTGTTAACAAATTCCTTCTTCTGCTAAAACTTGACGAATCAAAATATAAATTTTGTTAAATCATCATTATTTTAAAAATACAATTCACTTTTTTAAAGAAAAAAATAACTAAAATTATATGTTAAAAATAGATAAATAAATTTAATTAAAAAAAAAAAAAAGCCATTTCACTGTGCAGAAGTAAGGAAATCAGGAGAACGATAAGCTTTTTACTCATTTCAGTATTATTTTTAAAATACTAGCATCAAATCTTACATATTATTATTAACTTTTTTTGTTTTAATAAACCATAAGTTATAGAATTTTATAACAACAATATATTATTATTATTATTTTATTTTAAATATTCAACTGTGAAGTTCAAGAAACCAAAATTATTCTTACATTCAGTAACGTTTTTTATCGTAAAGTGTAAGAATAATTTCACAAGTTATAGTTTGCGACCGAGTCAATAAAACGTATCGTCATCGGTGCTTCAGTAGAATTCCTGTTAAATGAAAGGAGCAAGTTGCACAATTTTTTAAATTTCGAAATTAGTTTTTATTATTTGTAATGATTGGTTTGTATCCAGCATAAAATATTTAAGGTTTAAATTTTTTTCTGTCTTGTTTATTGATTGATTAATCTGAATGAAGTTTCCATAGAAACATAACATACCTTAAATATGATATAACTGAAATTTACATGCATTATTATGTTATGTATATATATACATAAACAACTTAAAAACTGATTTAAAATATAATCATGTTATTACACTAACTTCTACATTAAATTAAACTAATAATTAATTAATTCTTTTAAACTATAATCTAGTCAAGATAATTAAATAATTGACAATAGTAGATATTAATAATTATTAATATGTATTTTATTTTAGTTGGGATCGATGTGTTTCAGAAGATTTCATTCTTCCTGATACTGAAGAGAATAGGAGTTTACAGAAAAAATTGGCAGAAGAAGCTGCACAGAAATTGTAAGGATGTTTTGCATTTTTAATATTTATTAAACTTATACACATTACCCAATTCATTACAATTAGAAACATAATTCTATTTGGTCAGTATTTTTATTACTTTTAAATAATAATAAGGAAAATTAATCATGCCATTATTATTAACAGAACGAATCAAAAATGCAGAAATAATTTAATAATACTCAAACAATAAATATTAGAAAATGAATGATTCTGACATTTAGTAATTAATATATAGAATAATGTCAGAGACATTTATTTTCTACTATTTTTCTACCTTGAAACCTCTTTCTGTTCATAAGATATTTAGAGTCATGCATGATTAGTGAAGAATTTCAGTGACATTTTTTTAAGCTATTTTTACATACCTTTAAACCTCAGTAGATGTTCCAATTTATAAAAAGAAAGGTTCAAATACCAGTTAAACATTTATATAAATCTTTTAAGTTAATATTTATTGTTATAATTTTAGAAATAATGATGTATGCAATTACAGTAAAAGACGGAAAATATTATTTATTATAAATATTAATAATTCTAATTAAAATTAATTATTGACACATTTAATTAATAAAATAGCAAGGTTGAGGCCAAAGTTTTAAATGCAAAAATGTGTATGTCGGACGTTCAGCGCCGCTTTCCTATAAACGTAGAAGTTTGACAATGGCATTTGGAAAGTCAGTGGAATCATGTTTGACATTCCAAACGCCACTGTCAAACTTCTAGGCTTACAAGAAAGCGACGCTAAACGCTCGACGTACACGTTTTCGCGTTTAAAACTTCGGCCTCAACCTTGCTAATATTTTTTCAATAGAAACATCATTCCTCTCAAAATAAACACTATCATATATTTAATTTATAGAAATTTAATTATTGTTTTTCAAAATTTAAAATAAAGTTTACAATTATTAAAAAACTAAATTGTACTGGAGCATAATAATGTTTTAATAATAATTTAAATATCTATTGATATAATAGATCAAGTATAATTTTATTATTATAATAATATACATATTTAGTTTCTTCACATACGCTATATCCTTAATTATATTTTAATTTATTAAATATTGTTTATTATTATTATCGAATGCTATTTTAAAGAATAATTTTGCTTATTTTTTATGATTTAAAAAACAATTATAGAATTAGAGTGTACTCTGAGTAATCTGAATTAATTATCATATGGGAGTCTTTTGGATTAACGGGATTGTATTTAAAGAAAAGAAAGTCAAAAAAGCTACAGTAATTCACAATTTATTTCTGATTTTAGTTGGAAGATCTAGCAGAAAACAAAAAATTGGTTTGGATTAGTGAGAATTCACTGCTTACAGTTATACAAAATGTTAATTATAAATTTTAAAAGATTTAGAGAAATGCACATTAATTGAATGTATTGATTCACTAGTTGATTCTCAACATTTTTGTTTATTCAAAATTTATTATGTAAATGATTATAATGGCATGAGAATAAGATAATAATAATGTTAAAAAATTAAAATTTAGACAATTTCTTAATATATAATAACTTTATCATTTGGAATTTAGAAAAGGTTGTCGTCGAAGGAAATTACCAGCTATTATCAAAGACAGTCTGAAAAAGAAACGTTCTACAGAAAATGGAAAAGAAAACATTTCTAAAGAGAGCGATGATTCTTCATCAGACCGAGAATCTAATCAAGTAGGTTATTGTAACACTTTAGTTTATTTAATTATAACATACAATTTTAAATATAAATGAATATTTAATCAGCAGGAAGAAGATGGAGAAAAAACTGTAAATATCACTATACCAAATACTTTGAAAGAAATATTGGAACACGATTGCTTTCTTATCACTCAGAAAAATAAGGTAAGCTTTAAATCATTATTAGATACAGTAAAATTTGACATATATCCTGTATTACCACGTAATGAATTAACTAGTGATTCATTAATGCTGGCTTTATTAATACATTAGTCAACATTAAATCAGTTATAATATTTTACACTTTCAAAAATATGGCGTAATACCATTTACTTGCTGCTGTCTCTATGTTCTGTTTAACAATAGATTCAACAGAATTCAGAAAATTAATCATTTCGAATTTGAAACTATTTTATAATATTTTTGTAATTAAAATATAATGGAAGTATAATTTTAACAGTAGAGTGTTTTTTACATTGAAAGACAAATATGAATATAATCATTATAAAATTTGGCAATGCATAAACTATCAAGAGAAGTATCGGAAGCATTTAGTTTCTAACAAGAGAAAAGTTAGAACAACAAAATAATTTTTACTTTCACTAAGCTAGTTAATTATTAGCCTGAAAGATAGCAATTTATACAAGTTAGGATTTTCTACATATAATAAATAGGAGTTTGGTAAGATAACAGCCAAATGAAAGATTTTATTATATTTTCCTCAAAAATGAAATAAAGTTATAAATTTTTTATTTTCATTATTAAAATGTTAGACCATTTTTTCATATTTATATGCAATTTTTTTAAATGTTCAACTTTAAAAACACTTTGTAGTGAGATTTAAAAACTTATCAATAGCGAGGTTGAGGCCGAAGTTTTAAACGTGAAAACGTGTACGTCGGGCGTTCAGCGCTGCTTGGTATTTGCAATGGTATTTGGAATGTCAGTGGAATCATGCTCGACATTCCAAACACAATTGTCAAACTTCTAGTCTTACAGGAAAGCGGCACTGAACGTCTGACGTACACATTTTCGCATTTAAAACTTCAGCCTCATTTTCGCTAGTAATAGAATTATTTAAAACACTTTGAAGGTTGTCAGAAATAAATCACGTTTATTTGAAAAAACTGAAATTTTAGAATTTTCATAGTCATTATTTATAATGAAAATTTCTGTTCTCTTGAAATTGTAAATTGTCTATTTTATTATCAATAATTAATAAATATTATTGTATTTAATATTATATAGTTGAAGGTTTTACTAATTTTAAAATTATTTTTGGTTGATAGAATTGCATAAAAGTGAAAAAATCACATATTTCTCAGTCAAAAGTCATTTAAAAATATTTTTGTGGATGTTGAAATTTATTCATTTGACAAAGAAAATGAGAAATAAATTCTTTATTTTAAATTATTTTCTTTCGAAACAACTTAAGACTAAACTTGGATCTTAAATATTAATATATGATGAAGTCTCATCATCTCTGAGTAGACTAATAAATTATTTTACTTTTTAAACAAACTAATTTTTTAGTTTCCAATAGTATTATTTATATAACAAATAATAACACATTTTTACATTTGTTTAGAGAGAAGTTAAACAGATACTTTCCAACCATTCTTAGTTGACAGCTGTAATGTGATTTTTTCAATATTTGATACGTGAGATCTGGATTTTATCAGAGTCACTTTTTGTAATAATTCGTTTTAGGAATTTTCCTCTAGTATAAACATCCTGTCGAAAAATGGCCCTGGACGAGAAACTATGCGTCCCCGGCCAGATAACCGTCAACAATCCTTTGTTCTTAAACTAGATCAGATGATCTTGCAACCTTAGTTTACACTTAACGTCCGAATTCGTCACGTATTTTGAATCCCGGGAACACCTATGACACAAATCGTCAGCCACCTACGATCACGTGACCGATTTCCCAGGCAAAAACTTATAAAAGCCACTCCTTCCACCCCCTCGGGGAGTCGCGTATCATCCGCCGGACAAACGCCGTCGCTCGTCGTCACCGACTCAGACCTACTGTCCGAACGTCTCTGCGCTCAGTCGCGAATATATAAAACAGTGCCTAATTCAGATATTAATCTCCACATCGAGGATATCAGGTGTTAACCGTCGGGAACTAAAATGAGGTATGAACCGAAACTGTAAGCACTCTCTCTCGACCCCTACGCGACTTAGGGAAATTAGTCAGATTTTGTATTTGTGTCCATTGTTATATCTTAATAAATCTTGTTTTTATTGTTAAATGGTCTCCTCTTTGCCTCGAATATCGCTTCGCCTTATCGTCGACCCCATCCATCTCCCCTCCTATCCACTCGTGTAACGCTAAAAGACGAAACAGCTATCCTTGACAAGTGCGTTACCAGAAAGGGAGGTACGACTTTCTCCTACCTCCCCGAAATCACAATTTGGTGTCAATCGAGAAGGGGTTTCGACTTATTCAGCATCCCCCCGATCTCACAGATATATGCAATACCTCAAAACATTTTGAATCATGTTACTGCTATCTAAATACCGTTTCTGGAAACTGCCAATATATATGTTTAATATATGCACAAAGGTAGATAAATAATAATTCATTTTTAACTAGACTTAATATCATTTGGATTCAATTATTGAATTAAGTAGTATTCATTCTCATATACAGTAGAGAGTCATTAATCGGAACACTGGTAATCGGCACGATTTTCAGTCAGACTGTGTCGTGCTGAATCGAACGTTTTTGATACTAAATTTACTTCTAAAGTATAATTTTCATGTTTTTAAATTCTTCAATATATTTATTTTGTTTGTACAAAATGCAGAAATAATTTTTAACGATACAATAGCCTCGATTATTATTATAAAAATTTTCATTAGGCTTAAAATCGACGAAAATTCAACACGAAGCGACACGCAACAGAGAAAAATTTGAACATCAGACAGGTTAATGTATTTTTTCGTACATAATGGGTAATCGGAACAAATGACTAATCGGAACAACCCCAGTCCCCAACTGATTCCGATTTTCGACTCTCTACTGTATTGTAAATAAATAAAGCTAAAGAAGCTTCAACAAATGATTTTTATAATCGGTGACTTTTCATGGCATGCAAATTCTCTTTAATTGAGTTACTGATTGAGTACTTATCACTTAAATAATTGATGATAATTCTTAGGTGTAAAAATATTACCTTAAATATTCATTAGCAAAGTGGCCGATGTAATCTTGTAATTTTTCTGTTTTTAATTTTTTTAAATGTAAATTTTGAAAATCTTTTGTCCTTTTAGTTAATAAAACTACCATGTGAAGTCAATGTGGTTTCAGTTTTAGAAGCTTATGTGAAGAATCTTGCTGTAAATTTATTATGTGCATCACCTCCCAAAGCTAGCAAACATGGTTCTCGAGCATGTGTAATACCAGCCGATGTCGAAGTCAAGTAAGTATGAGTTTCAAAGAGAACAAAATTTTCTAAAATTCTAATTCCCTATTTTATAAAATATATTACATTATAATTTTGCAATTCATTTAACAAATTCTTGAACTAATATGTTATTTGTAATAGAAGAAATTAGTCTCTTTCATCATACCAATAACAATTCTCATATTTTTATCCGTAGTATTCAGTTGTGTCGAGAAGTAATGGACGGCTTACGAGTGTATTTTGATTTCACACTACCTCATCTGCTTCTCTATAGACAAGAACGTAAACAGTATAGCACGGTAACAACGGTTTGTCGACCAGTCATGAATGTGAAAAGGTATTGTATACATATTTTTTCAAGCATTGTTTTATGCTCAATTGTAACAAATAAACAGATAATCTTTATTTTTTTTTAAATGTTCAGGGATACAGAAAATATAATATAATGTTGCAAGAAAATAGTTATTCATCATTTATAAAAAAATTCTTGTTGTGAAACCAGTGACTGAATTTACTAATATATTGTCATTTTTTTATACAGGGCTACAAAAAATAATGCTACCATTTTAAATTATTGTAATTATGTTAATTATTTTCCAAGAATGTTGCAATTATATTAAAACATTGGGAAACTGTCCAAGTTTTACATTTTCCCCATTACAATTTCTCAATGTGTGCATCTCCTGTCACATGGCACACATCTAACCAATACTCAGATTCTTTCTATATTTGCTGCAGCATGGCCGTCGTCACTCCTCTACCCAACAGCCACAATTCTACAGCTCCTGCAGATTACTCGTGTTGCACAATGATGGGTGATTCCAACTCTGCAAACTGCAAAACACAAAATGTTTGAATATAGATGGGAGATGAAACTTGAACAGTTACTCTCAATTGATATACAATGCATATTTCTCAGTAATAATTAACATAACAACAGTAACTTAAAATGGTAGCATTCTTTTTGGGAGATCCTGTATATTCATAATGTATAAAACAAGATATACTGTAAATTTATGCAAAGATAAACATGTATCTCTTGATAAACTCGCTGTTCATTTACATATAATATTATAAATGTTCAAATGCATCAACACTATATTTAATTGTGCTTTTAAAAATAAACAAGTGTGAACTCAACTTATCAAATTCTTGTATATAGAATATTTGTATGTGCCATTTTCTTTTATCTCCACTTACAAGATGAAATATTTGATAGAAGCGCAACAAGATTCAAATTCTTGTGCACTGACTAGATGGCTCGTACATTTCCATCTCTTATTTTCTTTCATTCACATTGTCTTTAAGGCCTAGTACTGTTTGTTCCGACAAGTCTTAAAGGATCTTTAATTAAAGACCCTCCCAACTGTGATTACAACAATTTTCTTAACATTAAATTTAGAAATGTTTGTATGTCATATTTCCTTTTCTTGTTTCACATTAGTTCCTTTTATATTGACGAATAATCTAATCATTAATTTTATTTTAATTCATTTAGAATCATTGGTCAATGGGTAAATAGATGTTTTGTAGCACTTGAATTTTATTTGTGAAATACGTTCTGGCTTGATGCTCAGACAAAAACTTCAACCATAAGAAATAATGGAAAAGCTCATCCATATTTAAGAGAGGTTTTCATGAACAAAGCCCGTAAATTGGGAGTACACTACATAAAATTTTGAGAACTTTTAACTCAATTTTGCATTTTGTTATGCCATTGAATATTTCCAATCATAATTCAATAACAGTACTTTCAATGACAGCAAGAAATATTCTTCGGGTAGCATCATAATCTAGGCAATAAATAATGTGAATTTACGATATAGATAAACAGAAATACTAAAAAAAGTGGATGCCATTAGTTTTTTTATCAATGAGTAATTAAAAAGACAATGGACCTCTATTGCTTCAATAATTTTTTTTTACATACACGAATTTAGTGTAATAAGCACGTTACATAGGCCTACAATGTTGTTGTTATGGCAAATAAGAGCCCATTTATTATGTTTTATTCCATAAATACCATATATTAATTTTCCAACTCCAATTTCTAGTAATCATTTCATGTGATTTTAGTAATCTGCATACTATAGGTTGAACTTCATTTTCTTGTCATTTTTCATTAGCAACATGTGTAAGTCCAAAATGTTTTAATATAACTTTATTGAATATAGTCCTTTGATACATCAAAAATAATTATTCTATTCTACTTAAAATAGTGAAGCTGTTACTGAAGATGCTATTCAAACCTCTCAAGATACTTTGTCAAAAGATCATCAAGAACCTCCTTCATCTTTGTCAGAAAACATGTCAAAAAACAATAATTTTCCTACCACGCCACCTTTTTCCCCTTCATCCAAGACTCGATCCACTCGTCATCGTCATGGCTCCATTGTCTCACACCAGCCCCTTTCTACCACGGAAAATGGACTGGGTTCACCCAACACTTCACCCAAGTACAAAATCTTAAGAAACCAGCATTCTAAGGATGCAATTGTTATATCAGCAGGTACTTTTTTGAGCATCTGGTAATCTTTGTCTTATGTGATATATATAAAGTGAGCAGACATACATTGTGTTTTTAAATTGCAGGTGAAAAACCCGCAGTTTCTGACAAACGTGTGTTACGTTCGACAGAAAGACTGCGATCAGTGATGGTTACAATAAGTACTGAAGCCTCTTTTGGCAACACCCAGGAGAAAGAGTGTTCGGAGACCGACACTCAAACAAAGTGTGAACCGACAGATTCTCAGTCAAGTCCAACGCGATCGAGTCGTCAAAGTACAAAAAATACAACTCATCATTCATCGTACTCTTCATTCTCCGCAAACACATCACAAGCTTCGGTCAGTCATAATCATTCCACGGTGACATCATTCACTCAACGGGTCAATCCACCGCCGCCATTAAATATACTAACCATTTCAAACTTCAGTTCATCGTCTTCGTCTACTAATTCGAGCATTTCGAGTCCCACCCTCAGCGGAGCAGTTTATCACATGGCAAAAGCATCAGAAGTTCTGAGTGAAGTGTTATCTTGGAGAATGTTGCCTTCGCACATATATGAACACGTTCCGGCTCCGCCATCTTTGTTATATGGTGCACAACATCTGCTACGTCTTTTCGGTAAGATCGTCAAATAGAAAATTTTCCACAATTTTTTTCAATGCAGACTAATTAATTTATTTAAATCTTTATATTATTGCAGTCAAACTACCGGAACTCATACACAGAATGAACTTACCTCATCGTAAACTGGTCCCATTACTCGACTACATAAACAATTTCCTCGAGTAAGTATTTTGCCGTTCAAATCGGAATACGAATCTTTAAAACTTAACATACTACTTTCCAATGCAGGTACATGGCCGAACGCAAGGAGGAGTTGTTCTTCAGCTCAGCATATGTAGATGACACCGAAGGATGCCCTATAGAAGGCAGCACATGACACGCGTAGCCATCGAACCAAACCATGTATCATAATGTACAGTAATAAAACTTCACATATTCAAATTGTAATTAGCTACGAATGTGTTAGCTTTTAGTGAACACTGGGTACAAACCGTAAAACTTTCATCATGTAAAAATGCATGAAGTTAAAACTTCATTAAATGTTTACCGTTTCTTGAGTTGCATCAAATGTAATTGTTGACATTCTCAATGAACTAAAACATTAAGAACAATAAATTTCCATGTAATCTATAATAATAGTTTTATGGATTTTAAAATCTAAGAATATTTGAAAAAAAAATTCTTCATAAGACAAAATGTGAATAATAAAGTTTATCAGTATTGTATATTATGTAATTACTGTTTTGATATGATTTATATAATAAGTTGGACAATTGTTCATAGATATAATAAAATGACATTTGGACATTAATAACAATTACTATTTACAAAAGTTTATTTTGCTAATTTACAATTTTCTTTAATATTTTCTACGGCCATTTTCGCTATCGCTCATTATCATAGTCCCCGGGAGGCGGTATGGGTAGACCCACCATGAACTTTTTTACATCCACCTCGACTTTCGAAGGAAACAAGAAATAACAATAACAGCTGCAAAGAAAAGAAATTTTGAAATTACATTTTAAAAAATAGCAAAATGTAAACACATTTCTAGTTTAAATATTAAATCAAAAAAGAATCCTTGTAAAATTCTTTGTTCGATTTGAATGTAATATTAAATTTTGAACATTTTGTTTGAAAATACAGTAACTGTTTCTGATAGTGTTTATAACATTGAAAATGTTAAATAAATTTTGTCGAATGACTTCTATAAATGTACGATTAATACAAAATTACATTAAAAGTATCTCTCGTCATTAGTATGTCGACTATACGTCCACTGCTGATTTGCGTATTATGGGTGTGACTCACAATTGAACGGATCGTCGTCGTCTTCAGAGGATGCCCAGATCCATATGATCCGGGATAAATTTATCATAGTAGGTGTGTCAAATCTATACACACATTCCAGTATGTATCAGCCACAGCCGCGAGCGATGTACCGTAAATGGTTAGAAAAGCTTATGTGACAATATGACGGAAGTAAATGGCTGTATATTGGCATTTACAGATTTCTCAAAATGAGCGAGCGTTACTACAGAAGGTTAATGATGCTAATGAAAATATTTTATTGTTAAAATTATCTGCACTTTTTTGTACGATGCAGTTTATAAAGAGAACAAAAATTGTCAATAAATTTAATTTTTTACAACTAAATGTTCTAAACATAAGTAATATGTTTTTATGCTCAGTCAATATTAATCACGGAGGCAGCCATATTGCATGCTTCAGACCTGAAGAGTCCAACATGCATCAGTTACCATACCAACAAGCTTGTCTGTGAATACTACAAGTACTTTACTGATACATCATGATTCACTGGAATGTGTCCCATGTCTTTTTAGTATAATGACAAGTACCTGATAAATCTGGATGAGATATGAATCCCGATCATGTTGGTAGGGTAGACGTCTTATATTCAATGAAATTTGCTTTTATATATAGTGAATTAAAGCTCTTTTATAAGAAATATTTAAAAATAGTTTTAGAACTATTCTTAATCGAAGATAATTAAAATTACTACAATGAAAACCTATATGACAGATTGGATTATCATAATCTGTTCATTAGAATTTTGCAAGATGTATTAAGTTCTTAATGCTAGATTATGTTGAAAGTCGATCATCCCCTCAAGAAAACACTTTGAAAGAGAGCAGCTGCAAGCTCAAAAATATAAAATGCAGAAATAACTGTTGAGAAATGTCGTGACTAGTACCTCTGCTATCTATAATCGTGGTATTATTTGCTGTAATTTATTTAATAACGTTTAAATAATATAACACCAATTCTTAAATTTTTCTCATTGCACTGCAAATTTTCAGTTTTGCTTTATTTCCAAATCTGTTAATTGGGAAAAAATCTGCACAATTATTTTTCCTACATCTTAACAAACCATTGTTTCGAGACGGCGAATGCTAACAATTTTACAACCACCGCCTTTTGAAACGTATCATTTATCATATTTTTCCAATAAACAATTGAAGTACAACGTTAATTTTTCTTTCACTGACTATCATTTTGCTTCAAAATGACAGTTAATAAGTAAACTTAGCTGTTTTTGAAATGTCCTATATAATAACAGCGCTTATCATATTTCTTCAAATTAAGTTATTCTTGGTATGAGGCCGAGCATGCTAGGCTAAGTTCAATTAACTTCATTAACCTATTCGATTCCATTTACTGATATCTAGGAAAGAAAAATCATCAACATTCTTGTGTTTTAAACACATTTCATTAAACTGAATCTTCATTTCAATAATATCTATGTTTATTTTTATTTGTTTTTGATAAATATTGAGTAAAAATTCAGTAAAGTGACAAAATATTCTGCATAGATTTGCTAATAATGTCATTAGAACAATAGAAAAATTGTTTTTTTATGGTCAGAAAGTTAAAAATGAAGGAGCAATTGTAAATATATAGTCACGTCACATAGCAGAAATGCAAAATGGATATTTAAAAAACATGTTTGAACAATGAAACTTTTGATCAACTCAATTATCATTATGCAAAATATACATTCAAGTTTGAGTTTAGAAACTACAGACAGTTTTAAGTATTCGGAATTGGAAGAACTATTGGGCAAATCCGAACCAAATTTATTATATGTACTGTACTTGGTATGAGGTTTTGATTTTCAGGGAAAACTTAAAAATTTGATGCTGCTGTCCTCTTAACATGCATATTACAAAGGGCATACAAATATAAAGTCCAATAGGTTCAGCCATGCCCACAATGAGGACAGCTGAACAGTGAGGGATGGAACTCAACAATCCAAGACAGACAATATATAGAGATTTGCCAGCCGTCCAAGTCAGTTAAGGTGCCACCAGAGGACTTGGGATAAAATCTGGCAATTTGAAAACCCTACAGATTTTTCAATTGCCAGATTTTATCCCGAGTCCTCCAGTGGCACCTTAACTGACTTGAACAGCCGGCAAACCTCTATATATTTGCTAAATAGTTAAATTTTGACATAATATATCATACAGTATTAACTCCATGCACTAAATATAGCAAATAACCTCATTTTAGTAACACGCAATGCATTTTTATTATTATAAATTTTCATTAATTTTTGCAAATCATCCAATGGTACAGAAAAAGAGTAGGATCTCGAAAAAAGTCACTCCTTTTGTTATTTTTCTTGCATACAGGACAGCCTACGACCCTAATGCGTCGAAGACGACACCCGACAGATCGGTCGACAAGGTGACTTAATAGAACAGATCCAAAAGATGCGGAAATCATCTTGACTTTAAAACTAATATAAATTGTGTAATATAAAGAAAAGGCAGAGTTTGACTTTATCCACTACTAGAGGTGAGAGGTCATCGCAGTTGAATGCTATGTTTATCCTACATTAGAGATTATTAGCCATTATATTACCAAACATATTCACACCTTTTCTTCTATAACTTCCACCAAGTTAGTGTGTACTGAAATAGGAAAAACAGAAATTGTTGCAGATGCGCATGTCTGCCGCAAATGGGTGCGCGAGCTTTCAATATGGCGGAAGACACCGGTACGTGTATTATCGAACGACTGCACAATATAAAATTCATTTATTTAATTCTAAGGAGAGACTAATAAAGTTAATGTAGCTTAAAATGTAGGGGGTACTGATTCGTGTTGAAATAAAAGCAAAATTTATGCTAACATTAAGCATTTTAAATTCAGAAATGAAGCCTACCCGCAGATAACTCCAAAGATGGTTCCTACACCCAACATTCCGAATGCAAATCTATTTTTATATTTATTCGCAATCGTTCCTCTTAACTGCGGAATAAAAAGTTTTTGTTTCTTCAGCCTTTCGGAATTCATCACGGATCAACATAAACAACACCTACGTCTTCGAACGACCATGCTTCTTTTCCCCACACTCACACCTCCTCGTGTTAATAATTGTAAAATATAATTTTTCTAAAGTTTATTCTAATTTTAAATATTTTCTTTAAAAATAAATTTTAATTATTTATATGTATAATTCTAACATTAAAATATTTCCTCGCTATTTATATATTTTATAAGTAAAAAAAAAAAAATTGTGTCCGTATATTCACTCGTCACATGATCTTTGCTTCTGTGATGATATTTGAAATCATTCTTGAAATACAATTTGTCATGCTCTGTAGTGACCATTAATGTAATTCCGCGTAACTTTAATTTTGTACTTATATGTCATTAATGCTCCCACTCCAGTGGGAGGCAGGACCGTGTCGGGCAGTTTTGAGGTAAACCTTATACTTGCCCGCCGATTCAACGTTAATTACAAAAAAAAATAATTCTACGGGCTCATTTTGGTGCCCCCAAAATTGGCACCCAGGGTACTAGCCCACTTTCGTCCCCTTAATTACACCACTGGTGGGAGGTCCCGGGTTTGAATGTCGCCACATAGCGTATTTTACCGTTTTTCGCCCTCGAATGACTCAAGTAATGGGCTGTTTGGATATAAACTTATAAATTTTAGACTCATACTTAAATATTAGTCTAAAAAGTAGACTTATTCATCATTAGAGTAGACTAATAATTCACTATCATTCTTCAGAATATATTTAAAAAACATCTTACCGACTTGAATTTTTTCGATTCAAAATAGCATTGTAAGTATGACGAATTACGAATCGACCAATCATATTCGAAAGATCCAATGTTTCGAACCAATCAATGAAACGAATTAAGATAATTTTCAAAATATCTCAACTTTTCGTCGAGTATCTCAACCAAAAAATTTTATAAAGTAAAACTAAGAAGTATTTAGAGCTATTAATTACCAATAAAAAAGAAAATGGATTAAATTAGTTTTTAAAAATTATTATAGCTTAAAAAGAAATTTGAAGCGTGTATAAAATTAATATACTGTATTTACATACTTTATACTATTCGCCATTGCACATTCGATTACTTTGTAACAGTAAACAAGTATAACATTCATCGTAATCGGATATTTCTTGAATGAGATTGATTAATAACATAAATTAATGGTAAATTAATAAATTTTAAATTTTAAAAACAGAAGTTTATGCAGTTATTCCGTTTTTCCAGACTGTAATTTGAAGCTTACGTGTCTTATCAAAACGACCTACTTTAAATAAGATATTAAAAAAAAAAAACATGATCATTTAATAAACAGATGTTTAAAAAATTATAAGTTTAAATTACTGTAATATAATTAAGCTCGGGTTTTTAAAGTAAGAGTAACAAATTGTCATTTGGTAAAATTATTATGCTTCAATGCAATTAACTTCATTCGGTGGTATTGCAGTGAAGGATTGTCTTCAAATTATTAAAGGCAGTAAATAGATGCAGGCATCGTGCATACACACATCACCTGTCCTCATAAGCATTATGTAATATATTGCGTGTTCTGTTGGCCCTTTGTAATGCGTGCTATGGCTTCAAAATTATCGATGGTTTCGTGCAATCATGGACGATGGATCAATGATTACGTCTGGCTTTTTTAAACTCTTTCCGACCTGTAAGTACTAAGAGGATCTTTATTTTTATGCACGTCCATTATGGGTTCGGCCATGTCTACAGTGGGAGCAGCCCATGTTTTATAACAAAAACTTAGTTGAAGTCAAACAAGTACGATTGGTTCTTTTTTTTTTAAACTCTTTCCGCCCTGTGGGCACTAAGAGGGCCTCTTTTAGAAAGCCCATTATGGGTTCGGCCAGGCCCACAATGGGGCGACCGGGTGGTGAGAGACGGGGCCCGACATATCCGAACGGACCACCCCCCGAAAAATTCCTGGGGATTATTCGACCCGTTCGGATTCGATCCCGGGTCCCCCAGAGCGGTAGGCTGCCACCTTGACCGCTCGGCCATCCTTAGTTGAAGTCAAACAAGTACGATTGGTTCAACAAGTAATACACATGTTCCATAATTAATAATTCAATAAAATTAGTTTTAGTTTATAATAGTTTATAATAGAATTATTCACTTATTTTCCAGAGTATCTACTGCAAATCTAATGCTAGATGCCCATCAAATTTTTTCCACAATGCTACCTCGCAATGTCCGATTTCTGGTTTCAAACTTATGGCAATCTTATCTATGATCGTATCGCCGCATGTATCCGCACAAAATGTCCTACAAACTATTAAATGGTATCATTGTTTCACAGGAAACTGTACCTTTGTTATTATAATCACTTATTACCATCGCCATTACCTTACCTTCACACTTAGTTTCATTCGATTCCAACGTCTTCCTTTCGGTGCATAAATTTTTAATCAGTGAATGTATAAAGCTCTATAAGTGACACGTAATCAATTAAATCCGTATTTTTATGTTTTTTATGAGCATATTTTTTATGTTAAAAAATTCAAAAGTTTATCTCTTTTATTTTCTCCTGTTTACTGTTTTATTGATAAAAAAACAAGTAAGTTAGAAGTAACAAGTAAATTAAGTTTCACCGCATTACAAGTTGCATAATCATTTAGTACTTCAAAAACAAATAACGTATTAATTTCATGTGACTATAAATTATGTAATATTTTATCCTCTCCTCTGAGAAAATAACATGTGTTCCTCGTTATAAGAACAACTTCTCTTCTTATATTAATTAACGAACGAGTAAACGACCGGATGACCGAACGGTTAAGGTAAAATGGATGAAAAGCCCCATGAATTATTTGGGGTGGGGTGGTCCCTCCCTCGCCGCCCGGCCACCCCATTACGAGCCTGGCCGAACCCATAATGGGTTTGCTAAGAAGGCCCTCCTATTGACTACAAGGCGGAAAGAGAAGGTCACTTCAGTTACCACCTCACAGAAATTGTATGACTCGAAGGTGCCACATAATTGAGGTTTTACTGTAATAATATATGCCCTCGCCGATAATAGTATACAGTAATTTTATTTTAGATTAATCAGGGTATAAAATTACTTGCCGTTTTGATATTCCTTCTTATAACGAAACAAAAAAATATTTTAATTGTTGCGATATCCATTTTTGACAACCACAAAATCTCGGCTTAAATAGGGCAAACTGATTTAATCTTCGATTATAATCATACAGATCACTCTTCGGCATTGATCGATCAAATCTACGATTTTATCAATTAATCCAAATCCCTCCTTTTTGTTGACGGAAGTAAATGCCCCACAATGGTACTTTTGACCAACGAAAACATCAATGAAAATAACGCTTATCGCGTTATTATTGTTGTAGGGGGGTTCAAGGATGATACTATCAATGATTTATGTTGGAAAGTGTGATCTAGTGACACGTCACTGCTGTTTTTAGATGCTGAAATCTTCGTTATTTATGGTTTATTATTACAAATCTTTCCATTCCAACTGTTTAATCAACTGTTAATTATACAATGGTTAAAGCTAAAATCGATTAATCAGAAAAATGTAAATATAAAAGATTGCCTTGTATCCCGGTCACGTGGAGCCGTAAGTGGGTGCAAGCGTGGTCGAAAAATTCAAAAGTAAGCGGTTAATCTCATTAGCACGCACAAAAGCCTTCTTGTATTCATTTAAAGTTAAAATTTCAACCTTTTTCAAACTTCATCCATAAAAAGCTTTACAATTTTTAACTTTGTTTCGAAATTTGTAGATCCACCTGTTTCTAAGCATAATTAAAGATCTGCCTGTTCAAAGAATACACTGATTATCCACCTGTTTTCTAAGGATTTCTGTTAAAAATAATTACTTGAAGGGGGAGGAGGAATATTCGGAATCGATTTCGATTCTTGTTACGAAACTTGTCTTGATGCTACGAGATTTTTTCGAGTACTTTGACGGATATTAACCCGGGACGAGTGGGATTTCTACGCACGTGACTACCAAGGTTCAAAGTCCCTACCTGTTCGTTAGAAGTGAAAATAAAGTGCTGTAATCCATAAAAGGTTTATACTTTTCTTTCGCCTTTAATCCTTAAATGGATTCTTAATTAATGAAATAACAAAGTGCCTTAATAAATTGCGAATCTTCTTAGATGAAGAGGAAACAGTTGAAGGATTCTAATAAAAAAACCGGAAGATCCATCATCCTCAAAGTTCAAATCTTTAACATCGTGTTCTTAAAAATTATTATAGAATTATCTTTTTATTTTTTGTTTATGAACTTGATTTATATTCGACATAAATTCGGTTCAAAATCTTCAAACCCAACAGGATAAATTCAGGTCACGAATGACAATCGGTATCATAACAGTTGATCCTATCGATAGTTTAATAGGTTTCGTGTTACTTAACTTTTTTAATTAACCTTATTATCAAACGAACTTTATAATTAGAAGTCTTCCAGGGCTGATATACGGCATTTTACTTTCGCTATTTTCGTTTTCATAGTTGGAATTTCTGAACTTAATCCTACTTTAAACGTGATTTAATGAGTCATATATTTATTCGCCGATATATAAAACCTGTTATCCTGGTATCGTAGCAACATGTAAATCGAAGGAATGAATAAGAATAATGTAATCTCTCCAAACATGTCCGACCTCAGGTGGGGCGAGTAGGATCTCCACCCCGAACTCCACCTTCGTGTACGCATATTTCAATGAATCATATTTATAATTTTGTGTAAATAATTCATAACAATGAACTTCCAATAGTTATCACAGATTGTAATGATTCTAAGGTTCGATATTATTTCACTTAAGAGTCTTATATTTATAAATTTAGACACAAAAATGAAGGGATGGTCGGATAGTGAGAGGATAAGACACATTTGGTTCATGAAGATCCGGGTTCGAATGGTGCCTTTGATTCGGATCACGCTGGACTCTACAGGACTGTATGGATAAGGATTGTAAGTAGGAGGAAACTGGCCGCTATTCAAGTGTTAAACCCGAGAAGAAAATCAGGAAAACTCCATGTGCTAGCCCGGTTGTTGAGGCGCGAACCCACGATCAGTGTTCAGTGGGCTGCTCGGTTGTACAATATTAGTCTTCACCATTCTAGAGAATCCGGATTCGAATCGGGATCAACTCAAAAATTTTAATGAGCGGGTGGGTCTGGATGTATTTATCACATCCCTCACCATCCAGCCGCTCCTTGTGAATCTAGACTCATATAAAAGGCCTTCTTAGTGCCGGCCAAGATAGAAAGAGTATGTAAATTCGAAATGAGTTAAATTAAGAAATCGAGACTAAAAAAATTATCTCATTTGAGAATCGATATAATAATTACCATTCCATTCAGGAATTTAAAGTTTATGAAATAACCAATGTTGAGTATATTGAGCCTAAAAAAACATAATTATTTAAGAAGTAATTCTACTCAAAAAATTTACTTTTATAGAACAATTTCTTCAGTCACGTTAAAGAGGCCGAACCTGTAAACGCATTACTATTCCATTCGTATATTCCTTCAAGCAATTTCAGAAAGGTTTGATTGTTTTCTTTGAAGAAACTTCCAAAATTTAAACTTGATCTTCGTCAATATTGAGGAAATGGAGCGTGAAGAGTTTACGGTTTGTAAATTTATATACCAATTCCTTTCAATTGAACGGTTAAAATGATGGTGTAATTGAAAAAGTGATGCATGAGGTTAAAAAATGGCTAGATTCTTTCAAAAAAAACTAGTTTTTTGACAATATTTAAAGAGATGAACCTGAAGATATCAAGAATTCAAGTTCAAGCAAGGAAAATATGCCGGCATCATTCCTTATCATTACTAAAAACTACTTTTTTTGACACTATTGAAAGCGATTGACTCGGAGAAGATCAAGACTTTAAGCTCCCGTTTCACAATGGAAATAGATTTAATCCAAAATATAAATCAAATAATATCAATCAGTATTTAATTTTACAGGAAAAAATATCAAGTAAATACCGAGAATACCAGTAAATTACTGGTAAATAGGCAGGATACGATTCAAATTACAACTGCAGCGGAAATACTAGTTGCACGCTATCTCTATAGAGGAGGAAATGCAACCACGTCACACTACTGAATTTTGAATTTAAAAAAGAAAAAAGAAAACACTACTGATGTTAAAAACAAACACTAGATCTATATCTTAAAGCGATACAATACGTAGAACTGACCAATAACACATAAAGTCTACAAAGAAAATGTATATTAAGAGAAGTAGGAGGAAATGACGAAATTACATGCTTGACCTTCAGCGCTTCATGTTAATATTACTCATATAGATAAACGAAACACGTTTGTCTGTCAATCTTAGCTTCTGCCATTTTACATTAACTTTCAAATTACAATTCCGGATTTATTAAATATCCGGATTATTACCGGTGCTTCGGCGTGACATTTCAATTGTAAATGGCAATTCCGGCTGAAACTTTGAGGTCAGACTTTGTACTTCTGTGGAAGAAATATGAAAAAATGGATTTTTTTTAAATTTGCTTCGCCCCATTTTTTATTTTATTTTTGGGATGATTCACCGGTATCTAAATCGAAACCTGTTTCATATCTATATTTAAAACTAGTTGTAACACGTGTATCAAAACTCCGGTCGTCATATCAATAACTAAACCCGGTCATGTTTTCATTCGAAGTTTATCAAATTTTATCGTATTATCAATAGAGATCCACTAAAGGAAATTGTTCCGAAAGGTGTTTACGTGCGTGACAGCGTACTTTTCCACCGATGTACTGTACTATATATGATAAAGCATTGATATGAATTTTTTAAAAATACATGATGACAAAGTTGGAAAACGCAATAAAATTATCAAAATGAATAAATTGTTTACGAAAATTTTATAAAATTAAGTAATAATTCTTTAAAATATAAAAATTCCGCATTTTTTTTTTTAATATTTGATAAATAATTTTCAATAATTGCAAATACTCTAACGAGATGCGCCCCCATTGAGAGACTTAGGTTAATTAACATAACAATTAAATAAATAAAAGATTTCCATGATTCCGAAATTCAAATTCTCCGATAATTTTAAATTTATTACGAACAATTTATAAAATTAATTAATAGATATAAATTCTACTTCTTTAAATATTTGATAAAAACATCTGCAATAATTACTACGATTCTAAGAAGATGCGCCCCTAGTGAGAGTTTAAGTTAATTAACATAAAAATTAAATAAAATTCTTGGATAATTCTTAAATTTGTTATTTTCACCGAAACGTAAAGTTTTAAAAGAATTTTTATTTATTTATTTTTCGACAAAATTGGGCGTTAATATAAAGATGTAACCGTATAAATTCGTTATAAATTTCCACAAATGCTGAAATTCTAGGAAAGTGCGCCCCGGTGGGGGTTCTTGACATTATTTGCAAGTTTAATTCGGCATCGCATGAGAAATCAGCCTGCTCTACTTTTGTATATACCGATGCGTTCAAACGCGCAGCCATTTAAACACGATCTTGATACGTCTTCAAGTTATTCGATCATAAATTCGATTAAAGCAAGTTCAAATTCCAACCCGAACAGCTTAAAACCGACTAAATAAAAAAAAAAGTTTATTTTTATATGCGTCTTTCTAAATTTTATCCTCCAACCCGTTCGTAAACCCGGACTCGAAGGTCATTTGGAATATTTGAACTTTGTCTCCTCGTTACTTTATCAGTATTCAGATAATCAATTATTCACAGCTACATACCACAGTAGACATTTAGAATTTTTTGTGTGATTTCCCTTTATTTGAACTGTACAAAACTTAAAATACTAATTAAAAAAAAAAAAAAAAACTTATAAAACAGAATCAGCTTAACACCATCTAGGCTTAACCGATCTAGGGGTTAAGGGAAGTACGCCATTTTGGTATTGAATAATAAAAAAAAAGAGGAGGAATGTACGGGATGCGGCGGAAGAGAACGGAATATAATTAAATTATTTTACAATTTTTAATAAATTTTTACATAGCTGTACTAGTTTTTATAAACGGATGAAATATATAATTAAAAAAAAAAAAAAAAATTGGATTATTCTGACATCGTCGCAATGCCGGGCTGCAATTTTTAATCATATTTTTACGATAAAAAATCACGTGGCTTCCGGTCTAGACCGGAAGTTAATCGGGGCCTCCGGACCCTAAGCTTTCCATATCTGATCTCGATTTTCGTCTATCTAACTCCGCTCTCAAGATTAGAGAATAACTTACAGGCAGACACGGTATGTCTGCAAATTTGGAAATTGCAACTCAAAAAATTAATTTATAAATTAATTACTTTTGCTTTATTATTTTAAATTATAAGGGGTGTAGAAATTTAAATTTATTACATTTATTCTGATATTTGATACCGGTGATAATAAGTCGAGCCACTTTCCGGTAATAATGAGTTTTAGTCACTTTCAATAGATTTCTCCCATTAAAGATACGCTGCAAATTTCTTCAGACAGAATTTTCTTATCAGTTAGTATTGTGCAGTTTAAGAGTCATTTTGAGATAAATATTATTTAAAAAAAAATCCACAATGACCAGTTATGGAGACGTAAACACAAGTCTAAGGGCCATACAGATAATCATCTTTAACCATAATAAACAATAAATGCAAAAATAAAAACAGGTACCGGTATTTAATTTATTTATTTACTTTTATAATTATTAGTATTAGATTAAAATTTAAGCGACCAGAACCGATTACTTTCCCTTATATATCTATAGGAAAATATGAACACTTTCTAATGAACTTCCATTCTCCATTTGAAATGCATTAGAACTTCTAATGGGCAATGAGTCCTTTCTAAAAAAAATATACACATTAAATTTACATGAATTCTTATCTAAATAATCTGGAAATAAGTAAAAATTGGGTATTTCCCTAGAGATTTCTATTTATGGCACCTTTTACACATAGAAATTTTGACTTATATTCTATCCACAAAACCTATTTTCCATGTATTGTTAGAATTATTAATATGTAGAATAAAAATATGAAGAAAATTCTAAGATATTTATAAATCCTATAAGTTAAAATCGCTATCATTAATTTATTATTATTATTGTTATTGTATCAAAGTAGGAAAGAAGTTCATTCATAAACAAAATTAGTCATGTAGATTATTAATAGAAAGGAAAGAGATATTTCTGTTTCTAATTCGAAATAAATAAAAATAAAATTATCACTAAGGAAACATTTCATTTTTAAAAACAAAAACAAATTTTTAAAAAATTTTAAGGTGTTTTCCTAAACAGCAATTCTATAAATATGTGGAACATTAAACCTTTTATCTACGAGACATTACTCAAAAATAGGTTGTAAAAATTCCGAGTTGTATTAAGACTTTCTTCATATTAGTGATTAAAATAAACCGCAGGACAATTTTATACGTTTATGGGCCCTACACAAACTGACGAAATTGGGCCCTTTCTTTGGAATCTTTTAATAGTATTAAAAATTAATTTTTAAAAACTTTGGGCACCAAATAAGTGCCTGAATGTCCAAGGCGATAAAAGTGTCAGGGTTCGAGATCCTCAGAAATTTACGTAGTTTATAGGGCCCCTCGCTACCCTTGCATCACATTGTTGGCCTGGTCGAGCATAATAAAAGGCCTCTTAGTGTCTTCAGTTTGAAAGTCAATTTATGATACAGAAAGGTCACAAATCGGGATTCACTCTCTGATATTTTCATTACTTTAATCAAATTTTAGTAATGTCCTTTAATAAAAGGTGAAATACCTTATGTTTATATAAAGATTTTAACTTAAGTTTTATCAAGAATTATGGAACTTCCACATAATGAATCACTCAACGTTACTTAACAACTCTAGTATAAACATAACAATTAAAATGCAAAGACGGTTCCAATTTTACAATCTATGTCAACTCGTCAAAGTAGGTCTTCTTTCGCATAAATTCAATCAAAGAAACAAAAATAAAATGATGAGATAAATTTAAGAACAGCAAAAATAACCTTCTAATTATAGCAAGATCTAATTTACTAACGTAAAGAGGAGGGTAAAAAGATTGTTACACACAAGAAAAGTGGAAAGGAAATACTAATATCGAGGATCAAAATTCTTATTCGGGACAGAAAAAAAAAAAAAACAAAATCTGGTACTAGTCTACTAGACAGCAGTTATCCTGCATTTTCGCAACGTCAAGGCATCTCGCATGTTAAAACGTCCGAGAGATAAGAAGATATCAAGGACACGCGATTACGAAAGGCAAAACTTGGCGGTTCTATCTTGTTCCTGTATATACAAAAAAGGTCTTTTCCGAGTATAATTCTCTAAATATAAAGAATTCTATCGGGTTCACTTCGTGTGGAGCCGCGCTACAAGTTCCTTTTTTTTAAAATTCGTTTTATTCAACGCCGATTGCCGCTGTTAGTAACAGAGTAGTAATAGATTTTAAGTGGAAGCCATACTTTAATCTGGAAAATTTTAAATGTAATAAATCAGCAGTTACATAATTTAAAATAATAATAATAATAATAAAGGGCAAGTTTCTCTGACACTCGTAAATTTCGTTTTATGAAGATTGCAGTTGTTGACTTTCCGAAGCACGTGCCCTCTTTCTCCATTTTTTTCCCCCACGTGTAATAAACTTGGAAATACAGTATTAAATAATAATAAACAAGACATAGACGAGCTTATCATTACTAAGTAATTTAGATTCTGTTTTTCTACGAAGCAAAACGAAATATAGTAGTAAAAAAATGGTTTTCTAAATGTTTTAACAAACATGTTTTTCCTATTAGAATTGCGGTTAATGTTACATCAAAAACTTGTTTTTATATCGAGTTATATACCATTATTATTATTTTTTAAATGTAATCTATGGGTTTACTCAATTCTGTCCCATAACACAAAAATTATGAAATTAAAAAAATCCGCTTGGGGGATCGTATCATCTCATTCAAATTATAAAGCCCCAAGCTAAATGGGATATTTAAAAATTTCATATTAACAATGTTTAATAAACAATCATAGCAATTGTTATAAGAGCTATAATAATTATTGTATTTTTAACATAAATAAAAGTTTATTAAATTTAGATTCTATAATTTAAAAAAATTAGAGGAGGAAAAAAAAACTCCGTTTGGGGCCGTCGCGCGACGTCGGGTTGATTGTAATTCATTCGCTTGAATATTTTAAATTATAAATCAAAAAGTTAAAAATTGTAGGTTAAAAACATAATTAACTAATCAGTAATTTTTTTAATAATTAAATTAATAATAATACAGTTACATTTTTTAAAATCTAAATAGAAAGATTAATTATAATTCGGTTCCATAATATTAAAAAAAAACTTGAAATTGAAAAAAAAGTCCGCTTGGGGACTCATTATTTAAATCGTCTGAAACAATTAATACCATAATTAGATCGAAAATTTTAAGATTTCTAGGTTGTGTGTGGTTAATTAATCGGGAGATTTTTTTAATCCGAGTTATAATAACACAATTATTTTTTGAATATAATTAAAAGAGTTTACTCAATTCGGACTCCATAACACGTTGCTTACGAAATTAAATTCCGCTTGGGGGCATATTATACTTCACGAAATCGAAGCTAGCTGCAAAAAATGACACGTGGTCAAGCACCATAATTTCAAAATAAATAAATAAAATAAATAAAAATAAAGAAAGTCTACTTAAAGCGAAACTTCCGAGCATGACCTTCGATAAGGAAAACTTTTTTTTTAAAATCGAAATCTGAATCACAGCTTTACAGGAAAATTTGAAGTAAACAAAATGTTAAAAACCCATGAAGTGCTATCGTAAGCATTTTATACTAAAAGATATTTTATTACTAGATAATATAAATTTACTTCGAATAACAAAAGATTTTACCACAAAATAACACAATTTAAAAATATCAAGAGCGATAATTAAGTTTATTATTGATGTTTATCTGCCGACCATTTTCCTTAAAAGTATCATTATGTTACTTAAGTAGTCGTATTAAAAATATACGACTTGAATAAATTACAGCTAACAATAGATTAATAGGTATACGTAATAGGTTAACAATAAGTTAGCTGTTAGCTAACTTAAGAATGAATCGAATATAACAGGAAATTGTATCCGTGTTACTTACGAATAATTACTATTTACGTGTAATTACTACTACACGATTACAACTGTCAACCGCAGGACTTCGACGGCGATGCAACAGTATCTTGCGTATACCGAAGCAACTGACTAGAACTAATTAATGCTAAGGTTTTCCATACAGGATACAGAAAAACCTATGCAGCGTATCGAATTTAATACTGCATACCCCCAAAAACAACACATTAAAGGCCCAAATGTTAATACAGGGGTGAAGTATAGATAGTATTTAGAAGCTGCGGTGAGTTGAGTATCAGAAAATAATTAAAGTTTATCAAAATTATACAAAAATAAAAAAAACCCTCCCACTAAATCAATAAAGGAAGTTAAATCCAGTTAAAAACTCAAATGAACTTTCGCTTTCGATCTCAAACGACACAAAAACACAAATAATTTAACGATTAAAAACTAAAAATAGAACCTTTGAATAAATTAAAAATTACCGAGAATGATTGTATACTCTAGAATTTTTCCCCCTTCCCTAGGAAATTCCAACGAATGTTTAACGATGTTCCGCGAGTCACCACCCCTCCATCCGCTGACGTCACGGGCAGACGGCCGATGACGTCAGGGCGGGGTATATAAAGCAATCCCGTCCGTGTCAGCCACCTGTTTGATATGTTCGCTACTAGCCGACAGTTAAAGTCCGCCATGCGTTCCGAGATGATGTCTGGTGTTGTCGTGGTGGAGAGACGCCCCAAACCGGCCGAGAAAGTTTACGTCAAAGTTTACAAGACCAACTACGAACATTTCGCGGTTTTGTACCGCCTCCGTGGTGTCCTGACCGAGAGTTTACCGTTAGCGACCGTGAATCTGAGATCGTGTATTGTTAAAATACAGAACGGACGTTCGTTTCACGTGAGGCCAAGATCGGGCGATGATCAAGGTATGACTTTCTCCGTTCTGGATGATGATAATTTGGATCGTTGGTTCGTCGCCTTCCATGCGGAGATGAAACCCAACAGGACGACTTTGCCCATTTTGCTGGAGAGTGACGAAGAAGAACAAGAAACTACGCATTGTTCTTCGCCCCTTTCCACTGTTTACAGACAAAAGGTTTGTTAATTAACGAGAGAATTCTTCCTCATCTCTTGTTGAATCTCATTATGGACTGATTGACAGCATTTCCATTATGTACAGTAATTTAAATGTTCATGCATTTATATAAAATTTCTCATTATGTGATTCTTGAGTATGTTTTAGTTTCTGTGAAACGTATTTTGTTGATAGAGTATATATTAAAAGTGTGTGATTTTTTTTCAAATTTGTTTCCTTTTCTTCCTTCCTCGAGTTAAAGTCCAGTTTTAGTTTATCGCTTGAGTATGACATAAGAGCCGTTGACGTAAAGATACAAATCAGATTAAAATCAGAGTGTTTAACCGGTTGTTAATTAATTAATTTATAAGAATGCCTATTGAAAGAAGTAACACATTAACCTCATTCTGTAAGAACAATTGGTAAAGCGTAACTAGATTTCTCTGTATGCAACCGGAAAACAAGTACTTATCATTTAATAAAGAAAAAATTAATCAAAAATATTTTAATTGCCAAAATTCTGTACTCTCGTACCGTGACCTGCCGTGTATGACTGTTTAATGATGCAGTGCACGATGATAGAATACTCCGATATGTTTGATTAAAAAAAGACATTTTAAAGAGAAAAAACTGAACAGGTTTTAATTAGGTTTAGTGAATGATTTACAAAATCATAATAAATAAGTAAATCATTGTACTTTTATTATATTAAACTGTCGGTATAAAACACTAACAGCACATCATGGAGTTTTTGTCGGCGGTTCTAATAAAGAGCTGGGACCGGCCATGTATTCCTCCGATTCTTCCTGATCACTGATGTATTCTTCGACTTGGGAACCATCTCCGTACTGTCCGCCCTCGGGTTTAGGATTCAATGGTTTTGAAGCTAAGGTCTGATATATGCCCATTGCCTAAATTTAAAAGAAAATGTGAAATTAATTTCGAAATATGTATTTTTTACCCTTTTCGTTGAATCATTCATATTGTAGAGTATAAAAGTTTACATGGAATCAAGATTTAAAAATTAAATGTATTTAGTTATAAAATATATTTTTCTTAAATAATAAACTCTTTGACTTATTGACAATAAATATTTGTTTAGTTCAGTAACAAAAAAGGTAAAAAATAAACAAAAATTTACAAGCGGCGCAAGCAGATAAGTCAGAAAACTTCCTAATGCCTACTTATTGTGCAATTCCTGCTTTATTGCATAACTGCAACTATTTATATTATGTAGAAGGAGAGAAAGCAAAAGAAAAAAAAAAACAATCTTGGTAAAGGTCCTTGTATTCAATTTAAAAATTTATTCCTTCTCGAGAGGATACTCATTACTAGATAAACCTATCTGTAAATTTTTGGTAGTTAATTATTTAATGAATTAATTTTTCTGGTAAAAAATGAAAGTGCAATCTGAACTTTTATTGCACAGTTGGTGGTCTACTGTTACATCATAAAATTATTACAACAGTTGTATAATTCAACTAAACTTAAGATTGCGCACTGACTACAAAATCATTTTAAGAGAATTCCAGTGCATAATCAAATTACGACATCCTCGGTCGCTAAACAAGCCTCGTAGTAACATTAAACGTGGACAATTTTTATCTCTAGATATCGGATATGCGATTATTTTATGAAGAGGAGGGGGGAAAGTATTGTTTTATTATCTCATAAAAAAATAAATTCTTTCATAATCTTTTATGATAGCTTATTAAGGTCAATAATTTATTTCCCTTTATACATGGAAACTAGTATTAAATGCACATAATATTTAATTAAATTTATCAGCAGACATACCTGAGCTACCATTCCTGAGACATCGCCGGTATTTGTTGGAAGAATCAACGTGTTTCCTGTTTTTGCTAACTTTCCAAAAGCGGAGACGTATTTCTCGGCAATTAACAGAGAAGCTGCATTACTTCCAGTCTGAAAAAGAATTTTAAAATATATTTTATACATTTCTTTTTTTAAAAAATAAATTACATTATATTAAATATTTTAACATTATCGTCGTAACACAGCACGAGTACTCTAAATTCCATTAATGTAACTTTAACTTAAAAGAAAAACAGGAACCGAAGGATTAAATGCGGTCTTAGTACCAGAATTTAATTTTATTAGTAAAAATTTGAGACAAATTTGTATAAATTTGGTCTCATTTATTCACTTTCAGCTTAAGAATGACAGCACTGACCTTCTATTGTAAGCTACTTGACCATCAAAAAGTCATGAAAGTTTAAATCTTTTTTAAAATAGAACTTTTATCACTTTTCAATGGTCAAATAGCTTACAATGGAAGGTCAGTTCTGTTGTTGCTAACCAAAATTTGCTTTCTCGGTTTTTGTAACTGTGCCGAGGAGACTCCCGAGAATGCAACACTTGCAGCTGTTTCGGCAGACTTATCAGTCTTGATTTATAATTGTTTCGAACGTGGTGGCATCTGCCAACACTCCTTTAGGGGTCTATTATCGATTCTGTTGTTTTGGAGATTGCTTGAAGTAATTCAAAGAATAATGTTTAATGAAAGTTGTCATTTGAATATTGTACTTTAAATCATTTTATTATATATAAAATCATTTGTAAACAGTACATTCAAACTATAAAGCTTTTTAGAATCAAAAAAATTTTTTTTTTTTCATAAATTTAGAGCCTTTGAATGAAACCATGCCATAAAAACTGGTAGATAATATGCAGAAAAGCCTCTTAAACTGTTATAATCAGATTTTAAGATCCAATTATGAAAACTTACGACAAGTTTTGTTTAAATATCCGACCTCCTATGATCTGCGGTTATCACATTTCAGGTTATTCACCATATGAGTGATGCAACAAATCAAGGTAGGTCCAATTTCAAGTGAATGAAATATAGAAAAAACAAAATAATTAACAATATTATTATTTTTTTCTTGTTAAATATTGATGTAAGAATTCGAACGGGACCGGCATTTTGTCATAAACAATCTTTAACTAATGTATTTTATAATTTTCCAATTAATCCTTATATAAACAAAAATTATCAGCAGATAAACAGCATTACATGCAGAAAAAATAACGGCAATAACAAGAATTCATGAAATTTATGAACTGTTGTTATTGTAATTAATAAAATTAACTCAGCAATATTTACATGTTAAAGATGTTATTGATATAATATAAATACGTAAAGAATGATGCTACATCGTCTGATAAAACCAATTTAAGCACTTACTTTTTTGTAACTAATCACTACTTAGCTGTTTAATTATCGTCATTAATTATGCTTCTAGTCATTAGCATATTATCTCTCCAATTATAAGTATCATTTAACATAACAATTAATTTCTTACCTGTTCCCTTAGTGATTCTGCGACCTTCTTTAATGATTTGGCTCGTGCTTCGGCCTTTGCTACTATAGCATTTGCTTCTCCTGTGTTAATGATAATAATATGCTTTTTAATATTGCAAATTAGTTAAATTTATAAGATTATAATCTAATCGCATTGGTAATTTTGGTAAATCTGTTCTAACCTTGAGCTTGATTAATCTGTTCCATTTTTTCTGCCTCAGATGCCAAAATCCGAGCCCTTTTCTTACCTTCGGCAACATTGATCTCCGCTTCTCTCACACCTGGAGCAGAGAAACATTTCGATTCTTAAAATAAAATGCTCCTTGCGATGTTTTATCTTTTTAATAATAATTTTTTTATTTATTTAATAACAATGAATTATCATATTAAGGCACCATTGTTGCATTGGGTATGATATAGAATACATTTTATTGCAATTTCATTTAATTATTTCTGATAAACAACAGCAATTTTTACTCATAATCATATGACTATACGTAATACTTTGTAATGTAATTTTACATTTATAAATTTTCCATTTGTTTAGTAATAAAAATTTATTGAGGAAATTTATTTCCTGTAACATTCTTTTTATATAACTCGAAAGGTTGTAAGTGAATAATATACATGAAGAATAAGAAATTTTCATTTAAATTCGAATGATCACACGATCGCAATACCTTTATATAACTGCTCTGCGACTGGCATAATAATTGTTTAAAATTTAATACATTTTATATATTTATGTATTATAAAAGCCAAGACATTTATATTTATGTATTATAAAAGCCAAGCATTTTTTTGACTTAAATTTATAAGTCAAAAAAATGCTTGAAAATATGAAGATAAAAGCTTTTGAAATCAAATCTTATCTTCACTAAACAATCCAAAGATGAAATTTGGTCTTAAAAAAATATGTTGTTTTCAATAACCTTCTATATTTTAAGTAGATTTTTGACTTATTTTCACATCTACATTGCTAAAATAAGTGCTTTAGCATTTTAAATTGCAAATTAAGAATTAAATATCAATGTTAATTGGACAATTCTTTGAAAGTTTTATTCGCAATGATGATTTAATAATTGAATAAACTTCCCAATCTACCTTAAAGTAAATAAACCCTCGTTATGTTGTTTAAGGTACTGTACAGTATATATAATTTTCCATTTTCATCAAAGGAGTACGTGGACTGGATAAGATTGAGAACCACTATTATAAACTGTGTATGAATAAATATGGAGACTTTCGCAGAAAAATTAATGTCTCAATTTATGTAAAAAGTAGAATATAGATCTAAAAAATCAAATATTGTATAAATAAATTCTTTCTTCAAAAATCAACTTCGTTATTGTTTGTTATTTGTATGTGGCAATGCAACGCACAAGCAATCCGCTGAGATGAGATACCTTCTGGGAGAACTATCTATGGGAAACTGACCGCTATTTAGGTGTTACAAACATGAAAAAAATTGAGAAAACTCCACGTGGCCAGCCTGTTGGCAAGGTGCAAACCCACAACCAACTACAGTGTTCGGTGGTTTTTTATCAACTCGGCCACTAGTGGGCACATAGATATTAATTTCAGATCTTTCACACTTTTACCTATGTAAATTTTGTTGCATATGTTATGTAGTTATTTATAAAAGCACATGTAAATTTTTGCTAACTCTCTGTATTCAGAGAATACTAAGAAGATCCAAGAAAAGAAGTTTTCCTTTCGAGAATGCTAAGATAGCCACTCTTCTTTCAGGAGAAAGAAAAACAAAATGTAATCCGAATGAAGAAACGAATTTAATTCTTTCTAGTGGATGCACGATATACTTTCAGTTGCTACTCAAGTTAATTTTATAAGATAAATGATTTTAAAACTTATTCTAAACTGTTTTTTCTTTTGTGAAGCTTATAAGTTTGGCAGAGAAGCAGGCATGCAGGGATTAAATGAATGACTATGTAGAATTCACACTAATTTGTAAGAAATATATTTATTGCTTGATAAATGCTTCATTACTGTATTTCTATTTTATTTTATTTTATAAAAAATTGACAGAATTTTTATTCTCTTAAAAATAAGAGTTTTGAAAAACACATTATAATTTTAAACAGAGATAAAGCAATATGTAGACCATTTATGATAGCTCACAAGGAAAATATTGTAACAGTAAAGCAACAAAACAATAAACCAAAGAAACTTATCATTGTTTACATATTTCAAATAATTTGTTGAACAAACAATAACATAACTCAAGCGAAACAACAAAACCAAGGTTCGTTAAACTCGGTAAAAAGAAAACGACGAGATGAATTTGAACAATCGGCTAGACATTAAATAACAACATCAAAAGAACCTAAACAAAGCTTCTATATTAAATTTTCCATTCTTAGCATCTGTCTTTAGAAAGCAATATCCAAGCATTTCTGAAACATCCCGGAAGTCTCGTTTCGCCGTAGAGTAATAAATTTTTATATGACTTAATCTAGCCAAAAACATTAATTTCTTCCACTGGTAAATGTAAATATGTGCCTTTAAGTAGTGTCTGGTTAAATAAATGAACCTTCTTAATTTTTTTTTCCCAGTAATAATTCTAGCTAAGGATTGATTCAATAACCTAATTACTGTATTACCTATAGCTCCTCATAACCTGCAATGGCCTATAACCTGTAAAAAACTGCTATAATTGTAAGAACAAAACCTTTGCTCCTCACTTACGGCAGCAACCATTGCTCCATAGATACGAGTTTGTAACTGCAATTTAAAATCAGTGTATAACCATCCCCATTGCGTAACTTGCGCCCTTTTCCAATAGTCTTTTAAACTCGCAGATTATACACACAAAAGTACAGTACTTCCCTGTTTCAAAAACTTTAGAAGTTACAGAATGTCTTAAATTATATATGTTTATAATATTTAATATCTTAATAAGATATTGTTTATGAAATTTATATGATTGTTAGAATTTGATATTAACTCTAAAATAGAAGGAAAAGTAATCTGTAACTCTATATAACTTTGTTAAATATATTTATTCAGGGTGTAATTTGAATACAAAGCTTTAAAATAAATAATTTCGCTGATAATATATATATGTATCCACTTCATAATATAACTTTCTTTTATTATTTAAAACCAAGATTTATTATTAAATTGAAAAATTCAATAATATTCAAGACGTATTGCTTAATATTATCCGGAAAGCATTTCCTTATTAACTGAAGATATTTGATATGTTTAAAGACGTCCTACATTCTTACAGTAAATGATCTTCCAGATTATTTTTCTAACAGTGAAATATAAACAAAAGATACGTCATAAAACATTACGGACAGCTTTTTTAAAAATTTAATCGACGCCTCGACCGATAGAAAATTTTAATGCTCGTTATTATAATTATTACCGTAACAAAAAAGCAAATTTATACTACCGATAAATATAATTTATAATGTTATTTGAAACATTATTTCATAAATGACACATTTATTTAATTAAAATTTACCTTCTGATTCTAATACAGCCGCTCTTTTCTTTCTTTCGGCTTCGACTTGCATTTGCATCGCTTCCTGAACTCTTTCGGGCAATCTGATATCCCCTGAAAAAATTTAATGTATTAGATGTATATGACGATTCATATGTGAAATAACAACTAGCTACTTAATCATTTAATTGATTAATTATTAATAGTTTTATGGCAATGATGTATTTAATTTGGTGTAATTTGATGTATTTAATAAAAATTTACCCGAATGACTGTAAAATATTCATATAAATAAAGTAATACGCACACACTTCTGCTATTATGATTTATTATATTATCGAACATCTGCACGAGTATATTTGGCAGTTCGATTGTGCTTTTTTTGAATGAAAGAATATGGTAGACCATAGTAAATTCATGGTACTAATAAGTTTGGCAGATCAGATGCGAGAAAACTGATTAAAATGTATAAAGCAAAATGTATAAGCAGTAATGTTGTAATGTATGTATAAACTAAGATGCAAGAAATATAAATAGTTATCTTGTACATAACATTATAAAATTTATGGAAAATATAATAACAGAAAAGTATGTTATTGATCTGATACTTTATTATACTTTATAATTCTTAAATTTCTTGTAATCGAATTTTTTATTTTTTGTTGTTGCTGTTGTTTGTTTTTGGCAATTTCCCCCCTTTTATATATTGTCTGTTAAAGGTTTTTATGTTAATGTGGGGAGGAAATCTGTTGCCGTAGGACATTTCATAACTGTAAATAAAATAAATAAATAAATAAAGATAAATGTTTCATTATTAATACATATTATATGTACTGATATAAATGTAAAAAGCTTTTTACTAATTTTATAATTATATTATATATAAGCATCGCTTATTTTTTCATGCCACATCCCAAAGTTAATAAATCTAGATAAGGCAATACATGAATATTAATTAACAAGTGATATTGCTTTTGAGTTCTTTTAATTCTGTGCCCAAACTACTGCATTTGTATAATGACCTTTACAATTGTTAAAAATAGTTATTAGAATCAAATTACAATCGATTCATGTGAATTAGTATTTGATTACTTTTGAGATAGACTTTTAACCAAGACTGTATGTGATAGTGACGATTTTCCACGCCTACTAGTTTTCTCGTGCTAGTTTTTCACCAAAATTCATTTACTTAGCCGTGTTTCCATGATATCCTCATGCTACATGCTATCCATCTACGCGAAAATTTCAGTCAAAAAATTTTTTTCGCTTATTTCAGGCCCTCAAAACACTGCTGCAAAAATCTATTACCTAGCGCATGCCCTCGTGTACGATTTTTTTTTTCACATGCTTGCATGCTTAACATGATTTTTCACTCTGACATAATTTTTCAATGGTGTCAGTCATGGAGGCTGACACCATCAGATTGCCACAGATTGCCACAAAAATGTGGCAATCTTTGGAAGCCTCCATGCACTCCAGGCAATCCAGAAGCCTCTTGTGGAGTCATGACATCACGAAAGTCACTACAATCTTAAATGCTTGTTTCCATAAGATAGCGTAGGGCGCTACAACCTCCAACTATTTTTTTGAAGCTTTATCTTGTTGCTGAAAAATTATTTGCTGGTCCTTCTGAAAAACATCTAAACTCTCCCATCATTTCCAGCTGAACTTCTTTTACATTTTTCCATACTATTGTAAAATTAAGGTGGCTTCCTTGGAAGAAGGGTTAAGAATAGTGTTCTGTAAACAAAATAATATTTAGTAAACTAAACAATGTATGACCTCAGAATTTCGCATGTACAGAGAAGACACATCGCAGGATTTTTCAAAATCATCAAATTAAAGGAACAACAATTCCATGCAACATAACTGCGTGTGAAAAATTGGCGGAAAACCTCGTCTTTTGTATACAGCAGCACTAAACAGAAACTGCCTGTCATCGTGAGTTAATGATATAATGTAATTAATACACTTAAATATTATTTTATAAAAAGTTTTAACTTTACAATTCACTAAAATATAGCACAATTATTCTATAATTCTACTGTTTTGTCTGCATTACAGAGATAACATTTAAATTTAAAAGTATCATACATCATAAATGATGAGGCTATATAGAACTTGCAGAATTTTGCAAGTTATTATGAATTAAAACTTGATCTTGATATATAAATAAATTTGTTTTGAATTTTAATGCCGTTGAAACATTCCAAAAATAAAAATCCCATTGTCATGAATGACCTAATATTTTTGTAGCAAGTTTTTAAGCAGCCACTTAAAGTGAGATATGACTTTGCATTTATATTTTGTAAACAAATTACTCTTTAAATTTAAAATTAACAAATTTTTTTATTTATCTTTTAATTATAATTAAATAAAATTACGTTTTTGGCCATCTCCGGGTTAGTTTAATCAAACTGCGGTCCCACACGCAAAATTAAAACAAAGGTGTAGCTACACACGGCACCAAATAAAAGGGATGCCAAATATTCTGCAAGTTTATAATATATTTGGATTATAATCTTTATTCCTTTTTAGGCAATAACTGTTTTCTAATAAAAGTTATTGCATAAAAAGGAATAAAGTTTCTATATTTCAAAGCCGAAGATGACTAAAAATGTTTGTTATATAATTGTAATTAATTGCTGAATTAAAGGTTACTATTTATTCTAAAACCAAATAATTGCCGGATTTAAATCAAGCTACTTTCCGCTACTATTAATAATTAAATAATGAGTAATTTGGTACTAGAGGTAGGCGTTAGGCACCATCTCTTATTCTATTTTTTAAATTTATTTAAAAATAAAAATGTTTTATTTGCTGGATTTTTGGTTCTGGGTGTTATTTATATATTTTATGGTTATATATTCAAATAAAAATGTTCACATTTTTATTTGAAGTAACAAATTTTATCTTTCCTATCTTCCAGATTAAATTTGTTCATAAAACATAAATGCAAAGTCGTATCTTACTATTCACTGTTTAAAAACTTTAAAACTTGCTACAAAATTTATTTGTCCAATTGTGACAATGCAATTTTATTTTTAGAATGTTTTCAGAGCATTAAAATTTAAAACAGGATTACTCGAATATCGAAACCATCTTGGAAATGTTTCCTAACTTTCCGATTCGTGTAAAGTCGAATTAAATACAAATAAAAGTAGTTGTTATGGTTTTAAATATTGTTTCAAAATCATCATCTCTCTAAATGAAAATTTTTAATGCTTGTTAATTTTAAATTGGAAAACAAAGTGCCATAATAAATGTAAAGAAATACTATTCTGTTAATGTATCACAATGGAAAGTATAAGGATTAAATAAATTAATATAACCGCATCGTTATTAGAACATTTATTTTTTATAAATATTACCCCATAAAATATATAAATAATGCCCAGAATCAAAAATTCAGCACATAGAACAAAGTATGAGAAAAAAAACAAGCATTTTCAAATGCTTTGAGCAACCATCTTCAGGTTAAAATAACACGTTCAGAAACTGAATGAGAAATGAAACGCTACAGTTTAAAATACGAAAAAAATGACGTTTGATTCTGTGTGTGTTATTTATATATTAGTTCCAGTATACTGCATGTACATTACCATAAAATACTTTCTATAATTTATGTCTAGTTTGTGTACTAATTCCAATAGTGTGAGTAATATAATAAATATACTGTGTATTCAAATATCCAACCTATAATGCCCAACAGATAATTTTAAAATGAATGTTTTCAGCTACTTTTAGCAGCCATCTTGAAGTCCCAATTCAAAATTTTAAGATCTAGAATATCAGTGCATGCAACTTTATCACACAACATCGAAAACTTGAAAATTAATTCAAACAACATATTTTAGAGTAGCTTAAAATGTTAATTTTACTTTAAAATTATCTACCAGACATTAAAGGTCGGATAGTATTTGTATTTTGATCCCAGTTGTGTATTTGTTTAACTCGTAATACGTATTTATTAAAGAAATTCTGAAACTTTGTTACTTTAAATTATCTTAACATTAAACCAAAACAACTAATTTATTTTCTATTTTATACAATTTTTACATAGAAAAATTTATTCAAATAAAATTGTTTTTGCATTTTTGGTTTGTAGTTTGTTAATATTTTATTTATTTATACAATAATTAAATAGTAAACTGAAAAAATAAACATTTAAGAGTTATTTTGCTATTTTATTACAGTAAGGTATGACTCATAATTCGAGTAAACAACGTTAACGATCTCACAATCTTTCTGCATGGAGACAATAAATTTTTACATAACGCCACTATTAAAATGTGCAGAATCATTCAAAAATGTGAATATTTCTTGCTTACGTCTTTGAATGATGCTGCATATTTAAAATTCTGAACCAAAGTCTTTTGACATAACCGACACTTTTTTGAGATGACGATAACAAGAATACATAAATTTCATCATATCGGTTTTGAAAAACATTTAGAATATGTCAAAAATGCAAGATTACGTAAAGGTGAAACATTATAATTCTTATAATATACACAAAAAACATACTCTTAAGCTTACATTTATCAAATATACTATTAAATAAAATTTTATTAAAGTAATCAAATGTTTGTTAGTCGTCACACTGGTGCAAAACACACAACGTCGGAATTTCGTTACAAAAATATGAAGACATTCTTAAGGTCGTTATATTTTTAAACAAATAAATTATGTTTATTTTAAGTTGTCGAATAATAACTCTATTTTGAATAACTAAAATATCTTTCTAAGAGATAGTTACTGATACATTTTCATATATTTAGCTTTAAGAATTTAAATTTGTTTATATTAACACTGGTTACTAAAGAAACTAATTGGTTAACGATTATTTTAATTATATAAAATTAATTTTTGATTAGTTAATTAGAATAATTTACTTACTGATTTCATATCGTAGACAATCGATGCCCCAAGCACTGCTAGCTTTATTTATTGCATCTAATTAAAAATTAATTAATTAATTATATGATAAAATGAGTAAGATTCTTATGATACATAAATATAGTATATTTTTATCATTAATTCGTATTTATTAACTTATTATCATACTAATATTATTATTATTATTAAGGAATAAAGCCTACTCAAAGGTCTAGGCTGAAGGAATGAAGAGAGCATGGAATGAGAAAGATACTGTGCAGATAGGATGAATCAGAAAAAACTTGCTCACAAAGGATGATAACATCCAGCATTTATACAGAAATAAGCCTGTTTCCTTCATAACTTGTGTGCGGAAATGGTAACAAAGTAATATAGAATTTAAAATGAGCAATTATTTGTTGTAATGTTGTCACAATGCCAGACTGCAATTTTTCGTCACGATGCTCTCCATTTTAGTAATGTCTTGTCTCTGTGCATCATACTTTCCCTGTTAATAATGGAGTTATGCCAGTCATCTATCTGTTTCCATTCAAGAGAAAATTTTTTAAATTGAAATAACATGACTTCTGGTCTCGATTTGAAGTTTATATATAGTTAACTAGGGCCTCCTGCCCCTAAGCTTTCCATATCTAGTCTTGACTATTGTCTATTAAACTTCATTCTTGAGATTAAGAAAGGATAGAGGGATGCCAGAGGGAATTTATAGGTCTACAATTTTTGAAAATTGCAGCCAAATTTATTTAATTATAATTATTAAATTTAACAAGAGATGCAGACTTAACTGTCTACCTCTAGTCAAATTACTTAATAATTAATTAGCCCTAAATATCCTGATAAAGGAACCTCACTGTTCGTTTAACATTTAAACAATTATATTATCATTTGATTTAACTTCAGTAAATAATTAATTTGAAATATTTAATTAACTTATTTAACAAAATTATATTTTCTTCTTTTAACATCAAATAAATTTCTGCTTCAGAGTGAAATTTTTTACAAAATGACTCCTCGGATGCATTAACGAGTTCTTTTATTCACAAAAATTAAATAAAACTATTTAATTTATAATAAAAATGACCAATCTGAAGATGAATTGCACCGAGACTCATCTGTATCAATCTTTTGAAATGTTTCTATGCAAATACCTCTTAATTAAAAACTACTAAATATTCAGATGCCTAAGAAACTTTTGCAAGCAGCAAAGATGACTTAATTACGAACGTTTTTAGTCGTATTTAAACACCATCTTCGGGTGAAATACAAAAATCAAACAAAGCAAAACATGGAACGTAACATAAAAATTCCACGTGCAACAGGGTTGCAATTAAATTGTTTTTGTTGCTTACAAAGGCTTCTCGAGTGTCTGAATATCCACAGTTGTAGTTTCAATTTCTTACATTAATCTACTAAATATTTATATTGTGTAAGAAATTTTAAATTTCTAAATTCTTGTTTGTCAGACTTTAGCGTAAATGCTCTCAAATTTTCCATTAACAGGTTTTTGAGCAAATTATATGACTCCATAAAATGTGAGACAAAATATAACACTGTAATCAATTAAAGAGTCCAGAATTTATCCAGATTTAAACAATTTTGGGACTATGTATCCCATCGTCAGAATCTATACAAATTGGAACAGAAATGTCAAAGACACGTTTCTAAAGCATTCGAGCATTCAAACTTTTAAAGTAAAGTTTGAAACTTTCAAATGCTCGGATGTTTTAGAATGCATCTACAATATTTTTGTTCCAATTTATATATGGGATGTGTCATACAAGAAATGTTTAAATTAGAATAAATCTTGGATTCCTTAATTGATTATAGCATTATAATTTCTTCTCATTAGTAGATTTTTTCCACATTTATAATACAGACTCTCCATACAAATCAATGGGTGTGGTACTCCAACTTATTAAATAACATTTATATCTTACTACATCAATTTCCGTGTATCTTTATTTTTATTATAGTAACTTGCCCTCTCTTTTATCCATACAATATAAAAATTGAATACTTTGGCTCGTAGCAGTATTATGCCGCATATCTAATCTGTTGGATTTGTGACATAAGACATATCCAAGTATTTGGCATTCCGAATGAAATGACATTCTCTTATCCATTAACTGAACTGTTTCTAATTTATCTATCCAATCTATATAGCATATTGGAGCTGCATATAAAACAGATTCCAGTGCTATTGTATCATACAATTTAAAATGTATATTTAAGAGACACTAAGATTTCAAATCTTTCTCACCCGAAGTAGACCTTTAAATAAGTTTGAAAGCATTTGTGAATTAAAATAGTTTGCTGGAATTATAAGGTGTAATTTAATGTTAAATATACAGTGAAACCACCATTAACGAACACTCCCGAATAGCAGATACATCTGCTTATTTAACGGACATTTTTACAATCCCCAGACCCTTCAAATAGGATATATATTATATTTACCTCTAAATAGCAGACAAATGTGTTTGTCCCGACAGGGTCCGCTATTTGGAGGTTAGTTATACTGTAGTTTCCAGTTAAGTTAATACATGGCTAGAAAATAATGTATTAATTTTTCATTATTGATTCTTATAATAAACTTTATGGAATCTTAATGTCATTTATAATCAAATTCATCAAATCTGCTAAATGCACATTTTCTCTATCTAGATATAATAATCTAGCTAATAAGTCTATTTTAAGGTTTGAGAACCGTGGCTAAACTTACCATGGGTTTAGCATGGCTCATAATAGGAATGACCAGACGGAAAAGGGACAAGGCCCCACCTTCCCCTATACAATTTTACACTTATATGTCATCTTTGATGGTACCCTATCACACTTTGTTTCTCACTTATGCATTATTCACTTTGAAATGGAAAAATTTAAAGCAATTACTTAAAAAAATGAAAAAGTGAATTATGCATTCACTTCAGCTTAGTCCACATTGACAGCAAGTTGCCAGCAAATATACATACAGTTTTTATGTATTGTATGACAGACATTTCTATTATATAAATATGTAAATAGCATACATCCAGTACGTTAATGGCAGAAGAATATTATTTTATTCGTATTAGTCATTATATATCTTTATTTATTATTACTATTTTTTAAAATAAATTGTCACTTTTCGAATTATCAGGCTATATTATTACTACTATTAATAATTACATGCTAAGTAATTTGCCACGAATGGTAGGTGTTACGTTTCATCTCTTGCTAAATTTAATAATTATAATTAAATTCATATTTTAATGATTAATTTAGAAGGTTCTGGTAGAAAGGAATCAGCCCGAAGTGGGACTTGAACCCAATTATGCAGTCGCATTGCCAGTTACGCTACCCAGACCTTTGAGTGATCATCACTTCCAGAACTATTAATTCAGCGTAACCGTATTCGGTTACTTTATGGCATCGGCTGAAGACGATTCAGCACTCACAGACTGTAACTCACTTTGGCACTCCGGCTATAGTATCAAACTGCCAAATTACTTAGCATTTAATTATTAATAATAGTATTAATATAGCCCAATACAATCCAGAAATCATTTGGTTCCAATACATTTAATTTATTATATATTCTATTAATAAACTCTGATACAGCAATCAAAGCGAAGTCATTAATAACAATGTTACTAAATATATAATGTTAATCTAGCAGCAAACTTTGTTCAACCAAATTTCCATTTTGTCAAATCACAGATTCAAATCTTACTTTAGACTTTTCTATCATTAGTTTTTAATGGAAATAATTTATAAGAGGAACTTAATATGTAAAACAATTTAAATAAGAAAATAAAATAAACTATTTAAGGAAACCAATTTCTAATTACGAGAGAAATGTCTTCGAGACTATTACCGGCTCAACAAACAAATCTGTTGGATTTTCCATTCATAAATTTCCAACTTCTCCACGTGAGAAAGAATGCGCACATCAGAGGTAGGCATGATAATTTGAACACCTGGGGAAGTTGGAAATTTATAAAGTTCATAAAAATCCATATACATTCAGTACTTAATTGATAGCATATATATTAGCCCAGAAAAAAATCAAATAGTTCCAGCGTTTTATTTATCCATTTTTAATATTTTTAAACTTTAATTAAGCTTATTATTTGTTTCAAACACAAATATATTCTAAAATGTATATATGACAGCAAATTAATGTATAATTAATACGTAAATTTTCAATCTATCAACAGAACTTAAAGAATTGTTTAATCAGAATCGAAGCATATAATGTTAAAGATCTAAGAATTCATTTTAATTTGGACTGAAATTCAAACCTTAAAATGTGTTTACTGCAATAAAGTTACTGAAAACAGTAAACAATGGGAAGAATTCAGTGTAATAAATATTAAAAAAAATGTACTCCAGTACTAAATAAATGAACATCTGTACAATGATTTATATACAGAAAATATTGTACAATATAAAAAGTACATTTAGATGTTAATAAATGAAGAAATTGTTAATTTTATATTGACAGAATAGCTACATTATTATACGTTTTAACAGAACTGATGAAGCTGATCAGAGAATACAGAAAATAATAATAAAGACTATAATTTATGTTAGCTCACGAATACCTAATGTAAATTAGCGAGCACCAATTAAGCAGACATTTAAGTTATTAATTGTAGGAAAAAAGGTTCATTAATCATATTTTTTACTTTTAATCATAATAAACTTTTGTTATTAACAAGTCAACAGTTTGAATTTGACACGAGACAATTATTCTTTCCACTTTGACTCCATTGAGGTAATTTGTTTGCTTTTAATTTGAAACAATACGTTATTAAACACCGAACAGCATTAAACTAGATTTATAAATCTCGTTTTTTACTTTTTTAATTTAAATATAACTTGAAATAGTTAATGCATTTCCAAAACAGAATTATTACATTTAGAAAAACAGGAATGAATTGTTTCCAAATAATTTAAAATCATAAAAATATTAAAAAATGATAAAATAAAGATTAGCACGACCGTTTTTGCACGACCAGTTTTTGAAATCTTCGTTCTTTTTTTTAAATTCGAATTTTTGTTCGTTTCTTTGTAAACATTAACTGAGAAAGATCTCTTAAAGGAATCGAAAACGTTTTTATAGAATTAAACATTATGCTGGACACGTCAAAGGTGTGAATATAATTAATTTTGATAAAATAAAGAAAATAACAGACAAATCTTTCTAAAATTTCACTTTTAATAGTATTATAATGTTATTGAAGGTTCAATTACAAATCAAATGATTGACGTGTGACTAATACAAGAAGTTAAATACTTTTCTGAGATGGAAATACCATTTCATAATTTAAGAAGTTATCCACGCGTTAAGAAAGAAACAACTAATGAGATGCCAACTGAATCAGCATAATATACGCTAGACATATGCCAAATCAGTAATCTAATTTGGTGTTCTTCGACCTTTTCACACCTGCGGACCAGTAAAAATATGTATAATATTTTGCAGACTGCTTCCTAATATTAAACTGCATTTAAAAAATCCTTTAACCTTAAAACAGAAATAAAAACCATTATAGATAATACTTTATTTATTAAGATTATTGTTCTAAAATTATAATTTTTAGTTAGTGTGACATCAGTCCATGAAATTTTTTGCAGATTGGCAGGAAATTTCTGCAGACTGGCACCAGTCTGTGGATCCAAGGTTGAAGAACACTGGCCTAATTTACATTGTTTAATCCACAAAATCTAGAGTTATAAAAAAATATACATATATATTTTATAAAGTTCTTTTAAATTTTCAAAAATTAATAATTCAAAAACTGTAGATTAGATTTTAGAAGGATTTTTATACTCTAATTAGTGCAGAAGAAAGTTTTCAAAACAATAAAATGTCTTCAAACTCAAAACATCACTGTTAATGATTTAAAAACCAAAAACACAAAAGAAAATTTTCATTTTATAATTATTATTAACAATTAAATTTCTCTCTTCATCACTATTTTTGATGAGAAATCAAGACCAAAAAATTAAATGCGAAATACAATCAATTTAAAGCTATGACGTCGACAACTCCGATCTATGATGAAAGCATGTTGTAGAATGATATTGAAACGAAAATTTGATTACTGATAAAATCAATGAATGAAAAATTTTTCTTTTGCTTTATTTATATTTCCAAACGAGACCCTTTGTACTTTTAATTAAATAGCAATAATCACATTTTGAACGCATTATAGGAAATTCTCATTACTTTGAATTACAATAGTTTGAAATTCCATTAGTTCGTTAACTGTACTCTTGTCCTGACCGAGGATATAGAGATTTACACGTTAAGGAATTTGGTTAGTTCAAAATACAGCTACTTCAAAATTTGAAGTGAAAATTCTATCCGAACTGTGATATGCATATGTTAACTCGTTCGTTTAGATCAAAGTGCCTCAACACTAAGAGAGAACAATAGACGAACAACTCTAATCTGGTCAATATGGCTTTGCTTTGACAGTAACACAGTTTTGGGTATCACAAAGAGAAATAAGGATAGTCCGTGAGTACATGGGTAAATGGATTACCCTTTTTTCTCTTATCTCATAAAACACGGCTGGTTTTCGGGACTGCAAGATTGAGCTACAAGTAGCAGATCGAGATTTTTGTAGGGCTCTAGGCTATTACATTTGGATAACTTACTACTTTTTGGGCTACTTTAAAAATTATTTGGGCTATGTTTCAAGGAATTCTACTTTACTTTTTATAAAACCTGTCTGACAACCTGAGAGGTTTTCACTGGACACACGCTGTTTACCTGCAGTTTATTTATATTATTATTATTATTATTAATTAACGAAAATAGCATTCTATATATGTAGCAGTATACCATTTGCTTAATAAATTACATCAGTTACATGGCATTTGACATATTGTACAGAAATATGTAAATCTCAGATAATTTGAAGTCGCTATTATTTTGTTCCTTGAATTTCGAACTAATGAGATTTCCTGTAATAAGTTTAAAACAGGTTTTAGTGTGAATGTGTTCAGGCTTCAGCCTACCACTCTGGGAAACTCAGAATGAAATTCAGCAAACAACCCCAGAATTTTTTGTGGGAGGACCCGATCCTTGTCACCCATTCACGCTGTTGTGGACTTGGTCAAACTCACAAATAGGTAGAGGAAAAAGATCTTAGTGCCCACAGAGCAAACAGAGAAAAAATATGATAAAATTACCAGGACAATAATTGTAAAACTTCACAAATATATAATATAAAAGACTATACAATAAAGAGTCTTCTTATGTCTTTTATATTATATATTTGTGAATATTATATTATATTTTATTTGTGCCACGTTACCAGAAGGAACTTTTTATAATGTTTGCATATTGAGGCAGACGAGTAGCCTCTAAATAAAGGTCGACTCCACTGTAAGACTTATTTTCTGAGGTGTGAAAAAAGGACATAAGAAGACACTTTATTCTATATTTATATATTTTTGAAAGGGAAAAAAATATGTCTAATATATTTAGATATTTAAAATAATTATTTTTCATCTAACATGAAATTTCTGATTAAGTCTCATTTATAAAAATGATAAGAAATAAATTAAAAATATAATATATTCTTAGAAAGCAAGTTTAAAAATATACATATTTGTTTACAAATAATACTAATTACATACTTCTGATTAATTTACATTAAGTTAAAATCCGAAATAATTAATGATGATAAACAAAAATTTGAAGGACGTTAATATTTTTAGTTTTAATAACATTAAATATTCTAATGTTTATATTAATACCAGAAGTCAATTTTCATAGACAAAATGATTTTCATTTTCTTTAAATATGTCAGCAAATTAATTTCAAAATTAATAGTAGTATTCACAAACCGAAACAAATTTAAACTTTTAATTAAATTTAAAACAAAAAAACTGACAATAATCACTATAATTTGTAATGAAAACTTGATTTTTATTCATTTCCATAGTTAAATTGTACAGAAACCTCAGTTGTAAGGAAGTTGTCTATAAAGTTTTGTTGTGTCTAAGAGAAAAAATTATAGAATTGTTTATTTAAAATTGGAATAGCTTACAAAGTGACTTCTTACTAACTACATAATGATGATCAGGGGTACAACTAGAAGGCAGGTTAGACATGTGCCCCAGGTGCCAGGTAAGAAGATGTCAAGAAGAGAGGACATGTAATTATTTTAATTATGTATAACATTATTTTCAAGTATATTATAAAAGATAATTTATTAGCATCAGACAAGAAGGTGCTGAAATGAAAGAATAAGTAAGGAGGAAGATGAACTAGCAGTGGCACAGACTAACTCATATGTGTCATCAACATCCTGAATCTCCAGAATATGAGAAGGTTGCTAAGATTTTATTTTGCTCCAGGTGACAGAAAGCCTAGTTGTGCTCATAATGATGTTAATTTATGTTTTTGTTTGTCATCTACCATTTATGATAATACATCATGATCATTAAAATTCAATTCAATGAGCTATGTGACAATGACAATGTCTTCATTACTTACAGAAATATGGTGTAAAATTAGTACAGTTAAAATAAATAAATTATATATCAGTCCTGGTCAACCCAAATTGTTTCACGGGCCACTTTGATCACGCGTAAAATTACGATGGGCCACAATTTAGGCAAACATGCTTTTAAAAAAGTAAAACAAATACAAAATGAGTAAGATTTTATTGTTATACCAAGAGTTCGTACTCGCACTTGCGCATTATAACAATAACAGGCAAACTTTCATTTATTTAATTGTTTTGGTATACACATAACGGCAAACAAAAGTTTTAATATATATATAATATCACTTAGCGGGCCACACAATTTAATGTGATGGGCCGCAGGTTGGCCAGGCCTGTTATATCATATAAACAATATATTAAACTTTATATATATATATATTTATGATATTCTATTGTAATCATAAATTTATGTATAAAACAATTAGTTTAGTTTAATTGACTGTTTTTGAACCATGGACTAAACTAAACCAATTGTCGTGACTAGGTGATTATTTACAATTATGACAAACACTTATTTCCTGCACATTGTTTGCATGGGCTGCAGCATGACAGGTCACAATTTGGATGGTGTTTAGCCTTGTTAACAATAAATGTATTGAATTTTAGCATTAGTTTAACTCTATACAGTGTATACTGAAGTTATCTGAATTAAAGAAAACTTTAATCAGGTTCAAATATAGTCGAGGCAAATCAGAGTCAAATTTAGTTGCGACTCAAAATGTAGATTGAGAGCAGTTTTTGCTTCTAAAACTGGGAAAAAAATATTGACTAATATTCAGCCAATATAGTACAGTAGAGAGTCGTTAATCCAAATCGCCGGTTATACGAACAATTTTCAGTCGGACTGTGTCGTGCTGAATCAAACATTTTTGATACTAAATTTACTTCTAAAGTATAATTTTCATGTTTTTATATTCTTTGATATATTTATTTTGTTTGTACAAAATAAAGAAATAATTTTTAACACTACAATAGCCTCGATTATTATTATAAAAATTTTTGTTAGGCTTAAAATCGACAAAAATTCAACACAAAGCGACACGCAACGGAGAAAAATTTGAACATCGGACAGGTTAATATATTTTTCGTACATAATCGGTTATCCGAACAAATCACTAATCCGAACAACCCCAGTCCCCAATTGATTCGGATTAACGACTCTCTACTGTATTTGTATTGTTTTCTCTAACCATATAATTATCACTTTTCCTACTTTTGATTATTGTTAATTCCTTTTAGCATTACGCTTTATATAATTATTTTTGTAATAATTAAAAATGACTCCATTCAGCTATTTATATTGTAAAAACATATATAATCACTCTATTGCTAAATGTAAAATTCTTAGTAGTGGTTTTATTTCACAAAAATTTATACTTATGTATCAAACTATGTCCTCAATAACATGCCATTTTCATCACATATATTATTTCTCAAATAAGCGGTTATTGTGTGTAGGTGTAGATATAGTATGAAAAGAAGGTAGCAACTTGCCAGAAAATGACCTACCTCCAAACAAAAAAAAAGTACATATATATCCATTATATGTATTTTATTATTTCAATAAATCCACATTTATATATATGCAAATCAATTCAAATTGTTAAGATACAAACAATACTATCCAGATTTTAATTAGGTTATAACATGGCTAATTAATTACAAAGATATTACGTAATTTTGACTAGAGGTATATAGTTAAGCTGCCATCTTGTACAAAATACATTAACTAAAAATAAATACAGTGGAACCTCGCATAACGAGGATAACAAATTGTAAAAATTTGTCTCGCTTAACAAGCAATGTTTCATATAACGAGTGATGGGGAGAGGGGAAGTCCTGAATTGTGCGCATGCTCCATCAGTTTGTGTTTAACACTAGTTTCTGCTAGCATCTTAGTGTCACTTTTGATCACATATTTTTCCAAACTTGTGTTCACACATATTACTTATAAACATCAACAACCATAGCCTGTTATATAATAAACATGCCAAATGATATGCCAAATTCTTGGGCTATGTAAAGGCTAATTATAGCCTTTACATAGCCCAAGAATTAAATAATAGAAATTAATTAATTTGACTAGAGGTAGGCAGTTATGCTGCCATCTTGTATTAAATTTAATGACCAATTCCAAATTAAATTAACTATTTTATAATTATTAAATTTAATACGAGATGGAAACATAACTGCCTACCTCTAGTCAAATTAATTAATTTCTATTATTTAATTATAGTCTTTACATAGCCCAAGAATTTGGCATATTGTTTGGAGTGTTTATCAAACATATTAGCTCTGATTTTTTTTTGTTTTTTGCAAATTGAATTCTCATTCCAGGATGGTTCATTCTGTGCTAGAAGAAAATATGATGATTTACGCTCCTTAACAACGGCACATTGTACAGTTTTCTTTGAATAAACGTTATACATAAAACATTTGAGTATTTTTTTCGGCATGGAATGCATTATCGTATTTTACATTAATTTATATGGGAAAAATTGTTTCGCTTAATGAGTGTTTCGCATTATGAGTACGATTCTGGAACGAATAATGCTCGTTAAGCGAGGTTCCACTGTAAATTAATTTAGAATATTCTGGAAGAAAAAGTCAATTCAGAATAAGACTCAAACCTGCAACTCTTGCTTATTGTGCAGATGCATTGCAAATAACACTACCTGGATCTGTTCTATCTTCACTTTTTGACCAATTAATTTAAAATACATAACAATATAAGTCATTCAATGCACCAACTACTGGCAATTATATGCACACAAATGGTTACAAGAATATAATCATCCATATCATGCCAATCATCTCCATACATATTATATGTTATATAACATATATATGATGTATTATTTATAATTAAGAGATGTGCAAATACTCAAACAGTAGAAAGTATTTGATATTGACAAACGATAAATTTAAATACTACAAATACCTCCAATATTGCACCATACCTACAGTCAATGGGTGGATCCAGAAGTACCCAAAGGGGGCTGACTCAAAAATTTAAATATTTGAATGATTAATAGTATCTTTTATTAACAAACGCATGACAAGTTTACTCGTGGATGGTCCAATACACCATATTTTTCATCATAAATGTTTTAAAAAAAATGTTTTGAAGTTCAAAAAAATAAATTTTAAATGTTTTTGTACCAATGGTATTCCTTGTATCTGCCCCTGAGTACAGACAGTCTTTTCAGCACTTCTGGTTTAATTTGTGACAAGAAAAGAAGCAAACTAAATTTGAACATTTTTGAATTCTTGTTTTCTTAAATAAAAATCTGCAGTAGAAAAGAATGAGAACAATTATTTGTCAATCAGTTTAGCTGAGATAAGAGTAGAATACTTAAAAAAGCTACTTTAAAATTGAAAGTCAAAATTAAAAGTTTGAAGTTGCATTTCTTAAAATTTAGTAAACTGGGTTTTTTTAGGCTTTCTTTTACTTTATTAATTTACTTAAAATATTAAAATAAATAAAAAAAAACAAGCTACATAATATATATTAAATAATTAACTAAATAAATTGTACAAATTATTTAGTTGACAATTAATTTTAATTTAGGTCACTAGGTATTCAGGGCATTCAAGTGTTCAAGATCTGGTTAATATTCGAATTTGAGAAAAGTGATATTCATCCACTTCTAATATAACTGTATATAAAACCAAGCTTGACATCGTTAATAAAGAAATGGTACCACTGGATTTTAATTGGCCACGTTAATTAATTAGCCGTATAATAGCTTGATTAAAAACTTAAGAAGACTTACGAAAAAATATATCACCTTTCTCAAGTCTATTCTTTTTATCCTTTTCACAATCCAACAAGGATAAAAAGAATAGACTTGAAAAGGATTATATATTTTTTCATAAGTCATCTTAAGCTTCAAATGAAGATAATCCTGGGTTATGTTGTCTTAATTAATGCAAATGTATGATTTTTAAGCCTGATTAAACTTTGGCAGTATTGTTTATTACTATACGCCAGACTTCATTTTACATGAAATTAAATTTTAAAATCTAGACAAATAATCCTGAAAAGAATGCTTTAATCTTAATTTTTTTGATTCACTTTCTATTGCAGAAAATCATGCAAAAAAATTTAGGTATATTTCATTCCTGTTTCTTACTAAAAAGAGAAAATGAGTCATAGAATAAAATGAACATTCAGATTCTAAAAATATCTTATGTTTTATGAATTATTTTTGTAAAAGTTAGTTTGAAAATAAAGTATCTGATGCACTTAAAATTATACATTGTTATTTTGTACGATATACTGTAAATTGAAGCATATAAGTTGATCTCAAGGTCTTTGGCTCAAAATTCTGGTTTAGACTTATACTTGCTATATAAGTTGCTCTCCAAATATATAGTAAGCTACTAGTAGGTAGAACTGAAACATGGATACAATATATAATGGGCTATTATAAAAATTTATAAGACTATCATTTTCATCGAGACATTAATCATAATACCTTGCAATATATGATAATACATATTATATAGCCCAAACACAAAAGGGGATGTGACAGAAGGATCTACATACAATACCAAGAAATTACTAAAAACCTTCAGAAAGTTATCTTAGTAAGAACTCTATTGGTAAACATTTTTGAGCCAAAATCAACACATCCAATAAAATTTAATAGTTTGTATGCAACAAAGTACCATGATATTACTGCTACAAACAAGATATAATAGCAGAATGTCACAATATTTACTTATGCTTCATTATCTGCATCAGTGATATATAGTTGGTGCTTCAGCTGTTGAAAATAATACATGTTGTACTATTCATTTATACTAAATTTTATTATTATATTAAACTCTATATTAAATGAGTTAAATAATGTTTACCAAACACATATTTTAAAAATATTTGTGGTGATCAGTTAGTGTTAGAGTAAGAGGTGAATGGCAATTGTTGAGCACCATTTCACTTGTTTATCACCATGGTGTTTTCACTTTATACCTATTGTATAAGTTGTAAAAATTTACTTATATTATGGCATATATGGCACTTGCGTTTTAAAGTTGACTTATACACTGCAATATCAAGTGGCATGTGGTGACATTTGATGATAGGGAAGCTGTGCCAGCCCTGGATAGAATCATTGGAAGCGTTATACGATATTTTGGTGTGTAGCATCCACGAGCTAAACTGCGTGAGGTTGGTGCTCCGTAAAGCACATGCGCAAATGCATATAAGCTTGCTGCTTTACACAATTCAGTTATTTTTGCCATAGAATCAGTCCTGTATTCGACAATACAGCACTTCCATTAAGAATATGCATATATGAATTTATATTCGAATATACAATAGCAATCTTATCATTTTTTTCACATGTAGTATAGAAATTTGTAATAAGATATGAAAATAATTGCACAAAATGTATTTATATTTTAGAAAATACAAGGAAAGCAGTGTTTCCACAGCTTCCATGTATGGCACGCCAATGCAGAGATATACTCTACGTGTGCATTTAACTTTTATGATGTCTGAAATGATGTTATGGATGATATTGACACAATGTAGATATTATATTTAAATAAATTCACTAAATATAGCTATACATAATACTGAATACATAATTTAAGAAATAATAATAATATAGCTTACAATTGTTGCTTATTTTACTGATACATAAAAAGTTTTATTGTTTGATACTAAAGTTTTGTGTTATTTTTGTAGTTCCATATATAGATTTTTTTCTGTTACATTAATTAGAATTATAATGTATAATTCCAACTAGATAACATTTAAATCTTTATTAAATATGTTATACTAAAAAATAAATCTATATTAAAATATATATACTATTAAGAATTTCATATTTAGCAATGGAGTAATTATATATGTTTTACAATACAAATAACTGAGTAGAATCATTCTTAATTATGCCTAAAATAATTATATAAAGCTTAATGCTAAAAGGATCAAATGCTACAATGATCAAAACTAGGAAATGTAAAAATTATAAGATTAGAGAAATTCACTGGTATAAGGATAAACAGAACTAAATAGATTAACAGTGAATGATTACATTTAAACAAATGTTTTCAACTTATTAAACAAGATATACAAGATTTTTGTAATGTGTTTTTGTCTTTATCTTGTTGTAATGCTTTTTCACACATTTATTCTGAATTAATTTGTAAATTATCATATTTTATGACATATAAGACACACTCCATTTCAACACAGAATATTTAAGAAAAAGTATTTACTACATTTAAGTTATTCTGCATAATAAGATAACTGTGGCAAGATATGACATAAATAGATTATAACATGTGTAAGTTGAGAAAAGGTTAATGCTTAAACTTTGGAAGAGTTGGATACATATGACAAATGATCAATTAATAATTTCTGCATGTTATTTAGCTAATATTTATAATAATTCTGTTTTAAATAATGCAAATTAGTAATAATAATAATAATATAATTGAATTAAACAATAACATTGTTATTCAAGAGATAAAGGCCAGGTAAAGATTACACTGTAATCTACTGACAATCATTCTGGAAACTCATTAGTCTACAGTAAATTGTAACTTCACATATAAGATGCAAGGCAATTTTTGAGCCATTTTTTAGACAAAAGTTACATCTCATGCACCACACAATACAGTACTTATTAAATTTTAATTATTAAATCTATCAATAAAAGGAAGAGAAGTATACTGCTTTATTGATAGATTTAATATTTGTCATGTAAGGATATTTATACTTATTTGTTTTTAAAATATGCTTTGTTAATATTTATATGTACACAATTTCTCTCACAGATAATTAAACTTTATTATTTAATACAAGTACTTACCTACAATTGCTACATTTAAAGATTCTCTTTCTTTAAAAACACTGTCTAAAGTAATTTTTCCAAGTTCTGATCTCATTGTAGTTTGAGCTAATTGTGTTATGGCAAATTCTGGATCTTCAACACCATAACTTGCCTGTGTGAAAAATTATAAATAAATGAAATATATTGTAATGGAAATCATTGTGAAATTTAATAATATTCAATAATGCTTTCAATAAAATTAAAAATGTATAACTTACTTTGTAAGGATCCATCACACGCAAATACAATACACCATCAATATTTAATGTTACGTTATCTAAATATTTTCACGTATAAACACGTAATTATCAATATCTTTAACTTTTCAGGTTAAAATAATCATTTTTAATTATAACGCTATATTAATTAAATAAATTTAACTTACATTAAATATACAGGGTGGACAATTTTAATCGATCCAGTGGAATAACTTGAAAAATATGATCCTACAAAAATATCATTGAACCAAAACTGTTAGACTTCAAGATACCCACAAGATGGGACTATTGGTTTCATCATAGATGGTAGTACAATCGGTAAAAAAGGGGTCAACTTCATTTTCTTCAAGGGGGACCCCCAATTTTTTATTGCATATTCTGATCTATACCAAAAATAAATAAACTTTTATCTAAAACATTTTTTTTAAAGATGCACTTATCAAGGAGTTATGAGCATTTGAAGTTTTACACAGCCACTACCACACAGTGTGCACACAAATCTTTAGATCTGTGAAATTTGCTGAAAAAAAGAAAATGCTTAAAAAAGTCATTAGGAAATGATTATTATTCGATTGAATCATTCTTTTTTTCAAATAATGAACTTGTACAAAAACTAGTGTCACAGCATGTTAATGACACCAAGCTTGCGATAAAGAAAAGACATTGATCTTGATTCCATCAAATAATAATCATTTCCTAATGACTTTATCAAGCATCTTTCTTCCTTTCTTCAGTGAATTTCACAGATATCCACGGATTTATGTGTGCACTGTGTGGTGGCTGAGTAAAACTTCAAATTTCCATAACCTCTTGATAAGTGCATTTTTCAAAAAAACGTTTTAGATGAAAGTTTGTTTACTTTTGATGTAGATTCAGAATATACAATTAAAAATGGAAATTCTCATTGAAGGAAATGAAGTTGATCCCATTTTTACCTATTGTACAGTACCACCATCTCTGATGAAACCAACAGACCCATCTTGTGGGTATCTTGAAGTCTAACAGTTTTGGTTCAATGATATTTTTGTAGAATATATATTTTTCTAGTTATTCCACTGAAACAATTAAAATGGTCCAACCTGTATACACTGGATATATTCACTGGATGATCAAATGAAAGTAGAATTCATGAAAAATAGCATGAGGAGTTTGATAACACTGTAAATCGGACTTGATGATGCCACGAGTTAGCCATCTAGCCATACTTGTCATGCCATCAGCTCAAGGCATTGCCAAGTCTGACCCAAGCATCATCAAACTCTCCTTGTTACTTCTCACATGTTCTACTTTCGTTTAATCGCATTGTGTATTTATATTTTTTCCTCTAATTTTGAAAACTTTTTACCTTGCCACCATTTTAAATTACTTTATGACGACTGATTTTCAAAACATAATTTTCAATGATTCTTTGAGCTTTGCAGACAATTTAAAACTAACCCACCATCTAAGGCAAACATTCTTGTTGCACACTGGTGACTGATTCCGACTTTGTGGACTGTAGAACACAAAACACCATCCCTGTTTGCAGAGTTGCCATTTTCATTTACAGTGCTTCCTAGAGGTAGTAGATGACAAGACATTTGAATGCAGATGACAGGTTAAACACAAACAGTTACTATCGATTGATATACATCACATATTTCTCAGGTAATAATTAACACAATTAAAGTAATTTAAAATGGTAGCACTCTTCTCAAAAACCCTGTATATTATGTTGTATCCAAAATCAAGATAATAAAAGTCTTAAAATTCAAGATTTTGGGGTTTAGTTTGGTAAATAAACAATCTAAAAGTTCTACGATAACTGTTTTCGCACGTTTATATTAAATATCAGAAAACATGTAAAATATTATAAAATACATTAAAAATATTATAAACTTCACAATAAACAGTGTTAAATTAAACAATAATAATTAATTATTAACAAAAAATTTTTATAGATTACAATTTAATATTTAATCTTACCAAGTGTGATAGCTGATTGTTTAGGAATATCAATTGCTATTTCTTTTAAACTTTGAACATATTTGACTCTATCCACAATTGGAATTAAAAAGTTTAACCCCTGAAAAAATATATAATATATAATAAATAATACATATCTATTTCAAACATTTTACATATGCAAACATCTCAAAACACGATATGTTTGTAATAAGCCAAACTACCACCAGATTGTATCGGGTTATTATATTTAATTAATTTCTAAATAATTTGTCACTAGAGGAAGACGTTAGACACCATCTCTTATTAAATTAAATAATTTAGAATATTCTAGAAGAAAAGAATTGGTCCAGAGCAGAACTCAAACCCACAACTCCCATTTACTATGTGGATGTGTTGCCAGTTATGCTACCCGAGCCTCAACTTGATATCCTTTTTAATTTAATTTAATTATAATGAATTATAATTAAATTAAATTAAAATTCTCCATGATGTATATCATATACCAGACATGGGCAAATGCGGCTCTTTTTGAGTTACGTGCGGCTCTTGCCGAAAGTGTTATTTTCTGTTTTTTATTATTATTTTTACAATTTTATATTTATAATTTTGTGAAAATATGTTTATTAAAAAAATTCAACATTTGTTTTATATTATATTTATATTATATAATAAAATCGCGCGCCTTACCATACTATCCGCCACGACAGTACAGAACTGCGGCTCCCATGCATTTTGCAAAACCTACATTTCGGCTCCCACTGAACTCTTGCTTGCCCACCTGTCATATACATTAAACATTTCTCCATGCCTAAGACTATAAATGCCAGTTGATCAAAAGTGATAAAAAGTTTTGAAAAATTTTACAGTAAAGAAATTAAAAATTTACTGTCTTCTGGAAAGCTTAAATCATAATTTATAAAATAATGATATATAATAATAATATATTAAGATAAATATGAACAATCTCTTATGCACATCATGCAAATATTGCAGATAAATCAGTTACAAAAGCCTTACAATGCATGATTATCAGCAACAGAACTTGCTGTATGTTAGTATTTAGCTCTGGCTGTCTCATATGTATCACATTTTTCTTTGATGTCTTCCTCTATTTAGTTCATTTTACAGTTTACTTTTTTTCAAATGAATACTCTGATGTGTGAATAATTAATTCGAAAGAAAACTGTAAATTGATTACAATTCACAGCCATATCCTCTTATGCGCAATAGGAGATGATGTAATTTTAAGCCATCTGAACTCTTCAATATATAATTACAAATTAGTTATATATATTGTAATTTTTATATTTTTATGATTCCTGTCAAGTAATCAAACCAATAAAAAGCCTCAACAAAAATTAAGTTTTATTTAAGATGATCAGACATTCCGATTTGAACAGAACCCCATTTTAGAAGATTACATCCCGACATTCTAGTGAATGCCTTTAAAGAAACTTTTGTGAAACTTCTATTTTTTTTTTAAATGCAGATATATTTATTAATTAAGCACCTTTCTAGATTCATGTAATGACAGTACACTTTATAAAATTTGTTGCAAAGAACAGTTTTTTCAATATAAATAATAACAAAAAATTATTTATTGATTTCACTTTATTAAATAAACATTGATCAATGAAAAAGTTAAATGAATAAAACTTTAAAAAAATTACAACAGAATATCATTGGATTGATATGTTTCCTTCCAAGAATCTAAAATTAATTAATTTATAATTATTATATTTAATAAGAGATGGTTTATTTGAGTAAATGTCTCTCAAACAAACTTCTTAAGACTTAAAATTATCTTCTGGAAGAGATATGCAAACATTTAACAAACTCTCATTAAATAGGTTTTTTGTATAGGCTAAAAATCATTTACCACAAGGTCTATTAATTCTATTTGACTTCAAAAATTTATATGCTTTGAACTAGTTCGAATGTTAATGATAAAACATCTCAGTGAAAATAAGCTGCATAGGCTAGATAAATGTGCTTTGGGGATTATACTTGGCCCGTGAGACATAGGTTGGAGACTCTTGGTTCAGAACAGTGATTCCCTACCAGGGGTATGCGCTTGGTGGTTTAGGAATATGCAAAAAAAATTAATAATGGCAGATGTACTATAAGGATATACAGATTCTGCATTGAAGCTTTTGGCGATGTCACAGAACTTGATGCTCAGTTTTAAATAAAAATATTATTATATTTTAATTATATTTATCTGTGCTCTTCCTTCAATGCTTCTTGATTTAAAAATCTTTTTACATGTAATTTTAGAGCACTGTATAATTGACCAAGGCACCACTGTTTAATGAACACACATAATAAAACTTAAGAAAATGAAACTGCCAAGGAGTACGCAAGTCAAAAAAAGGTTGGGAACCGCTGGTTTAGAATAACGGTTAGAATTGCAATGAAGTAATAATTATAAATTTTAAGCATAGGGTGTTCAAAAAGTTACTGTGCACTTATATATTTATTAACAGACATGTCTCAATATAGAATACAGAAGGTAAATATGAATGACAATTATAAACAAGATTGAAAGTGACCCCCATTAGCATCGATACAGGCTTGGACACTTCTTATTTTGTTTCTAAACACCACTATCAGTTGCTCACCTGAAAGATTGAACAAATGCTGTTATCAATGCTTTCAAGTCATCCAGATTGCGCAGACAATCTCGATACACTGCAGAGTTTGCTGCTCCCCATAGATAAGTCTGGTGGATTTAGATCTGGTGAGTGTGGGGCCACGTCTTTTGAAATAATGCAAAAATATGATTAGAAAAGTGCACGGTGACTTTCCGAACACCCTGTATAATGTTAATTCCTTATTCATAATTAACACTGATAATCGAAATGAAGGTATGAAAACAGTAATCAAATGAAATTATACTACTTACTGGTTGCATTATATGATGAAATTTACCCATTCTTTCTACAACCCATGCCTCTTGCTGCGGAACAAACATTATTATAGTATTTAACGGTGTCGAATGCCTCCATCTTACAATTTGGTTCTGTAACTTTTGATGTTGAAAATAAACCTATTAAAAATAATTATAAACTATAAAATTAATCAAATTTAAATTCAATAATCATAATAGTTGACCTGATGATAATTAAATATTTATAATTTAATTAATAATTATGAAATGACATTACAAACAAGAATCTTCTGTAATATGATTTTCAATGACAAAAATTTATCCGATGAGAGAATTGACTGAAAAATGCTATAGATTAACAAAATTAAATAAAGTTACAAACATGTTTACAAACTTCTGTAGCTAGATTCAGCTATATAAAATCAACAAAATATGTTTTCAATTTATTCTATACAAATATTAAAAGCATCTTCCATATATATACAAAAATTATTATAAAGTGTCATAAGATTTCACATAAAATTCTTAGTTTCATACAAGCTTATATATTTAAAAAAAAAATTCCTTTAATTCTCCAACAATATCGATATTAGAATATTGAGAAAATCTATTTAGTGTTTTAGATAGAAAGAAATGAAAAATCTCAATATAAACATTACTTTACAGTATTCACTAATACAGGTATTCCTTGATTAATGCAGTTAATTAATCCCTCGATGTTACTGCATATATCAAAATCGTTTTAATCAAATACAGTATCTATGTTAAGTAAAGACAGCTAGTAAAGCTGAATTAATTAAAACTTCTGTCACATATGTAAAAGGATTGCTGCAATTAATTTCGTGTGTTAATCAAATCTCATGTTAAGCAAAACTACATTAAGCAAGGGATATCTGTAGTTATAAAATACTAATCCTATACCTGTAATATTTAAAATATTTTACATTCATTTAGATGAATAAATCTTTTATAATTTACTAAAAATATGTTCTTTAACTTAGAAATTCTTTGCTAATTTTAAATTCAAATTAATTTTTATTTGTAATTGTATCACAATTTATGTTTTGATTATTATGAAAGCATCTGAATGTATTATTATTGTATTATTATGGAGAATGGATCCATTCTCCCATTTTTGTAAAATATTTTGATGTTTTTAACAGTGTACAGTTTACAATAAACACTCAGATATTTCATGTGTAATCTCAAATATGTACTAGGATACTATAGTGTTGAACAGGAAATGGCTGAGCAATTAAGATAGCAGCCTACTATTCTGGGAATTTTTGGGGATGGGGACCTACCACAGCCTCAGGAATTTTCTGGGGATGGCCCATCCCTCACCACCTGACCAAACTCATAATGGGGCCTGCTTAAAAAGCACAATAATGCCCACAGGTCAGAAAGAAAGAAAGAAGACTATACTTAATGCAATGTTCTATATTTTTTATAAATTATAATATACTATAGAAAACAGAGATAGATACTATAGTAAGTATACATATACACTTAATATAGTGTCCTACACACATCCAAAACCTAAGGATGAACACAATTTTTAGTTGTGATAACTAGAAAAGGGTATTGCCACAACATTACAAGTGCTCCATCACAGTTCAAAGTAGACATATTCTGTACAGACAGGTTTCTCTGCCCAGGAATTGGCAAACAGTTTCCATCCATTCTCTATCTCCATCCTACTTATGTATCTTTTTCACCAAAGACTCACTTTTATTACTTTGATTTGTAAAATTGTACAAGTCATTGTTTGTTACCTCACGTCAGATGTCAAATAATACAGTTCCATATTTGTCTGCATTAGTCTAAAGTTCTCTCTACTCGTGCACAAATGTCCATCCTTAACTTTTGGGCACGTGTGTAATATATATTTATAATTGTACACATACAAATTTCTGTATAAAAAATTAATAACCTGAATAAACAGTAAGATGTAAACTCTGAATGAAAGATTTTCCACTCCGCACAGTTATGACCCTCTGTACAAGCAAAAAGTCAATGAAACCGTACCTGTACATGCAGCGTCGTAACTAGTCTTTTATGTGCCTGGTGCGAGCTTCTGTAACTACACCCCAAAACTACGATATAAAACTTGGTCCAGGTCATTTCTATGCCCCCCCAGGATCTGCGCCGTGCCTGGGCACTGCTGGCACCGCCCTAGTTACGGCACTGAGTATATGCAATCCTTTGTGAGATACTCGCATCCAAAGATCAAGTCTTTTACCATTACTGATACCAATTCTCCATGCTCCACATCAGTCAAGGCAAGCTATCTCTTGCCTCGACCAACGCTCCATGTTTTTGTGCACTTTGGTGCTCGTTATCACTCACATCTCAGCGTCCGCACAGGGCGAGCCCCACAACCCACAAAACTATATAACGTTAAGTACTCCACAAACAGTCAAGAGATCTACTCAAAGCCAGCAGAGTAATGCAACTCCCAACTGCGTGCAACCCAGTAGGTCGATTTCGGGTTGCCATATCTTGAAGGGTCACACTTAGAGGCACGGTTCGACTTCTTTTGCTCCTATGCGCACAGTCTACAGCCTGATAAGGCCCCAAATGTCTCATTCAGAGGTGTAATTGTACAAATGGACCATGTAAGACCATTTTATTGAAGAGAAAACATTATATAAATATAGAAATCACTTAGATATGTTGTTTTGATTTGTAGCTATGTTTTAAATGTATCATTATGGATCAAAGTCTATACTGAAACTGTTACTCAATAAAATGATGTTATTGCATCAAGCATTACACAGATGTAAATATTCGATTATTTTTTAAATTTATTTTTATATTCGCATAAAAATAACAAAATCTGAAACGTTAATAAATTCCTTTATCGCGTTGTTTTCATGTACCTTACTGTATTTTCCAAGTCTCAAAAAATTTCTTGTACTCCACATGACTGCACTACCTTGTTGTTGATGTCTTTCTAATAACGGAAATGTCGTCACGTTGATATTATTTTTTTTTAAATGATTTAATTTTAGTGACGATGATAATTGTTATCGCATATTATTATCGACAATAATTTTTAAAAATTTACTATAAATGTGAAATTTTTGTAAGTTAAGATTTTGTAATTAAAACAATTTTTTTTTTAAATTTCGTCCTGTGTGACGGTCTTTGAGTGCGTTCGTTAATAGCGGTCGTTCCGCGAATCCTCAATCATGGGCATGCGTTGGGGCGCGTTTTTTTATGCAGCGCTCGAGAAGCGCTTTACAGCTAATCCTCTGAAACTCGTTTCTAAATGGCCAACGCTGCTCGTGACGTCATTTCGCTACACTTTCGCTGAATAAAAAAAACGCACCCTTGCTGTTTGTAGGCTTTTGGAAACGACGGTGAAAAATAAAAAGATTAAGTTGCCGATAGCGGCGGCCGTACCATGAATAGTATTGTAATGGAGAGATCAATGATTATAAAATTTGCGTTTTTAGAGAGAAAAGCTAAAAGAAGGGTTCCGATTGTAAAATTTGATTATCATAAAAAGCTTTGAATGCAGAGCATTCAAAGTAGCCACGAAAACATTAGAAGGCCGGCTACTATTTGAAAAAATTTCGAGATGACACTTAAATCACCGTGTGCATTAACGTATGCTTTCACAACTTCTAAATTTTTATTCATAAAACTAAATAATGGGCGCTAAAACTATCTGAGCCTTGGAGGACGCCATGTTGCTTTCCGCCGTAAACTACTACTACAAGCGACCGATATTGTCCGACGACGCGCACTTCGGCCGAAATATAAGAACGCGTTTCGCTGAAATTTTTAAACGGATGCCGTGCGCGCGTAGTTACGAGGAGAGATAAAAGAACGCACTCTTCATCCACATCAGCCAGGAAGAAGCTGGTTGGCCGCACGCGGTTAAGGTGTCAGCCTACTGCTTAGGAAACCCGGGAACGAATTGCAGGGGTCGAAAAATTCCAGGGATTTTTCGAGAATGTCTTTTTTTTTTTATTTAACTCTTTCCGCCCAGCGGGCACTAAGAGGGCCTCTTTAAGCAAGCCCATTATGGGTTCGGCCGGGCCTACAATGGGGCGGCCAGGTGGCGAGGGATGGAAATCGACATATCCGAACGAACCATCCTCTGAAAAATTCCTGGAGATTTTTCACCCGTCGTGATGCGATTCCGGGTTACCGGGTTACCAGAGCGGTAGGCTGCCACCTTGACCGCTCGGCCATCCGGCCGTCAAAATTCGGGAATGGTTTATTCTAAATATGTCGGACCACATCCCTCACCACCGTGCCATTGTGGGCCTTGCTGAATCCCATCATAGGGTTGAAAAAAAGACTCTGTTAGTGCCCACAGGGCGAAAAATGTTGAAAAGGGTTACATCCACATCCATAGCACATGTCATCTTAACCGGTAAGGTTGGTCTAATAATAAAAGGCGTGGTTCGACATTTCTAGTCAAACTGTGCATAAAACTTTCTGAGAATTTGACCCAAACTTGAATCTGAATCCCCTAGAGCAGTGCACTGACACTTCCTAACGGCCGTGGCAGTCAAGGCGTCTGTATACTGCCCTGGAGATCTAGAATTGAATACGGGAGAGCAACCCCAGAAACTTTTCGCGAGCGCATAGTAGAACTATAGATATTAGCGAGGTTGAGGCCGAAGTTTTAAACGCGAAAACGTGTACGTCGGACATTCAGCGCCGCTTTCCTGAAAGCCTAGAAGTTTGACAATGGCATTTGGAATGTCGAGCATGATTCCACTGACTTTCCAAACACCATTGTCAAACTTCTAGGCTTACAGGAAAGCGGCGCTGAATATCCGACGTACACGTTTTCGCGTTTAAAACTTCGGACTCAACCTCGCTAATAATAAACACAAAACAAAACAGAACGCTACGCCACTGAAGATGATAGATATACTGGTCCTTGCGCTATGCTCTAAAGTACAGTTAATGTGTCAGGTTGCCGATAGCTAACGTTAGAGTCATACTAGGGCGAGAAGAATTGGTTTATCTATTTGGTTAGTAGGTAGTTTTACCTAGAGTACCTAGATATCAAAGTAGCGACATACGAGTCATCGCCGCCATGTTCTGTCGATTTTCATCACGTGGTCTATGGGTTTACATTAAGAAATGACAAATTTTTTTAGTTTAATAAAAAAAAAATCGTCATTTCTTAATGTAAACCCATAGACCACGTGATGAAAATCGACAGAACATGGCAGCGATGACTCGTATGTCGCTACTCCGATATCTGGGTACTCTAGTTTTACCGTTTTCAAGCATTTTAGTAACTTTTTTCTACTGTTCTGTCGAAAAATCTTATTTGTAATTACATTTTTTAAATTTTATATCATGTATAAGAAAAGAAAAAGTATATTTGGTTTATAAAAAAAAAATAATAACTTGATAATTTTAAATTACAGATGAGGATGTGGATAAATCGAAAATAATTTTATTTTTGATTTAATTTATCCAGGTTTAAATAGGGATCTGTTTAAAATTGTTATATTGCTACATATTGTGAATGAGTTTTGTACATAATGTTCTGAGTATAACATATCTGTTCAATACATAGGTAATGATAAAATAAATAAATAAATTTGCATTTTACTGTTTTATTTTATTACATATGTATGACAATATAATTAGGAAAACCATAGCTTATCCTCTGATCAATGTTCCCTCTAATTTTTTTTTATTTATTTGTAGATGAGCAGAACATATACTTCTCTGAGCAAAAAAAAATTTTTCTGAGCAGATTCTGAGCAAAAACTTTTTCTAAACACACACACACACACACACACACACACACACACACACGCACACACGCACATATATATGTATATATATAATCTTACTTTTTCCTATAAAAATTAAAATAATTAATTATAAAGTAGAGATTAAAATTCATTTTAAAACATACTTCCATACAAAATATTATCTTTTGTGAATGATTTAATGCATTTAATCGAAATATACGTAGTAATAATCATGTTGCAGACATATGAGAAATAAGTAAACAACAGTTCAAATCAGTGTGCATGCTCGCCTGCGCGGCACATAAATTCTCCTGCGCGGTAACAATTTGAGCAGTGCGCGGCCGCGGAACCGCGCAGCTTAGAGGGAACATTGCCTCTGATACATTTAAATAACCATAGAAATGTAATCCAGATAAAAATAAACTATTTTTAAAAATAATTTATTAACTTTAACACTACTTAAAGTGTGCTATACAATTTTACTTGATTCGGTCTAGTGAGAAATGGTATTCGGGATGAAATAGTTTTATATTTTCGACATGAAAAATTACATTTCTTAGGACACTCACATTGGCTCTACATAGTTTGATAATTTATATAATATTCTGCACTATCAAAAGTAGAATATGAATGAAGATTTATTTATGGCCTACTACACCTGTCCTTTGTTTATATAGGCTTAAAATATCACTAGCATGTCTTTCTTTTAGCCTCCATGTCATCACTAATCACCATCACTGTCAATATCTAATAATACTGTCTGAACTCTTGCCATCCTACATTTACCTATTTTATTTGTCAACCTCTTACTCATTATCTTCTGATTACCTCTAAGTTATTATGCGTCTGTAAATATGTTGAATATGTTGTCTAAATAGTTGGAATTTCCTCTTTTTCTTCTAATAGCCTATATCTGAAATCCAAGAACTAAATCTACTGACTTTTAATCTCCTTCTCTAACAGTTTACGTTTTAAACACTAATAACGAAAACTTACACCCTATGATGGCAAGTTCACAAGGTAATGATGCAGTAAATTTTACTGTACATTTACCTTATAAACCTGTGAAACAATAGTTCAAAATCTAATATATTTCATTTTCAGACAACTGTTGATTCGTGAATAGAATTTGAGCCATCAGCTAAAATTTCTTCCTCTTCGTATGTGATATTTGGACATTCCTTATAGATCAGTGTTTTTATTTTTATTATTAATTTTTTATTTTTTTTACCATGTTATTATTTAAATTAGGGATTAATAATACTTGTTAAGGTTGTATTAACTTTTTAATTTTTCTTTTAAATTATTTATTTATGGCACAACATTTTATAGAATAGTTTATTTCATTTTTGCTGATAGCAGATATGTTATACGGTTTAAAGTTTTAAGAACATCCATTTACTTTCCCGGCTGTTATGTATATAACACGGGAAAGTATTGTAAACCTATAAAGTTTTACAATCCGGGTTTTTTTTTTTTTTTTTTTTTTTTTTGTGCAAATCTCCATGTTTTGAAATCCCCTGAACCCGAAATATAATGAATCAATAAATTTTGAAACTTGGCAGGGTTATATCTATGTATGAGGTAGTGATGTTATTAAATTTTAGTGGTTAAAAGGTCGGGGTGGGGAAAGAGAGGAGTCAGACTTAATGAAGATTTTACTCGTTAAAAAATCAAGCCCTTTTCGTTTTTTATAATAATTAATAATATAAAAGTTATTTTTAATAAAATCTCGTAATAGATAGCGCCACACAATTTTAAAATTTGTGATAATGCATTTTAGTGTTTTTTAAACTTAAATATATATTTTTAAATAGAGAAATTTCTCATAATTCAATCAAATTACTCCTCTTAAGCTTTTGCTATTATTTAATCCTTATATCCTAGTATAACTAAAACTATCGGACTTCCTTCTTGGTCTTCTCAATCTCCCGTTCGAGTGCCGGGAAAGTCGAACAACAGCCTATTCATTCTAATATTCGCTGACGTCGTTCCTAAACCAAATTGGAACTCGATCCATTTCGACTGTATAAAATTACGTTTTCTCTTTGAAATCAGTTTTTGAATAGATGGCACAAAACAGTTTTTTTTTTTTAAACTCTTTCCGCCCTGTGGGCACTAAGAGGGCCTCTTTTAGAAGGCCCATTATGGGTTCGGCCAGGCCCACAATGGGGCGACCGGGTGGTGAGGGACGGGGCCCGACATATCCGAACAGACCACCCCCCGAAAAATTCCTGGGGATTATTCGACCCGTTCGGATTCGATCCCGGGTCCCCCAGAGCGGTAGGCTGCCACCTTGACCGCTCGGCCATCCGGCCGTCTTACAAAACAGTTCATGAGGTAATTCGTGTCAGGTGTAGTTTATAGAGATAAACTAATGAATATATCTTAGCTGCCGTAACAATATAAGGAATGTAAATTTCTTCCTGGATACAAAAATGTATTTTTTTTTTTTTTTTACAACGCTTCACCCGATTTTACGTCACTGGAATAGGCGGAAGTTGACTAAACAAGCAAGAGACAGAGCACGTTCAAGGTTCGCGTAATTTCATCAGTGGAAAGTGTGTGAACTGCTTGACTTTGTTCTCTTTTAAATACTGTGTATACATATGTATATAACAATATCACCTAAAAGTAACTTCTATGTTTGTTTGTTTCCTTTAAGTACAGCTATCGGTTAGTGCTTTTTTCGGGCCTTAATTCTAACTATAACCGAAACAAACTTGAACGTGCTCTGTCTCTTGCTTGTTCAGTCATATTGTAAATCCAACCTACTGGATAAGACGTTGTAAAAAAAAAATTATGCATCCGGATACGTCGGGCCCCATCTTTCACCGACCCACTAGTCGACTCTCATAAGGTCCTCTTAAGTTGGATACACAAGTATGGCAAAATTAAAGTAACATTGAACATCAACGACCGTTATCACCAATTGTTTCTTAATTGTGCCGCTCGTGTGCATCCCCTTTCGCGAAAAAAAGCACATTTTGTGGAGGAAAAGAAAATTTTGAAAGACGTATTATGCACAGATTGCACAAGTTCATTGAAGTAATAAAACTTCCTATACAGTTCACTTTCGTTACATCAAAGTTAAATTTGATTTAAAAATCAAACGGAAAAGGATTCATAAAACTATCAAGCTATAAATGCTCCATCAGTGTTTTGTTTAGCCCTTACAATAATGTACTGTAGTCAACTTCAGTGTGGGTGACTTATAGATATTGAGTTTGCTGCATGTGAAACTTCTATGTTATTGCAACGATTCTTTTGTTTATTGAACAGAGAGCGTATTGCTACTCAGGGGCCCTGCCCCGTCAAAAACTGTAATTATAAATTAAAACTATTTCTTAAAATGTCATCATTGTCACTTGGAAGTGTTGGAACTCGGAAGGACCCCACTAAGATCAATAGAAGAGTCCTTTCGGGAAACTCCCGAATTTCCGATAGGCCAGTGCACATCCGGTCCATATTTTTTTTTTTTTTATTTTATTTTATCACCAACTCCTATGCGACAGAAAGCATTTCGCCCGAGTTCTATTCTACAGACACAACCTTCCACTTTAACTGCATAAATCCAGCCAGAACAGCAAGAATAAATGTAGATTGATGGTATCGATCCAAATTTTTCTTAAAAATTTTATATCTGAAAACATTAAAGAGGCACAATAACAACTATGTTGCAACCTACTCGCAGGGCTACGTCAATTGTCTTTTTGCACTATTTCAATGACATGAGATTTCAATGACGTGCCATAAAATAGTTCTACATTGTAGGATGCGGCACAGTTGATACTGTGCTCTTTTGATTTTCTTTTTGTTTTTAATTGAAATCTGCTTCTCAAACTTTTACGTCTTTAAGTAATTTTTCAATAAGCTAGTTTACTATTGAGCTTTGATTCTCCATCTTATGTAATGTACTGACGTTCCAAACGCCATTGTCAAACTTCTAGGCTTACAGGAAGGCGGCGCCGAACGTCCGACGTATACGTTTTCGCGTTGAAAACGTCGGCCGCAACCTCGCTATTATCTTTACTTTTTAAAATAATGCAAGTATTTTGTCATGAAGAACACTTTGTACATATATTATTTTACCAAATTTAAAAATAAATTTGGTAAATATATTAAATTACCGTTTATATTTAAATATACTGTATAATCTGTATCTGCATTATACAGTATTAATAATACTGTATAATTCTAATCACCAATAAAAGGTTATTACCTATTTTAATTCGGGATTTAACGTGCAAATTATATTTTATACAAAAGTACTGTACATATCAAATATTAATTTAATTTACTAAATGAAATCAACTTAAATCTGAATGACAATTAAAAATGAAATTGTATTAAGGTCAATTACCTAAATTATACGTTTTTGGATCCTCCATGATGACATCACAGGATATACATTTATAAAGAGGTATTTGTATAACCTCTTAATGCCATCGTTAGCGGATCTAAAAGATGTAATTTAGGCAGTTACCCTTATGCTAAATTTATATTCTTAACGTACAAAAAAAAAAAAAAATTATCTGTGCATATGTAGATAGTAGTATTTGTCAAGGTTATTCAATATTTCAGCATTTATCACACTAAAAAGGCAATAAAATTCGGCAATAATTTTTAAATAAAAATTTTATATTAGTTGACTTTCTAAATATGTAAAATTAAACTATCGCAATGTATTATTATTATTACTAAATACGGGATACGGTATTGGAACTTTATCATGTAGATTGATTAATACATAAAATAAACAAGTCAAAATCTATTTGGATTGTTTACATTTTTTTAAAATAGATGCTTTGTTGACTGTATAAATTTAAGATTAAATCAAACAAACAATGAATCGTGTCAAATTCCCAGCGTTAAGATAAAAACATAAACATTTACGGATTTTTTCCGTTTCGGAATTGTTTGCAACACCTCGCCTGTGTTATTTACGCGACAGCAGCGCTAATAATATTTAAATTATTCAAAATCAATAAATGATTAAGATGTCTATGACACAATTTAAAAAAGACGTCGCCATTAATATTATTAAAACGTAAAAAGTAACTGTTAATACGTCAAACAATTATTAATTAAAAAACTGATAGAGATAAGTATCGATGGCTGGAACGAAACTTCAACAGCCTCAATGAGTTCATTGCCATTTTCAGAGTATAAACAACGTCCGTCCGGTGTCAAGTCTGTCGTCCTCTAACGTGGTTTAAAGTTTATTTCCCTTCGCGAAAAAAGAAAATAAATTATTAACTGTCTCTGATATTTTTAGTTACTATTATTTTTCTTTTTGTTTTGAATTTTGTTTATGCCAAGCGCATGACGTCTCTCCTTTAAAAGACGAATTAATGACGTCATTCTCGTGCAAGTATATTTCTAACATATATATATATATATATATATATATATTTTCTTTCGAGTTAAATATTAAGTATATTTTGTAATTTCGTATTCTTATTTAATCATCCGACATTATTATAAAGATTAAAATCAGGGCCGGCCTTCTCGATAAAGGGGCCCGGGTGCAAGAAACTATTTGGGCCCAAATGTTTTTCTAAAATAAAAAAATTTACAAACACGAACATATATTAATGCATGTTTATTTAAAGCGTGATTTTGTTCTTGCTAATACATTAATTACTTCAGAAAAATTACTAAAAATACTGCATTCTTGATAATGTTGGGGCCCCCTCAATCGCGGGGCCCCGGTGCGTAGCATCCGCCGCACCCCCCCGATGGCCGGCCCTGATTAAAATTATACAAATTTCAGATGAATCATGGCGTTTCCAAACGACATTGAACAATTAAACTAATGACGTCACGTTAATAATAAGATGACGCCAGATGATAAAATTATTTCATTTTTTATCGTCATTAACTGATTAAAAATCATAAAATTTATCATTTTTAGTAAATTAAACTAAAAATTAAAGACAATTAAACAAGTTTTTGTTTTAAAAATTGATTTTCGTTTTCCTTCTTAATATACTACGTAAGCAACTGCGTTTGTTTACCTTCTTCCATTCAAAATGGCGTCGTTAGCGACAGAAAATAAACAAGAGGTTAATAGGTCAAATTTTTATTTATTTAAATGAGAATATATTTGATTGTAAGCAACCCAGTTTATTGATTTATTTTAAGCAATGACATATTAAACGATTCGAATTTTAAATTGTCGCGCAGAATGACGATTCAAAAAATTGGGTTAGGTTATATTTTTCTTTTTAAATAATTCCACAAACGTCAAGATATGACGACAAATTTCATTTTCTCTCATTCAGAGCGTGAAATGAGACCTCAATTGCAGAATTCCGTAATAAACATCGAAATTACATTTAATAAATCATCTTCTGACGTCACTAAAGACGTGACAGAATAAACTTTCTCAAAAAAACCGTTACATGGAAATTAAAATTTTAAATTTTTTACTTAAATTTAACGTTAAAATTACAGGAATTTCATTATCTTGATAAAATAACCTAGATAATAATTTTATGATAAGATAAAATAGCGGCCATCTTTTCCTCCTCTTACAACAGACAAAAGAAAGAAATCACGTGAACTATTCACGCGCAGTTACTGACGTCAACGAGGGAATACAATCGGTCTTTTCTATTGGTCGAATTCCTTCGAATATCTTCTGCATCCGTTGCATCAGCCAATGGAACCGTTCTAGAAAAGCGTCATACGTGACTATAAATTTGCCTATAGACGTGTGTTGTTCGTTATTCTATTAGAAATTTCTGAGGCAAGTGTCGTCGAGCGTAAGTAAGCATTTTCGTTTTGTATTTTTTCGTTTCGTTTCTTGTTTTTCGTTAGAAGTAAAGGCGTACTCTGCGTTTACTGTGTTACTGAATAATTCGTATAATTTCCTGCAAGAAGTAGAATATTCTAGTGTATTAGTGGCAGTCATTCGTTTGTTTATGCTACGTCGTACCGACGCCATCTTGGAATTCTTTCAAAATTTTTCGTTGACGTCACGATTGTCTCTTTGATTTGTGAAATAAAATCATAATAATTTTATTATTTCTTTTCCAGGTTTATTCACTCATCATGCAGATCTTTGTTAAGACGTTAACTGGGAAAACAATTACCCTGGAGGTGGAGCCTAGTGATACAATTGAGAATGTGAAAACTAAGATCCAGGATAAGGAAGGTATTCCGCCCGATCAGCAGCGTCTCATCTTTGCGGGCAAGCAGCTTGAGGAGGGGCGTACCCTGTCGGACTACAACATCCAGAAGGAGTCGACTCTCCATCTCGTTCTCAGGCTTCGTGGTGGGATGCAGATTTTTGTGAAGACCCTGACGGGAAAGACCATCACACTGGAGGTAGAGCCCAGTGACACCATAGAGAATGTGAAAGCCAAAATACAGGATAAGGAAGGAATCCCTCCGGACCAACAGCGTCTGATTTTTGCCGGCAAACAGTTAGAAGACGGCCGCACCTTGTCTGACTATAATATCCAGAAGGAGTCGACCCTCCATCTTGTTCTCAGGCTCCGTGGTGGGATGCAGATCTTTGTGAAGACCCTGACAGGAAAGACCATCACACTGGAAGTAGAGCCCAGTGACACGATAGAGAATGTGAAAGCCAAAATCCAAGATAAGGAAGGTATTCCACCCGATCAGCAGCGTCTCATCTTTGCAGGCAAGCAGCTCGAGGATGGCCGCACCCTGTCGGACTACAATATCCAGAAGGAGTCGACCCTCCATCTTGTTCTCAGGCTCCGTGGTGGGATGCAGATCTTTGTGAAGACCCTGACAGGAAAGACCATCACACTGGAAGTAGAGCCCAGTGACACGATAGAGAATGTGAAAGCCAAAATCCAAGATAAGGAAGGTATTCCACCCGATCAGCAGCGTCTCATCTTTGCAGGCAAGCAGCTCGAGGATGGCCGCACCCTGTCGGACTACAATATCCAGAAGGAGTCGACCCTCCATCTTGTTCTCAGGCTCCGTGGTGGGATGCAGATCTTTGTGAAGACCCTGACAGGAAAGACCATCACACTGGAAGTAGAGCCCAGTGACACGATAGAGAATGTGAAAGCCAAAATCCAAGATAAGGAAGGTATTCCACCCGATCAGCAGCGTCTCATCTTTGCAGGCAAGCAGCTTGAGGATGGCCGCACCCTGTCGGACTACAATATCCAGAAGGAGTCGACCCTCCATCTTGTTCTCAGGCTCCGTGGTGGGATGCAGATCTTTGTGAAGACCCTGACGGGAAAGACCATCACACTGGAAGTAGAGCCCAGTGACACGATAGAGAATGTGAAAGCCAAAATCCAAGATAAGGAAGGTATTCCACCCGATCAGCAGCGTCTCATCTTTGCAGGCAAGCAGCTCGAGGATGGCCGCACCCTGTCGGACTACAATATCCAGAAGGAGTCGACCCTCCATCTTGTTCTCAGGCTCCGTGGTGGGATGCAGATCTTTGTGAAGACCCTGACGGGAAAGACCATCACACTGGAAGTAGAGCCCAGTGACACGATAGAGAATGTGAAAGCCAAAATCCAGGATAAGGAAGGAATCCCACCAGATCAACAGCGTCTGATCTTTGCCGGCAAGCAGCTGAAGATGGCCGAACCCTGTCAGATTATAATATCCAGAAAGAATCGACCCTCCATCTTGTTCTCAGGCTCCGTGGTGGAATGCAGATATTTGTCAAAACCCTGACTGGCAAAACTATTACTTTAGAAGTTGAACCCAGTGACACAATTGAAAATGTAAAGGCTAAAATTCAGGACAAAGAAGGCATCCCTCCCGATCAACAACGTTTAATCTTTGCGGGAAAACAACTGGAAGATGGACGCACCTTATCTGATTACAACATTCAGAAAGAATCCACACTTCACCTTGTTCTCAGATTGCGTGGTGGTATGCAAATATTCGTCAAAACGCTCACCGGAAAGACTATAACACTGGAAGTAGAGCCCAGTGACACAATAGAAAATGTAAAAGCTAAAATTCAGGACAAAGAAGGCATTCCTCCCGACCAACAGAGGCTGATCTTTGCAGGGAAGCAGTTGGAAGACGGTCGTACTCTTTCCGACTACAATATCCAGAAAGAGTCGACTTTGCACTTAGTTCTCAGACTGAGAGGAGGAAATTAATTTCTTTTGCATTTTTTTTTTTCTAAATATTTTCTTCCCCCAAAATAAAACTATTAAAATTCCTAAAATGTTTTGAACTGTGCAGTTTGTTCTTAACACTTATTTTTGCTATTGTAATTGTATTGTAGTACAAAATTTTAAAATAAAACTTTTTAAAATTAAAAAAAACTTTTTTCCTTATCTCTAATAATCCCGAAAATACTAGGAAGATAAGGTTTTCCACTTTGAATATACTACATTTTTTCAATAAATTGACTTCTGTGATTTTTTTATTTAGTGAAATTGGACATTAGGTCAAGTTTAGCTTTTAAGTTAAACTTAGTTTATATATAATATATATATATATATATAAATGAAGCAGTAAATGCAAAAGATTTTGAGTTTTGAGAAATTGTGAACAAATGCATAAAGCTTAACTTAATTTTTTTTTTTTTGATAAAATTCAGTTGCATGTTTTTTCCTGTCCCTCCCATTTGAAGTTTACTAGTATATTGCTAATTATATATTAAGTTTCATCAACCTATTTAGTAGAAATACAATGCTCGATATTTGATGCCTTGTACTTTAATTTTCAAATTAGTAACTTGTTTTTAATAGCTTGCAATTTGCAAGTTTTAATTTTAGATCCTACTGTATATGAAGTATAGTAGTTTGCCAAACTTTGTTACTTTGCAATCTTTTTATGGAAGTTACACCATTTTTAGTGACGAAATAGGATATGTAAGGGTTCCCAAAATTTTCGGTTTTAAGATGGATGATCCATGTTATGGTATTTGCACGAAAAAGCAATAATGATCATTTAAGTTGTAGGAAAAATTCAGTTTGTAAAGGTGTTACATTTAAAATAGCCACGTGTAGAACCTATTAAAAGAACGTGAAATCTAAAATGAAAATTTGAGTTAAGCCACTTGTTACCTATTTTCGTGTTATTTTGTAATTTATATCTTGATTAGAAAAAGTTACTTAAATAAATCTGTTTAATTGAATTGTTCATAAATATAGGATTGAAAAACCTTGTCAAGTTACATCTTGAATTGCCTCGTAATCAAGCCATAGAAATTGCAAGCTTTCTCTCAGAGTCCAGAGAAAACTTACAGGAGTTAACTTCTGTAGGCTTCAAATGTTATTTTTACTAATGGAAAAGAAAATATATAAAACTAATTAAACATTCTGCATATTTCGTTAAAAAATGGCAGAACAAGTTTACTCAAGCTCTTGGCAGCCCTGCTTGAAATGACTGCAGTACATAGCCAATAAAATGATATACTATTACACTAAACAATTTTGTATTCTAAACTTGCACTTTTTAAAAATGATACAATATGAACTTGCAAAGCAAATATGGTAAGTTTCTTTTTATTCTTTCGTAATCCTAAAAATTTTATTTTTTTTTTATAGCTTTTTGTTATAAGTACTATAATTTGTATCCATAAATGATTATTGTAGATATGCTATTTAAAAAATTACATAGAGCAATGTTTTTATACCTTACAAACAGGGCTGTCAAGAACTGATGGGGCCTGGGTGCCGAGCAGTTTTTTTTGTTTCTTCACAGGTCCCTTTATGTAGTTTTTTGAGCAAATGAAATATACAGAATATTTTTTTTTTAATAAGGAGTCTTGAAGATTTTATTTTCTATTAGTACAAATAATGTTAATTTTATATGAGTAGGAACCATTACAGGTCCATAAATTTTTTTTGGATCTGGAGAAGAATTTCCATGCTTTCCCTCTTGACAGCCTTACTTTTGAAGCTTCAATAATTTGCACTATTAGACAAATCAGATTTAAATCTGATTTGTCTAATAGTGCAGAGTAAATTTAATTATAATTACTTGATACTACTATCCTATGTTTTTAATATAGCAGTATATCATGCATTCATAATAAATGGAAATTTTTTTGAATAGACAGTTACCCAAATAATGAACCAACCACAAGTGTTGTTTCTGATCTCTCTGATACACAATGAATCACAGGGTGTCTGGCTGACTGGAAAATTTGTATTTTCTGAAATGAATTGTTATAAATCTCGCTTTCATTAAATATTTTGCTGCATACAAGATTTTGTTGGATTTTTCTGAAAGTTGCTTATAGAATGATGATTTATATCTTCATTTTATGAAATCCGGAATTCTTGTTGACAGAATTGAACAGATATACAAATATTATCTGCCATTCATCTACGTGGGTTTTTTGCTAAAAATGTTTGTTTATTGCATTCAGTTAACTCATTTTTAAAACTTAACTGAATCTCCTCTTATTTTTAACACCCCTAATATTTATATTGATACTAAAACATTTCTAGTGGCAAAAGTGATTATGCAATCTTCCACCTTAACCCATTGGATTAACCCATTGAATGTACCCTTTGAACCCATTATCTTACTTCAAGAAGAGTTCAAACAAAATCCAGGATTTTGCAGATTAGTGGATTTTAGTTAGTGACTTTACATAATTCATGACGCCTTTAAAACAGGTAACAGAAATGCAAACTGGGAAGTAAACAAGTTTCTCTATAGGCTTTATAATTTGTTTAAATGATAGACTTGTAACATGAATGGATGTTCATCAAACTATGTCTGTGATTTTCGACCAGCGTGTCGCAAGAGGATCGTAGGTGTGTCACAAAAATTTTTGAAGATTATTAATTAAATAAATTATTTTTGAAAGGAGCCCAAAGAACAATAAGAGCACGTATCAAAAGTGAAAGCTCTAAATTGATTATATGAGTTTTTTTTATTGTTATAATAAACAGACATATTATACATAATGTAGTAAAAAATATATATTCATAACCTGGTGTTATGTGCATATGATTTTGCTTATTTCACTTAAAATAAAATTTTCTTTAAATCAAAAATGCATCTATAATTGTCCATATTTGGTTCAAATTATTTTAACTTAGAAATGGCAGGACATTAGGCAGGTTTCTAAAGTCAATTATTGTGCCACTTTTAAATGCAAATTAAGACAATGTTAATTTTCATTTACCTAAGAAAAGCAATTACTAATTTAAACAACTATTATTGTAACCTACTGCTATTTTAAGGAACAAGATGCTGTTTTATTCAATTCACAAAAAAGTAGACAAAAAGAATTAGGTTAAGTGGCAAGTATAGAATGTTTATGCAACTTTAAATCATGTGGTTTTTTTTTTCCCCACAGAAATTTAATTATAGGTTCAAGTGTGCCATGAGATAAAGGTTGAAAAACACTGCTATAGGTAACACATTAGTGTTGCCACCTTTTCAAAATTGCTGACCCGGACGGCAGGTTAGGTTTTTTTGAACAAAGTCCCTGACACATGTGCAATGTTACTGTATTTACTTGCATATAGGACGAGGTATGACTTTAACGATCAAAATAACGAAAATTAGATTTATTAATACATTTATAATTTATTTTGTTTAATCAGAAATAAAATATCAAATGCACACATTGTCCCACAAAATTACTGGCATTTTAAACTTTAAGGAAAAATCTTGTAAAATCGACAACATAATTTGTTCATGTAAAGCTGGACAATTGAGAACATTTTTTGCCAATTCTTAAGTCAAATTCACTCTTCGTCGATTACGCTTATGAGTTTCTCCGAATTCTGATTTCCAAATAATCATTGTTTTCACGTGGGAATGAATTAAAACATATCGGGCTCCCGTGTAATTTTGGAATTCAATTCAAAAGCTGTGCTTTTCCTATTGCTATTCATCTTTACTCCTGACAATACACAAGAACGATTCAAATGAACAGATAAAAATACTTTTGTTTTTAAATGTCAGAAGGTGAGAATCCGGTAAAAAATGCGAACACACAGTTGAAAAATTATTGTAAAAACGAAAAGAATCCTCCTTTCGCATGTATAGGACAACCTAGGTTTTTGAAGCAGTGAAAAATGAATGAAACCTCGTCTAATATGCAAGTTAAATACAGTATTTTACCATGCAAAGAATAACGTGCAGGCCAGTTCTAAACCAGTTAGGGACTTGTGTAGAAGCAACTTAAATTAAGAAATGAAATAACTTAGCTTTAAAGAGCTGAGAAGCAAAAAGAAAAAAACAAGGTCGTGAAGTCTTTTGCTGTTAAAATAAAGTAAATTTATAAAAATATTTTCTAGTACTTTGTTTCATCATAATTTCACAATTTCTAAGAAATTCTGGACAAAATTAATTGTTAACCTGGACAATGAATTAAAAACCAGACTGTCCGGGTGAAAACTGGACGGGTGGCAACACCATAGCACACATTCCAGTGAAGTTTTGTTTTTTCAATGGGTTGAGTTCAAAAGCTGCACAGAAAGCTTTAGATCAGGCATGGGCAAATGCGGCTTCGAGAACCGCATGTGGCTCTTCTTGAGTTACATGCAGCTCTTGCTGAAAGTGTTAATTTCTGTTTTTTATTATTATTTTTACAAATTTTATTTTTCATAATTTTGTGAAAATATGTTTATTAAAAAAATTCAATATTTGTTTTATATTATATTTATATTATATAATAAAATCGCTCGCCTTACCATACTATCCGCCACGACAGTACAGAACTGCGGCTCCCATGCATTTGCAAAACCTACATTTCGGCTCCCACTGAACTCTTGCTTGCCCACCCCTGCTTTAGATAAACAGTTTCTAAATTAAAAAAGCATGTTAAAGGTGCAAAAGCTGAAAAAATTAAACACACTATAAGTAGTAATGCTATAGCTAAGTCAATATTGGAAAATAAAAGTGAAGATAGAATGTAAGTTAGGATTTTTTTGAGTCTATAGCTTCTGACATTGAGCCATTCTTGTTGAAAGTTCCAAGGAACAAACCATTGGCACCATTTCTGCTTGAAGAAATAAGCACTCTTTTATAGAATATCCTGGGAAGATTCATAACCATAAAAGTTGTGTTGTTGATATCAGAGAGGAAATTTCTGTCAGTTTGTGAAACAAAGTATAAGTCAGATCATGATAAACTGGCTGACTTAACTGAATGTCAGATTTTCTTGCAAGAAGTGGCTGCAAAAATTCTAGAAAAAAGTCCTGCAAATATCACTGTAAAAAGTGGTTTCAATATTGATAGAGAGCTTTTGATAGAACATCTATAAGAACTATCTGTTGTTGTATTCCAAAGTAGTATATGATGCTGTTAGTGTTGCAGGTGACTATAGATAGATATCATGAGCAACTGGAAAGAAAATGATCAGAAAAAGCAATAATCAGAAAAAGAATACAAGATTGCTTAAGAGAGAGTAGCCATTAAGATTAAGGCCTTAGAAACAAAAAAGAAACCATCTTTTCTGTTTCTTCTCAGAGGTTTATCTGAAATAAATTGAGATTTGAGAATTGGAAGATGATTAAAGAAAAATTATATTAAATTATATAATTATATTTTTAAAGAGTACTTAAGATTTATACTTTTGTAAATCTAAGCTAATTCTTTAGCTAAAATTAGTGGAAAATAGTCGTGGACTACCACTGTGAGTAATCAAACATATGAGGCGAGTCCAGGAACAGAACTTGCCACGTAGTTCTGTTCTGTTGAGTTTGTTCTAAGTCAAACATGAAAAATAACATCAGGATATAATTCACGAGACAACAACTAAGTTTTATAAGATTTATGTAAAGGGTGATATTAATTAAAGAATAGGTGTTCAGAGCTCTCTGTAGAAAGAACTATTGGGCAAATCTCAATCAAATTTTGTATAATACTGAGTGTGCAGTTTCAATTTTTGGGAAAAAATTTTACTTGAAAATTTAACCACTAGAGTGAAATTTGGCACTTGATATCCTCTTAATGAATTCTGGATATAAAAGTAGATGCTGAACACGCTTCACAATTCTCTGACAGGTGGACAGTCATGCATACTTTACCTGATTGTGTATTACTTGTTATATATACTCTTTCAGTGATAAAACCAATGCCAGTGTGGCCAACCTGGCAACACTTACCGTGCCCCTAGATTTTGCCCTTTGTCTCCCAGTCAGCCATTCTGACCACGTGCATGGTACTGCTGACACTCTCTGTACTAGAGCTCCAAATAAATTTGTTTTACCTGTTAAATTCTGTGGTTATTTCATCTAGAACTCCAAAGTGGTGAGCCGGACGTGATCACAAGAACTTATTTACCCAATTCTGTGAGTAGTTAATTAGTTATATATTTCCGTCATGATGAAAAGCGAAGACCCCGTTGAGGTAGCATGTGTATCTGTGAAAATTCCACCATTTTGGAGAAAAAACGCTAGAGTATGGTTCACACAGGTGGAATCACAATTTGCTGTCTCTAATATCACAACAGAGGTTACGAAATACCATCATGTACTAGGATCGCTTGACTGTGAAATAGCCAAATTGGTCGCCGATCTAATATCCCAACCGTTGAAGAGCACACCCTGCATGGACCTAAAATCGCAATTAATTGACGAGTTCGAAGAATCCGAAAGTAGGAAGGCAAAAAAATTACTTTTAGAAATCAAGCTAGGAGACAAAAAGCCCTCGGCACTACTAAGAGAAATGCGGGCGCTGGCCGGTATGCAAGTAATGGACGAATTTCTTAGAACGCTCTTTCTACAGAGGTTGCCTAACAACGTGTGTTCAGTTGTAGTGACCAAACAAGACAGTCTCCATACCTTGGCCGCTATGGCTGACAAAATTATGAAGATAACCAGTCCCAATTCAGACATGTTCCACCAGTGATGCAACCGCACACCAGACAGATCGGCTCTCTTGCTTGGAGAAAGCTGTGTCAGAACTTGCCATGTCGATCCATGAGTTACGAGCACATTCCCCCTCATGCTCAGAGAGACGACGACGTTCTCCCAGTCCGAATCTACCGGGTTATAATGTTTGTTGGTATCACTTAAAATTCAAAGCTAATGCCAAGAAGTGCACCCCACCTTGTTCTTTTAAACGTGTCATCAAGGAAGCCTCGGGAAACGACTAAGCCCCGCTCTCTCTGCGACCCAGAGGGGCGGGGAGAAAACATCCAATCACTTATTTATTTTTGATACTACCACAGGTCACAGATTCCTGGTAGACTCGGGGGCAGACATCTCTGTATTACCTCCTACCACTCTAGAAAAATGACATATCAGTAATCGCCAACTCTACGCAGCTAATGGCTCCGTGATACCTACATATGGGGAGCTCCTCCTTAAACTTGATATTGGACTCTGACGAACATTTTGCTGGCCATTTACATTAGCAGACGTACAGCACCCTATTATAGGAGCGGACTTTCTAAGTCACTTCGGCCTTCTTGTGGATTTAAAGAATAGGTGCTTAAGAGATAATCTCACTCACCTGGCAACCCCAGGAACTACCACCACCACAAATCAGCAGACAGTGCTAATGGTATCACCTCAACAGAAGTATTCCAAGCTCCTCTTGGAGTTTCCTAACCTCCTGAAGGAACAACCTACATATCAGCAAGTTAGTGACCATAATGTCTACCATACAATCGTCACGACTGTAAGATTTGCCAACTTTCAAGGAGGTTACAATTAATCCCGTGTCAGGATGAGCCTAAGGGAACCCGTGCATGTGGGCGGTAGCAAAGGAGGCAAATGATAACAAGTGTTTACATGTCGAAAACCGTTTATTTGGACAAATTCATGCTTACATCGGTTAGATTGTTCCAAATCTCAGCGATCTTCAGAAACGTGAGAGTTCGGCTGGTTGATCTATTCAGTCCCGGGCGGACGAGAATGGCTGTTGGACGATGGCGACGAGCGGTGATACACTTAGATGTCCCTGGCGACGACACTACACACACCGTCGGTTTAATCTATAAGAGGCAGTCCGTAATTCCAATGTCAACTTTTTCGACCTTGAAGTCCCAGTTTTTATACGTTTTTCTCGTGTACTATCTACCTTGCGGATTGGTCCCTCGTCCCTTTCCTCGTTTCCCGATTGGTTTCCTCTTTGTTTTCAAGCGCAAAACGAGACCATGTCGGGTCACGGGAAAGATCCGATTCGAGGTGTCTATTTGACACCCTTTGTCGACTATACTCCAAGATTGTTGATAGAACCACAACACCTGCACTCATAACTTAATCCGTTGTTTATAATTGATGTCATTTTGGAATTCTAACGATCATGTGATATTTTTCTATCTCCAATTTTTCCCCTTTTCTGAAATTGTTTTCCTAAGTTGAAATTTTTCCTTTGAATACTTGTGTCAAACTTATACCTCTTTATGAGCGCGTGCGTCAGAGTTCTACTTTTGGATTGAACATTAACAGGTCATTTAACATGCGTTGACGTCGTCCCGAGACTCATTGTTTACATTTTTCATTACGTTGTTTTGATCAAGAGGTTTTTCTTTCCTCTCTCTCTCTCATATAATTTATCGTTATTTTTTTCACAACAGAATTCTGCATTTTTGCGATTTCGGACCTCGTCTGGGTCCTTACATGACAGGAGCTCCAGTCACCGCTAAGCCAAGACGACTTCCTCCTGATAAGCTCGCACAGGCAAAGTTGCTGGTCCAGCCCTCTACATCTTGTTCCAAAGAAGGACGGTTCATGGCGTCCTTGTGGGGACTACCGGGCCTTGAACGCTATCACTATACCAGACAGGTACCCGATACCCCACCTTCAAGATTTCAATTGCCAACTCAGAGGCAAATCCATCTTTTCTAAAATAGACTTGGTGCGGGAATTTTACCACATATCTGTGGCACCAGAGAATGTTCCAAAAACGGCTGTGATCACACCCTTTGGCTTATTTGAATTTTTAAAATTGCCATTTGGACTATGCGACGCTGCCCAGTCATTTCAAAGATATATTCACAATATTTTACGTGAATTAGACTTTGTCTACATATACCTTGATGACCTCATTGCATCTCGTTCAGAGGAGGAGCACGTATCCCATGTAAGAACACTGTTCACTAGACTCCACAGGCATGACATCAACATCAACCTGTCAAAGTGTGTTTTTGGTGTGCATGAGGTTTCTTTCCTGGGCTATAACGTCTCCCAAGCAAGAATTGTTCCCCTGCCCGGACGAGTTCAAACCATTTGAAACTTTCCACGCCCAGATACTATAGAACAGCTCTGAAAATTTTTAGGGCTGGTCAACTTTTATAGACATTCACTTCCCAACACGGCACGCACGCAACAAGCTCTTTTTGATTTGTGCAAAGATACCAGGAAAAGAGATAAACGAAAAGTGCAATGGACCCCAGAGTCAATCGCAGCCTATGAATGACTTAAAGAGGAACTAGCAGGTGCTTGCCTCTTGGCCCATCCCTCCACTGATCTTCCAATGATGTTGATGGTGGATGCATCAGATTTCGCAATAGGCGCAGCTCTTCAACAAAAGAATAGTTCCATTGTCGAACTTCTAGGCTTCTTTTCTAAAGCGCTAACCAAACCACAAGCCAACTATAGCACATATGACCGTGAACTTTTAGCAGCATATTCAGCAGTGCGATACTTCCGCCACGTTTTAGAAGGCAGGAATTTCACGATATATACTGATCATAAGCCCCTAACCTACGCATTCCAGCAACGTTCAGATAAGGCATCCCCTCGCCAACTCCGTCATTTAGACTACATTGGCCAATTTACCACAGATATCAGGTACATACCAAGGAAGGATAATGTAGCTGCAGATGTCTGCTCAAGAATTAGCTCTATTTTTCTCCCAACAGGAATACCCCTGGAAGATATTGCCACTGCACAAGCTGTGGACCAAGAGCTTGCTCAACTTCAACAATCACAAACATGTTCGCTGAAATTTCAAAAGGTTTGCCTTGATAACGGCATTGAAGTGACATGCGATATCTCAACAGGCAAACACAGGCCTTATGTACCTGAACAGTACCGCCGGCTAGTTTTTGACTCCCTACATGGGTTAGCACATCCGGGAATGAGAGGTTCAGTGGACCTGGTCAGCAAACGCTTTATTTGGCCATCAATAAGGAAAGATGTCATATTGTGGGCTAAAACCTGCATTCCTTGTCAGAGAGTCAAAGTAGGAAGACATACTAACAGTGCAGTGGGGACCTACAGCCAAGTCGATCGCCGTTTTTTTCACATCAATGTGGATATAGTGGGTCCCTTGCCATTTTGCCAAGGCTTTACCTATCTAGTCACAATCATAGACAGATTTTCACGTTGGCCACAAGCCACACTGGTGGCAGACATCTCAGCTGAGACTATAGCCAATGTAATCCTTTCTACATGGATTGCACGGTTTGGCATACCACGCATTATAACCACTGACAGGGGTCGCCAGTTTGAATGCCAACTTTTTGCTGATCTCACCAAAGCCCTGGGAATTAGCCACATTAAAACAACGGCATACTACCCAGCTGCAAATGGGAAAATTGAACGGTGGCATCGTCAGCTAAAGTCCTCGCTGAGAGCTCAACTGACTGATAACTGGGTTGCTAAACTCCCAACCATCCTCTTGGGGCTAAGATCCCATGTCATCCCCAACTACAACACTACAGCAGCAGAGATCACGTACGGCGAACCCATTGCACTGCCTTCTGACCTCCTCGTTGACCATGAGACTACTTCCACTAACAATTTTCCTACCTTGATCTGCAGGTTGAAGGATCATATGAGGTCGATCCGCCCGGTCAGAGATGTCCACCAATCGTCTAAGAATATATTTTTACACCCCGAGTTGATGAATGCCTCGCACGTCTTCATGCGCCATGATGCATCACGAAAACCATTACAACCAATCTACGACGGCCCTTTCCATGTCTTACGACGCTCAGAGAAACACTTTGACTTAGATACACCTCGTGGGAAACAAACTGTTTCAATTGACCGTCTCAAACCCGCCTTCTTTCTTAAAGATACAACCACTTCTCCACCATCCTCCAACAGTGACAATGGACCTGTGGATAGAAATGACCACCCGTCGGATGAGACCACACAAATCAAGGCACCTTGCCCACGGACAACTCGTTCTGGATGAACTGTACGTTTCCTTTCAAAGTTCCTGAGCGTTGTCACTGGGGAGGGAGTATGTGGCCAACCTGGCAACACTTACCGTGCCCCTAGATTTTGCCCTTTGTCTCTCGGTCAGCCATTCTGACCACATGCATGGTACTGCTGACACTCTCTGTACTAGAGCTCCAAATAAATTTGTTTTACCCGTTGAATTCTGTGGTTATTTCATCTAGAACCCCAAACCAGTATATCAGTTCAGCACTTTAAGTTTGATACTTTAAAGATTTACAAAGAGGTCCTCTAACTATTGGGAATCTTAGGAAAATGAAGAAAAGTAAATTCAGGTTTTAGAGTATGGAGATGGAGGTCAGAGCCCTATTTTTGATATGATTTGGTTCCATATTTTGCATCTGCAATTGAAATAAAATTATTGCACTCTGTTTTTTAACTCCTGAAATTTGTCAGAAAATGTTCATAATATGTACAATAATACCACATGTGTACATATATTAATTTGATTATGGTAACCAATTAAATTGCAATAGTGTAATATGAGAACAATACAAAGATCGAAAAAATAGAAGTATAACTACACTGGAGTAATGTAAAAGGTATGTTGTAGGTATGTGCATAATACAAAGATCTTATCTAAGTGTGTTAAAATTGAAACAAATGTTTAATATTTTTTAAAAATATGGAGATTTTCATGCAAACATTTCACTTATGACTCAGAATTAATTCTAAAATGCTTATTTCTTAATCAATTCAAAATACATTGGAACTGAAATATTTGCATATCATATGTTTGTAATAATCTGTGTGATTAAAAAGAAATGTTTTTAAATTACGAATGTAGCCACTTGGAAACACACAGACCTTAGTAGTGTTTTAATAATGGAAACTAATGTTACACACACACTGAGGAAGAAAGTGCATGCAGTGTTATAATTGTCATACCACATAATTAGTGAGAATGGGATTTGGAAATGAGTCCTAGTTGTCTTTAGTACAAGACAATAGTAAGTTGGGGACTAACAACAATTTACATTATTTTACAAGCATTTTAGCTTGCTAAACAAGATTTTGGTAAATTTTGAATTTTTGGAGAATACCTGAAATTTTTCATTTCATATTCTGGAAAACCTGGAAAAGTCAGGAATTTAAAATCAGTTTTGCCAGATATCCTGAAATCCTCACAATGAATTTAAATAGATTGTCTTTTACATTGTAAACATTATTTTTTAATGCTGAATAAATTTCCTGGCACTTTCATATGAAATCCTTTATACAAAAATAATTGCCTGAATTCACTGTTTTGACGGAACAATTGTCGTCATCGTGACATGTCGAGCAATAAAGTGCTGTACATACTGAACTGTTCTGAAATATAAAAAAGTTTTGAGTTCCTCTTCATATGATGCAACTTTATGCATTTATTTATTTTCCATATCGATAACAAGTTTTGTAATCTCATCATTTCTAGAAATCCAATTGTGATTTAAGCAAATTTACCAAGTTTGCTGTTATTTTCAATAACAGTTTACAAAGATTTTGGAAAGATATAATGTAAACAGGAGTCTTCAACAATACTTCTCTTACTGTTTTATGTTAGTTTCATCAATATAATCATTACAACTTCAACTGGTTTGTTGATTATAGAACCAAATTATTTGTATCAGTTAAACCAGATACAGCTTGTCTTTCATCCTCTAAAAAATAAGTATCTTATTATTTAGTGATGAAAGCTATATCATAAAGGAGGTCCTTCTTAGTGCCCACGACATATCTAAATAGGGTGAACTATAACCAGAGGTAACATAACTCTATAGGGCAAACTTCTGCATAATCAGAATAGACATCTGAATTTGTCAACACTATCACAAAATCCATGCAAGGGTAAGTAATTAGATATTTTTATTTATATGAAGTGTTTAGAAGTGGTATTTGAAGTTTTCATTAACTGAAATCAAATGAATCCAGTCATTTCTAACAAAGTAATTCAGCAGTTTTGGCCTTATTACATGTCAAAAATGCAATGAATTCATTTAAAAGATAGATTTGATGAACTATATTGCAGTTTATTGAACAAGAAGAATTTGTAAGTTTGTTTACTTTCATAAAGAATATCTTTATTCTGTCTCATGGAAGTGCCACTGTAGAAAGTGGTTTCAGTATTGATAAAGAGCTCTTGGTGAAACATCTACGAGAACAATCTGTTGTAGCATTGTAAATAATATATGGTGCTGTTAGTGCTGCAGGTGGTTATTTGCAAATTTGTGTTGTGAGCAGCCATTGAGATTAAGGCCTTGAAAACAAACAAAAAAACTCCAAGAAACAGAAAAGACTGTCATATTTTTGCCAACCTTTAGACATAAGTAGGGCTCAATAAAACCTTTTATAATTAAACCATACTTGTTTCCTTAATGAATTAAGGAAGCTATTATAGTTTTTACCAAGATTGATGTCAGACTGTTGGGATTACACCAGTTACAAACAAAATTTGGATATCAGATCTAAGAAAATTCACCAACAAAAAATAGGATATTTGTATAACTTAATTCTGGACATAGACTTGGGCTTTGCAGTAGTATCAACACATGTACAAAGAGAGAATAAAGTGAAAAAATGCACTGTGGGCATTTCTACATGCATTTAGGCTTAAAGAAATTCCAAATGACAATTACTTCATTTTGGTTCTGGAGGAAGTCTCCCAGGATATCAAGTAATCACTTGACAATTATGGATCATAGGAAATCAACCTCAAACATTTCCAAAGCTGGAGCAATGCATTTGCCACAAGAATCTGTTATATTCTGATATATTAATTAGAATTCTTTTTAGTGTTTACTAATTATTATTTTGCTTTCCTTCACGGTGCCATTGTATGTGATTTTAATTAATAATACACATTTTTAATACAAGTAATGATGCAATTTTTTAATAAACCTAATGCATTAAATTATGTACTTAACTGACTCTCTTCTGACTGAACAAAAGGAAATTCTTGATAATTTTGTTGCTATTATCAAGACGCTTTTATTTCAATTACCGTAGCATAGCATAACATACAGGTGGCTGTAATTAAAGTCTCCCTATTTAGAATACACTGTAGCTACGACCAATGAGCAGATTGACATCAAAATTCGTATAAAAACTATGCAAAGATGCAGAAAAGAATTTTGCCACAAAATATTTAGTTCAAAAACTTCTTCTAGTGGGTGCTTTACAGAAAATACACAAAACAAATCTTAAAATATAGCGCACAATTTTATTTTACGTTTAACATAAGACTGAAAACAATCTTCTATATCTAATGCAAACAAAAAATAAATTGAAATTCAAGACCACCTGTCAATTGAGGATTATATTTTGGAATGAAAGGATAATGTTCTATGAATACTGAATTAAGAACATAGCTTTTCAATGCATATGTGATCATTTTTAACCTAAAAATAAGTGTTCTTTTATTGAGATAAAGGAAAACATTTTTTTTCATTATTTGACTTTGTCCCAAGGGCTCTAAGAGGACATTTTTAATCATAATTTATCATGGGTTTGGTCGGGCCCACAAGGTAAATTGGTTAGGTGCTGAGATATTGGACCCAGAGATCTAGGCCAGAATGCATGGAAAATTCGAGGTTGCTCGCCTGGGACTGGATCTTGATTCTCCAGAATGATAGGCTAATGCCTTAACTATTTTTGGCCATTTGGTCATCAGTTTATTCTTATTAGAAGAAAATTCCAACCTTCATTATTGACAAAACTGTCTTGTCTATAAAATCGTGCTGTCAATAGTTGGACACCTTAGAGGTAATGTTATGAAGGAGTACATGTCAGGAGTTGGAATTTGGCATAGAGTATTTAATGCCCAAATCATGAGTGCACAAAAAAAAACAGATTTGTAGGTAGTTGGGACTGAGAACAAAGTCAAAATAAAATGGCAACACTGTTTCTACAAACAGGTGCTAGGCGAGATTTGCACGTGTGTTGCTTGTTGGGAATTTCGAAATGCAAATGTTGTGAAATCGAATTTTGACAGACGTGCGACACACATTACATGTGTATTCTCTTGCTCTTGTTTTGCAGGATGGCAAAACGACGAGAGTTGCTCTCGTTTCGCCATCCTGCAAAACAACAAGTTGGACAATTCGGCTACTGTAAGTGGGAAGATATTTGTACCCGAGAACAGGTCTGTGACAACGCAACCCGTCGTAACCACAGTGGCAACGAAGCACACCGTAATCTATCCCATGACCCCGAGTACTGGTGTCGGCTTTTACTCATTGGTTAGTGCTCATTTTTCTCTTTTCTATAGAAAATGGTGCGCAGTTGAGCCCCAAGTCTCTGAGACAGTCTTATCCCAAAAATGGCCTTGCTGTTTTACTTGTTTGTTCATTAGAATGTACAATACTTGTTGAAAGTTTTATAATTTATATGATATATATGATAATACTACCTTACACGTTTATTTGCTGATTTCCTTTTTTTTCATTTATAACATGAAAAAAATACAGAAAATTTTCAAAATTTAAATGAAACAATACAAGATAATAAATTCTTTAATGTACATTTATTTTAACAATATACAACACAACTAATGTATATAACATGAGGTAGAAAGTTCATAAAATGCATTTTAGAAAAATAGATGGTTGGAATAATTTAATTAAAAACTGTTGTGATGAGTACAAAACATTGAATGTACAAATAAGTAACAATGAGATGCCTGATAAAACACAATGTATCCAGAAAAATCATGTAGCTTTTGACTTCGACACATACAAATGTAGCTTTCAAATATGCATTTATGTAACTTTCTAAAAACAACTACGGTTTAAATTTTACAAGAGGGATATTTTTTGATGAAAGGCATTTATCACAAACCCATTCGGCATAGACTTCGGCAGTTAAGAGATGATAGGCGGCATCGGTCAGTCCGGTACAAGCTCTGTGGAACCAGAAGTTGCATCCGCTCTCGCACAGTATGGCCTGATCGTTGTCGTGAACTTCTTTGTGACAAATACCACAGGGATAAATAGGAGGTGCATTGGGATTTTGAGGATTAAATACCATTGGCTGATCGGGAGGATAGACCTTAGAATTTAAAAATTATAATCATTTAATTAAGAGAAATTATTAACAGCCTTACTTTTCAAACTAAAAAGTAAGGTACACAAAAATTGAAAATGATTGTTGAATTAACCTTTCCAGATGACATAGGCACTGGCTTAGGATGCATTGGAGGCCCAGGAGTCATGCCAGGGCCTGGCATGGGTGGGACAGATGTATTATTAGCAGTCGGCAGTGTGTCATCAAACGGATTACTTGCAACGATGGTTTCGCCATAACCAGTCAATGGTGGTGGTGGTACTAAGTCTGGAAGGGATGGACTTGGCTGGAAAATATTTTTTCTTCCCTTAATGTAAGGATACTTTTAATGAAATTATTTTACTACAAAATACTAAATTTTATAATTTATTATTTTCATCATTATTTACACTGAATTTTTATGCAGATTATATAAATTTTTTAAAAAATTTATATACTCTATTTTAGTTAGTGCCATATTATATGTATATCGTATATATAAAACCTTTGCACAATTTATACTTCCAAAATGGCATTCAAAATATGGCACTTACTAAAATGCAGTTTATAATAATAGAAGAAGAACTGGAATATTTCAAACAGAATCATTTTACAAAAATACTTTTTAGTAATTTAAAAATACACTGAAGAATACAAAAAATTTGTCTTCACAATCTGTCATTGCACAACACCAGCAACAAAAAAACAATCTTCACTTACAGAGATGATCTTTTATTTTAGGCCGCACTTCTTAAAATTTTTTTGTATTCTTTAATATATTTTTAATATGTAAATTACCGCCAGCCATTTCTATGATACTCTCTAACTTCACACAAAGAAAAAGCTGTTTAACTACCTTGTAATGAATTGCAAAATTAATAGATTATGCAACAGCACTGCTCAGTGGTGTAGCTACGGGGTGCGGTAGGTACGATCCGCACCGGGCCCCCGGGGGCCCCAAAATCATAAGAAAAAAAACCCGAAAAAATTTTCCGGGGCCCACAAATCTGGTTCCGCACTGGGCCCCAAGAACCATAGCTACGCCACCGGCACTGCTTATCTGCTGCGAATTTTAAACCGATGGAATCTGCAAGTCATCCACGTGAAAACACTATACATTTGAGTTTAGATAATTTAATTGAAAGACATTTTTACTATTGTTAAACAGACATTCCATTATGTTCGTGTTTATATGATGCACCAAAATAGATGAAATCTGAATTAATCTTATTCTGTTTTTCTCTGCATAACACTATGATCAGAAATGAAATAAAAGTAATATGCTATGTTATCAAGAAATTTATTGGGCACAATTTTAAAATTCAAACTAAATATAAGTAAATTTTTTATTTATGAGTTTAGCCATAATAAAATTATTATTTGTTGGAATATATTGCAAAGTTTAATTTTTTCAAATTAACAATAAAGCCACATAATATGTGGCTAAATTGCTTTCTTGCAAAGCCATAAACATCTGTATTTGAAGCAAGATTCAAATACACAAGCTGACAAAATATGAATAACAATGATCTTATGGCAGAATTTGTTATAGTATAATCAAATGGTAATGAGATGGATAGGCTATTATTATTACAGCCCGATTACTTTAAAACCAGATTGTCTGGTTTTAAAGTATTGCATTAGTGGAGTTTACTTATATACATTAGATGTTAATTTGTGACATCACAAATAGTCCAGTTTAATGAAATTGAAACATATGCATAAACACACATGCCATTTCTTTAAAACAGATTAACATACTGTAATTTATTATGACAAAATAAAATAAAAATCCTGTGAATAAGATAGGTAAAAAAAAAAACAAAATTTACTCATCTCAAGACTTCTTATCCAAATTCTTGTTTAGGGGAATGAATCATACTTAACAAGAGCACCATTAAAGCACGGAGCATCTTTTTGTTTACTTCTGTAAAGATAATTCTTATCCATTAAAAAATAAGTAAGAATTCTTTAAAATTTTTGATTCATTCCCTTAAGATTAAGAACATGAATTTCTTTAACAGTTTTGTTAAAACAATTTATATTATCATCTTGAGAAATTATGAATATTAAAAGAAAGATGGATAAGATTTTGTAAGCGACAATGAGTTATCAACTTTATTACTCGAATTTATTTTAATTATAAAATAGTTAAAATACAAGAATAATAATAATAATAATTTAAATTTTACATACCTGAGCAGCTGTGGTGGCAGCAGACGTACGCCTCTTCTTTCCCGAAGGACTTTCAGGTTGATTTGCTGTTTTTAACTCACCACTTCCACTGTCAGTTTCTCCTGTTAATATTATTTTTATCATATAAATAATTTATTTAATAGTTAATACAATCAATATCCAATAATATATCAAGATTTTCTTGATCTAACTTTTGATAATTTTACCTTCTAATATTTCAAACATCTCAAGTGTATACCTACCTTATCATTTACGGCTAATCAAAACATTCAATTAATTAAAAAATATACATACATTAGACCAGTGGTTTCCAAAAGTGGATGCTACTGCCCCAGGGGGCAGTGAGTAAATCTAGGGGGAGCAAAAAGAAACAAAGGGGCAACAGGAGGGCACTGGAGGCAGGACCAAACGATAACCCTAGGCGAGGGATTTCAGTAACTTAAAAATAAAATCTTTGGACCTTAAATTTCGTTTTTCTTTTGCATTTTCAAGGGAATGGATGGTATCAACAAGTTGAAGATCGGTATTGTTTAGAATTATAACCTCTGATTGCATGCATGACATAAAATTCAAAGGACTCTACACAAGCCTTACAGGAAAGTGTTCCTGGTGTATTTAGCTGAATCTTTGATATTTTACAGTTCTAATGATTCTGATCAAAAAGTCTCCATAGTACAAAGTCATCTGAGTTATTGAGTATCCAGATGCAAAACTATGCGATTCATCACACATGTTGTGAAGCTTCAATCTTTTTTATTTCAAAATATAAAATGACATGTCCCACAGACTTCCTTTCAATTGTTATCAAGCTTCGGCAGAGTGAGTGACTGTCTCGTGGGAAGGGCACTCGTGTGCCGCATAGAATGCTACATAGTGCAATGTGAACCCGCATGATATGAGAATCAAACTTGCATATCCTGCTTAATTAACTGGAACAAATGGGAACTTGTACAAGCAGTAGGCTTTCAAGCTCACCTGGCTTTCCAAGAAATGGTCTAAAACATCATGGGAGTTGACCTCAATTTAAAAACGAAATATTAGAAATTTACTGATATAAGTATGATTTTTTTTTTTTCATGTATATTCTATGCCATAAACAGCCGACTTGAAAAAATGTCCTACTACTAGTCCTAAAATTACCCAAACTTAAAATACTGTAATTTGGAAAAAATGTAAATTTCTTCTATATCAACTAAATTTACATTTCAGCTTATGAAACTTGGGGACTCACACTTGCTTCACATTACAACAGAGTTGAGCTGCATATATACAATAGTTCACTTAAAAATCTGTGAATACTTTTTTATAGTTTAGAGCAGTGGTCTGCAACCTTTCTGACCTCACGGACCACTAAATTCACAATTTTGAATCCCACGGGCCACTATCATGAATTTTTTAAACGATATAAAATCTGTAGCATAATGATCATAAAAGTTTAATTTTACTATATTAATACGAAACTCGCTTGTTTAATTATAACAAATTAATACAAGCCTAAAGTTCATTGCTGCTTGTTTGAAATAAGTTTATGGATTATTAGTGCTTTTCCACGAAGGACGACAATCACACTTACAATATTATTTATTGATAACAGTCACTTCGTATTTAGTTTTAGATTCGAATAAAACCCCCAATGAGTGAAAAAAAAGCAACTAAGCATTTTGCATTTCTTTGGTAATACTTTGCTTAACCTTCAGTTGATCAATATCCAAATTTCCCCATGGACCACCGGTTGCCGATCACTGGTTTAGAGGGCTATTTTGTATTATGTTTTCCATGGTGTAATATTTTAAAAAATTAAAAAACTACATATACACTCACTGGCCAATGAATTAGAAACCCTCGTGCATGTTAAGTAAATGTAATTTTGCAGCTTATATGCAAAACACTTGAGTCATGTGAGTTACCACGCGTTCATCTCCTCCTATTTAAGAATGTTGTTGGGTCAGTATGGCCATTAGGTTTATGAAAATGGGAAAAACGAAGGACTTGACAGAGTTTCAAAAAGGGCCAATTGTGGGTGCCCATCTTGCTGGAGCTGTGATATCAAGAACTGTAGCACTGACTGGTTTTTCCAAAGGTGAGATATCCTGAGTGTTCAATTGGTGGAAAAATAATCCGTAGTTGATGTCTAAAACAAGTAACTGTGGCTCCGAAACAGTTAATCAGGAATGCAACTGACGTCGTCCGAAAAGGCTAGTGTGGAAAAAAGGACCTCCTCTGTGCAGCAATTGACGAAAGAATTTAATGACTCCTGCCCCCAACCCATATCTACCTGAACTTTGTGCAGAAAACTGAAAAGAATCATTATGAACAGTTGCAGGCCTATCGAAAACCACTGATTTCTGCAAAGAACCGGAAAGTTCGTCTGCAGTGGTGCCAAGAGCACTGTGATTGGACATCTGAGGACTGGAAAAAAGTAGTGTGATCACACAAATCATGGTACACCTTATTTTCTGTACTGACAGTAGACAGATGGTTTGGAGGGAGCCTCATGAAGCAATGACCCTGCTTGCCTCATTAACATGACTGAAGGTTCTGGTGGGGGTGTTATGATAAGGGGCATGTTCTGTTGGGACGGAACTGGTCCGCCGATATTCCTGGAAGGTTGGGTGACTTCCAACGAGTACCTGAACATTGTTGCCAATCAAGTTCATCCTGCAATGTTGCATTTTTTTCCCTGCATGTGATAGCTCTCTCTTTGATGACAACGCTACTGTCCATGTGCAAGAATTGTTCAGCAGTGGTTCAGCAAGAATGAATACAACTTTTGCAATCCACCCTGGCCACCACAGAGCCTAGTTCTTAACCCTGTCAAGAACATACGGGACATGTTAGAATGACATATCTGCCAGCAAAATCCACTTCCGTCATATCTATGTGAACTAAAGGAAAGTCTAGCGAATACCTGGTGTGCATTGGACTTAGAAGCACTTCAGCACCTTGTAGGATCCATGTCAAATCGAGTAAATGATGTAATTCACACTAAAGGTGGTCCAATAAAATATTAAATTGCTGTTTCCAATTCATTGGCCTGAATTATATGTATTTAATCAAATTAATAAATAAACAAATTGTTAAATATTAACAAAATAAAAGTATCTAGATTAGAGTATAATAGTTACCTATAGAGTGCATATAAGCATTTACATTATAGGAATTTATATTACATTATAAGAATAGGAATTTTAGACAACTGGCAAGAATGACAAGTCTTTCCTGGAAAATAGAGTTATTATTTGATTTACTTTTGGTGAAGATTTTTGTTGAATCGCTGTCTATACTAACCATTATTAGGGATTTCTTTACATATGAATTGATGTTTGCCAAGTAATTACATGTTCCGTTTATATGTCTTACTTAAAATTGATTACTAAATTTTAAAAATGAGTTTGTTTGATGATATGATGTGCAGATAACACCCACCCAAAATGAAAATCTTAGCATCAATACTGGTTACCATCATCATTATAGGCCTCATTATGTTTTATATTACATATCTTTAGATTTTTAATATAAAAATCAAAACTGTTTATATGAAAATCTCATATACACATTCTAATGTGCTTGCGAGACACTTCACAATGAGATTCAAATAATAATAAAAATAGGAAAGTATAGAGATGCCAATATTTGTTTCATCTTTTGATTCCTTTCCTTCTTACATAAAAAAAATTTATAAGATGGCAAATATTTTTGAATAATGATCATAATTAAAGTACCCTTATTCAATGTTGTATAGAGTAAGCCAGTGATGAGCAAACTTTTCCAGATGCGGGCCACAGGTAAACATAACATCCATTTTTCTTAAGGAGTTGCAGGCTTTTAAGCACACTGAGTATATTTGATAACTTCTATTACACTAGCTACAAAAATAATATCCAGCTAAAAGATGAGAATAAATTATATAAGTTTAGTTTGAATGTTCTTTGTCATGAATATCAGCTTGTGTACAGACAAGAAAATAAAATTGACAAAATCTCAGAGGCTGCAAATCGGGACTTTGAGGACTGTGGGTTGCTCACGACTGATCTAGACAGATATTCGGCAACAATTTGAATGAACCAAATTTGACGCGATGACACTTCAGGATGTTCGTAACATATTTCTGTAAAGACAATTTGTGTACCAAAACTTACCACTGATACTTGGAGCTACAAGCAACTAATATTTTATTTATTCAAGGTATAGAAAGACCTTAGCTTGCAGGGAATACTGCGCAATGTGAATCCCATTCTCAAGGTATAAAACCTGAAAGCAATCATTATCGATCCTCTGTGATGCTTATTACAGGCAATATGGTAGTCTTTCAAGGCTTCCAAATTTGCAACCTGTCCTTGATAAACCAAACTTTTTAAGCATCTCCATAGATGAAACTATTTTTTTTTTTTTGTTGCTTTCAGTGTTAAAAGTGCCATAGTCTGGTACAAAAAATTTTTTTTACACAATTGCCCTGAAATGTCACCATACAATGTTGCATTTGGACTGTTAAATATCTCTCTGGACAATGTTGAATAGAGGGACTTTAATTACAATCATCTGATATTAGAATTACCTGCTTTATTTGGTAAAATTAAGGTGCAAAATTATTTATGAAAACAAATTAATGATGCCAAATCTGGCATGTTTTTGTTGGCTTAGTAACAAACAGATTAATAACAGATTAGATCACATCAATGTCTCATACATTTGAATTAGATGAATACGAATTGATTGAGTGATATTTTCCATAACATTGAAACCACCTCTGCTATCTTAGCCGACTACATTTTCAAAAGCATAAAAGCCAGAACGTTTCAAAATTCTAGATCATTAGAAAGCAGCTAAAGTATCAGGTCAGTCCATAAGTCCATTCACATTTTTATGACCTTGAGAAAAATCTTGTTTTGCTGTTAAAAATGTCAGTCTAATGTGATAATTTTTACACTGAAGTGTTAAATTGGATCTCATTCATATAATACTGTTCAGAATTGTGAACATTTCAGTTGTTTATTTTCGTTAAAAAATGGAAGTAACCGACGAATACAAAAGACGTGTTTTATACTTTTTATTTTTAAGTGGTGAGAATGCTACAAATGCAGCCAAAAAAATAAATACTGTACATAATCAAATTGTAATTAGTGCAAGGACTGCGCAGAAGTGGTTTGAAAGATTTAGAAACAATGATTTTAGTGTGGAGGATAAGGCTCGTACTGGAAGACCCGTTGACTTTGATGATGATGCTCTCTCTGCACTAGTTGAAGCAGAACCATCTTTAACAGTTGATGAAATTGTGGAATGTTTAAATTCATCCCAAGGAACTGTTCATAGGCACCTACAACAAATCGGAAAAGTTTCAAAGCTAGGAAAATGGATACCACATAAATTGTCAATAGCTAACCGACAACAACGTGTAAACATTTCTTTCACAGTCTCTTTTATCCCATATTGCTTTAGAACCTTTTCTTGGTAGGCTGTTTACTGGAGACGAAAAATGGATCCTCTATAATAACGTGACGAGAAAAAGACAATGGATGGATTGCGACAAGCAGCCAAAACCGACTGCAAAAGGTGGGTTGCATCCAAAAAAAATTCTTTTGTCTGTTTGGTGGGATATGTCAGGTGTAATTCACTTTGAGCTGTTAGAACCTAATCAAACAATTACAGTTCAAATGTATTGTGCGCAATTAGAGCGTTTAAATGAAAAATTGAAAAAAAAAATCGACTGCCGTTAGTGAACAAAAAGCAGGTTCTCTTGCAGCATGACAATGCCAGACCACACGCTGCAAAAATAACTGTACAGAAACTTGAAAGCTACAACTGGGAAATTTTACCTCATCCACCATATTCGCCAGATATTGCTCCCAGTGATTATCATCTTTTTCGCAGTTTGCAGAATTTTTTAAAAGGGAAAACTTTTGAGGATGAGAGAACAATGTAAAAAGCTATTTCTGAATATTTTGATTCAAAACCGAAATCATTTTACGAAGACGGGATTAAAAAGCTACCATCAAGATGTCAAGAAATTGTACAAAATAATGGTGAATACATTATAGATTGAAATAAAATTTAATTAAAATTTTTTGCTGTTTTTTTATAGATAAAAATACGCACAAACTTATGGACTGACCTGATATAAGAAGTGCATTTATTTATGTATGTAAATTAACCAAATTAAATATAATTAAACCTTAAGTTTTGTATCGTCAAATTACTGGTAGTGTTCCTATACACCTGCAGATGCAGGATTACAGAATTTTCAAGAATTATTTAATAAGAAATGTGGTTTAATAATAATTTTCTAACTCAGTATGTTGAATTAGATAGCTTATTTGTCATCATATCTATACTTTAACTGATTGAGGTCCGATGACACATGGGGTTATGTGACCCTAAGATTAAAAAAAGAATGCAATGTAAGAATATCTAAACATGCATGAGAAATACAATTCAGAACAGTAGGGAACACGACGGATACAGTGCTTGCGCAATGGACATTACACAATCGAACTGTCATCGTTCAAATACGTTTTTTAAAAGTTTGGAACGGTGTTATAAAAAAGAATTCAGCTGTTTTAACCTGAAGAAGGACACGGAAGGTGTTCGGAAAACGTTTGTTGATTTGATTTTGTTTATTTTCACACCAGTCACAGGCTCAAGTAAGTGTTGTATTTATCTATTATACACCCCGGTGTGTACGAGGAGGATATACTTTAACTATTTAAAATGATTTCTTTTTAAATAATTCGACAATATCGTAAAAGAAACTAGATGCATTTATACAAATTAATGGCAACAACACAAAAATCTAGCAAGTAACTTGCCGAATTTTTGGCATTCTTGTTAATTCAGCAATATTTCTTATTTAATGAAAGGGTTTCAAAAATTATTAGTATCCCATAAGAAAAGGGGACCTCTACACAACTTTGCATGGCTCTCATTTGAGGAAAATAAAATCCATGGAGTTTATTGATTTGAGAATTGAATCAGGTATTCGACTTTTTACATTAAAAAAATATTCCTATTGGAGAGACTGCATCCAGGGAGTAGCAATATTTGAATACTTTGGTGTTTGTTTAGCAATTTACAAGAAAAAAAAAGAATCAAATGCATTCAATTCTCCCACCACATTCATTGAAGAAGTCATCTGCAAAAATTAATGTGAAGTTAATAAATTAAACTAGTAATTAATAATAATATTTTTCCTTAAACAACTTCTTACTGAGTTACTGGAAATGACAATCTACACTTGAGAATCTTTATAAAACAGTAACAGCAAAATTTTAATGATTACTAACATTTTTGACTGCAACCTCCCTATACCCCTCAATAAAAATACAACCATGCTTCTGTGCACTTAGGGATATGTTACTAAGTGCCCCCAGGGCAAATGTGCAATGTAAACATTTGTTGGAGCTAGCACATATGTTGTGTTATACATCATTCTTCTGCTTCAATAACAACACATACTTACAAAAACCTATGGGCAGCACCCTCTTGGGATTTATGCGAATTGGTGGTTCGGCAATTGGAGTGAAGTCATACCTCTATTTCTATCGAACATTCTGGTTTACAGGAGGTACGTTGATGTATTTATTCTATGAAAGGCTGAGCCCAATGTGGATGATTTTGTAAGCTCCATGAATAACAACCCATGTGGCCTTACCATCAAGCTAGATCACAAGCACTCATTTCATTGATATCAACATTCGTCTCAATGGGAGCCAGGTGGTAACTAGCATCTACTACAAACCATGCTACGTACCATTATTTATTCTGGCAAACTTGGCAGACCTGTTTATAAAATCACTGCCTTTTGTGCACTAACGAGATGAGCACACATGCACCATAATAGCTGGGAAGAAACTGTAGCAAAGTTAAAGCACATTGAACACAGCAGTAAAACATGGATATGCTAGAGGCCTGATACGTAACTTAGCACATGCATACTCCATCCAGCAAGCTGCATGCTACATATCCAACTCACAAGTAATGCCCAATGGAACACAGGATCACAACATTAACCAATCACATGTGGTAGTGGAATATAACCAGCATCTAAGCTCCATATATAAAGAAATTGCTGTCCACATGGGCACAAAGATAGGGCTGATGAAAGTCGGGCCCTGGATGTCTACATGATTCCCCTCAGAGACCACAGAAAGTGATTTAATATACATCATACCTATGCCACAGACCTCCATACAAGCTGACATATAAGCAGACCTCCATAAAGCCAAGTTAGTTAGTTAATCACATCAGATTGAACACCTGCAAAACCCAGAGACATTGGAAATCAACAAAGCCAGCCTGGCCAGCAACTGCATTAATTCCAAGGATGCCAATAAGGTTTCCTATACATGGAGGTACTGTTATGAAAGGAACGAGCAACACTAGCATTTAGCAACCTCTTTATATGTCATTAGTTATATCTTATTATTTATTGTCTATGGCAGCAGTCGGGGAACCAGGGTAAATTACCCTGAATGGGGTAAAAATGAAATTATTGGGGTAATAAGGAATTTCTCCAAAACCTAGAGTTAAAGTTTTCAATGAAATTATTGTGTTCCAAAATGATAATTTTATTTGGTTTGTCTATTATTTATTATTTTCTTGAAACTTTTTCATTTTCAGTGTAAAATGATTCAATAAATAGTGTTTAATTTAAATTTGTATAGATTTTCTCCTTTTCAAAATGAGGGGGGTAATATCGACTTACAAAAATATATTTTGGGGTAATTGCTAAAAAAGTTCCCCACCCCCTGTTCTATGGTGCGGAGATATTTCTACCACTATGGTAATATATACAGTTAAAGGTTGTCTACGCACATGTAAGATGTTCCATGTTCAAATCTCACTAGTTATAAACCTGATGAAGACAGAGGTAGCAGTCGAAAATGTTAGTAATCATTGAAATTTTGCTGTTACTGTGTTATAAAGGTTCTCGAGTGTAGATTATTAATGCTTTCCCATTATGAATATATTTGTTTTGCATGTCAAAGAAATTACTTTTGACTTTTTAATTTGACGTTTACCTATAATCAGTAAAAACTGTTAGGTTTCAAAATTTTTTATCAAGACCAAAAAGGGTTCCACGATAAAAATAAGTTGGGAACCACAGTACTAAGGTATCATCTCACTATAAAAGATACAGGAAATCCTCATTAATTCGAACTCGGATAGTTCGAAATCCTGTTAGTTCATAATTGTACTTTTGTTCCGACCAGGAATATAGAGATTTACACGTCGAGGAATTTGATTAATTCGAAATATGGCTACTTTGTAACTTGAAGTGAAAATCCCATCCAAACTGTGATATGCATATGTTAACTCAAATTGCCTCTACGCTAAAAGAGAATAGATCAAGAACAACTCTAATCTGATCACATGGCTTTGTTTTTGGTGACACATTTTTGGGTGTCACCTTATATATGAACTACTCCCCCTCTTTTTTTCCCTCTTATTTCATAAAATATGGCTGGGTTTTGGGATTGCAAGATTGGGTTACCATAGCAGACAGATATTTGTAGGACTCTAGGCTACTACTTTTTGAGCCACTTTAAAAATAATTTGAGCTACATTTCAAGGAATTCCGCTTTATTTTTTTATAAAACCTATCTGGCAATCAGCGAGGTTCTCACCGGACACGTGTTGTTTACCAGCAGTTTATTATTATTATTTAACGAAAATAGCATTCTGTGTAAGTAGGTAGCCATATTCCATTTGTTTAATAAATTATATGTTGGCATATTGTACGGAAATACGTAAATCTTGGATAATTTGCAGTCTCAAATATTTCGTCACCCGAATTTCAAACTAACAAGGGTTTTCCACATTTGGATTTCAACATGTTTTAAATCTTCATAACTTTTTTACAATTAGTTCAGGTTGGAGGGTTATTCCCTATCCTTTATGTCTGTCAATTCTGTTGCTATCAGATCTTTCCTACCTGAGGAAATAGGTGCCTATTATATATAGTGCAACCACATCGTTTGTCACCAAAACTGGGATGGATTTTAAGAGTGAGTGAAAAACAGATGTAAAAAATGGCTGAACTTATATAAATGGCTTTTAAAAAGTAATTATCTCTCTATAAATTGGTTATTTTGTATTACAAGGCATTAATAGAACCGTTTTTCGAGGATTAAAAACAGGAGAAATCCAGGGTTGCCCCGGACAAACTAGGACTTACGGTATGCATCTCAGTGTTTTAATGTTTTGCCTAACACATCACCAAATTTATAATAGATATACACACGGGAGCCAACGAAATATGTTGTATACAACATATTTACATATCTAAACAAGGGATATTAACATAGAAGAAATTATCTTGAGAAATTACAAAATTATAATATTATTTAACGTCTGGTTATTAAAAAGAAAAGTGTAATTTCGTACTGAACCAAAAATAATGCTGTAAAACGTAAAAATGACTTGGAATAATAGGTAAACTTGGAACATCTTTCCAAACTAGACATTGACACACTTCTGCTTTTTATAATTTTATGTCAAATATGACTAAACAACTATTTATATACTATACTCCATTTTTTGTTTGGATAAATCTTTAATGGAGTGATTTATCATTGCCGAAAAGATGGCAATTTTCCATTTTATACCAATTAATGTCATATAATGGGTTATTTTATATCTAAAACGACGTCCTCGGAGCATTTATGCACTTTCAAATTACAGAATTGGAAAGTTTCTGTTCGTTTTGTGAAACTGACATATTTCGTTAACAGCAAAAACCACGTGGAGACTAGAGTTAACACTATCTTTAACCATACGAATAGTTTTAATCGCAATTGCGGTAATTATAAGCGAAGTTTAATTGAAATTTAATGCATTACCTTTAAATTTCGTGGGGGGCCTCCTCTCTCGCGGCATTGATAACGTTATACGAAAACACACGCCATTACAACTTCGAAAACGATAAACAAAGATGGATCGTTAAGTGCCATCTATCGCTCGAAATTTGCGTAATTCTTTTTTTCTTTTTTTTTTGTAAATTTACGATAAAACTTTTAAATGAATATTTTATAATAAAATTTTAACGTTTAAAATTATTATTATTATTAAATTGAAAAATATTGTAATGGTAAATTAATATTTTGTCCACAAGGTGGCACTTCGTCACTGAGTTGGGACGTAATGAAAAACTACCCCGCTAGAGTTAGTTCTTCAATAAATTTATTTACAACTGAGCTTAACATGAAAATTAAACCATGAAAGTTTTATTTACAAATATAATTTTCTTTTCTTGGAATTGGTGAAAACACAAGTCTTAACGCTTATCAAAAAACTATTATTTTTTTGTCCTTTTTGTTAATCTTTTCTTTACATTACTACTCCATAAGAAAGAGAAATTGTTATGTACTGTACATGACTTATAAAAGAAAAAAAAAATATATATATATATATATATAATCTAGTTTTGCTTAAAATTAATAAATACGCTATCTGCAACTAGAAAAATTCAAAGTAAAACAGACATTTCCATATCCCAACTTCTTTATTTACAGAACAGTGGACGGTTTGATGAGCAGCAGCAGCAGCGGCGGCGGCGGCATTGGCATGCTGTTTGTCTTTGTCGAATCGAGTCGGTTTAAATGATTCTTTGAAGGCTAATTTGTGGCACTTTTGACGTAGAAAATATGACACCGGCTTTACCGAATGGGTAAAAGCGAGACGAATCGTCCTCCTCCGACTAGTGATTTCCCATTCGGATTCCGCTACTTCTCCGTCGTACAAATTGGTCGCTTTTGACTAAACTAAACTCGATTTCGAAAGGGAAATTAATGACTTTCGGAACAAAAATCGGGCTTACGCTGATGTGAAAAATATTTTATGGATTCTTACTTAGGTACGTCAGGAAACAAATCTTATAAAACTAAATGAACCGTGATTGTCGTCCTGTTAATGGCATATATATATATATATATATAATATATATATAGATATTTCATGTCCCATTTACCTCTAAAAGTAATCACACATCATTTTCAACATGAGGTAGCTGAAGATAAACAAAATAAAACAAAGAAAAACTATTCAAGTACACTTGACAAAACAAATATATATATAGTCGTCTTGGAGACAGTTTCCTTGTCAAAGTTTCGTGAACGAAAGATGAAATCTTTGGTAAACGATGACTCTCAAAAAAAATAATTCAATGATAGAATTTTCTATAAAAATGCATAAAATAGTCAATGAAAATAATACTTTCTTCTCTTATTATTTTTTTTTTTTTAAATTTACAAACTTATTGAGAAATATTTAGTACTTGTTCGTCTTTAATGTTCTGAATATTTCCCAATTCTTGTAAGTGTTCTTTGCCGTTTGTCGTACAATTAATAATATCCGAAATGTTTTCGCTCTCTTTCTTAAAGCTTGAAATAGTGGGCGAATCTTCGTTCCAGTCTAGGTTTTGTTCTGGGGAGAGTTTTGTCACGTAACAGGGTTCACCGTTTCCGGTCAACCATAATGTGGTCGAATTATTATTGTCCACGTCTTCCGCAATGCTAAACTCTTTACGCGTAGGAGAAGGAATTTGTTGTTGCATCGCCGGAAGTAAATTCTCACTTAATTGAGAAAGAGGAACAGTCAAGTTTTCACTATTAACAAATATTTCTCTTGTACACTCCGGATCGTCACTAACACCGATTCTAGTCTGAACGCTATCGTTTTCTGTACACTTCGATTCCGAATGATCGTTTTCTGACAATGGTTTATACACGTACACAGTCTGACCATTTTTCAACTGAACACGTTTCACCACACAAGGACCACAGATTTCTCCGGCAGCTGCCAAAAGCTGATTAAAATCAACTTTCGGTTTACTTTCGTGACTTTCCTTAAAAATCTTGTTATTTGTTTCATTTTTACATGATTTCAGTGATGCTAATCTTTCGCTAGTAAATTTCAGTGACATTATTTTCCCCGAATTCTCTTCAGAAACTGAAAATCAAATAAAAAAATTAACAATAATTAATATAAATCTTTTAAAATCAAATTTCATTCACTATCTAAAATATAAACACATTAATTCTTACCTTTTATAAATTCCTTATTATTGTTCAAGGCAATTTTATCTTTAATTTCTTTATTTATCTTCTGAAAAGTTCTTCCTTTTCCAGGTAATCCTAAATGAAAAATTTTATGTAAATTAATGAAATTGTGCATACCTTAAATTAATCTATAAATAAATTTGGTTGTAAAAATAAATATTTATAGATTAAAACAGATTTCCAACAGCTGCATGTTATTGTGATTCACTGGCTTCTGATGACAATCTGTAACAATAATATGCAACTGTTCCAAACTAGTTTTAACTATTCTTAAAATAATCATAAAATAGATATCAGTTAATGTACAGGGTGGTCCAAATGTCAGTTATCAATGCATAATGTTCATAGAAGCACTCTCTTATTGAAACAGTTAATCTGTCTAATGAATGATTTATTAAGATTACATCATTAAGCTCATTTCTTTGTGAATTACTAGATTTTATGTGATTTATATTGTCTGAATTTGATCCATTACGATTTAAAAACAACAAATACTGTACTTCTGGATTAATGCCGTTTAAAATTATTATTTTAAAAAGTTTTTGATCGTTCGATCACTTCCCAATTGTTTAGCATTGCAATTTTTAAAACTACTTTCATTAAAGATTCTTGTTCTCATGAGAAGTAGATCAGGAAATGTTAAGTAAATAAAAACTAATAATAATTAATAGTACAATGTGTTTCTTGGCCAAGCTGTACAAATCTATTTACTAAGTGAACGGAATGGATTGTTTTTGTTTAATCTTTGACAAGGTCACTGGGCATTACTAAAAGCAAGCTCTTGGATTTGGAAACTTACAGTGCCCTGAGTACTGAGCATCACCTGGCCAAGATACCCAAAATGATCTGCAGACCATTTTATTTCATAATGTAATAGAAAACATTACACAATAATATGTAGTGGTTTAGTTTTTTTATACTGTATTGATGAAATAAATGAAAGAACAAAAATATAATACATCACTTTCATTATAGATATATTTTGATTTAGTTACAGCTTAATAAAATTTACAAACTACAGATTTAAACATCACATAAAATTTTACTACTTACGAATTGCATTTTGCTCACCATCATGTAATGTACATGTAAACAATACAGGTTTTACTTGAATTATAACCACGTCTACTATAAATATGAACATTTATATATTTTATTAATAATGAACATCAAATGGTAAAGGAAATAATGACCGCCTTGAATGTTAACCACGAGGAAATATGCAGTTTAAAATAGTAGCTGCAGCTATTTGAATAAAACTGGTATATGATAAATATTTCCTCCCCATTTTCAATGAAGCAACAAGATGAGTTCAAATTAGGAAAGGAACTGGAGCTTCTAACCATAATATCAAACAATTGAGTATAAATTTCCAATAAAAACAAACATTTTAATCAAATTTAACAATTAAATCAATGTACAATTATTACTACAAATCTGAAACCTGAACATAAGTTAAAGTTTGTGTGTGAATATTTGGGAAGATTAAAGATATATTTATATAATTATTTTTGAAAAAATATTTAAATATATTGATACTTTCCAATCAAAGATTATAAGAACTAGATCTTAAACATAATCAATAGCATAACTAAGTTTACTTCGCATGCAGATGTATCATGTTACAATAATTAGTATATTTCAAGTATAATGAATAGATTCTTATAATGAAATCTAAATAGCTAAACTATAAAAATCTTGGTGGGTCATTTTTTGATCGATCACCATACTTTCCCTCTTATATATAACAGAACAGGGAAAGTAAAAGATGAATAAATGAGTCTAAATGAAAACAATTTATAAATTTCTATATTACAGTGTGTGTAGTAGTTATAAAGTAATTTGTAGCCAAGAGCAAATAACAGAGTCCAACGAATCACTCGGCATTGATAAAATTAAAAGTTTATTATTTACAGTTAATACTGATAGTTTCCAAAGAAACAATTGTACACACTTACAAACTAGGAAAATACAAAGATACTTGGGACCACCTGTAACAATATTACCAATTTATCCCCATGTGCCAGCAAAACAAAGGACTTATGTCTAGCTTAACTATAACTTAATTAAATTTACAAAATAAAGGCCCTAGATCAAGATGGGGTTGATAAGAATTAGAAGATTTGATTTTCAATAGAAAAAAGAAGGGTCAAAAGGGGGTGACTGGCAAAAAATAACCTTGAGTCCGTTATTCTAGAGGGGTCTTCTTTCCGTACTCGCTGACATCTAGGTCTTCTCCTTCCCAGCTCTTCTCTCCCAAAAAGTGACGATTTTGCCTGCTTTCCTCTCTCTCTCATCTCTCTCCCCTTTGACCAATCCGGTTCACCCCCTTTTCCCCAGAGACCCATCGGACCATTGGGTCAACCAATTACGGTGAGGTCAAGAGAACAAAGGCGAGAAGTGAAGTTTTTGAAAGAAAAACGGTGGAAGAAAAAGAGACAAAAAGAAAAACAAGGCTCTACTAAGCCACAAATTCAACAATTATATGAACAAAGTATATTATGATTTATTTAAAGATCTTAAAAAGGTACACTAAATTATAAAACATTTTAAATGACAAACGCCAGAAATAATTAGAATGACTCAATCAACTTCATACAATCTTGTACATCAGCAAAAAGTTTCATTAAACTAAAAAAAAATTAATGTTTTCAGTTATATTTAACAACCTTTGTCAGGTTTGATTTTCAAATAATCAAACATTTACAAGTACTAATTGAAACACAACAGAAATATTCAAACACAAAGAGGTTTAAACATAAAAAATAAAAACTTCTACAGTCCGTTCCATTGGCATGACACATGCAAAAAAACTACAAGACAAAAAAATAATGAAAATGCCCATTGAGTTACCTTGTGCTGACCTCAAACCAAACACTTGATAATCATTCAGATTTCCAGCTTAATAAACTTTTTTTGCTGCTTGGTTACAAGCAGTTTGTATGTAGTTCATACAAGGTTGTATGTAGTTCATCGAGTTATCTACTGAAGCAATTACTTTATGATTATAATTAGAATGATATCTACAAAAGCTATCTTTACATGTTACAAACATTCTATATAGAATGATTATAACTCTTATTAGATTGAGAAATTGACAGTGCTTTTTAATTTATTTTGATAACTTCAAGAAAATACCACCAAAATCCAAAAGAATATTCGTATAATACTTAATAATAATAGTGTGTGGATTTAATAAAATGCCAATTATTATTATTATTATTGTAAATTAACTCATTAGTAATGATGTTTCCATTCTAAAAGTTCATAAAATTCTTTGTTTGAATTAGTCAATAACGATAAATTTACTTTCAATTAGATTATTATGTGTAGATTTAATAATATTTAAGTTAATCAAACCTGAAATTATATTTTATTATTATTAAATATTTAAAAATTAGTATAAATAAAGCAACCTAATCAATAACAAGTATAGCAAAATAAAAATACTTTTTGTTTATTTAAAAAAAAACAAATTTGTCTTGTGTTAGAGGCAGCTTCAACCTGAACTTTTTTTTGCATGCGGCTTTGTGCTTTTAGTATTTAATGGTGTTAGGTATCAGTCTAGAACTTGTAGAATAGCCAGTAACCTGCAATAGAGACTATATCTGAACTTATATAAAGGAGGCCTCTCGAGTCTATCTTGCCTTAGGCCCTGCACGTTCTAAATTCACCAGTGTCTAATAGCACACCGATTTCTGCCAGGTTCCCAGACTAACCTCCAAATTTTCTGATAATTACGTTAACATTTTGACATTTAGTTTCTAAATTAATTTAGTAAATATACTCGAAGCTAACGTGTTATATTTTATTAACATTAAATAAAAAATACTTCGTATTACAATTTTCTCAGAAACAGTATTCTTCATTACGCAATCAGCAGCAGAACTGTCTGTACGTTCGTCATCGAAATTTGTATTCGTCACACAAGAGACGTGTCACTCAACCTTATATATGTGCTAACTTGCGTCGACGCGCTCTACGCTGGTGTCGTTACAAACAATGTCGTTTATTCGGTTTATTATTACGATTCATACAAATATTTCGTCGGATATTTATCTATACGGTATTTTTCCGTTGATTTTTATAAAAACTTTGGTTTATTTATTTCATTTTATTGATTTTATGATGATTAAACTTAAGCGTCTAACTCGATATTTTACATCAATGATAGCATTTTTTCCACATTTTAAATCTTTTCCCAGTACTTATTTTTCGTAATTTTATTTATTTACAAAGATAAAATTTCGGAATTTTTTTGTGTATTTGGGGGAAGTTTCTAGAAATTTTCGGAAAAATCGGACATTAAGGGATGGGGCTTACCTCAAAAAAGCTTCAGTTATAAAATTTGTGTGAAATTTGCATAAATTTTTATTATAGTAAATAATACAAACGCTATCTTTTAAATAAATCTCATAACAGATGGCGCCACATGCAATTTTAGGCTTAGCTAATGTTTTTCTTAAATATTTTTCACCGGGAAAGTTACGCAACTCATTAATGTACTTAATAAAAATCCAGCAATCAAATTTGTAATTAGCATTAAACCAATACAAATTAATACATTTACTAAAGAAATTCCAAACATGATCCATGTAACATGCTACTGGCTCACCAGTGGCCAAGCGGTTCCGTACCCTGGGTTCGCACCTAGTCAGGACGAGCTGGCCACATGAAGTTTTCCGGCTTTCTTCCATGTCTAAATAGGGGTCAGTTACCCTTAAATAAGACATCCCGGAAGGCATTCCCCTAGGCAGATCGCCCAAGTGTTGCGTTGCCATAACTTAATAAAACAAACAAAACAAAGTAACATGCTACCGCTTTTTTCATCTGTAGTTCCATAGCAGATCGAATCCATGTTCGTACGCAACACTCCGGATTCCAAAGTGTACACGACGGTAGTGTACTCATAGTTTAGTAAACAATAAACTTGGAGCACGTTCAATAAGAATGCGTGCTCTTTTCTTTGTTGTAATCAAATTCGTAAGATTACGAACACGCGACGAGTTATAATGTCAGTAACAGCTCAATTGTTCTCTTATGCAACGTGCATGAAATTCAAAATTCGCGCAAATCGTTGCGTGGACTTAAATGTATAGAACGTGGCAACGTGTCCGGAAACTTTAAGGCCAAGAACACACACACACAAATTGTGTGGCAGAAAACTGAATCAGAAATCAGCTTAGTTCAGTTTCTGTTTTACGCTTTTATGCCAGAACACACATACGTAAAAATTCTGGCCGAATAGGAAACGGAAATGTAACATCATCATATGTAGTTTAGTAAAATGGCGCCGTGGTATCTGATTGTTATTTGTTGGTGGTTGTATTCCACTCAATTATCGATGATTTTAAGAAATTATTTTATTAAAAAAACGCTAAAAGAGACGCTGGTGGGTTAGGAAGCTATTACGAGAGCGTCATTTACATGGATTTAATAATTCGTTGATTCCGGAACTATGATGTAACAATCAAGAGTACCACTGCCACTAAGTGCTACATTTTATTAATTTTTTCCTCTCATATATCTATCTCTTTGTACCTTCCATTTTTTCTCCGCTGCCTCTGCTATAATTTAAAAAATTTAAATTAATAAACTTGTATTCCGAATTCAAATAAAGAACGTGTGATCTAAATACTAGGCCTATATATCGATTCTGCTAGAGCTACCTGTTGTTTGAAATTTTGCACCTATAGCCATCCATAAACGTTGTTTACATACAGTGTCTTTATATACATGACACTGATGTGGTCGAACGGATTCGATAAACCCCTCTATTTCATTTATTTTTCGTTTTTTCGAGACCGTCACAATTATAGGGTTGACCCTTATTGTCGCCATTGTTAGAATGAAAACCACGTGTCTACTTTGACGTCACAGAAAAGAATTCTCTTTATTGGAGGAATTTTGGCGTAAAAAGTACACACATGCTCTACTCTATTTTCAGTTCTGTTTCAGCCAAAATTTCAGAAAAATGTTTACGTTTTCTGTTTTATGCTAGATTTTACGTCGAATTTTACGCGTTTTCCTGGCCTAAAGAACCTTTGGTTTTTACAACGGACACCTCATCTGGCTCAGATGTATCACTGGCTAAACGCACTAGTTTACATCTGTACTTAAATAAATGAACCTTTATGACTTTCCTATTTATATTATTTTTTGAATGTAAACAAGTTATAATGAGGAAACAGAACATATATAAATACAACAGAACTCCAATTATCCGAGTTAAACAGGTTTTACCGTATGTAAGAATAAATGTGTGCATTATTGTAGTTACATTTTAATATTAAGCTAAATGATAAATGGTAACAGAAATAACTTTGGAATACGTTTCAAACTTACATTCTTTTTATATTTTTCTCTTATTTATAATTATTTTTATTGCCAACATATAACATTTACAAATACATAATTAAACGTTTGTTAATATTTATGTACTATAATTCTTTTAAGTAATTAGGAAAAAAAAAATCCTAAATTGTTAATACTGAGTCATCATTGTGTTAATGTTAAGAATAATTTAAATATTTATATATTCTTACCATATATTTGACATTAAAGAACACGAATACTTTGCTCCAAATATGTTGTTATTTTCTGTCAATATCCAATCGGAAATTAAATATCACTTATTTCTCTTCCAAGTATCAATAGCAACACTAATTTAAACAACCTTGAATAAGCTGACTGACCAAACACTGAGCGTAGATTAGCCAGATGTCTTGAAATCTTTCCGACTGTTTCATTGTAAACAATGATTTTCAAATGTCCCAAATGGGAGAAGACTGTCTAGTATTGCATATTTTGAACACAATTTTCATTACAAAGTTCAGAAAACCATACTGCTGAATCAAAAGAATGAGTAGTCACGAAAAAATAAAATATATTAAATATTACTGGCGCAAAGGACGATTTTTATTGATTCCCCCCCGCCTGTTCAACAGAGCTAATGTAAGAGTTGAAGGGTCTCATAGTGTACACACGAAGTCAAGTAGAAGTTAAATTCAATAATTTTGAGAAAAAAATAATGATTATTATTTATATTGATCTAAGCGATTCTTTATTATAATTTTTAAAAGAATTTTTTATATTTTACCGGACAGAAATTTTGCATACAGGTATACCTCGAGTTACGTCGTTTGTCAAAAAAGTATATGAAAAAATAAAAATCAACTTTGTCATTTTATTCGACTTTACATCCGTCCGCCATAAATACTGATGTGGTAATATCACTAGAAAAGCGTTAAAAGCACATAAAATCATATTAAAATATGTACATTTACAGTAAATGTTAATATAATCATCATAAATCCCATAGAAGGAAACATGAAAACATCTGTTTCTGTGTTGTCGTCTTATTTAGCGGTCTTTAAGTGCTCATTATTGGCGTTTTCCACGGTAGTTCCAAATATCTACCATTTGGCGTCGTTGTCTCGATATTGGTAAATTTAACATAAATTAGTTAATTTTCTACTATCGCAAAATAATTTTATTTTATAATGTCTTAGAGAAACCACATTCACCAATAAAGAGTCCACGATGTACTGTACATGTACTCGTAAATTTAATTACTTTTTTCTGTACTATATTAAAAACTAAAATTTATTTGTTTGTAAGCTTAAAATAGATTCTTATTAACCATATATTATTAAAAATGCATTTATAAATAAAATATAGAACTGGGAATGGTAATTTGTGGTTTAGCCTAGTGACAAGTAAATTCGACTTACGTCGCTTCTCCTGGAACCAATTACCGACGTAAGATGAGGTGTACCTGTAACAGAATTCTCTCTCTCTGAAGTTTTGATACACCTTATTTTCCTGTCATTATCTCTCATGATATACATTTAATAATTTTTTTCACACCGTTCTTTGATTGTTTGGCAATTCAATTTTCTGTTATACTTGTTTAATGATATATAGCAGCGGTGCCAACTTTCATATATAAAAAAAGCCTGCCTGTTATAAGTGATGTTCACAGGCTTGGCCCGGAGACAGTAGTTTGGGCATCACTGATACTAAAACCTGAAATTAATCTTATATTGGAGTAAATGCGGTATAAAATTAGTTGTTCACCTTCGTCTACAATAATTCTTACTTTCCAGGCTCTGTTATATACAGTAAAAGAATGGCGATCGGTCAAAAAATCACCCACCAAGACTTACATCTTTGGACTCGAGGAACCTTCAAATGTCGAGAAATGCAAAAACATTCGGAGTTCTTTTTTTCTGTATGTATGGACGTTAGTGTGGTGTGGAGTTGCACGATTTTGGTCACCCTCTTTGGAGCTTAATAACTCCTGTGATTTTTGTCGAAAATTTCTGAAATTTTGCAGGGAGGTTTGTGTATTAGAGGATCGATGCTATTAAACTGTGGTGGTTAAAAGTTGAGGGGGTGGGGAGATAAATGCGGATCGTGTGTCGTATCTCGAGTGGGTCGGACTTAAATGACGATTTTACCCGTTATTAGCATTTACAATTTTTTATAAAACCCATTCCTACCCTCAAAATTAAGCTTTTTGCCATTTTATAGTAGGCCTAATTAAAAATATAAAGTTTTTTAAAAATAAAATATCGCAGAAGATGGCGCCACCAAAATTTTAAATGTTGCAGGGAAAGTTAAGCAACTCGTTGATGGATTTTTAAGAAATTAATCAGATAACTGATGTAGATGATGGTCCAGTAAGATTTTGTCAGTAATTTAGTTGATTCATGTGAGAACCCAGACGAGGTTCGAAATCGCTAAATGCAGAATTCTGTTGTGAAAAAATAACGATAAATTATGTAAGAGAGAGAGAGAGAGAGAGGAAAAAAAAACTCTTAATCAAAACAACGTCTCGAAAAATGTAAACAACGAGTCTCGGGATGACGTCAACGCATGTTAAACGACCTGTTAATGTTTAATCCAAAGGTAGAACTCTGACACACGCACTCATAAAGAGGTATAAGGTTGACACAAGTATCCAAAGAAAAATTAAACATAGGAAAACAGTTTCAGAAAAAGGGAAAAATTGGAAAGATAGAAAAAGTATCGCGTGATCGTTAGAATTCCAGAATGACATCAATTGCAAACAACGGATTAAGTTATGAGTGCAGGTGTTGTGGTTCTATCAACAATCTTGGAGCATAGTCGACAAAGGGTGTCAAATAGACACCTCGAATCGGACCTTTCCCGCGACCCGACATGGTCTCGTTTTGCGCTTGGAAACAAAGGGGAGGCCAATCGGGAAGCGAGGAAAGGGACGAGGGACCAATCCGCAAGGTGGACAGGACACGGAAAAACGTATAAAAACTGGGACTTCAAGGTCAAAAGGAGAGTTTTTTCCGAGAGTTTTTCGGAATGACCGACGTGCCTCTTGAGGATTAAACCAGTGTGTGCTGTGTCGTCCCTCGGAACTTTAAGTGTGCCACCGCCCGTCAACATCGCCGTACGGCCCTTCTCGTCCGCCCGGGACTGGATATAGTGACCTGCCGAACTCTTACGTTCTGAAGATCGCCGAGATTTGGATCAACCTAATCGATGTAAGCATGTATTCGACCAAATAAACGGTTTTCCGCATGTAAACACTTGTCATCATTTGCCTCCTTCGCCACCGCCCACATACACGGGTTCCCTTAAGCTCATCCTGACGCGGGATATTTAAGCCCAGTCTACACCAGTCCAAATCTTACACTGGTGTCAGTGACGCGGGATTAATTGTATCCCCCTTTAAAGTCGGCGAATCTTACATTCACTAGAATCATGTTCCTTAAAAAGATTTATTTCTACTTATCACTTATCTTCAAGAGATATTAATAAACATATATAAAAATCTTTTTATGACTCTAAAAACCCTAAAAATATGAAATATTCCAAATACTGTATCTACTACATACGACAGAGAACTAAGTATCTAAGTAGGGGAGATCCCAAGCCATAGGCTGATATTTCCATGCGTTAATGCGACCCTGTGTGGAAGTGTAATCCGAAACCATTAGAAGAGTCCGGGTTCGAATCACGAGCGAAATCCACGCTTCTTCTCTACATTCCGGATACAAACTTATTATTCCCCCTTACTGATCTGTAAAAATGGAGTAACTAATAATAAAAGGCAGATAAATATATAAAAAACGAATTGAAAAGTATTTAAAAACGTGTATTAAGTTTTATTAGTTATATTATTTAATAAACAAGAATATATATATTTTTTAAATAATAAAATAGAAAACATTTAAAAGATGTTTCTATCAGTAATTAAAATTTTCATAGTTTAAAGTGATAGACAATGTGATATGTAAATTTTGTACTTTTCCCAACGTGATAAACACAATCTCTTCATCCTGACTGCAAACAATTGATCAAAATTAGCCAGAATTTTTAAACATCACAAAATGGGATTATTTTCGTTATTTAAAAACTATGACTGGCATAACAGGATAAAACTAAAACAAGATGAATAAGCATTTACTACCAAACATAATTATAACTTCCAAATTATTAATATATAAGGTCCGGATTTTTGGGTGCTGCACCCACTTGATTTTTGAAAAAGGCAGAGTGTAAAAAGACAAACTAAGTTGGTTTTAGTGCAGTAGGTCCACTCATTGCCAAACTGTTTAGCACCCAAATCGCAAACCTGGCCCCAAAACAGTGACTAGCGTCCAAGCTATATATTTTGCACCCAGCTTCCCCCTTTTTACATTTTCAAAGATTATGTTGACAATTATCTCTTTTTCTTTTTTTTGGTGGTTTTTATTCATTCACTTGAGGGGGAAAAACAAATTCGTTAAACCAGATCAACGGATGACCATATATTAATCTGGTCATCCGTTGAGGGTCTTGGATAAACAGTGTGGTATTCTACCGTGAGAACTTCAAGAAAATTAACGTGTTTATTAATGAACTTCCTCCTGGTGATTCTGCAACCGTTGGCAGTGTTGTGAAACTGGTCATTGATCCAGTAGTGACCACAGAGCTCTACTCCGTGCATTTGTACACATTATTGGTGGATAAAATCAACAAGCTGGAAAGACGTGGAACTGAAATGCAGGATCAGTGGAATGTTGTAAGTTTTTTTTCCCTTATATAAAGACAAAGACATTCTATCCTCCAAATGAGAAACCTTCACTTTTAAGAACATTGATAGTTACTGTTGTAAATTACAATGCTCATCTTTGTCTAAATTGCAATAAACAATTATGTAGTTTACAAATATAGTACATCTTGTTGGTTTTTGTCTTAATAATACAGCATTTAAAAGCACCCAAAACAGAGAAAAAAGCACCCAAACGAGCACCTAATCCATTCTAAAACTACACCAAAAAATCCAGACCTTAGTCATAATGAAAATTTTGGAGAAGAAACTTTGGATATTATCTTCGTTATGTCTGTACATAACATGGATCATTAAAGTATCAGAAATCTTTGAAAATTTGTTTCGTTTTATACTTGATAGGCACATATTGGAGGCATCTTTTTGTTGTTATAACTGGAAGGAGAAGTTTAGGACTTTAATTTGACCTTCATTAACCTGTAGCAGGCTTACAACATAATCTGATGAACATTATAAAGCACAGTACTTCCTATAAATGTGTCTGAATTATTCAGGATACATAGACCAAAAAAAAAACATCAGTACAAATGCCTTTGATGAGGCCAAAAATTCCATGCTAAGATTGATATGCATCACTAATCAAATTTATATATTAATTAACACATTTTCACAGATTTTGGATGAATTAGTTATTAGCATAAGTTGTTTGCAAATGATTAGTAGTGATTAACAGTTCAGACAATAGAATTCATTTTATTTAGAAACAGTAAAGATTACAAATAACATTATCAATCCAGCAAAAGTTATTTACTACAAACATTTTTGATCATATTATGTTCCATCGGTAGTTGTAGTATTCTTGCTACATGAAACCTGATTTAGATAAAAGATCATTTAATATTATTGAAGACTTTTGCAGTAAATAACTTTTCCTGGATTGACATGTTTGATTAATTTATTATCCAGAATGCCAAGTTAACTTGTGAAATATGGAAAATTCTCATAGTATTTTCATTGCTGAAAACATTTTTACTACTTTCATTATTTGAAGTAAAGTTTCTTGAAGAAGTATAAACAAGTATTAAGAAATAAATCTGTTTTTTCATGAAGAAGTAGTTAAAGCCATTTTCATTCAAAATGTATCTTAAGCAAAACTATAGATAGATATCACTTGATATCACAGACAATAAAATATAAAGTCAATAAGAAAAAAAACATCATTTAATAATGAAAATGAAATTCCTGAACAAAGTAATTTCAGAAGAAATAACATCCATTGGCATAATATAAAACAAACTTTCAAATGCATTTAGTATGTTTTAAAGGAATAAAAAATGATAAATATATAGAATACATTCAGCAGAATTACCAATTGTTCTGGAATGTTTGTGACAAACAAGCACATTATTAACAGTAAGAAAATGAAATTTTTCAAATTTACTTTAAAAAAAGGTTAATATGAGTATTTATTCCCTTGCATCTTATGACGAGGCATGCAGGGGCAAATTCTCTGGTCTTGCTTAGCATGCACTACATAGTTCTGACTGTCAATATACTCTTTATATGAGAACAAATATGTCAATAATAATTTATTCTAACGTGTAAACTCTTTTATCATTTGTGTTTGCTTTTACATTGGCAGCTATCGGCTAGCCATTTTAAGTCAGTGTGATGCTTGTGGGAACTTGATTGATGGCTCACAGAGGTTTGCCACAGCAAACAAGTGCGTGCGCACGATATCATTTGAAGCATTTAACATGGCCAAATTGTATCGAAAGCTTGCAGTACCCAGTCAGCATACACGTGTTGTGTACAGGGGTGGATCTATATAGAGATTAATAGGGTTTAAGCCCTGGGCCCCCAGTGTCAAGAGCCCACAAAAATTAAATTATCATCATAAATTTTTAATACTTTTTCATTATAATATATTTCATGTGTAGATATAATGGGCTTTATAATAGTCTATACTTTTTTATTCACACCAAATAATGTTTCTGCCTATTGTTTAGTGCTAGAGATAAGCCTATTATTCTTATTATAACTTTCAGTATGCCAAAAAATTTTGTTCAGGATTTGCCCCTGATGGCATGGTATGTAAAGTTAACAAATTTTATAGAAATATTAGCATTAACAATTAATATCGTGATAATCCATTTATGCTAAATAAATTATTTTTTTCTCTTAAATGTAATAGTTTTAATAATATTGCTAAAAATATTAAGCAGAATTTTAAATAGATAATTTGCTTAATTCACATAAAATGGTTTCACAGTAACATTTTCATGTTTAGTTATAAAAGACTTTAGTTTACATACTTTATCATAAGAAAGTAATTGTATAGATTACTTGTGGATACAGTTTCTAAAGAAAAAGCATATTTTCAAAAACCATTCATCCTATTTCCTTGTTACATTTAATAAAAAAACAATTAATTTTCAAATTTTAAAATGATTCCAATAAATCATTGTAAATCAAAATTATAAAATGTGCAAAAATCTGTTCTGTAGGAATGAAGAGAAATTTTAATATTTTAAAATCAGTCGACTGCACAAATACCAAATTGCCAATTGGAGACACATTGGAATAAATATGGCAGAACAAATAATCAATATCACTAAAATCAATCCTCCGTTTTAGTGAATATTTTCCAGCTACAATCATGAAGTAGGTTTTCCAATACAATAAAAATATATTTATAGGCATAATAATAAAAATTCAGTCAATCCAGCTTACTAGATTTGATAAATCTCCTACAATCAATTGCATTTTTCACTTTTATTCTTATTTTTATGATAAAATTTATCATAAACATAAACATTTCCAACAGATGTTCGAATTCTATTGCCTCGAATGGAACGAAGCCTCTTATCAAGACTAATTAAATTTTATCAATTTGAAAAATCCAAACCTTTTATTTAATAATTTTATTTTTCAATAAAATTATTAAATAAACACATTTTTTTATGCTTTTATTAGTGCAAATTAATAATATAGCAACAACCAAGCTTGCATCTACAAAGATTACCAAATATCTAAAGCCAGACATTAATTAAGCTAGATATTAATATTTGGACTAGAGATCATACAGGATAGCAGCGTGTCTAATATATGATAATAAATTAAAAATGAAAATATTAAATTTGTATCATAAAAACTACAAATTTTTTCATTTTTTATGTAACGGCAAAACTACGAAGTGAATTATTAAAATGAATAAGATATGTGTATCTATAAGTCGCTTGTAATCTGTAGGAACCAAAACTATCAGAAAATTACATGTAACTTTATTAAATATTTAGATAATTTTGACTAATTATTTTTGTCATTTGCTTAACTTAATATATAAAAAATGGATTTAATTAAATAAAATAATTTGTTAACTTGCAAACTAATTTTATTTGTAAATAAATTTATATACAGTTGAGTCTGCATAAGTCATTACACACATAACTAGACACCATTGGTTAAGTAGTCAGTTTTCTGTGGTCCCGGCCGATTTACATAGGCATTATGTTAAAAACTCTGGTTTACTCAACACCATTTAACTCGTCACTGCTGGATAAATCAACATACTTTTTCTGTCCTACACTCATTTAGAGGTCTGATAAGTCCCCTCCTGAAAAAAATGAGTTTACACCACACAGCTTAATGTCACACAGCAGAATCCAATTTTGCATTTTCTCATCTTTCATTCATGTGTTATTGGAGAAATGAGAACATATTGGAGAAATGAGTATCTGAAACTTAACAATGCTTACACTGAAGGAAAAATACAAATTTATATCTGAATTTGAATGTAATAAAACTTCACAAACTGAATTTGCAAAACAAGAAAACCTTCCAAGAACAACATTGGTGGGAATTCTAAAGAAAAAAGAGGAAGAAACTTTTTCTTGGATCTTCGTCGTGGCTGTCTCGAAAACGCCAGAGAAAATCACTGTATGAAGATGTTGAAGATGCTCTGGTATGTTGGCTAAAGCAAATTCATTCATCGAATTTTCCTGTTTCAGGGCCAATACTGAAACAAAACGCGATGGAAATTGCTGAGGTACTTGGAGTAGAAACTAAATTTAGTGCCAGAGATGAATGGTCAGAGAGATACATTGCATGTATTGTATAAAGCACTACCGTATGTTCCTAATTGTAGTTTTTTCCAACTTTGTTTTAGTTGTCATATTGGATAACTCAACACATTTTCACTTCCCCTTGGGGTGTCGACTTATGTGGACTCGACTGTATATATTTTCAATATAATCAAACGTCTATAATTTGTTTACATCAATTGAAAAACATATTTAATCTTAAAAGAAAATATTGAAAACTTTATACAGCATCTTTTCTAAACAAATTTTAGAATTTATCTACCAGTACTTTAGAGAAAAAGTAATATATGTGGTATTATTTTTCTATAATCATTTTTCATATAAATTTTTATTATTTCATATTGTGTATAAAATGGTAAAAATTAATAATATGATAAATAAACTTTCAAATAATATAAGTACACCACCGAATTTCCACAACTGATGATCTAGCTATTCCTTTAATCTAGACAAAAGTAGGAGAGGGAACTCAGCATTCCCGTGACTACCAGACTAGTTTACTGGGCAGCTACAGATGGCACTGTGTGTAGAGCATGCTTATTTACATTATTTACACTGCACTTGCTTGAATTTAACTGTAGCTATGACTTCTAAGAGTGATGAGTGTGTCAGTGGTGATGTCAAATGTAATTTATATTTGAGATTTAAGTTTCTAGCAGTCCGTGGTATACTTTACACACATGGGAGATTGGGTTATTGTGTTAAAGGTGTGTTCATGAGTTATTATTGTAGGTGACCATGGTTGATCTGACAAACTATTTAATCTGGCAACAATTTGGAACAAAGGTGCTATAAACTCAGTGGTGTACCCATATATGAAATCTAATACCATATTAACAAGTAATTGTAAGTTTTTTAAACTAAAAATAAACAACTTTTACCATTCATTAATGTAATATACTTCTTCAACAGATTCTTCTTTGTTGTTTTCAATTTTTGTTTCTCTCTTTCCAATTGATGAAAAGTACTTGTTAAATTATTGACATGAGTTGCAGCCTGTAAAATACATTAGAAAATTAAGATCATTTTAATTAAATTTACACTATTTTCATTCAGAATAACCAATAGCATAATTTTCTCTGTTTCACCAAAAAGTGCACTTCACCAAAACATGTGACATCACTTCTCATTGACTACTAGTCACCATCCACCTCTGTTCTCCAATGAAAAGAATTCTGCTGATTTTAACGTTTAGAAGTTATATATAGGTTACAATATACCATATCGATAAAGCCATTAATAGGACATACAGTTACTTAAATAAAATGAAAATGTAATAGATTTGGGAATTTGTATGTGGAACAATTCTCATTCTTGTATGTTTCAGGCTGTGTTCACATTGCTGACAACAATGACAAATACCGATGCTTTTATTGTTCGTCGTCGTCATCTGAAACGTTCACACTAGTTGTTATCGTTTTTCTTTTGTCTTAGTCATTTCGAAATTGGCCAAGATTCTACATTTGTCATTGTCATAACAGTCTTGGCCAATCAACGTGAACTTCCCACAATTCTTTGAACAAGATGAAGAAGCAACTGATCTTGTGTGTGCAAGAAAGACCTTGGCTATATGATGTGTATAGATGGGATTACAGAGATGTTGATAAAAATAACAGCTGAAAGGAAATTTCAGCTTACCTGAATATACCTATAAGTATGTATGCAATTTAATTTTGTAATAATAAATAATGGATTCGCTTTTATGGGGAATGAGCATTGGCTCTCTCTTGCCTGGTATTAACAAATACCTGACAATGTCATAATAAATATTTGCTTGTTTCTTATTATTTTTTAAATCTATTTCAAACATAACAGTATATATATATCTTTAACAGTGGAAGAAGTCATGAACAAATGGAAAAACTTGAGAACCACGTATGTTCGTAAAAAAAAATTAATTTGTAGAAGTGGGGCAGAAGCGGAATAAAAACTGAAATGGGATTTCATGGAATGTATGGGGTTTCTAGGTCCACATATAAAGAAAAGAGGTATTATATTACTAATTTCTGTAAAATATAAAATATAATTTCTGTATTGTTTGATATATTTGAAACCTAATTTAATATATTTTGTATAAATAGTATCTGAGCAGAGATATTCATACAGTGCAATTAATTAATTAACATTTTGGCTAAGTTTTCTTACAAATTAGATATATGATGGAAATAAATTTCCTAATTTTGAACAAATTTATGTATGGAAATAATTTACCTACTGTATATTAATCTTAACTTAATTCACCACACTACACCTTTTTTGTTGCCGAGATAGTTTTATTGAAAGAACTAACGTTTTCGGCCTACTCAATAGGCCATCCTCAGGCTTAACTTGCAAAATGGAACATTGATGTTCCACTAAAAGAATACAATTGTTTAAAAATTCAAAGCATCAACAACAGAAAAAAGAACAAGAAAGTAACTGAAAAATAATATATACAAATATAAATATACAATAAAATCAAATTATTAAAAATAAAAAGTAAAAAATAAATCTACTAGTGATACTTTATATAAACATAGTAGCAAGTTGTTAAGGAATAATTGATGAAAAATGTAAATATAAACTAAGGCAAGACTATGAGATCGTGTTAAATTTCTTGACTAAGTTTCCAAGCTGTTGGTAGGCTGTCTGCATCCCTTGCATTTATGCACACCTCTTCCAGTTTGCTTTTGTAAATTTCAATTTTTTCAGTGGTATTTGCTAACATTGGGGAGCTCAAGGGTTTGACAATAACTGCTTCTTCCCATTTAATTATTGAGCCTTGGGTCTGCGCGAACTGCGAAAGCACCATTGCGTTGGAGCCTTTTCTGACATCATACTTGTGTTCTTTAAGTCTTATCCCTAAGTTTCTTGTGACTCCAATATAGTCTTTTTCGATTCCTAGTTCTCTGTTCTTGTAAGGGATTTTGTATACTCCTGCTTTTTGTTCCTTTTTAATGTGATCTTTATCATTTCTTAAGATTGTGTAAGCCTGAGGATGGCCTATTGAGTAGGCCAAAAACGTTAGTTCTTTCAATAAAACTATCTCGGCAACAAAAAAGGTAGTGTGGTGAATTAAACTAATTATTTGCTGAGCACGTATTTGTTTTATGTTATTTTATATTAATCTTAACTTTTTCTTTTTACTCCTTACAGGACCAATCGCTATAATAATTTGCATTGTTGTTGCAAATTGCAAATTATTGTAGTGAAATTGATGCAACTAATAATTCAATAAGTATATAACCAATAGACCAATCAATGCTCATGTAAGTTTTTAGTCACAAAATTTAATCTTTTAATTACTTCTGAATTTTGGTTCAAAGATATTAAGCTAGTTATTATTTACTTATATATAAAAAGATTATACATTTGCAAGAGTATATTTTTATTAAGTAAGAAAGAAAGAAATTGTTTATACTGTGTATTATGGCATTTAATGCATAATTTTGCAATAGGCAGAAAATAACAAGCTAGTATTTTAGGGACTATTAAAAGATGACAACATTTTTCAACATACAGTAATTAATTTTATAACAAAGCTTTTGACTATTGATTATTAAATAGTCAGAATGTTTATCATAAACCATACATAAATAATTTTTTATTATATCAAATTAGATATTTAATACTGATATTTTTTTTGTAGTACAGAATGATACAGAAAATGAAGAGAATGTAGGTGAAAGTAGCCAAGCTGTACATGATGATTCTCCCTCAAGAAAACGAGAGATAGGACAGTTGACATAATTGCAAAGTCTCTTGAAGAAACTGACAGATGATGATGAAGATCCAGATATTGTGTTTTGTACGAGTTTAGCTGTACATCTAGAGAAGATTCCTCAGCATAAAAAAACTGAGAGTCCAGATTGAGATGCAGCAGCTTCTCTTAAATGAATTGGATAAATAAAATTTTGATTTATTTTCACATTATTGCTTCTTTATATATGAAACTTATTTAAATAAAAAATATAAAGCTAAACTCCAACCAGATGCCGAATTCTATCATGCTAGATACGGCTAAATACTAAATAAATTATGCAACCAATTTGGCACTAGAGGGAGGAATTAGGTGCCATCTCTTATTAACTTTAATAATTATAATTTAATTTTTCTTTCAGTAATTCTAAATTATTTAAAATTAATTAATTAAATTATAATTATTAAAGTTAATAAGAGATGGCACCTAACGCCTCCCTCTAGTGCCAAATTGGTTGCATAATTTATTAAGTATTTAGCCATATCTAGCCCGATAGAATTCGGTATTTGGTTAAAGTTTAGCTTTATAGTACAGTAGAGCGTCGTTTATCCGAAAGCTGGTCAACCGAAAGCTTTCCAGTCTAACTGTGTCATGCTGAATCAAACGTTTATGATGCTAGATTAACTTCTAAAGTATAAATTATTTTTTGTTTTTATATTTTTCAATATATTTATTTTGTTTGTACAAAATAAAGAAATAATTTTTAACAATACAATAGCCTCAATTATTATTATAAAATGTTTGTTAGACTTAAAATCGGTGAAAATTCAACACGAAGCAACACGCAACAGAGAGAAATTTCAACATCGGATAGGTTAATATATTTTTTCGTACATAATCGGTTATCTGAAAAAATCAGTTATCTGAACAACCCCAGTCCCCAATTGATTCGGATAAACGATGCTCTACTGTATATCGGGTCTAGCGATGTTATTTATATAAATATAAAGCTAAGAAAAAAAGAGATATAAGCATTATATTATTATAATTTGGGTTTATTCATCCATGAAAAGATACTTACAATAAGGTATATTATTATTCAATTTTGGACACCTCTGCTGATTACATCATCCTGTTAAGGCAATGGATGGTTTACAAAATATTCTTTATATGCATCTCTAATAATGGCTGCATCCTTTGAATGTGTATTTTTAGAAATATGCCCAATATCATGAAATGTCCTCCTTTCATTGCCATTATTGACAAGACTATGTCTTGTTTATAAAATCGTACATCCTGCTGTCTTATCAGCTTAGAGGTATGATGGAGTACATGTCAGGAGTTAAAATTTGGCACAGAGTATTAGGTGCCCAAATCATCCACGCATAAAAAAACCAGACTTGTAGGTAGTCAGGGGACCGAGAACCGAAACACAATAAAATACAAAATGGCAACACACTCTATAAACAGGCAGTAGTGCAAGATTTGCACATGCGTTGCTCGTTGGTAAGTTGGAAATTCGAATATTGTGAAATCGAATTTTGACAAACACATGTGTTGGGATGTTCGAAAAGCGAATGTTGCTAAATCGAATTTTGACAAACGAATCTTTGAAAAAAACCCATTTACCTGTACCATGTTATTCCCCACATATTTCTGATCCCCACATGCTAACCTTGACCAATTGACCAGAGATATCTTGTTTCATCATCAGAACTTTTTGAAACTAGATGGCACGTCGTTATAATTTTATATTAAAACTAACTTCCGAAATAGAATTATTTTTTCTATTTACATTTATTAATATATATATATATTTTGTTTGTGTAAAATAAAAAATAATTGCGAACGATACATAGCCACCATTATTTTTTTCAAAAACAGGAAATTTTCGCATTGACAAAAATGCAACAGAGAGAAATTTCAACATTTGATAGGTTAATTTCAATGAAAATGCATCGTGGAAGACCTTGTGGTTGTGGCTGTGGCCGGCAAAGTTTGAATGATTGCGCTCAAAACCAGTGATACCAAAGATGATTGAAGAATGAGAATGAGACCCGCCATGAGTGTCGAAGTGATCCCGCTTAGTAGTGAGCCTTTTTTTTTTTTTTTAACTCTGTCCGCCCTGTGGGCATTAAGAGGGTCTCTTTAAGTAAGCCCATTATGGGTTCGGCCAGGCCCACAATGGTGCAGCCAGGTGGTGAGGGACGGGGCCAGACATATCCAGACAGACCACCCCCCCAAAAAATTCCTGGGGATTTTTCGACCCATCGGGATTTGAGCCCAGGTCCCCCAGAGCGGTAGGCTGCCACCTTGACTGCTCGGTCATCCGGCCTTATTAATAGTAAGTCTCCGAGACATAGTCTTGTCCCAAATATAGCCTTGCCGTTTTACTTGTTAAAAATAAGATGATCAGCATTTAGATACTTCTTAAATACTGCTAATTGTGGTTCTGTTTTATGAATAAATTATATATACAAATAACCGCTTCTATAATATTTTCCACACTTTCTGTAGAAGCAATGATACTTGTTTGAAGTATATGCCATCTATTTGCTGTTATTCCAAAAACATCTTCCACTGTTCTTCTCACCCTGCTTAAACCATAGTCAAATATTCGTTTCGATCTGTCTAATGATATTCATGGATATGGTCGTAGAGGATGACGTTTCAAAGGAAAAGCCTCATCACCAGCAAATACATAAGGTAATGGGGCATTTCCTCTGGGGAGACATTTGTCTTCAGGTATGCAGAGACTATTGTTTTCTACACCTAGTCCAAACATACTTTGATTGAATACACTTGCATCGTTACTTCTTCTATAAGCTCTAATGTCAATAATATTGTAACAGTATGTTGCATCACATACTGCAAGTAGAACTAAACTGTGTGTATTTTTATAATTGTAAAATAGAGAACCTCCAGCTTCAGGAGACTAAATTTGGACATGTTTCCGATCAATAGTACCAATGCAAGTTGGGAAATTCCATATTTTTCAAATTTAATGCTATTTTTTTTACCACATATCTAGAGTTGGTTGTGGTAAATAAATAAGCTTCAATATGCTCCACAGAGCTTCGGTTGTTCGTTTTACAACTGTTAAGACTTGATACACTTACTCTATAGTTGTAAGCAGCAGATCTCAGAATTTCCACTAGCTAGATATCTGGAAAAAAACATTAAAAACTGTATTTAAAATGAAAAAAAAACATTAATTTATCGTTAGATAGTTTTAATCCTTTAGCATTCTTATACAGCATAATGTAAGAAACTGGAATATCAAAAAATATTTCACAAAATGATATGAAGAATTCTTACTACTATTAGTAAAATATTAATAATTAATTTTTTAGAATTATATAGCATTTCATCTAACAATGGGTATTCTTTTGAAAGTATAATATAATGACTAAAATCAATTTTATTTTTTAATCATTTCTTTAAATTTTGAATTAATATAAATTTACAAAATCAAATAGAGTTGCATAAATAAATAAAAATTATGCTTACCATAATGTTGTACTCAAATGTTCTGCAGGCGAGATCGCTTTGCAAAAATTTATATTTTCTTTCTTGATGTGAGGCCCTATAAAGCTTAACAGATGGTCAAAAGTATTTGAAGACATACGAAAATAATTAAAAGATCCTTCAATGTCTTTCAATCGTAATTCCTGAACCAAAGTATGGAAATCTCCTTGTGTTTTTCTCTTAGTATTAATAGCTCTGATCCATTGCAGACTTTTTGATGTTTTTCATAACAACAACAATAAATTCAACTGTTAACACTGAAGAATTAGCATTTTATTCTTCATATCCATTTTTAAACTAGAGACGAATCTGGTCTAGAAGTGCAAACCTATAAGTAATAACACTAAGCCTAATGTACATTGTTCATTAGTTTTGTCTTAAAGTATGTGCAATGTGAATGCTTTCATGATGAATGAAAATGACAAAAGACAAGCCATCGTTATCGCTTAGGATCTGTGGTTGTTGTCATCTTGGTAGTGTGAATGCAGCTTTAGACACCAAAATAAAATAGTTATTAGATATCCAACAAGATATCAATAAATTACAATAAAAAAAATACTCAACTATCATTTAAATAGAATATTTAATTATAGTTCGGTAAAAAAATCTAAACATGCACAGGTGGTGCAGACACTAAGGCCCTTTGGAACCTAGCTGCTTGCAACATGTAACAAAAATAGAGTTTTCAAATATTCCATGCAAAAGTATAGAAAAGGGGTGGGCAAGCAAGAGTTCAGTGGGAGCCGAAATGTAGGTTTTGCAAAATGCATGGGAGCCGCAGTTCTGTACTGTCGTGGTGGATGGTGTGAAAGTTCGAACCCACCGGAATTAAGCCGGTAATGATACATCCTTTTCCGCGCATGTAGAAGGAAAAGGGATATGAGTCAAAGGGAAAAAAAATGAATCAGAAGGAACAACCGACGAAAGGTGCGGATTGGTGAAGCTGAACAACGTGACCACCTCAATAAAAGGGCGACGAGAGCGGAAAAAGGGGGTCGGTTACATAGAGTCCGTCCAATCGACCCCAGGTCGGTTACGTAGTGTCGATTAGACAGAGCATGAGCGTCCCGAGTCCCGATGGAACCCGCCCAAACGAAAGGCATACCTTGCCGATGATACCTTGACCTAGAGGAAGGACCGACCCGGATCACGAGGTATGACCCCATTTCCTGTGAACTCTCCCTCCGCGAATCCGAACTCAGGCGACAGACGCTCGCCGTTTTTGTAATTGTCATGTTAGCTTTAATAAATCATTGTTGTTGTTATTATCCGTTGTAGTGTCCTTTATTCGAATATTATCATCCGCCGCTCTACCGTCGACCCCATTCACTTCCTCCACTCGCATAAAAACGCGTAACGCGTAACTCATCCGAACCGCCATCTTGACGTGGGCAGGTCTCACGGACCTGTTAGCCGACAAAAAGAAGGAACGAGACTTTGGCCGCCTCCCGGCACCCACAATAGTATGGTAAAGCGTGCAATTTTATTATATAATATAAAACAAATATTGAATTTTTTTAATAAACATATTTTTACAAAATTATAAAAATAAAATTGTAAAAATAATAATAAAAAACAGAAATTAACACTTTCAGCAAGAGCCGCATGTAACTCAAAAAGAACCGCATTTGCCCATGCCTGGTATAGAATATCAGAATATAGGGTCTTCCACAAAATGAATTTTATTCATATGTATACAGTAATAATTAATTAATATAATCACAGTAATTTAATTATGTTATTACCTTAGAAATATGCACATTACATATTTCTCAGGTAATATTCAGGTAATTCTCAGCTAGATGAAACTCAGACATTTACTCTATCTGCATACAAACATCTTTTTCTCCCCTGTCCCTAGGAAGGACCATAAACAAAAATAGTGACTCTGCAACAGAGGTGTTTTGTGTTCTGCAGTTTGCAAACTCAGAATCAGTCATCATCATGAAACAAGAACATTTGCCTTACATGGTGTATCGTTTTGAAACTGTCCGCAAAACTCAAAAATCGTGTTGTATAATGACAACTGATTCCAACTTGTGAACTGTAAAATGCTTTCTCTGTTGCAGTGTCACCATTTTTGTTTATGGCACTTCTAGAGACAGCAGGTAAAAAGACATTTGTATGCAGATGGTAGATGACATTCCAATATTTACCTTATTGATTGATGTACAGTATATCACATACTTCTCAAGTAATAACTAACATAAGTATAGTAATTTAAAATGGTAGCACTCTTTCTTGAAAGATCTTGTATATGTGTTACATACTATATATATATACACAAGGTAATACCCCGAGTTATGTAAGTAATGTAGACCATAGACTTTACGTAAGTAGAATTTGTAAATTGCTTAAGTGTAACTATGTAATTAATAAATCAATTATATATATCATACTAACCTTATGAAGCTTTGCAAATATTTGTAACATACCACAAATCTTTTCGGTCCACTTTAGGCCCTTCAGGATCAAATGGACATCAAAAGAGCGCCAGGAGTGTATAAAATTGTGCTCAAGGATGACAGATTTGTACATATTAGATCTACAAGATAATCGCTCAAACAATGCCTCTGTGAGCATAAAACTGATATTGAAAAGAAGAAAAACACTATCATCTTAGCGATATATGCTAGTGAAAATGGCATTAAACCCGAATTACAACAGGCAACTGTGATCCGGCAAACTCATCATATACACCAACTTAAGAATTTGGAGGCATTAGAAATTTTTAAAGCAGAATGCCAAGACCTTTCAATCAATTTTAAAGACAAAAAACAACTATTGAGGGCATGGCAGGCTATGTATGACCCAATGTTATAACCACCAACACAGGTGCACATTGTTAAGAATTTAAAATTTAAAAAGAAAATTTGAAAGGCAATTAGAACACATCAGAAATGGAATAGAACGAAATCGCACCAAAAAAGGTTCTCTCTAATAGAACTCCACCTGAAGAAGGTCCTAAGGTGGATCAAAAACATTTGTGGTACATTAAAAATATTTGCAAAGCTTCATAAACTTCTTTAGTGTGATATATATATATATATATATATATATATATATATTTATTTGTCAATGCTTTGTTCATAAAATGGATTTTAATAAATCAATACCATATTTATTAGTATATGTGTATTGTTTTGCTGCTCAACCTTCACTGAGTACTGTAAAAGAATCTTGTTTACAAGAAAGAGTGCCCAGTACGCTTGCATGCATGCTTGCAATTAGACTGAAAAGTAAAGGATTAGCAGAGCAATAAAGTAATAAATTGATACAATGCAAAAGAAAGGAAGAGAGAGAGAGAGAACGAACAAACAAATGTTTGAAATAGAATTATTCTTTGTAAAATTACTCTAATCAGATTTTTTTCCAATTTTTGAGATTTACATTTTATGTAACTGCAAACTTATGTAAGTCGTGTGTTACGTAACTTGGGGTATTACTGTATACACACACAACTTAATAAATTAGAACCAATAGAAGATTGTAGGTGCCCTATAATTTTTGTGCTAGTAATTATTAGTTCTAATTTTATTATTTTTATAGAGAGCTTGCTCCTACACCATTGGGCTGCAATTTGAAAAAAATGTAGTCCCATTAATTACTATCGTCCGTCCATCCATCTTTCGTTAATCTCAAGAACCAAGTTAAACAGATAAAATCAGAGACCAGATATGGAAACCTTAAGGGCAGGGGGCACCTGATTAACTATATATAAGGTTCTAATGCAAACTGGAAGTCACGTTATTTCAATTCAAAACTTTTCCACTGAAAGCAGTTAATGGATGACCAGCACAACTCTATTGTAAAGGAAAACGTACAGGGACAAGCTAATACTAATTTTGACAGTCACTGAGCATTAGCAAAAAGGTACTTTTTGAACTTTTTAAAACTTTCATACCTCCTACTGAGTACTGCACATAATTCAGTCAATACATGTAAAACAATATATAATTTACACAGTTTTTCATAATGAATTTTGAAATTTTCATATTACACTGATACATTTAATTCATAACTTATATTAAAAAGAATGCTAACATAATGATATATTATTTGTTTTATTATACTTATGCTACTACAACTTAAAAAATAGTAGTAACAGAATACTGTTAAAATCATAAAATTATTTATTTATTTCTATCTTAACTTATCAATTGTAATATACCAAATATTAGAACACAAAATATATATAAAAATTTTAATTTATTAAATTTAATAATAATAGTAATAATAACTCTCCCATGGTCACCACCTGGTCGTGGTGGAAGAGTCCAGTAATTTTACTGAACCATAGAGCAATGCAGGCTGGAGCACAAGCTCCTGGTAGGGACAACCATGCCAGTAAGGTCTATGGGGAGAAATGAAGCTAAGAGTGACCACACCCACATTCTGTAGAGATAGTTATCATGGTAGTAACCAGATCAAAGTGTGATACCAGCTCGGAGATCGCCCAGGTTAACAAGGTCCGTGTTCGTGGGTTAGGCAGAGGCTCACATTTGAAAAATAGGCCACAGTCTCCCTTGGTTACCGGTGGCGAAAGCAGCACCAACCCAAGCATGGCTACTGCAATGCCCTCAACAGATGTGAGGAACCAACCCAGCCTTGGTGTTTCTGTGGCAATGCATCCACAGACCACAAAGGCTGGAAAACCATGCCAACGGATAAAATGGACAATAGAAATGAACAAGTTTATCATCCGTACTTACTACACCATCACGAAACTCGAAACAAACATGACAGCATACAGACAACTACACCATAGATTCACACAACAATATCCTCACCTCACTGTCACCAAACGAAGGGTTGTTGATCAAAAAAGAACAATTATACACTACAACCTTATCCCACAAACAACACTCGAACTTATCAAACAACCAAACAACAAGTTGCTGATCAAATACATCAACAGACAGAAACATCTAACATTAATGAAGATCACGTAATCTGTCAGGATAATCCAGCAACAAGCATTGATAATAACACACATACAACAACTACCACTAATGATACTACAGAGACTTCCTCATCCATCACTGATAACATAAACAAAGGTTTATCTTGAGGAAACTGTGTTTTATGTTTTCTTTCTTGCGAAGACACAATGCATTGACAGTAGATTTAAAACACTGGGCAAATTTTCATCCTTTATTCGGTTGGCCCAACCAAATAAAGGATGAAAATTTGCCCAGTGTTTTAAATCTACTGTCACTGCATTGTGTCTTCGCAAGAAAGAAAAAAAAAACCAACCGAATAAAAGATGAAAATTTGCCCAGTGTTTTAAATCTACTGTCACTGCATTGTGTCTTCGCAAGAAAGACAAAGGTTTAGTTAATACGCTCTCACTTATATTTCAGGAAACACTCACTAAATATACAGGTACAGATCCCACACAACGATCACGAATACCAAAAATCAACACGTCAAAGGTAGTAGGAAAAACACTAAATTATGTAAACACTCACTTACTACCAACACTACATTCATTCAATTTCTACACTCTCAGACATTCATACATTAGTTTATGCTGGGGCAATCACAGTAGTGACACACCATGGACTGAAAATACAATTGCAGACAGATACACACAAAACACAGTTCTATCACAAGCCTGCCTGGCAGAGAAGAATAGAAACACAAATAAATGACATTAGACAGCAATTAGGCAGGCTGACACAATACACTAAAAATAACATAACACCCAAATTAAAGAAACAACTCAAAAACATTTTCAAGAAAATCAAAACACACACAAAACACGAACATCACAACATACATATTACAGAATACATCGACACACTAAAACAAAACTTGCAGTCAAAGCACGTACATTCAAACGATACAAAACATGTTCACTACGAAAACAACAAAATAAATTATTCACAAACAATGAAAAACTCTTCTACAGACAAATCAGTACCAAAACAAACACTGATACACAGCACAGTAGCACACCAACAGAAGAAAAAGTCGCAACTTATTGGTCTTCGCTTTGGTCCAGTGCTGTTATGCACAATGCTGATGCAGGCTGGATCGAGGAGGAGAACAAAAACTTGCATAACATACAAACTATGCCCTGTGCTGAAATAAACGTACACGACATCTGCTACGCTGTTAACAGAACACACAACTGGAAGACACCTGGTGTAGACAACATTCACAATTTCTGGTACAAAAAATTTACATCACTGCACCAGGAACTAGCTAAACACCTAACACACATCATCATCATCAATCCACAAGACATGCCAAAATTTCTTACTCAGGGCATCACCTACATGAAACCTAATAACAACAATACCACAGACCCCACACAATACAGACCAATTACATGTCTTCCAACACTCTACAAAGTATTTACATCCTGTATCACAAACAAAATATACAAACATGTTGAAGAACACGACATTCTTACAGAACAACAAAAAGGCTGCCGTAGAAATCACAAGGGATGCAAAGAACAGTTACTCATAGATTCAGTCATTCTACGGCAAGCACACAAACAACACAGAAACATACACATGGCATATATAGACTACAGAAAAGCATTCGACAGTGTTCCGCACAGTTGGCTGCAACATATTCTACACATGTACAAAATACATCCATCACTCATTGCATTCTTTCAAAACACTATGCAGCACTGGAGAACAACACTACATCTCAGGGTTAGTAACACTTCCATACAAACAAACCAAATATTCATTAGGCGAGGAATTTTTCAAGGAGATTCCTTGAGTCCTCTCTGATTTTGCTTCGCCCTGAATCCATTATCCAACATGTTAAACAACACGCAATATGGTTACAATATCAGACATAAAAAACAACACAGTTTACACTGTCACATCTCATGTACATGGATGACATAAAACTTTATGCATCCACACAAAAACAACTTCATCAACTCCTACAAATCACACATTCATAGGACATACCACACCAAGGACATACAAATGGAATTTGGCCTAGATAAATGCAAAACACTTCACATAGAAAAAGGAATCCTGAAGAAAGAAGATTTTGCGCTTGGAAATGGAGACGTTATTGAATCCATGGAAGAGGGCGAGTTCTACAAGTATTTAGGATTCCAACAGGCCAAACTAACAGAACATGCACAAATAAAGCAAAGATTAATTAAAGAATACCAAAGTAGGTTAAATGCTATTCTCAGAACAGAGTTAAATGCAAAACACATAGTTAAAGCAATAAACACATATGTCATCCCAGTACTCACTTATTCTTTTGGAGTTATATATTGGACTCACACAGATCTTGAGCAACTCCAAAGGAAAACAAGAACTACACTTACTAAGCATAAACAACATCATCTTAAATCCGCCACAGAAAGATTAACCCTTCCACGTAAAGATGGCGGACGTGGCCTGATTGACATAGTTAACCTTCACTACAAACAAATACAGTCACTGCGAGAGTTTTTCTACAAAAAACAAGAAACATCACAATTACATAAAGCAGTAACTCTAGCAGACTCGAATAACACACCATTAAACTTACACTCACATCATATGGACACAACACAACATATAAAAAGCATAGACACCATTAAGCAATCGTGGGCTCGAAAGGCACTCCATGGCAGGCATCCTTATGATCTAGCCCAGGATTTTGTTGACAAAACTGTGTCAAACAGCTGGTTAGCACGGGGATGCCTCTTTGGGGAGACGAAAGGATTCATGATCGCCATACAGGATCAGGTCATAAATACTAAAAACTACAGAAAACACATACTCAAAGATACAACACTCACAAATGACACATGCAGAAAATGTCACGTCATGCCAGAAACTATACAACACTCACAATATACAAAACCATTCTAAACACTCACAATATACAAAACGCATGCACTGAAAAAGTCAGCAAGTACACAGAACTTGCCTAGGAAATAAGGCATCTGTGGAGGATGGATAGGGTGCTTATTGTACAGTACCTGTCATTCTCTCCTCTGCAGGTGTGATACCACACACACTACACAAAAGCCTGGGCACATTACAATTGAATAGAAACACATACATTACACTACAGAAGGCCACTATATTGAATACATGTCATATTGTGAGGAAATTCCTAAATACAGACACACACACTGATACACTTCTTTAATTTTTGTTTTGGTCATTATCCGTTGGCTTTAGTCCAGCATAGTACACAGCCACCGGTGTTAATTGAGTATATCTCACTTAACCCAACATAATAATAATAATACATAAATTGAACTATAGAATATATTCTGCAAATATTAGACATTTTCATTGAAACTTACCGTATGCAATATATCTGATGTTGAATATTTTTCAAGTACTTCCCTCGAAGGTGAAGTTAGGTCTGATGAGAGAATATCCAACAAATCATTTAATTTCCTCCTTTCTTCATCTTTTACTCCATTACCTAGCATATTATCATCTTCAGAACTGCAAGAATCGTGCTGTTTATCAGAAAAGCTCCAGCTGTGAACTATATCACTGTTAGTAAATTTCTGGTTTTTGTGCACATGAACTTTTCTCTCTTCCCTCTGAACGTGACATTTTTCTCTTCTTATTTTTCTCTCGTCGTTACAGCATAATAAATTACATGTCTTAGTTTGTTTTCTTGCACGATCCAATTTTAATTTGACATTAGAATTTTCCAATATTTCCAAATTGTTGCAACTTTGAATTTCTGTCCTTTTATTGACCGTATCATTGTATTCATTACAATATATAAACTGTTTGTTGTCATTACAATGATTATTATCATTATTATTTGAGTGACAATTTCTGACATAACTTTTATCTACATTACCATTTCCTTCAAATCTGAAAGTTTTAGATTGGTTTATAAAAGACACATGATTTGAATTTATTCTATCAATAGTTTCATTACTATTGCTAAATGAAATATTTGAGTTTTCAGTGAATAATGAATTTGAAGGAACTGAATTCAGATTTTCTTTAGAACTAACAGGCATATGTACAGAATTACTATTATTGATGTTACTTGATTCTTTGTTTTGTGAAATAAGTTTCGTGTTTTGCAGTTGCCACTTATTCTTTGGCAATTGAACTTCAAAAGAATTTAAATTACTGTTTGGAGGTGAATTATTATTTATATGAGAATTTGTTACCGCATTTAAATGAGTTGTTGTCTGTGTCATAATTGGGACTGAATCATTGTTCTTTTGAAATTGATTTTGAATAAAAATTTCCTGTTGTGTCTTATGATTTCCAGTTCTACATGGATTATTATATTCCTTGCTTAAATCTGTCATATTACCAAGTGATTGTGGCAAATTAAATGCTCCATTAGAAAGGTCTGTAGCTATATTATTTGATACTGTTTGTGACTGAGGAACAGTTTGAGGTAACAAAAATTGGGTTTTAACTGCTGGCTCTGAATTGTCAACAAGATTAACAGGTGAAACAGAAAATGGAACCAATTTCATTGGCACTACTTTGTTTCCAACAAGAACATTCAACATTAATGATTTATCTTTATTTGGGGTATCAGAATGTGTGCTATTTTTTAATTTCACGTGATTTTCTTGAGTATCTGATACGGTAACATTTAAAATCTGAAAATTTTGATTATTGGTATTTTCAGTCTTTTGTACATTTGAAACTTGTAATAATTCTGTAGTTTGGTTATTCGATAGTATATCTTTACAATCTATTTCATATAAGACTGGACTCACTTTCGCATTTTCATTCTTTACAAAAATATGAGAATTATTTTTAACTGTTACTTTATTGTTTTCTATTCTGTACTGATGTGATGTACATTTGCCATCTTGACCAAACTGCGTGTCTGCTTTTTCTGTCAACAGAGATTTACTTAAGGGATCTGAATTTTTTCTTGAGGTAATAAGATCATTTTTGTTATTGCTCAAACAACCTCCAGTAAATACAGATTCTAACTTTTGTGATGTAGGAACAACGGACCTAACAAAATCTTTAACTTTTGTGTTATTACTACTTTGGTCTTTACTAAATGAATATTTTTCATATAAGGAGGAATAATTATTTTCTAATAAACTAATTAATGTTTTATTTTGTTGTAATCTACTTTTTCTGTTGTTTTGAGGTATACAAACTTTCTTAGAAATCAAATTTCTGCTATCACCACAGTCTGATTTCCGTTTTATCTTTTGTTTATTTTCTTCAAAAGGATAAGAAGAATCCCACAACTCATTTCCTGTAATTGAAACAGCTGAATCTTTATATCTTGCAGGCAATCTAATTAATCTCTTACTTCTAGTGGCCTGCGTCTGTTCTAATTTTTTAGAAATTCTTGACTTTTCACATGGAATGTATTTATTATTCGACTTTGTTAAAATTTCCTTTTTCTCAACAAAATTTTTATTTTCAGATTTGGACTTTGATAAATGCATATTTTTAGTCTGATTACCACACTGTAAAATGGTTTGTGGATTCTTACAGATATTTAAGGTTTCTGAGGTAATCAAAGTTTTTATGGCTTCTTCAGCAAATGACTCTTCTATTATTGGAAATGATTCTTGTACTTTTTCACTGTATATACAATTAGCTTCTACATTTGCTTTATTCAAAAATTGCACTACTTTCTTATAATCATCGATTTCATTATTCCATAATGTTTGTTGAATTAAAAGTAATTTATTATTCAATAATGATATTACTGCTTTATCATTTGATTTTAAAATATCATCTTCAGTGATATCACTATAATTACTTTTTAATTTCTGTATAGTCTTTGTACAAGTTTGTGTGTTATCGTGTACCATAGCTGACTCTCTAACTCTTGTCTGCTTTAAAGTAGACTTACCGTTAACTTTATTTTTATAGCTGATATTACTTTTTGCATCTTTCTGTTTTATATTACAGTTTGAGGAAATTTCAGACTTTTGCAATAACGTTATCTTCTCATTAGGAATTTCTGATGTAATTTGATCTTTGTTCTGTTCAGTAATTTTTTTATTAATTCCCATCCTTGCAACTTTATAACTACTCATATTTTCTTTATTTGAATATCTCATTTCTGATGGCAATGATTCGTCAGACTTCCTCAGAGAACCCACTGATAAAATTGGTGAATTCTCCGGAATAGATAATATATTTGGATTATATTGTGTTAACATGTTAATACTGAGTTTTGATCTTGTTTTTAAGAAATCATCTAATATATTACTCATGAATGCTGACCTAGAAGATTTACTAACAGTCTGTTTTAAAGTTTTTTCAATATTACTTTTGGTTTCGGTAGGAGTTTTTGTATCCTTGAATACACTTGTCTCTTCGGATTTACCTGTTGAACAATTTTGTATATAATGTGGTTCATTTTGTCCATTTAATTTTGAGATCTTGACCTTTTTATCTTCCTGTAAGGTTTCATTGTTTATATCAGACAATGGGTTTAATTCTTGATCACTGGTTAAATCTTTATGCATTAAATGTTCCCAAGAAATGTAACTTGGAGGTGGAGGACAAGGTTCCTGTACAAACAATTTATTTCTCCAGCCTTTAATTCTAGTAATATCATTTGTCTTAGTTGGAACAATAGCTCCTTTTGTCTTCTGATTTTCACATTCATTACAATTGTTGTTATTACTATCTGAATGTAAACTATGGTTGGTCTTCACAAATCTTTGTAAATTTTGTTCAGAAACAAAACTAAAAAATTCAACACCATCTATTATATCAATTTCAGGATCATTAATTTCATTAACTGTGTTAGTAGAATAATTAAAATAATTATAGAATTCTTCTCCACAATGCATTAATGATTCTTTATCTGGGTTCTTTGTAGGAGATTCAGATTTAATCCTTTCTAAAAGTACAACAGGTTGAAATTTTGGACTACTTTGCAATCTTTGATTTTTGTTCTCAGAATTAATGTCTGAATTACAGGAATTAATGTTTGAAGTACCACTAGTTCTTGCACTACTTAAAAAATTTAATTCTTTACAACACCTAGCTCTTGGAAATGATTTACGTGCTTTCCTTGAGAATTTATTAATATAACGATAATCACTTTTTTCTCTGAAAGAAAAACAATCACTGGTGTGTGACCATTGATTTTCATTATGAGATGACGACGACGATGATGGTAAAGCTTTATGGGATACAGTAACATTATAAAATGAATTTGAATTGGGTAAATGTTGCTTACACTGACAATTAGATGTGTAATCGTCATTAAATACTACAAGCGGATGTTCGTTTTCAGATGTAAATGGAATTAAAGTAGGCATTTGGGGAGAACTAGGAGAACATTCTTCAATGTTGTCATCATCATAAGTAATTAAAATTGGCATTTGTCTTTCTCCAAGTGATTTAGGTGATGGATCACTGCTATCCAAAATAAGTTTAAAACCAGCCTTATCTTCAGTTTTATTTTTTGTTTTTTTAGTTAGTGAATTTTCTGATAATTTAACATCACAGTTTTGCATTAGTGATTTGTTTTCAGAAAAATTTTCAAATATTTTGCTGCAAGTTTCTTCAAATGATGATGATGTAGATTGTATTAGATTCAATTCAAATGCTTTTGTGCAAGAATAATTATGGTCTTCAGAATCTTTTTCATGGCTACATCTCTGTTGAATTCCCTTCCTTCTCTTTCTTTTATTTTTATGTTTAAATGGAAATTTGTGATGGCTCGAATAAAATGATTTTTTTCTTTTGATAAAATATTTTCTTTTGACAATATTTTTAATATTACTTTCCTTTTTTCTTAGACAATAATGTGACTTATAATTTGAAACTCTTGTTTTATTTTCTTGCACAAGTTTCTCACAACTGAGTTTTGGCGATAAATAAGATTCTTCCTTGATTTCATACTTATAATTTTCTGGAAAATTCTGAATGTGATTATCATAATTTTCTTCTAGTTTAAAATTATTTACATTATTATCTTTAAGAGGAGTTAATTTCACAACAGTTGCTCTGTTTAAAGTATCTTTCATTGGCATTGAACAGTTACTTGATATATGTTGATCTTCATGATTTATTTGAAATAACTCCTGCCAATTATTTACATCAATTAACGAAGAAGTGGTTTCGTTTTCTTCCGAGTTCTCTTCAACACTTTTTATTGTTAGTTTGTCATATAAATTTTCGTTTTTGTTAGAATCAATTTTATCTATGCACATAATTGTATCACGACTACATTCATTATCAAAAATATCACATGTGTTATCGTCATTTATTACTGAATCTTCAGAATCAGAAGATAAACGAAGAAAATGCAAACTATTTTCAGAACATGTGCCATCGCTTCTGCAAGACTGAGTTTCAGTGCTAGGACATTCTACATCAATATTGGATGTCCAGTTTTCTAGCACTAATGATTTCTGATAACTTTCAGATGGAATATCATTCATGTTGGTATTTGTAATGCGTTCCGATACATCTGCCGACAGAATGTCATGACAATGTGAATGATTATCATCTGTGTTATATTCATTTCTTCCAGATAATTCTGAAAGTTCTGTTGTCACTATCACTTTTGCATTCATAAAATATTCAATATGATACACAAGGAGAAACACAATCCAACAAGAATAATATGTCCATTTTCAACAGTAATTAAATACAAACAACTATCGTGTTGAATATATATCCATTTCTATCAAAACTTTTTCTTCTGTAGTTTTGCATACTTTGTTTTCACAACAAAAACCTGAGGAGAAAAAAAAATTATTTGAGAATTAATTAATATTTTAAAAATTATTACTCAAATATATTTCAGGGATTAACCAATAGTTTCTATTTTAATTTTATCAAGAGGTATTCTTTAGTCTATCCCAAAGTTTATGGCTAAGTTAAACAAATTTTCTTGAATAGAGTAACAAACTATTTGAAATAATTTATTAAATTAATTTTATACATAATTTACACTTTAAACTTTTAACAAAAAAACAAAAATATAAATAATGAACTGTGTTTAGACACTTTACAAGAGATTTTTTTTAAGATACCAAATAATGCTTTAGTGGAGTTAAAACTAAATTAAACAGTACGAGTACCAGTATTTTGAACCAGCTGCATATCTACAGATACTCTAAAATACTTATATTTGATTAAATACAAACAAAACCTTTTCATTTGTATTTAATTAATTACCCCAATAATTTGTGAAGAACATAGTTACAATACCTATATTTGTTCATTTAAACTCCATTAAAGCATAGTTTGATTTTTTTTATTCATAAGAGTATAGTTAGTTCTAAAGTTCTGCTATTAAAATATATTCTCACTATGTGAGTATTAAAAATGAGCATTTATTCATGATCATAAATGGATCAGCTGGGTCTGCAATGGAGCTGTTAAATGACAAGGAACAAAGCAGAACATAAATGACCAGATTACCATGAAAATTTAAAATGATTTAGACTCAAACCCAAGTCTCTTAGCATGGTTAGAATACACTTTAGCTACTTCAACCAACTACTTATTTACTGTTATTTTTAAATTTAAGTTGAAACAAGAAATTCTGAAAGGTTTATTCAACTTTCAAATCCTCTGCTACTTTTACTATATACCGTATATCTCGGCTGATAAGATGATAGTTGAACCATAAAAATGGCCCCGAAAATCCGGGGTCGTCTTATAGGACAGATACAAAAAAATTAGATTGAAATTTATATAAATTAAAACCATTATAAAAAGACAGACAAACCGTAATTATTTACTAAAAGAGAGTAGGGTATGTGCACAGAATAGAATAGCCCATAGAATGTTTTTGTGAATAGTTATGGTCATTACCCAAATGCCCGAATTAGTGCGAATGTTTGCAAAAACCGCCAGATGCAAGAATATAAAATTTGTTCATTCGAAAAATTACAAATAGGACATAATTCCATATACGCTATACAGTATTATTATTCAGATAATGATTGCTGATTTAAACTAAATTCATAGGCCGTTGATAGTTTGGGGGTCGTCTTATAGGACAGATATATGCTAAAACTATAAAACTTCCTTGAAAATTTACACGTCGTCTTATCCGCCAAGATATATGGTAATTTAAATTCTTCAGCCATTAACTTTGAAGAGAACTTAATTACAGCATCTCATTAAGTACAATAGTATTAGAAATTTTTATGCAAAACACTTATAAAAATTTTAAAAAATTTTTATTTATAACTAATAATATCCTTATAATATATACAAGTAAAAAAGAAATAAATAATACAAAGTAGAAGTTTAAATATGCACTGAAATGTTTTTCATGTGTTAAAGTATTTAAAACATTTCAATATGTATGTGTACACATTATATGAATGACAATATTAAGAATTTAAACTGCATAAAAATATAAAAATATAATAAATTCATGCCATTAAACTGAACTCAAGAATTTAAAATGTTGAAATACGGTGACCTCTCGATTGTATAACTCTAAAGGGACCAATGGTAAAAGTCATATAAGTGAGAGAGTTGTACAAAAGAGATTGACCAACTTGAATGAAAAATGTTAAAAATATAACTGTAATTTACCCCTTTCAGATTGATTAAGGTGGCAGTTAAAAGCATTATTTCTTTTAAATTCAAAATACAAAGTTAAATCTGGCAAAGTAGCTACCTATTTCACCCAGAAATTATCCAAGTTTTGCTGCAAAAATGGGCCTGCGGGGCCAAAGTACAGTAGTGTATTTTTCTTTATGTTAAAATCTCCATTAGGGTGCAACTATGCAGACGCAAATTTAGAGCAAGCGAGAGGTTGCGAGCGATTTAGTTCTCGCAAAGGAAAACCATGCACAAGCAAGAAGCGAGAAATAACGCTGGCGAGAGCGAATTTCTGGTTCTCACACATATCTGACAGGTTTTGATATTTATCGCGTCTTGCCTCTTCTCCCCACATATTCTCGCTCGCTCGGAAAATTCGCTCGCCCGCGTCTGCATAGTTGCACCCTAAGGGTAGAAACTGGAAGTACAGAGATTTTGGAAATTTCATTGGCCATCCAAAGGGTACTTTTGACATAGTCATATAGAATACATATCAGGGAAGGTCAATTCATTTATATGCATATTTTTCAAATTTTGACAATTGTGGCCTGACACAAAATTCATATCAAAGTTATTAGTCAATACATATCTGGCAACAGTTTACTAGAATGCAACAATACTCTGGACATACATGACAATGGTTGCTAAAGGATTATGACATTACCACTTGTTTTATATAAATGTATAGCCAGCAGCCATTCTCTTTCTAAAAACAGATATTATGTCCAGTATGATAATTCTCTCTGCTTTCTTATCTTCCTGATCACCTGTTTGACCTATGGCAAAAAGTGACCCTACTCTGTTCTTGTGACTGATACAATCACAATGATAAAGTGAAAGAAAAATACATTAGTCTAAACCATTTGTAGGGGTGTAGAACTGAGAGTTGTTCAAATGAGAGATTTTAGACGTTATCTCCCATAGGATAGGCTTCAGCCAGAACAAGTGAAAAAATCTCATAACTGAGAGAGTTGATTAAATGAGGTGTATAAGTGAGAGGCCTGTAGTTAATTTTGTGATAAATTTTATTACAAAATTACTCATACTATTGACTTGAGGTATTATATTATGACAAATCTATCAAAACTGATAGAGTTATGACTAGAGATCATATTTTGTATCCACAAAAAGTTGAAAAAGTAGCAGTAAAAATTTCAAAAATAGCAAATTCAAAAACGTATTTTGTATTCTAGTTGTAGAATCTGACAATGTTTGTTGAATACAAAAGAAAGTGTTTGTTTTCATTAAAATTATTTTATTTTTACTGGTTTATGGTGTATGTATGTGTGTATGAAGTTATTTGCTTATCAAGCCAGTATTTTTAGCAGCAACTTTATTAATCTTTATTGTTAACACATAACAAAGACCTGAAAGAGAATTAATGAACAATTAGTGAACTCCATAATTCTTTTAATTTTGAATTTAGCATTTGTTATATTTTTAATATTAGAAATAATTAAAATATAATAATGTATATAGTATTAATATCTATATTTTTTAATTCTAATTTACTTTATGTTGTTATTTTAATTTATGTTGAAGTTACTATTACAGTAAACAACTGCATATAACTGTATTTTTTTAGTAAATCTTGTACTGAATATAACTTCCTCAAAAACCTGGAACAGTATATATAGATTCGAACATACACCTAAGCACTAATTTTCTAGCAAATAAACATAAACAAACTTACATTTCGAACGTTTTCGGCCACCAATTTTATTGGCCTTCTTCAGGAAAACAATGGAAAAAAAGTGTCCTATAAATAGAACAATGCCGCGTTGTAAATTTCAAAAGATCGTAAACGGCTGTGATGTATAGTGTGTGACATATTTCACGAATCTAGGTAGTGTTTCCAAGCCGTTGAAACAGGAATGACATCGGTATTGATGCAGGTTCCATTCTTGCTAGCCTTGTAGATCTCCACCGCTTCTAAAATTTTAATAACTTGCCGGTTAAAGACCTTGTGAATTAGCTTGGCCTGGTCCCAACAGGGGGGAAATCCCCAGATCACTGGCATAGAATTTGGCTCAGATCACAGAACATCACATTGGTCAAGACTGATAAAAGCAAGGCAGTCGTGGTCATGAAAAGGTCTACATATGTTGATACATTGCAACAATACATAGCGGACACGCAATGTCAGCTCTCGGAGGCCTCATATATATCTAAACTACAAAGTCGTGTTGTTAGGTTCACACGCAGTGGCCTTGCATCCATACTTGGCTTGCAGCACACAGTGGTCAGCTCCCCTGACACTCCACACCTCTTCGCCTTTGCTAAGACGTACAAACCTGGTCAACAATTATGGTCGGCGATTGATAAAGCCAGATTCCCAACGTTCGTATTAGAGTAATGCATACACCACAGGTTAAAGAAACACCTTCAGTCGTATTCATACACGATCGCAGATTCTTGTGCACTTCTATCCAAACTGGCTGCCATTACTTTGAATGGAGAAGAGTACTTTACTGTCTTTGATTTTGTTTCCATGTTTCCATCTATAAAATTAGAGCCTTGCTTCTGTGCATTGTGAGATTTCTTTCTAAGCACTACTCCTGATGCTTAATTATACCACTCGCAAATACTAGAGCTCACTCACTTATTATGCTACTCGTCCTCTTTTTATTTTAACCAACGCACCTACATCCAAAAACGAGGAGTACCCATGGGTAGCCCCATCTCAGGGGATCTCTGTGAATTGGTTATACGACAGTTGGAAGAGTGATCCTTGAAAAACATCATGCACAACATCCTTCTTTACACCTGATATGTCGATGACATTTTAATTGTATGGAGAAGACGTCCAGACATTAGCGAGATGTTAAATCTGTTTAATAATAATGGCTACGGACTAACGCTAAAGTTGGATCGGGAAGATCGTAATACTGTGAACTTTTTAGACATCAGGATTCAAGTGGCTGGCAACAAAATCGTCACAGCTGTTTACCGCAAAGATACATACGCCCCCCATTTCATACCAGCCAATTCAGCTGATCCATGGTCTCATAAAACTTCTGCCTTCCATGCACTGGTAGCCAGAGCCTACACACATTCTACATGCTCATCGGATATGCAAAAGGAGCTTGAACATCTCAAACAGGTAGCATTCAACCATGGATATAGCTACAGCTTTATTGACAAACTTGCATCAAAATATCTGGCCCAGTCATCGAACATCGCCAACAAAGCTGAAACGAATCAGGAATTCTTAGACTATGAACTGTCGCTACTTTGCATCTATAGAAGGATTGCAAAGAATAGAAACGTACTCCTGACCTACAAAAGGAAACCGCGTTTGACAGAAGGCGGAAAACGTTGGAAGGACAGAGCTAAGGACGCAATGGCTCCTGGGATTTACCGCATCCCCCTACATGATGAGAGGTTTGACAGAATACTGTTGTATATAGGATCCACGTACAGATCGCTGCAGGCAAGACTAAAAGATCACAAATATGACGTGCTAAAAACAAACACCAATACTGCTTTAACCAGGGCCAGTGATCCGGGGATTTCCCCCCTGTTGGGACCAGGCCAAGCTAATTCACAAGGTCTTTGACAGGCAAGTTGTTAAAATTTTAGAAGCGGTAGAGATCTACAAGGCTAGCAGGAATGGAACCTGCATCAACACCGATGTCATTCCTGTTTCAACGGCTTGGAAACACTACCTAAACTCATAAAATACGTCACACACTATATGTCACAGCCGTTTACGATCTTTTGAAATTTACAACGTGGCATTGTTCTATTTATAGAATGCTTTTTTTCCGTTGTTTTCCTGAAGAAGGCCAATAAAATTGGTGGCCAAAAACATTTGAAGTGTAAGTTTGTTTATGTTTATTTGCTGGAAAATTAGTGCTTAGGTGTATGTTCGAATCTGTAAATCTTGTTTTTCAGCAGAATATTGTTATATGAAAAAAATGATCTCTCAACACCAACTGTTGTTAGAGAGTGCATATTTAAATGCAGCAATGATGTTTGGATTTATATCTAACCTTACATGCTCTTCACACAGTACTGCATTAAATCACAGTGCAGTTTTGTATAAAACTTTTTTCAAATAAGATTTTAAAATTTTTCAAGTAATGGTTTTTTTTTTCCTTCAGGAATTTGCAACAACTGTTCTTGAACTATTTTGATAAGTCCAATTTGTTTGATAAGTCTCAGCTCTGAACCTCTAAATTTTTAATGATATCAATAAGAAAATCCTAATGTAAATTTATAAAAGCCAGATTTGCTGTCTACAAGCATTCTAGCATAAAAGTTCTCAAACATTTTAGTTGTAGTAAATATTAATATTATATTAAGTACATTGTTAAGTTTGTGGTGCAATGCAACAGTCCATCAAAATAGAAAAGTATCTATTCATTTTAAAATTTTTTCTAGTGTAAATTTTTAAAATTCCCTTACATTTTTAGAGGGAAAAATTTTTTAAAATATTCTTCTCTTCACACTTTACAGATATCTCTCTACATATAGAGAATTTTAGATTTGGCAACTTACATTGAGAAGATCAATACAATTAGCAGTTATAAAATATCAAACTGTGGCACTAATCCTTGTTGTTGCAAGAGTACATTTTGAATACAAAAATTCACAAGTTTTCTATATAAAAAAAAATCCAGCAAAGAGTTTAATTAACTTTCCCATCAACATTTAAAACTTGTCTGTTGGACCATCTGTTATAAAGTTTTTAAATAAAATATCATATTTTTAATTATTATAAAACGGCAAAAAGCTTACTTTTGAGGGTAGGCATGTTTTATAGAAAAAAAATTGTAAATGCTAATAACAAGTAAAATCGTCATTACGTCCGACCCTACTGGAGACACACACGACCCCTTGATCTTTGATCACCAAAATTTAATGTCATTAATCCCCCTAATACAAAAACATCCCTGCAAAATTTCAGAAATTTGACAAAAAAGCACAGGAGTTAAGCTTCAAAGAGAGTGAAGAAAATTATGCCCCTCTCACACACACTTCGACATTTCAAGGTATCCTGAGCCCAAAAATGTAAAAATCTCAGAGGGGTTCATTTTTTGACCGATTGCCCTACTTTCCTTCTGTTATATATAACAGCTAAAAAAGTAAAAATCTAATCACTTTACACATACATAACATTAGATGTTATTTTTTAAATAAATCTCATTAATAATAAATATCTATCTTTGATTTGTATGTTAAATTTGATCCAACCAACCAACAGTTTTCTTCTTCAAGCTTTGATAGAGACATACTTCCAGAATAACCTAACAAACCATTCTCAATACTATTGTGCAATTTAAAATTGTGTACCTGAATGAGATAAACAATCCCATTTTTCTGATCAAAACTTCCTTAATTTTCATTAACTAATTATAGTTGTACTTTGTAACATCATATCAATCAAAATTGCATTACATTTGTGTTTAGTATATTTGAACATATTCTTATTATTTATAAATATAGAATATATGAAATGTATATGCAAATTGTGGTCACATCGCAAAAAAAAAGGTGAAAAACACTCAAAGGAGAACGTAATTTCCCCATTTTTAATTTTAAAAAAAATCTCGACATATTAACATAGTCTTTGTTTACATAGTAGCAAGTAATTAAAAACTGCAGACTAAGCATTTATCAAATTTACATAAAAATTGTAAAATAAATTTAAGGGATCCAAATTAAGCTCACATGACAAATAAAATGTTCCTAAAATAAAAAAGTAGCTTTAACTCTAACAGTTTTTTCTTTATAAGCTACTGTCAGAATCCAGAGATTTTCTTCTTGCAGCCACATCTCCATCAGAAGTATCACCATATGCTGTTTTCTCAATATAATTCACTTTATAATGCATAATTTCTTGGACTTTTCTACTCTCAAAACTTGGGGTGCACATTAGAATCGAGAACAAAGTTGACTTAACATTCTTGTTTGCATCATTTGCTCTTTACTCCACTTAGCAATTTGCATTTCGGTTTTGGAATGGTTTGGTGGTCTTTTGAACTACAGCAAGCTGAGTAAATGATGTCCAGCAGATGACTCTTCCATAACATTACATTTAAGTGGAGAGTTATCTACTATGCTGAAGAACATGCCTACAGGATTTTAGTGTGATACTACATATTTTGTAAATTTTAAACTTTTGCATAGAGATGCAAAATCTTGTTGTTAAAACATTGATAACATTATAATTTTGACTGATTTTGTATTAGTCTGCAAGTTTTCTGTACCTGATAATAGTCACAAATGAATATAACTGAAAATATGGACATCACGAAGCACTGTAAACACAAAGATAAAATGCTTTTCAAAAATGCATATAATTACTGTTTAAATACAGCTGTTTGACTTTTTGCAGCTGTGTTTTTAGTGATATAGGACAAACATTAATTTGCAAGCTAACTTTTTCAAGTTTTGACATCTTGAAAATTGGGTATGCATTAGAATCGAGAAAACATAGTATATCATAATCATATTTACATAATAGTAATGCCAAACAATAGCTGGATTAAAATTGGGCTACGTTATCAGGCTTTGAGATGTTTATATATACATAATAGAAAACAATTAAAAATTGTAAACTAGGCATTAGTCAGAATTTTTATATAAATTTGATGAAGTATAGAACTGAGTTTTCAAATTCTGACAGTAGCCTAAAAAGTAAAAAAAGTCTATTGGAGTTAAAGCTACTTTTTTATTTTAGGAATTTCATTTTTAGTTATACAATTTATTACGCAATTTTAATCATTTTGTTGTCACAAAAATTTCTTTAATTGTGCAAACTGGATATTTTTATTACGATTTTTCAATTTCATTATAATTGTAAAACATACATTATTACTCTCCTTAAAGTATTAAAAAAATTTCTACTATTTTAACTCATTTTTATAAAAATCTATCATTATTTTAATCAGGCAACAAATATTTAAGCCCTCACTCTGTATTTTTTTTTGTATAAAAGTATTAACAAGTTAGTGAATCATTAATAAGTCTTAAATAAATGATAATGGATGTGATTATTTTAGCAACATTTTTTAATATTTGATGATGTTTAATTAATTTTCTTTTTGTAAATAATGAATGAGTTCACGAGGAGAAGTATTATTTTAAGAATTAATGAGAAAATGCTATTCTAATTTATTTAAAATAATTTTGTTTGTATTAGATATAGTAGAATAAACTTTATTAATGAAGTTCTAGAGAGAGAGGTGAATATCAATATGCAACTCCCATATTTCAGATAGATAACTCTTGAATTCAAAACTAAATTCTGTCTAACGGAATAAATTTGACATTCTAGACTAATTATTATGATTAGTTTAATTCTTAGAATTAAATATAATGGTAAATAAAAAACTTATAAGACTTTATTTTATAGGTTATATTTTAAAACTTATATCATCAAAACAATTAAAAATTATTTATTGTTAACTTAAGTAAATCTCTGCAACTTTCATCGCTCATTTTATTTATTGATATTCAAACTAATAAAACTGAAAATTTTATCCAAAAATTCTAAAAATGAATTTATTTATTTCTATTTTAATTTTCACAGACTTATTCTGACTGAATCTTCTAATTTTGCAATTACATTAATACTTTTTGCACTAGAAAATACTCATTTCAATGTATTTTGATTCAACAAAAATTTGATTTGTCAAGTTTGTTTAGTAAAATGTTTTGCTCTTAACTGTTCGTTAAGAGCAAAACATTTTACTAGGAATAAAAGTGTTCTAATTTTTAAAAATAATTAATTTTTTTATAACAAATTTATTTGAAAAGAAATAACAAATTCAATTGGAAAATCCAGATGAATAGAAAACACAATCTTATATTTTAAAAACAATCTAGAAGCAATCCAAATCTAAAGAAATCTGATCCTTTTTAAAAGAAAAAATAAGTTTAAAAAATAACCTATAACACACAGGTTTATCATGGCTGAACAATGTAACATTTGTCAGTTTTAACAGTAGTTATACTTTAAAAAATAAAAATAAAAAATAGTTACAAGTGCTGTATACATTTTAATTTTATTCTGAGAGAGAGAGAGATACGCATATAAAGATATATGTAATTTATTATAATCTCATTATTATGTTAGCAAGTTAGTCCAATAAGAAGAAAATATTTAAATACATCAAAGGTCACATTAACCGTAAAAGTGAATTATTTTAAATAAACAAAGATAAATTTATAATCTGTCAATTAGAAGGTTGTGGAACAGAAAAATAATAAAGTTAAATGATTTCTATTTAATGACATGTAGACTTATTACCTTTTTTTTTTTTGTTGTTGTTCCTGTATGAAGCATATTCATTGATTGTGATATTGTATAATTTAATGAAATTCATACTAATCATCTCTGAATGCAAATTTCTTTAAATTTCTTGTTTGATTATACTTTTGATAATTTTTCAGTTCTAAATTAGAGCTGAATAATTTCTTAAATTAATTGTTATTATAAATGATTTCATGAAAGATATAACATATCACACACTTGGCCTTTCTAATGCTTTTCTCAATTTATTACTAGTGGAGACAGATTCTTATTTTAAAAGATAATTTCCTTGTTTATGTCTCATCATGTATAAGTTATGGTTACTGTTATTCAATCTTTTATCATTAATTTTAATACTGTTAATCGTCATTAAGAATTTGATATTTTGTCAATATAAACTTCATAAAGTATTTACAAAGACAATAAATTCAGAACAATAACAGGAGAGGAAAGAATAAAATAAAAATATACAATAAATAAGTCGTCACCCGGATAACTCGACACCATCAGTTAAGTAGTCAGTTTTCTCTGGTCCCGGCTGACTTACATAGGCATTAATGTTAAAAAACTTCGGTTTACTCGACACCGTTTAACTCTTCACCACTGGATAAGTCAACATACTTTTGCTGTCCCACACTCTGATAAGTCGTCACCCTCTCCTGAAAAAATGAATTCACTCCATATGCATGGTGCAAACTCATTTTTTTCAGGAGGGGGAGTTGATTTATTTATTAATAATTGATTTATTAATATATATATACATATTAGTAAAAATACCTTAACATTGTATGTATAAAATAATAACAGATAAACAAAAAGAAAATATACAATCTGCATCGTCACACCAGAATCCAATTTTGCATTTTCTCACGCTAGAGGCACTAAGAATCCTTAGACGTTATTTGCCAACAATTGACAATTGCAAAGATGATGTTTTCAATGCATTCATGATCGTTGAAAAAGAAAGTCAAGACAGTTAAGTGCTCAAAACAAACAACACTAAACGAATTTTTCAGTTTTTCATCTACAGAGTAATTGTAAATAGAGGACACAATGTATTGTAAGCCTATACTACTGTATAATGCACTACTGTATTTTCCTAATTGTGGTTTTTTTTTTTTCCAACTTTGCTTTAGTCGTCACATCGGATAACTCGACACATTTCCACTTCCCCTTGGGGTGTCGACTTATGCAGAGTCAACTGTATATATATATAGTCAACTAATACAGTCAACTCTGCGTAAGTCTACACCCAGATAACGCGACACTCGTTGGTTATGTAGTCAATTTTTTGTGGTCCTGGCTGACTTACATAGGCATTAATGTTATTAACCTTAAAAAACTTGATTTACTCAACATCGTTTAACTCTTCACCACTGGATAAATCAACATACTTTTTCTGTTTCACACTTTTCAGAATTCTGATAAGTCGACTTTCCCCCTGAAAAATAAGTTCACACCACACAGCTTATTGTACGGTGTGAACTTATTTTTCAGGGGGAAAGTCGACTTATCAGAATTCTGAAAAGTGTGAAACAGAAAAAGTATGTTGATTTATCCAGTGGTGACGAGTCAAACGATGTCAAGTAAACCAAGTTTTTTAACATTAATAACATTATTGCCTATGTAAGTTGACCGGGACCACAGAAAACTGACTAATTAACCTACGACGTCGAGTTATCCAGGTGTCGACTTATGTGGAGTCAACTGTATATATTAGCTGGGGTACCCGGCTTCGCTCAGGGAGTTGATATGAGATTGTGTGGTAGTTGGAATAAAAGGATAAACTTTAAAATATAAAGAGGTAAAAAAATTTTATTGAAAACACATTCTATTTACAATACTTGTTTATAAACAACGTTTTTCATTTTGTTATCCAAGGTATCCATGTACAAATTTTTCAAATTTCCTACTCGAGAGCAAGCTACGTATAGTTGACCGTGAGAGAAGCAGGAGTGTTTGAGGTCGATGCCGCAATGTTTTAAAGTGTGTCCTTGCGCTTTGTTAATTGTAAAACTATAAGCTAATTTGATTGGAAATTGCAGTCTTTTAAATTGGAATGGCAGTTCAGTAGAGATCAGTGGTATTCTGGGGATAAATACTGTGTGTCCTTTGTCCTTTCCAGTCATAAGTTTGGCTTCGATGATGTTATTCGATAGCTGTTTGACAATCATCCTTGTTCCATTACATAGTTTTGGTAAGTTCAGATTTCTGAGTAGTATGATCGGAGATCCAATTTTCAGTCGAAGGCAGTGTAATGGCATTCCTGGTACTTGCAAACAGTTTAGAAATTCTGTAGGGAAGTTGACACTTTCTTCAACGTTTACCATCGTGTCGATTGATTTGTATATTCTCTCATTGGGAATTTTCTTTTGAATATTAAAGTTGATATTGTCGACAATATTATTTTTAGTTGCCAAAATTGCCCTTTGAAATAGCCATTCTGGATTGGTATAGTTGTGAACAATGTTTGGATAAATTTGGTCGATGAGTTCGTTTTCAGTAGTGGCTATGTTGCAAAAATCACTGTTGGGTTCAATGAGGGCAGTCATCTGGTCAGTGGGATATGTGCCTTCGCCTATTTGTAAAAGTTTTTGAGCAAAATGTGCTGTTGTTTCATCTTTCGAGAGTTCAACTCTCATATTTTTTGTTAATTTGTATCGCAGTATTTGTATGTGTGGCCAGATATGTGATTTTTTTTAAGCATGCATTGATCTCGTCTGCTGGTGTTAAATTGGAGATAACTTGAAGTGTTTGTCGAAAATCTCCTGAGAGTATGAGTAGAGCTCCTCCCATCACTTCAGAGTTTCCTCGCAAGTCTTGTAATGTTCTGTCCATGGCTTTGAGGGATTTTTTTGTATGCCATTGTGCATTCGTCCCAGAAGATAATTTTAGCTTGTTTTAGAAGTTCACCCTGTCCAGATCCTCTTGAGATTTTACATACCGGGAATTGTTCTTTGGCTATATTCAACGGTAGTTGTAGGGCCGAATGGGCAGTTCGTCCTCCTTCCACAAGTGTGACTGCAATGCCGGATGATGCCAGTGCAAGTGCGATGTGTTGTTTAGCACGTATTTCTGCCAGCAATAGATTTATCAGAAACGTTTTCCCAGTGCCACCTGGTGTGTCCAAGTAAATAATTCCACCAGTGTTGTTGTTGATCTGGTCCATGATAACATAAATTTTTTTTTGATTGTCATTGAGGAGTGGTTTGTTGTGAGCAATGTATTGAAGTAGTTTATTGATGTTGTAGCTTTTTTCCTTTGTAATTTTGAAGTTTAGCACACTGAAAGCATCTTTTCATGGTGCTGGCATCCCAAGTTGTACTAAGGTCTGGTTTTTTATTGCTAAACATTTATCTTCTAGGTGAATGAGTGTTTCATTGAAGATGTCGTCATTGAATTCGATGGCCAGTTCTGGATGAGCTTGTCAGATTTGGTACAGTATGTCATCACTCATACTCTCTTTGAAGGAGTCCCATAGCTGTTTTGGATTCGATGGGTTACATGTTGTTAGAATTATGGCGAATAAGTCTCTGATTTGTTCAGCTGAGGCTGTGATTGAGGCTTCTTGTAGTGTTAATTCCCAGTGGTTGTCGTTTTCCAGTAGTCCTAAGCATTGGCATGCTTCCCAACGCTTAGGACTACTGGAAAACTGGTCAGTGGGAAATTTCTAGAGGGCAAAACTTCTGGCCCTTATATCTTCAACAGCACACCCTTCAGGTAAAAATGAGAACCTTCTTCATGGATGGGGGATAGAGGGCTACCACACCATATAACTCCCTTGATCGTACCGGGACTCGTTTTTGAATTTTAGCAGCATGCACATTGTACACTTACTTTTATAATATATGTTGATTTATGTATATATGTTTGTTATATATATAACAAAAGTTAACATATGTATTTACATAAGGTAAACGGTTCTACACTATTCAATGTATCTGTACCAAATTTGCACAAATATTCTTCAACATCCTAGAAAATACTTATGGGAGTCCCCAACCCCAATCACCTCTAAAGCCCACTCCCTCTTAAGCCTGAGCAATGTTTTGCGTTTTGCAGTTTTATTATTGTAAATACTTGGGTCAATAAATGTATAATTTAGTTACTAATACCATTGTTTTTATCACCCTCTCCCAACCCAACCTCAACAATTTCCCACCCTTCAAAAGACTGTGCAATGCCAGGCACACAGCTAACACCCAATAAAAGTACATAACTTTTAAATTCCAGTAATATATTTCTTAGAATAATCAAAATGCTAATGTTTTTGGTTACTTCAATTGACCATCTTCAGGCATCTTTATTGTGTACAGCAGAGCTTCAGTGGAATGTGGAATTACCACATCTACTTGACTTAAATACCGGTTAACTTAATACACACTCACTTCGTTTAACCTTAATATCCGGTATTTCTTGATCGTCCAAACAAACGTTTTCATCCTCTCCGAGGACTGCCTCAGGTTATTCGAACAAAAGAATAAATTAGAGCAGGATTCCAATTTTTTTGAATTAATTTCTCGAGGAACTTTCAAAATATTCGAATATAATTTGACTATACGCGTGCGCTATGACGCGTTGCCTTTTTCGTATTCGTCACACATGTAACGCCACGCGTGCGACAGAGTGTTGCCAAATTGGAATCCTGCTCTAATTTATTCTTTTGTTCGAATAACCTGAGGCAGTCCTCAGAGAGGACGAAAACGTTTGTTTGGACGATCAAGAAATACCGGATATTAAGGTTAAACGAAGTGAGTGTGGAATGTGGAATGTCACTGTATTAAAAAGAGCTTTATAAAATAATATTTTACTGATGATACCTGAACTAAAACCTTAAAATATATTTGCGAATACTTTTGAAAGCAATTTGACATTTCCGAATGAAAAATAACTAAAGACGGATTATATTCAAGCTACAATAAGGCTAATTAATTAGCCTCATTTAACCTGAATGTAAACTGGCTTTAATCATTTGAGTACTGGTAATTAAAAATTCAGGATTGGTTATTTGAATCTACTTAGTAGTAGTAGTAATAATAACCACCTGTATTAAAAACACACAAAATTATTATTATGATTAAACTTAACATACTCTGATACTGCTAGAATCATTTATTCAGGAAAATGTTCAAATTTCAATAATTTATGACAACAATGAGAGGCAAATTTATGCAAAAAAAATAAAACCATATCTGTTAAAGCCTGGAAATTTCACATGATGATGATGTTTATATTGCATATTTATAGAGAGTTAGATATAGAATTGTAAAAGTGAAGGAAGAAGGAATATGAAATGAAAAATGGCAGAAGGTAGCTATGTTGATAGGTGGTGGTGAGAATTATCCAGGTTGAACTTTAATCCAATTTTGTCGGATGTATGTCTCTGGTACTGACAAAATTAGTGTGGACATACAAATTATCATTCACTTTTAAGAATTATTGTAGAACAGTACAGTCAACATGGTAATTAGAGACATTCCACAGGTGAAAGTATTATCACATGAATATGTATTGATGCCCTGTTTATCTATAAAGATATATATGTAGAAAGGAGGATTGTATACAATCATTGTTAATTTATTGAACAATCTTTCATTCTGCTTAAAATAAAAATATTTTTTAGTCTAAAGAACTACAAAAGAAACAAAGGTTTTAAACTATCATAGTTTCAGAATAATTTGACACACAGCTTTTTATACTATGATACACTTCTTGTCTAGTCTTCGTATTGACTTGTGAGCACTAAAATTGGCCTTTCTTTACCTAGTAGTGTAATAAGTCTAGAAGCAAAGAAAGGTCAATTTTAGTGCTCGCAAGTCAATAGCTTTTTGTTTGAAACCTAAAGATAACTATTGTAATAGCTTCAAAATTTTTTATTTAATAAATTGCTAGATATATAAAGGATTTTAGTCTCTTAAATGTAAAATTAAAAATAGTTTTCTGTGTAAAAAAATAGAAAAGATGAATAATAAACTTTTGAAATAAATTTACTCCATACCAAACTACTGAACACTGGACTATGAATAAAGTATTGTTTCTTACTTATGAATGAGTTTTAAAACTCTCTTGCATAAATCTATATTTAAAAAAAAAAAATTGAGAGATTGATGCATATTTAGGAAAAAGAAAACACCTTTGAATTTAGATTTGATACTGAATATATTTGAGTGTACAAGAGTTAATGGATAATAAGACAATAGAATGAATAACAGATGATAGAAAATCATAACATTTGTATATTAGGTAGAAAATTAAACAAATAACTACAAAACTAGGGGCCAGTTACATGAGTTACCATTTAAACTACAGAATAACTAGCTATAGAATAAACTTGTCACTAATCTAAAGAATAAGCTATGGTCATTGCATGAACTACTTTGGAAGATAGTTAACAGCCAGTTAGTTGAAAAATTCTTAATACGCAGTTGCATTATCAAAAGCACTTGTAAACAAGTTGAATGAGTGAAAAAAATGAGTAAGCAAATGCAAAGACAAATTGGTGTGTTCAGGAGAAATATATATCATTTTGGCAGATTCTACAGTATTTGCATATATGTATTTTATGATGATATATTTTTCATTACTACAAGTGTAAAATATGGTTCACTTATTATCTACAATAAACATAAACAGTTGCTTTTTTTAAAATCAAATTGCCCGTGAAACACTTACAATCGCTATACAATTTTCTAAAATCTGTTCTTTTTAAAAATATTGTCAGAATTAAGACATTGCTTAAATATTCCAAACAAGAGGTCATCCACATTAAAACTGATGTCAGCCATCTTGTTTCTTTGCTAATCTGTAGAATAAATTTTAACAGCTCAAAACTGGTCAATTAACTTAATTTATTCTAGCAATTTATATTTGTGTGATGCATTGTGGATTATTCTATAGATTAAAGTGCATTTACACTTGGGATTAAAACTCGTGCAACCAATCCTAGATTTTTTTCAGAAAGAAAGAAATAAGCTAAATTATTAAATCCTAATATATCAGTTTGAATCATATAGCTCAATGGTCCCCAGCCAGTGGTTTGCAAAAAAATTTTGGTGGTCTATGGAGAAATCTGTACATTTATCAACAAGTTATGTGAAGTATTACAAAAGAAATGCAAAATGCTTGATTGCTTTTTCTCACTCATTGGGTTTTTTTTATTCAAATCTAAAATCAAAACAAAAAAAATCACTTATCAATAAATAATATCGAAAAAATCAATAAATAATGTTGCGAGTGCAATAATGTTGTCTTTCATGAAAAAGAGCAAAATAGCCATAAACTTATTTCAAACAAGTAGCAACAAGCTTCACACTAATTTGTCATAAACAATTGAATTTCATATTAACAAAATAAAATAAAGCTTTTATTCTATAGATGTTTGTATCGTTTAAAAAAATTCATGATAGTGGTCCACGAGATTCAAAAAGTTGAATCCCATTGAAAATAACAGTGAAAATTCCAACAACTCTAACTCTTATAATTATTAAAAATCAATGTTTTTTTTTTTTTTTTGAGTCTAAATTATGGACACAACTTTAACAGCTTAAATTTCTAGAGATTTAAATGATTTTATGCTGCAATTAAGCTTGTATGCATTATTCAGATGGCAGAAAAGTAAGTTTGCTTTATGATAATGCTAACACTTCTGTAAAACAGTGAATTAACAGCAAAAATAACTGTAGACAATTGAGCTATATGGCATATCCATAATTGGTAATGACGAGATGTGAATAAGTACAACCAGTGGTTCTCAACTACAGTTTTTAGAAGTAAAGATGTAAGTCAAACGGCCTCAATTCTAAGTGTAAAATCAAAAGAAATCAAATTTTAACAATTTTGTTTCCAGAAATACAAACTTCAAAACATCACTTTGGCATATTTTTTTACAAGGTTCTGAAGTTGAGAAACTGGAATTTTAGATCAGGACAATAGAATCACATTCTGAAGCTCGCATGTATTAAATTGACATCTACCTATATATCAGCATAAACTAGATGAACAAGTATTGTCCATATTTCTTCATAAGATTTAAGTGTGGACTGAATGCAACCAGTACATGACACTCAGTGTGTTCCTCAAAGATGGTTCTTTTTTTTTTTTTTTGAAGCAATGAATAGAGACATTATCCAGCTGAAAAACATGCCAATCAGGATGGTTAACTGAAATAAAGAGCAATAAATGATCCTAAAGTATCTTAATGTATAAATGATCCTATAAATCTTACTATCCTCCCCCTGCCCTTTCTCGTCTTGCATCACATCCCCTCTGCACACTTGTATGGCAATCTCCCGTTGTTTCAGCAGCTGGGAATTAGTTAGCCTGATGATGCTCATTCAACACAGGCAAAAATGTTTGCACTTATTATAAAAATTGCTGGATTATGTTTTAGTGTTTTCTATTCCTGACAAAAATTTCACTCTCTTGTAGTTGGAAAGCATGCCCAGGCCATTAAGGAACCACCACCATCTTGCTGTTTTGAAAACCATTTCAGTTTATTTTTCAGGCAATGCCAATACTTTTGATAGCCATCTAGATCATCCAGATTAATTTTTTCAATTACATAACTCTAAAAACCTGTTACCGATGAGTATTTAATCATCCAAAGAACAAAAATACTCACCGGTAACAGGTATGTAATTGACTATCTTCCGGTGTTGAGTAAAGGGAAGTTATGTTAATTTTTTCATCACTGAATATTATGTTCCATATGTCACTTGAGTCACGCTGTTTTCTAACAGATTTCAACTTGGCATTCTTGTTTCTTGGTCAGTGATGTTTAATTATTGCAAGAAGAAATACACACCATGCCACTGTCATTATTTATTGCACATAATGAGCTGTTACAGGAAAAAGATTTAGTAATATCATTGCTACTTTTTCTCCCTCTCTTTTACTTTGTTAAAAATTCTCACTTTGTGCAGTGCTTCATGCAGTCTTTGACTTTGGTCTCATTCTATTCTTATAATGAGTTCCACACCCTTCAAAATCAAGTAAAAAGTTAGCAATAGTTGTTTTACTGTATTTAATCTTTCTTGTGATGATTCTTTGAATATCACCTCGCTTGCAATATGCCAACATAAGTTCCTTTTCCATGCTGCTTAATTTTCTTGTACTATCTACGCTTATCAAGTTTGTGCCAAATAGTAGCATATTACAATACATTAAACCATTTCTATAAAAATATTTGCTTCATATTTTTGTGCTACTTATTACAATCTGCAGAGCAGTTTAAAGCTGACTTTTACCCCTTGAATTATACAATGAGTCCTATCCCATTTACAACTTTGAATATTTGCACATAGGTAATGTAATAAAATGAAATGAATAACTATCTGTTTGAATTCAGAAGATTCAAAAGAACAAACTTTCAGTAAGTCAAAAAATTTGATATGGTCTCAACCTTATTTCCATTATTGTAGTATACCACCTATGGAATTTTGGGACTTTGAGTATATATCTGAACTGAGGAGACCGAGACAAGTTCAACAATACCCTACTTTTGGACCAGAGACGAAAAATAAAAAAGTTATCATACTTTTTTCGGCAATTGCGTGATGATCGGGAGTCGCGGTGCTCTCTCCGGTAAGCCTATCGTGTGTTTAACAGGCAGTCTGGCAAATTGGCCATATATACCTTCAACAGAGGCAGATGTTGATCCACGAGCACACTGATCATCTGCAGTTTGAGTTAAGTTCTTTCTGCACACCCTAGCACTTCTCCACCTTGGGGCCTACAGCCCCTGAGCCGCCGACACGCTTGCTATCGCTCGCGGTCGGCTAGTACTACACGCCTCTATCGCAGCTTGTCCAACAGACCTAACCTATCCCTCCAGGACATGATCGCAGTCTGACGTCATGGTTTGCAGACTTTACCACAAGATGGAGGTACTAGCAACTACAGTGCCGTCTGCATGATAGCATTAAAAAAGTAAGATAACTTAAAAAGTATGACGACTATTATTTTTTTGTCTCCGATCCAAAAATAGGGTACCGTTGAACTCGTCTCGGTCCCCTCAGTTCAAATATATACTCAAAGTCCCAAAATTCCATAGGTGGTTCTCTATAGTACCGCCCTATTTTTCATTATTTGTATCTTTCATATATATAAACTATATTTCTCATATTGCATTTTGTTTACATATATAAGGGAATCTTTGATGCAATCTTGGTTTGTCAACATGCCATCAAAAATTGCATGCATGCCACCAAGGACGACGCCAGCCAATGGGCCAGGGGGCAAGATGATGTAAATTGATAGAGGATATAAATTATATGTAGGTAAAATAAAAACGATTCATAAAGCTTTAATCATTTTCTATGTACAGGAAAAGAAATATCTAAATTAAAACACTTTTTTTAACTTACAAGAAGCCTAAGAAGATTATTTTATGTGATGTGAATGAATGTCTCTTTAATCCGAATAAATAAATCCGATAGACTTCCTCACAGCTATCAGGTTAGGTACTCCTTTATTGGAAATTACAAATGCATTTCGGGCCTATTTAGCATTGAGAAGAAGATTATTTTAATTAAAACTTAGCATTTAAATAATTTTTTTCGAATTTCTAGGGGGAGGGCAGCTGCCCCTCCTGGCGACGCCCTTGCATGCCACTAGTCCACAAAAGAATCACTGGTACAGAAAATAAAAAAACATATTTTATAATCAAAAGCATAAAAAATTTAAATATTCTAGAATTCTTTCCCTTTTTACTTTTCTTTTTGTCTTCTTTATTAAATCCAATCTTTATTAATTAATCTATTTGCTAATAATTCACTAAGTGTTTTACACACTTTATGTACAGTACATAGTTCTATATGAAATTACCATCACTGGGGGTAGCAGCACTTCCTGACATTTGATGCATAAATTGACAATTATTCACCCAACTGGCATGCTATTTTCAATACATGAGCCAATTTCGACTCAGAAAATTTTCGATAAAACTGATATTTGTTTCTATCATCATTTTAATTTTTGTTTTGACAATTTTTTAACCAACGCGACGGGTTTTTTATCCCAATTTATCACTTTTAAGACATCGTCGTTCCAATTATTCGCGAGAGAACTTCAAAAGGCGTCTGTAACATCGATTGCTTCGCAAATAAGTGCGATATTACGCGTTTATATACTAATAATTCACCATTAACAACATCTTATGACGTCGAAAAACACTAGAATCGCACGTTTTAGCAACGATTTGTTGAGAGAAAAACGACCAACACGAAAATCAAGATAATTAAGCGCATTAATCCTAGTGTGCGCGCGACTTCCGATTTATCGCCACAGATTTTTAAAATTAATCTACAACAGTATTTCCTTTTATGTTAAGATTCAAACACAAATACACACACACAAAAAGATACACTGTGATTAAGTTAAAATAATAATAATAATAATAAAGTTAACCGATAAAAATATTAATTTTAACAAAGTTACTTTGGTCTTTACTTAATCTACGTCCAGTTGATATATATGAATAATAAACGAGACGGTAATGGAGTCGAACGTAGATCCAACATATTCAACAACCTCCAGCTATTATAAGATCTTCGGATGAACTTGCCACGTTACCAATAGCATTTCTGAACGTACAGACAGACAGTCAATTGCCGCTTTTTATTCATCGTTCTGTTTCTTATAGTTTCACCGAAATTTTGCGGGCGTGAAGGGGTAAAGCGACACTACCTATACTAGGATTATTTGTTGAATTTTGAAACAATCGACTGTTTTTCTAGAAAATAAAACAGTACAAAATTCACTCAAACGAAAGAAAAAAAAATTCAGTTTGACGAGTGTATTAAAAACATCGTACACGATAAGAAAACAACATGTAGTATTCGTTTTAATTTATTGTAAGCATATGAAGTCCGTTCATTGTAACTTCATGAACGAAACGAATTAGCCACCCCATCACTGTATGCTACAAAATGTATCCCCCGCGTTACCTGTCTCAATATAGAAGCAACAACGGTGTCCTAACAAAAATGCGAACATCGGTTAATTATTATAAATTTTATCCCGATGACATCTGTTAAGAAAGTGCGGACTATTTCTTGCGGAAGCATGCGCTAAGTTATAGAGAACGGACTACAGTATAATATATTCTATGAAATGACGTCGCGTTCGTCATATTGTTCGGTGATACTCGTTGCAATGAACAGTTCAATTATCAAGCGCTAAAACTCTTGTAAAAACGGAATTTTTTTTAAAAAAATGGCGGCATACCAGCGACTAAATAGATAAAACATGCGAAAAGACAGTTCTTAAATTGGCTGAATTGTTATAATTTTAAAATAAAGAAGAAGAATAGATAATGAAGAGTTGCAACATGATAAAACTGATCTTGTTTGTAGAAATTCTCGCGCGCAATAAAGAGGCGGGAATAGCATTCACTTGAGCTTTCGTGTATTTTTAGTCTGTAGTTAGCGTCATTAATATGTCGAGGAGAAAGTTAACTGAAGATGACGTAAATAAAACATCGAAAAATATTAAAAAAGATACATTCTTCCCGTGAATTATTAGAGTAATAAAAAACAATTATGTGAGAAAATGCCATTATATTATTATCCGTTGAATTTCTATCTTCATTGCATTTTTGAGCACCGCGTGAAAAAATCGTATTAAAAAGTGCAAGGAACTATACACTTTACGATTCACAGTTACATTGGGCAGATTTACTAGCCGCAGTAATTGCACTGAGAAAGTTTGAGAGTGAGTGAGTAAATTGGATGGCGAGTGACTACTAAACTTGTCCAATGTAACTGGGAATTAATATTTTCACGCAAGGAATGGTTTAATAGCTTCCTTTTAATTCGTAATATCTGCACAGTTTTGTTTATTTGTTTGTTTAGAGAGTGTTCCCAATTTTGTTTTTAATTTTCAAGTTGGGAAGGCATTTCATAAAACCACTAAGTGCCACTACTGAAATTTGGTCCTTGTCTTATACAGGGTAAATCAGTGTATATGGTACTTTGACTTGCAAATTTTAAGATTTCATTCATAATTTTAGAGTAAGTCAATTTGACTCACAGACTTTGTAGTGAAGTACAAGTTCTGCCATTATTTCAATATAAAAATCAAAAAACAAATAATCACATGCATATGCTTTTCAATTACAATTGTGTATTAATAATTATCTCAGTATGACTTTATATTGGTGAAACAAGTGGTTCCATAAGACTGTTTTCTTTTTATTTTTGTTTTAGTCATATAATAATTAAAAAAATGAAATAGTAAAAAGGTTGTAAGAGGCAGTCAACAGATTTCTAAGAAAGCTTGCTGGAATAACCAGATGTAGACAATAGAGAAAAAATATATTATGCAATGGAAGAAAATGCATTGTTGCTATTAATGAAGAACTGTGCTTAAGTACTGAAAGTTTTGACAAGACAATTTAAGTCTTTAATATATAGAGTTAATGGAGCAAGAACTTACTCTCTTAACATGTATATATTTTTAAAATTCCTGTTTATCTTTTTTTCCCTATTGATTCTTTATTTTTTTGTTCTATGTATTAATTTTATAGACTTATCTAACAATAACAATATATACTGCACCTGAAACTCTAATATTCATATCTTTTGTAAAATATTTCTCTTCAACTATTTGTCATATTTAACATGTAGCTTTTATAAATGTATTAAGAATCTATTTACTATAAAAGATTATTGAACAAAAAGAAGTTTAAATATTAAATGAATGAGAAATGAATCATAAGAATCATTCTAAATTAACAGAGTAACTAAATGATATTAATTACATGATTTAAATGATTCATTTTTTCTTTCTTTCTCTTTGAATAGTTATTTTTCTTGTAAAAAAAACCATTGTTTATTATTATTCTTATACAAGGGCTATTGCAAATGTGGACATAATTTTTTTATTTACTGACATAGGTTGTAAAATTGCACTTGTCAGAATAACTTGTCCTCTATACAAAAAGGTACTACTCAACATCATCTACATTACAAGTGATTCATTTGTGCCTTTGTTGAACCCAACTCTGGAGTCCTTGAAAAACATTCAGGTGTGCACCATTATACCCACTTCACAGCCAATTTTACCTTCTCTGTGTCATCAAATCACTGTCCCCAAAGACTGTCCTTCATTGGACTGAACAGGTGGAAGTCAGAGGGTACCAGATCTGGGCTATACAGTGGATGGGGAATCATCAACCAGTCTGGATCTGGCACCCTGTGACTTTCATCTGTTCAGTCCAAAGAACAGTTTTCAAAGACAAGGATTTGATGACACAGAGGAGATGAAAGTGGCTGTCAAGAAGTGGGTACAACAATGCGCACTTGAATTGTTTCAAAGAGGATTCCAGAGTTGTGTTCAATATTGACACAAATGCTTCTAATGCTTACAATGTAGACTATGTTGAGTAGTATTTTTGTATAGAGGATGAGTTACTCTACCAAAAAGTGCAATTTGAACAACCTATACCAGTAAATAAAACAGTTTAAAAAGGGACTGAACCAAAACTAATGCAAAAGTTTTGGTTCAGCCCCTGTAGTCTTATTTAAATTTTTATCATAATAGTTTGTTTGAAAAGTTTAAAATATTTAAATTTTCATTATTTTAGATGACATCATCAATGAAACAAGCAATCCTGAAAGAATATATGTATAGATATGCTCTATATTTATACATATTTTTTCTTTAGGTGTTTGGATTTGTAACTTGACTATCTTAAGATTAAAAATTATTTATCTTTTTACTAGTACCTTCTAGAATTATAAACTTAAGCCTAACTACTAGGCTATTTTTGGGCTAAAATAAAACTGATTAAATGAATGAATCTGGACTAGAGATAGGCAGTCATGCTGTCACCTCATAATAACAACAGGGATTAGAAAATAAATTAAATAATCTGTAAAATTTCTGGATATAAAATTCTGAAATTGTAAAGTTATACTTATTTGTATATAATAAATATAAAATAATTAGAAAACCTTATTTATGAGGAGTTAAATATTTTATGAATATTATTTTACATGTGTAAATAATGTCTAACATGTATATCACATTATATTTAAATTTACAAGCATTTATGGAGTAATCTCTATTGTAAATCATTTCTAAAAGCTTCCTTATAATAGATTAAATCTTTATTACAAGAAAATTTTTGACATGTTAATGTTTACATAATGTAAATATAAATACTTCAGCACATATGTAAAACTGAATTAAACTGACAATGCATCTTAGAACTACAGTTCAAACTTCAGATTTTAGAAAAAAAAAAAAAAAAACAAAGAATACAAATAGCACAGATTAAGGACATTTACTGAGAATAAGATTAATATCATGAATAAGACAAAAATATTAGATAAAAAATTTTAAGTGAATAATATTGTTAAGGTGATAAACAAAGAATAATTACATTTGTGTAGAATGAACAGAAACTAATTAGCAAAGCAAGCATTGAGGTGTAAATCAAAAAACGATATATAATACTTTCAGAGAAGGGATGGATGACATTAATTTCTCTAGATACAGGCATTTAAGCTTAATTCTACAAAATTCCTGAAAATAATGACGATAAGAAAGAAATATGATTTTTGCATTAAGATTAATTATTAATTTTATATGATAACTATTAAGTGTATTTACCATGTTTAAAACAAAGTGTTAGCTTCTTTACTTTATAATATACTTCAACATACTAAGAAAAATGAAAGTTATATAAAATAGCTTTTACTTTATACTTTTAAAAACTTATTTCAAGATAAAAATACAATATAAACAATATTCCAACAATAAAGACTGAAGTAGAAGTTTAACATAGTCTGCAAGATTAATTATTGATCTTACAAAATGACATTTCTCTAAAAATTTGTTTTTATTATAAAATGTTAGAATTTCTTAACATAGGCAATTCCAATTTAAATGACTAGTTGTTCAATTTAAATTTCAATAAATTTCAACTTTGTCTTACATATTTATTGCATAAATTTACTTTATGCAATGAATATGAATATTTACAAAAATTACTAATATAAAATTATAATCTATACAATTTAAAATTAAGTACAGGTAATTAATCCCAAAATTAGTGATTTTCTTAGTTGCATTATTGAAATTTTAATGTATATATGTACTCTAACTTAAATGTTTATTTACAATAATATATTCTATTGTTATTTAAAAAATTATTAGAAGAACATTAAATTCATTTAGTATCTGTCTTTCATCAATACAATTACAAGAATTTCATATAAAATATTTTACAAAAATGAAACTGAAATTACTTTTCCTATTCATAAGAAAACATAACATATTTGTCTAATATTGAAATATATTAATCTAAATCAAAAGATTAGACTACATAAACAATTTTTGAGTTAATTACTAGGCCTATTTCTTTATGATAGCTTTTGTATATTGATTTAATTCAATCATTTTCTACTTCATAGTTTTAGTTTCCTTCTGCAATACTGTCAAGACAGTGAACAAAAATAATTACTATTTAAGAGAATGAATCATACAGGAATACCACTAAGATGAAAATACAAGCTTTAATCCATCTTAGAGGTATTCCTGTATGATTCGTTCTCTCAAGCAATTTTATGCTTACTTATAACCACTACAAGAATTGTTATTATAATTAATTGGAAATTCAAATCAAGGATGAAATAGAAACAAAATTTTCAAATCATTTATTTTAATATCACACTTATTATAATAAGTGATACGGATTTTTATTAAATCTCTAAACTTAAGTAAATATACATCTTACTATTTAAGAAATCATATTATTACTTATATTTCAATATTAAATTTAAATATTTGGCACTAATCTGAATATAAGTTTCTATGTATCAAATATGCAGTAAAATTAGTTAATTATAAATTGTTTCAAAGTTTCTTTCCTTCAATTCTTCCCTAAAAATTCTTTTATAATTAAGTAATTTTGCAAACAAAATTTCTAATTTTACATAAGTTATAAATTAGCCTAAATTTTCCTGGTTCTATGCAAACTGTATGTAGCATAGAAGCTATGCTGTAACTTACTGTTTTACTCTTTTCATGAAGTAATAATTATATATCAACGTTAAAAAACATTTTTATTGGTCATCTTTTTTGTCCATATTTTTATTCATTAAAACAAATGAGGATAAAGCATTTTTAATGAATTGTTGGGGTTGTTCTTATTGTCATTGATTTTGGGGAACAGTCATCCCTTGCATTATTTGGCATTACCATGTATTAATAAACATAAATATAATTTTTCAAGATTGGAGTGGCCTCACCCCCAACACATATATAACTACAATGTAGTAACACACAAACATAATTAATTAAATGTAGAATTTAATCATGTGTATCAGGTTTTGGAATGGGGAGAGTGTGGAGTGGGTCATCCCCTACATCATTAGAATGCATTGTCATAGGACTTAGGAAGAAGAAACTTTGAGGATAAACCTATCATAATTAGAAGTAAATTAAAGTTGCAAAATTTGAGGCCATGATACAAAGCAACTTAAATAAAGTAATAAATAAAAAGATTTAGTTTCCTGATATATATTTTTAAAAATATCTGATGCCAAAACAATAAAATTTTAAATAAGAGTTTCAATATCAACATTTAAAATCTAAGCCTTTAAACGAGTGTTGAAGTTTATAAAACATTAGAATCATAAATTAAAAGGAAACATTTGTTACATTACAAGGTATATTACTATGGCTATACATCAATTCTAAAATAAAATAAACTAGTTATATACAAAAGAATTATTTATATTGAAAACGAGAAATCTACTGATTGCAGAGAACAATTATACAATAAATCTTTTTATCACTATCCAATTCTCTCTTAGTAAGAAAAAACATATTAAATGTAATGTATAAAAAAGAAAGATAAATTTTATTTAATATCATTTAGTAGTTCAGCTGCAAGCCAGATGAAGTTTTGTATTCTGCTTGAAATATTACAGTTACTTAAACTTTGATCAATTTTATCATAGAAATAAAAATAATTTCTATTATAATGCAGAAAATATTTTCTATTAATATTTAATGAATATTGTTAGTTATAAAATAGTTAAAAGTTGAATAGATTACTTGGTAGACTAACAGTAAATCCAAATACTTAAGCTTTACTTCCTATCAGGAAAATTTAACATTAAATTAAGATTTTCTTGCACATATTAGAATTGGTCTGGTCATTAACACTTACACGTAAACAAATTAAAACGTTTAGACTATAATTCAACAGATATATAAGAAACATATTAACTTTAATTTTCTATGCTTTTACTATTTTTTCTTTTTTAAATCAAAACATCAAACACAAACAAGTAAAAACCATGTGTTAACAAGCATATGTGAAGTAATTAAAAGAAAAATTTTAAATGTCTTTTTCATTCTTTAAATGTAAAAAAACGATTAAATATTATTAAAAAAAATAAAAGCACAAAACAATATTAAGCACATAAAAACTGTTAAATTAAATGAAACTTAATCTTAAGAAATAAAAAAAACAGGGGAGCTACACTTTTATGTTTTTTAACCAAAATAGGAAATGTAAATACTTCCAACAAATGTTTTAACTGTTAAAATTTATCAATCTTTTGGGATGAGATTGGCTTTAGATTTTAACAATGGAATCATTAGAAGGAATTAAACAAAAAATTACAACAAAGAGAAATTTTGCTGATTGTTTACCACCATGGCATCTGGTGTCAAACACAAATGACCGCATGTTATACCACCCACAATTAAATTTATTAATAAACGATCACAAGTACTAAAACTTGGCCTAGTTTACTTTAAAAAACACATAAAACGGGGCCAAGAATTAATAGAAAATTGTTGTAATAACTTTTGTAAGCATTTAATCATATATCATCTAGGCCTAACAATCATTCCACCTGCTGAATTGCAACAGAAAATATTTTCACTAAGACAATGATAAAGCAATGTACACAAGCAATAAAGGAAATAAAATTAATATATATATATATGTATATATAAAGGAAACATTTCTAATGGGAAATTTAACAAATTTATAAAATGCAATTAAAAAAAAAAATAATGCTTTAAAAAGAAAAAGAAAAAAAAAAAGGATTGTTAGGCCTAACGCTAAAACAGGAAACTAAGCTTAAAAATGAAGAAATAACGAAGCACGGGATTAAAATTATTGACATTTCTTTCGTATATTATATTACCTTTACTAATATCGTTATAATTATTTCGTTAAAACCGTCTTTAGTTGTATAAAAGCAACTTTTCTATCGTTTTACAAAGTAGGCCTAACATCTTCCCGCCTCTGTCACGCTGTGAATTATGGGTAGGCGAGAAGATCACTTTTTAGGATCCACGTGGATGATCGAAAATATTTCCATGCAACACGAAACTCGAATTAAAAGATTAAACGCTACGACTCACCTCTACCGTTCTACTAACGTAACCCGGAGTTGTCGATTATAATACAAACAGTAATACATTCTTTCGTATACTTTTTATCCGTACCGTCGTACGTATTTTCTTATTCCTCACCCCGAAATTACGAATCGTAGTTTATACGAGAAGAAAAAAAATAATAAATAAATCTTACTTTTGCCTGTTTTATTTTCTTTAACGAACACTTGAAAACTCTCTCCGAAGTTTAGGGTTGTTTTTATCGTTTCAAAGTCTAGTACAGTAATGTTGCGTTCGGTTGTTTACGCGTTTAAACATATACTTGATGTTTACGGCGATACTTTGGTATAACAGCGGTAATTTTCCTTTATAACTCGGAAGAATCTAACCTGGTGGTAAAGTTACTCTCGAGTTTACATACAGACTTGTTATATTAATAAATAATCTACAGTTTTATAAGATTGGGTATTTGTTTAGTTCTTGCTTGTGTATTACACAACGCATTTAGTAATTTTTATCGTCGTTTCGTTAGGCTTTACAGTAGGCAAGTTTTTACTAAAAGAAAAAACCAAAAAATATTTCCAAGTTGCGATTTATTTAGTGAAGAAACTTTGTTTTTCAGTACGAATATTAGAAATGCTGTAAAGTTGCAGGACTGACATTTATAGCGTGTATACAGGCCAATTTACGTATGAACGCTTGTATACATGCAAATATATTAAAATAAAATTATATAATTTACAATTAGTTCTAATAATTATTCCTTTAAAAAACAAGAAAATATCGAGGCATTTCATATATGCTCTGTTTTACTTCTGTTATTTGAATGTTATTGAAGTTAATATAAAAACATTTTACATCTTAATGAAATTGTTACCAGGTCTGTTGTAATCATTGTATTTGATAGAAATCATTCAAGAAAATTTAATTTCATTATGGTAAAATGATAGATTAAATACAATACATTAAACTTAATTTATATTTCTTACATTTAAGTTAATTTTAGAAATTAGTGTGGTCTTCTTTTCATGTTATAAAATGTATTATTATTCGTTAACACATATGACAATAGATATATTAGATTCAATATTCAAATTTGTTTTTAAGTTATAGAAAATAATTTCATGTTCAATTTGCAAAATAAATGTTATTCTTTAATTTAAAAAAAAAAAAAAAAGTACGAAGAACTAAAACATGGCAGTTTCGTTCCGTTCCGTTCAGGTTTAAATCTCCTCCCATAATAAAGTTTTAGCTTTCTCGATAATACTGCGTTATATTTGAAAACTGACGATTTACCTTTTTGGAATAGTCCCAGAAAAAAAAAAAAAAAAAGCTTAAAATTTCTTACAATGAATAGAAAACCAATATTTCTTTTACACGTACAGTACAGTACATAAAAATTTATGGCGATGATAAAATGTTACCATTCTAAAATAGAATTGCCTACAGAAAACGAAACTTTTAATGCTTGTCCTATAAAATACAACGTGCTTTGAAACTTTGAAGCATTTAGTCCAAGTTGAAATCACTGCTTTTTGTATCCGTTTCTTTTGTCGTACTATCAAATCTACTGTTTCAGAAATATAGTTCTAACTCCAAGATGGCGACACACGGAAAAACATAAACTTAGTATTTTTAATCTTATGAACAGACAATCTTTTTTTAAATTGCTTCTTATTCTTAGAAATAAGCAATTACGAAAACTAGATTTTTAAATCAAAGAAATAGCAGTATCTCTTCTAAAAAACAGTTCTAAATACCTACTATAATGAAAATATATGAGCTCCCATATAAAAGAAACATATGTGGTAATATTATTTATTTAAGTTTTTATCTTTCAATAATAATAATAAAATATATGCCTTACTTGGTTCTTTTTTATTTTTATTTTTGCTAATAATTTATATTCTTTAACACTTAAATATGGACCAGTTTCCCACAGAAAGTCGTCCTAGGCGGTAATCCCCATGCGTCGCATTGCCATAAACAAATTAATCAACGTAGTTTCTGACGACAATTTTTTTTATCATGGAAGCATAAATACTAAAGTTTTTAACAGTATCTTACAATATACATGGATCTTCACAGGGTGATGTCGATGTACAGTAAATTGGCATCATCCTGTGAAGATATCAAGATATCGAAGGATCTTGAATATGAATTTCTTTAGATGTTTCTTGGCTTATAATTTTGAAATTATTTAAATTAGTATAAAATAAGAAGTTCGTTTAAAGTAACATCAAGAATAAACTTTAAATTTACATGTCAGATATCGAATGGATTGTTTAATATAGCTATAATCTTAAATATTGTAATTGAATAATTTGGATCTTGCATTTATGAGATGGTCAAAAGTCAACGTGCAATTAAATTTAATGACTTTATTCATCAAGTTTTGAAAATTATATTGAACAAAAAGTTTTGAATATAAAATTGAAATTGATTGGCCTACAGAGATTACTCAGTAAAGACTCATTAATTAAGATGAATATTACAACATCCTCAACATTAGAAGTTTATCTTAATTCTAAACGTATCCTAGGATTCCTCTTGGAAACTTCATACTTCAGCATATTCCAGGCGCAGAACGATCAGTCAGGGCATCGTTCAAGGATACTCATAACACAGCTTGGTCTTCCTAGCCAATTAGATTTCTTAGCATTCTTCATTACTGAACACGGCCCTGCTCTCATGGAGTGAAACTTTGTATTAATAAGCTTGAAAGCATGTTCATGTAAACTGTTAAAATCTTACCCTTTGGCCGTATGGGCACTAAGAGGACCTTTTCGGCAAGCCCATTATGGGTTCAACCAGGCCTACAATGGGGCAGCCGGGTAATAAGGACGTCGTGAGACGTGTGTTATACTCATTGGTGTGTGTGTGTGTGTGTGTGTGTGTGTGTGTGTGTGTTTGCGTCTATTTCGTTTAATAACTCAGAATGGGGTAAAGATTAAGTAATAAAGTTTGGCATGATACTTCATCACACAAGCAACCTTTAAAATCCAGTGATGCGAGTCTATACAAAAGCTAACGTTTTCAACCCCATCAGGGTCTTCATCAGGCATGATAACCTGTATATAAGGAGCATTGATGCTATTAAATTTTGAAGTACAGAACTCGACGGGATGAAGAGATAGAGAGTTATGTATTATATCTCAAGTGGGGTCGGACTTAATGACGATTTTACTCATTACTAGCATTTACAGGTTATTTTTATATATAAAATCATGTCTACCCTCAAAATTAAACCTTTTTGCCTTTTTTATAATAATATAAAAGTTATTTTTTAATAACATCTCACAACTGTGGAGCCACACATAGTTTTAACTTTAAGGTAGTGTCATACTGTTATCTTTAAACTTAAATATTTTTTAAAATTGATATTTATATCATAATTCAACAAAATAACTCCTTATAAGCTTTTGTACTAAATACTTAAATTTTATATCCTAGTCTGTCCATGGAAAGAATCAACTTGAGTATTAACCAATGAGCATCTGCAGGGCAGGCCTTAGGATGCGTGGGACCCAATTGGAAACAATTTTTGTGGGTCCCAGGTACGGAAGGCAATCAAAATGTGCTCTTAAAAATGCATGCGAGTTAATAGACCAAGCAGATGTAAGCTACATTTTAATATAAAATTGCATACATGTAAACCAACAAATATCAAACAAAATGTGTATATCACCTCCGAAAAGTACATAGTCGCAATACTACTTGCTTTTGTGACTGTGAAATGATTTATTAAAAATATTCATTTATTTTTGTACTGCTTTTTACAGTAATTTGAGTTAAGTAGAAAATTTGGTCAGTCACCATGTCAAAGAAAACGTTTTTTTAATAACAATGTGGAGTAAACTGGATGAAACTGAGGCCCTGTCCCCGACCACTTTTGTAAAATTTAAATACTTGATTCTGAATACAGGCAGCCTATTGAGTAGAGTCGGAGAATTTGGCCAAATCTAAGACATCACAATGTGTTAACAAGTTTTCCTTTACATCTGTGCAGCCCGTGGCCTTCTATTAAAGTCAGACCTAAGTAGGCCTAAGTAGGTCTAAAAATCTATAAATAGCGAAGAAAACGTGTGATTGGGTGGTTTTACTTTCTTTCGTTCGTGTTTTAATCCTTTTTTTCCTATAATGAATGCCGAGTGCAATCGCCACTCCATCGGGCAGCTTTGCCACCGCTTTCGGGGAAGTTCGCCAACATATTATATCCAAAGCCCCATTTTTTACTTCGTGTTGTTGTGTGTACTTGACAAGCCGAGAGTAGATTACACTCTAGTGCGGGCAGGGCCGGATTATCGAATAGACAAATGAGACAAATGTCTAGGGCCCGGATTTTAGAAGGGCCCGGTCAAACTGTCTATTTTGAAACGATTTGTAAATAAGATAGTTTACTTTTCTGTTGGACAACTGTATATAATAAACAAATAAACAAAAATATATTACTTTTTATATGGTTATTGTCAATTGTAAAATCTAAAGAAAATGTGTTCTTACGTTTCTTCTTATTGAAAGTAATTCTTTCGATAATTTAGAACTTTTTTTTATAGCGATAAGAATAATATTTTTTATTAATAAAAATTTAAGATTTGTTTTAGTTTTTCACATTATTTAATTTCGTTTTATTTATTGTTATATATATATATATATATTGTGCTCTATTTCTTGTGGAAGAGGGAGAGGGGGCCCGGTAAGAAGAAAATGTCTAGAGCCCCAAAGTGTGTTAATCCGGCCCTGAGTGCGGGGCATCCTTATACCCTATTCACACTGTACATTTTAAGCGGGATTAAGATTTAAGCAGAATTAAGTTAAGTCGCATTGTCGAAAACAAGATCAACTACTCATTCACACTAGGTAATTAAAACGATTACTCAAGTGGGTGTACTTAATGCACTAGGTAATTAAAGCGATTAGCCCTCAAGTGGGTGTACTTAATATTACATTTTAAATAAAATCAAACTTTTGCTTATTTTTCGTAAATCATCATAAATTAATTTATATTTAGTAATTTAAATTATAGAACTGTGAGAACTATATATGAACTAAAATTAAAGAACTGTGATAAGAATGGATTTTTGACAGAAATTTATATATACTGTTTTTTCGTAAACAAGAAATTTATATTATTATTTAAAGTTCTTGTACCGAAGCAGCATATACATGCTAACAGAGAAGAGTATCGTTTGTTCGAACATTTGTACCTGTACATCTGCTTCCGCCATTATTTTTGAACTTGTGGCGGATCTCGTGGAAAGCTTGAAGCGACTTAAGCTTCTTCGAGAAAGCGATTTAAGCTGAGCCGGTTGTTGGTAGTTAAACCGGTTTAACGTTAAGTCAGTTTCGTTCATATTTCATACCTTAAGCTGGCTTAGTCATTTAAGTTGGCTTAAAATGTACAGTGTAAATAGGGTATTAGTAGCAATCAGGTTAAGGCCGGTCCCGAGCACCATCCATTGATCGCTAAGTTTGGCAAGTTACGCTTTCTTCCTCATTTGTTAAACATGTCACTGCCATTATAAGCAGTGTCATGGAAGCTTCACATTCTGGTATTGGATACGAGGAAGTTCGTTATAGTAATTATTAAATTCATTATTCAGTTAATGGATGTTATAAAAAAAAATGTACATAATTAACGGAAAAGTCGTTTCGCCATTTAGTGAGACAAAATAAAATAAAATTGACATATTGCCTGACATAATAAGCTAGGGGTCCCCAAAGTGGTCGATATCGACCCCTTTGGGTCGATTAATACACGAGGGTCGCAAGGGGGTCGATTAATACCAAAGAGGATCAATTAAACTGTCTAGGAAAAAAAAATATTCCAATAAAAATTCGAAATAAGGATATGATCAACTAATGACTACCCTAGTTATAACTTGAGTTTTGCCTTAGCCTACGCCGCTTTAACCCTTTACCACCGCCATCTTGTTTACATTTATTTTGTAAACTGTCTGACGGCAATATAGGTCAGTCAGGCGATATTATTTTAAAAATTCACCAAAAATCAAATTATCATTATGTTCATATGAAAAAAAATCACGTACATTTATAAAATTAGTTTAATAGTTTAGGATAATTATAATTCCTTTCAATTCTAAATATCTATTTGTTAGCAAAAGGTGGCAACTTCGCACTCTGAGAATAAACAGGCAGTTCTTTATAGCTCGTGCGAGAGTAAGTTATGTCTCTTACTGCTGCTATTTTGTTGTGCTGCAAACGTATTGTGTTTTTCATATTAAAAATCTGATTTAAAGTTGGCTACCAATACTAAGAAGAAATGGAGACAATATTCACAGGAGTATTTGAAATATGGTTTTGTGCCATCGTTTGCTAATGAAACTATTCCTATGTGCTTATTATGTGAAAAAACTTTCAGCAATGATGCTATGAAGCCGGCGAAAATGAAAGACCACTTGGAAAGGATCCATTCTGATAACAAAAACAAAGATTTTGAGTACAGTAGACCCCTATAACACGGTAGATACGTTCCGTGTTATACGAGTCACTTAAATACATGAGCCAATCACAGCCCGGCACGTGTGCAGTTTAGGGGCTACGGCTGTTTGAAAGGTTTTCTTCCATAAAATTAACCGATTCTAGACTAATTTGACTCAACATTTCCAAATCACGTATAATTTTTTGGGAATAATCCATATAAATTATGCTATAAACAAAAAGTTGTAGGATTACTTACCGAGTGTGTACCGAGTTCGCGGCCGGATGGTCGAGAGGTCAAGGTTAGCAGCCTGCCATCCTGGGGGACCCGGGATCGAATCCGGACAAGTCGAAAAATCCCCAGGAATTTTTCGGGGGGTGGTCCGTCCGGATATGTCGGTCCCCGTCCCTCACCACCCGGCCGCCCCATTGTGGGCCTGGCCGAACCATAATGGGCTTGCTATAAGAGGCCCTCTTAGTGCCACTGGGCGGAAAGAATTACAAAAAAAAAAAAAAAAAAGTGTGCACCGTTCGACAACTCCATTGCTTAAGCTTGTTTTCGTCGCGGAGCGGCTCATCGAACGGCGGGCGCGTGTTTCCTAAGTTATTTTTCTGAGAAAAGTTCTGTGAACTTTGGAGACATCATTAATAGAAATATAATTTTTATGGCCGTTAAATAATAAATGGTTTTTAGTAGGTGCGCTGCTCGTCTAAACTCAACGGTTTGTGCAATGTCCGCCAGATTCGACCAATCCTGTCGCGACACGAATCAGCGATGACGTTTCACCGTGTTATACGAGTCTCTTTTTAGCGTGTTATACGAACACGATCGCAATTTTTTCGCCGTGTTATACGAATCCGTGTTATATGAACCCGTGTTATAGGGGTCTACTGCATTTCAAAATACTAAAAGAGAAATTGAGAGTTCGGCTAAATTTGAATACATATTTGAAGTCATCTGCTAGTGTTGATAGAGAAGGAGGACTGAAGACATCTTACAGCATCTCTCTTAATATAGCAAAGAAAGACAAACCGTATACTATTGGTGAAGAGATTATAATACCAGCTATAAAAGATGTAATTGAAAATGTTATGAAGAAGGACTCTCAACTAGTTTTAAAATGCGTACCATTAAGTGCAAATACTGTGCAGCGACGTATTGAGGAAATGCCGATGATGTGGCCGATGATGTGGAACTTTGACTTCTAAGCTCCAGCATTGTAAGTTTTCTATTCAACTTGACGAATCAACTTTCGGAAGTTCAAATCTCGTGGCTTACGTTAGGTTTCATAGTCCATCCCTGAATGACACCGTCGATGAATTTCTATTTGCTAAGTATCTTGAAACTGATTCAAAAGATGAGACAATTTTTTTTATGTTTGCAAGATTATTTGAACAAGCGCAGCATTCCTTTCGGGAATATTACTGCAGTAGCTACTGACGGTGCACCTGCTATAGTAGGCCGTTACAGAGGATTTTTCGTCTTTCTGAAGGAAAAGGTTCCTAAAGTACATACTGTTCACTGTGTCCTACACAGGCAGCATCTTGTAGCCAAAAAACTGAGTGGCGAACTTCATGATATTCTAAAAGTGTGCATCAGGTCAAATAAATAAAATTAAAGCTCAATTCCCGACTGTTTGCAAAGTTATGTGAAGAAAACGATGAAACTTTCAACCAATTATTTTTGCACACTGAGGTAAAGTGGTTGTCAAGAGGTGATAGTTTGCAGAGGCTTGTTGAATTGTACGACTCAGCTGAAGAGTTTCTTAGGAATGTGGATCATCACTAATAGAACAGATGGTTCTTGCACTGTTTTAACTTGTCATATAGTTATGACAAGTTAAAACAGTGCAAGAACCATCTGTTCTATTTGGCAGACCTTTGTTCGAAATTTAATACAGGTATACCTCGCCTTACGTCGGTAATTGGTTCCAGGAGAGGTGACGTAAGTCGAAAAACGACGTAAGTCGAATTTACTTGTGTAGTTACGACGTAAGTCGAAACTACGGTGGAAAAACGCCAATAATGAGCACTTAAAGACCGCTAAATAAGACGACAACACAGAAACACAGATGTTTTCACGTTTCGTTCTCTAGGATTTATGATGATTATATTAACATTTACTTAAATGTACATATTTTTATATGATTTTATGTGCTTTTAACGCTTTTCTAGTGATATTACGACTTCAATATTTGTGGCGGACGGATGTAAAGTCGAATAAAGTGACTTAAACTTGATTTTTATTTTTCCATATACTTTTCTGACAAACGACGTATAATCGAGAACGACGTAACTCGAGGTATACCTGTATAGTACAGAAGTGTTTGCAAGGAAAAAAACGTTACAATTGTTCAAGCTCGAACAATCATAATGGCCTTTCAAGTAAAAATGGAGCTATTTAAATCTTCACTGGCACAATCCGATTTTAAATATTTTACAAACTTGCGAGTACTAAAAAAAAATGAAAAGATTTCCAACTGTGATTTGGAGATATATATTAAACATCTTGATAAATTAAGAGAAGACTTGGAGAATATGCATGCTCCCGAATGGTGTGCTAATCCATTTGATGTAAAAATGGATAATGAAGGTAGTGAACCTGGCTTAGAAAGATGAACTGATGTGTAGATCTCGAAGCTAAAGCGTTGTTTAAAAATAAAAACCTCAGTGAATTTTGGGGCAATAACAATATTGCCACTAAATATCCCAAGCTCAGAGCAGAAGCCGAACCTTTCTTACTTGCATTCCCAGCTTCATACATGGTTGAAGCTGGTTTTAGCCACGCGAACATAATTTTGACAAAACAGAGGAACAGATTGAAGTTGGAAAACTGTGGTGATTTGCGAGTAAAACTTACCAATTTTCAACCGAATACCAATACTCTTGCTGCTTCTCTTCAGACACATCCATCCCACTAATATCAACTGTTTTAATAAAAAGGTATGTTAACATATTTAGTAGTCAGTACAGTAGTAGTCGCAAAATGACAGTAAGAGGTTTTTTTCATCCAATATAATTTATGTTATGTTTTCAATGATAATTGTGTATTTTACGTATTATGACACGTACGGTTTAAGAACTATAGGCAAATTTCCATCTATTCATAATTTTGCTATTATTTTTTAAAATTATAAATCGGTGAAAAATATCTCCTTTTTCTGTTAATGTTATTGGGTGGATTTTATAAAATATGGGAACTATAAATTCTTTCGTTGGGTTGTTATGCAGATCTCCTTATTGCTTAACATCAGAAATGCAAAAAATGATTTAATGTTTTTGTTAAATACTTAATCTGGAGTCAATAAGAAGGCAAATATTCTATGAAGGGGTCGACGAAATAAATAGTTTGGGGACCCCTATAATAAGCGAAAGTGCTGACGTGTAGGCGACCTCCTTGTTGCCGCGGCATTTTACACCATAATATGAACCAACCGTAATTTATATTAATTCTGCTTAAAGTAGGGCGAAATGTAGACAAAATTCGGCTCTGGCATCGTATTAAAAACTGTCCTTGTAAAAAACCTTGTTCAGTTAAAGGAAAAATAATAATAAACTCCAATTATCCAGAAGCTGATTATCCGAATCACCAATTATCCGGATTTCCCTCCGATTTTGTTAAAAAATAAAGTCTTGTATATATATGTAAAAAATATACTGTATGTGTATTTTTTTAACTTTTTCCGCCCTGTGGGCACTAAGAGGGCCTGTTTTTCAAACCCATTATGAGTTCGGCCAGGCCCACAATGGGGCGGCCAGGTGAAAAAGGACGGGGCCAGACATATCCAGACGGACTACCCGCCGAAGGATTCCTAGGGATTATTAGACCCTGTCCAGATTCGAACCCGGGTCCCCCAGAGTGGTAAGCTGCCACCTTGACCGCTCGGCCATCTGGCTATCGAATATACATAATTAGCTACACACGTACATAACGGGCTGTTTAGATTTTAAAAAAGGACTATTTTAAGCAAAAACCCAATTATCCGGATGGCTCGAAATCTCAATTAATTCGATTAATTGGAGTTTTGCTGTACAATAGAGCGTCAATTATCCGAAATAATCGGGACGGAACATTTTCGGATAACTACTTTTTTTCGGTTAACCGATCATACTTGGTAGGTAAAGAATAATAATAAAAAACAAATAGGCTACCTTAAATAAAGTAAAAACATTAATTTTAATTTTACTACAATAGTAAAATTAAAATGAATATTTTTACACCGGATGGCCGATGGGTTAAGATGGCAACCTATTGCTCTAGAGACCCGGGATCGAATTCGGACGGTCGATTTGTTTGTTTGTTTAGTTAAGTTACGGCAACACAATGCTTGGGCAATCTGCCTAGGGGAAAATGCCGTCCGGGAGGGGGCTGGGCCCTATTCAGGTTTACAGACGTGGAGAAACGCCGGAAAACTCCACGTGGCCAGCTCGTCCTGGCCAGGCGCGAACCCACGACCGAACTCCCAGTGTTCAGGAAACGGAACCGCTTGGTCACTGGTGGGCCTCGACGGTCGAAAAAAAAAAACCCCAGGAAGTTTTCGAGAGATGGTCCGTCCAGATATGTCGGGCCACCTCCCTCACCACCCGGCTTCCCCTATTATGGCCTGGACATAATAGGGGGAGCCAGGCCGAACCCATTATGGCCAGGCCCACACTGGGGAAGGCCATGCACTAGAGTGTAATCTATTCTCGGCTTGTCAAGTACACGCAACAACACAAAGCAAAAAAGCTGGCTTTGGATATAATATGCAGGAAATTGTATGTAGATGCCTGAGGAAGAGCCAAGAAGGGGAGTCGAAAACGTTTGCAAGTCGTTGGTGCACAAGAATAGTGACACAACTCAAAAAAATAGATCTTTCAGAACAGCCACTTAAAAGTTTCTTGTCATGATCTTGGATTTTGAAAATTTTCAAATCTATTTTGGAAATAAATATAAGTGTTCGTTCTTCCACATAAAAAAATGGGGAGTTTGCTATACATTTCTACAATAAACTCGAAATTGGAAATATTTGATTCAATTATTATGCCTTTGTGTCCTTTTGTATTTAGTTCACCTGAACTAAATAAAAAATATTATTTCTGATCTGTAAGACTAAATATCTGCATCCATAATTTTCCAGTATAATAAGTCCTGTTAATTGATAAATGTACTAGTATACAAAGATAAATTTAAGTGGAAATTTTTGAGTTGCGTCACTATTCTTGTGCACCAACGAAGTATAGAACATCAACACTCCGGTTGGCGAATTTCCCCAAAAAGGTCCTCATAGTGCCCACAGGGGAGGAAAGAATTCGATTAATCAATTTTTTCGGATAATCGATGCTCAATTTGAATATCAATATACCAGAATATGCCACACACTTATATACAAGACAGCAACATACTCTCAGAACAAAAACAGTACTAATATTATGCTTAAAATTTTTATGTATAAAACATTTCTAATGGGTTTCTAAAATTACGCATTTCTCGTAAAACTCTGATCAGTGTTAACTGGCCCGGGAGACCCCGGCCTCTCTGACATTTGCCAAAATGCCAGATGGTCTGTCCGACCCTCACGTAAAACAAGACTAGTATTAGATAACGTTCAACACACGAACCTAGTCTAGCCTAAGGCATGTGTTTGTGTTCTCTTATCTTCCGGTTTTATCACCTTTAAAGAAACAATTCGTCCAGCCGTTTAGAATCTTGGTCAAAGAAACTAACAGGCTGTCGATAATCCAGTTTGGTAATGCATAAACAAAGCATTCTTCCAGAACCAATGGGACGAGGAAGTTCAGAATAAGTTTAACCAAATAATTATAATAATAATAATTCGTATAAAATTAGAGTTGAATTGAAATTTATGCAACACGAAATTTAATGCTAATATCACTTTCTAATTATCATAAAATAATTTTGATATCAGAATGTCCGATACGATTATAGATAGAAACGGGAGTTGAAGTTCGCAAAGATAATAATGAAAAAATACATACAGTATATTTGATTGTGTGTGTGTGTGTGTGGATATAATACAACATATACTGTGTATATATATATAGGGCATTGATACATTAAATATATTCAAAAGTAATGAAAATTTATGGCATAAGTTGCAAATCGCTTGCTCTCAGTAATGAAATAAAATAGAGTAAAATAATAATAAAAATCACTCTATTTTATTTCACTGCTGTTACAAATATGCAGGGCTATCCAGGGCTTATATGGTGCCCGGGGAAGAGCGAATCCCATTGGTTAGCCTTTTGTTTTTTAAACACGTGAAATACGTAGAATTTCTCTTTATTAATAAAAGGCAGTCTTAAAAATTTTATTTTCTGTTGATAAAAATAACATTAAATTTTTATAGGGATAGGAATTACTAAGGGCCTTAAGTTTACTGTGGGGCCTTAGTGATTACTATCTCATTGGAAATTATTATTAGGTCTTTTTTGGCTCTGATAATGAAATGAAGAAGTCTCGAAAAACGTTTAATTAAATTTTAAAAAAAAGCTTATAATGTTTATATGGAGTCTACTTTGAAATTTATCATCAAAAATTATACAATTATTTACCTAATTTCTAAAATTATATTAATTCAAAATAATAATAATAATAATGATATTCTTACAATACAATAATAATTTCTGAATTATTATAATAGGAATATTTAGAAATTTATGAATTAATTGATAATGAATTCCATTTTAAAGCATTCTTTAATGTATAATTTATAATAATTAAAAACAAAATTTTATTTATGTTAGTAGATTTGCCTCTTTTAACTTAAATACTGTATTATAATAAGCAATTTATAATAAGCACACACACACACACACATATATTATATATATATATATATATATATATATATATAGTGTGTGTGTGTGTGTGTGATAATCAATGATATCCTTCATCAATTACATCAATAATATTTGATATAAATTATATATAGGCCTATATTTTATCAACTATTACTGGTGTATTTGATAAAGGCTATCATTGATAATTGATAAAGGATAATTCTAATATAATATTTATATTCATACTTTTATTACGTGGATAAATGAATTTAACCTTTAATATAAACAAAGAAAAGCTTTAAAATATTCGTCATATAATTTTATTTATATGTTTACAATTCAAATAACACAGCTTAAGCTTCAGAACAAAGCTATTTAAATATTAACTTAAAAATTTTGGTTAATTACATAGTTTAAACTGCATTAATTTATAATTATTTATAGATTTTACGCATTAAATTGACGGACTGTGCTTTATAAATTGTCATAGGAAAACGCTTTCTATCGGTGCATAAGGTTATCAACACAAAGCACAGATGAAAGGAAGGATGTAACCCCTTCTCCGCAGGGCCTTCAAAAGGGGAAATTTAGGGACCTTTAGCGGTTCCTATCCCTATAAATTTATGTTATTCTGTTTTAAAACAGAAAATACAATTGTTTAAGACTGTGTTATTATCTACGTATTTCAAAAATCATGATAAAAGAGGTCCGCTAAAGAACTAGAAAGGCCACCTGTACCCCGAACCCCATACAAGCGCTCGGTGGCGCAGAAATTTTGAAACTTCTAAAATAATTCGGAGTATATTTTGGTGGCTAAAGGTCGAAGGGATGGGAAGATAGAGGTGGGTCACGTATCATATCTAGAGAGGGGTCGGACTTAATTAATGAAGATTTTACTCGTTATTAGTTACTTTTTTTTATATAAAACTGATTTCTTCCCTAAAAACAATGAAGCTTTTTGCCATTTTATAATAATTAATAATATAAAAAGTTTTTATAACCAATTTTATTTGTGTTTATTTGTGGCGCCACACACAATTTGATTTATTGTAATTAGTATAAAACTTATTTTTTAAACAAAATCTCATAACAGCCGGAAAAGATACACAACTCGTTGCTAGATTTTTTTTTTTTCGTTTGATATTTGCCAAAATGTTCGTTTTAAATGTTCTTAAATAAATTTTGAGCTATATTAAGTTTTTCCTTGTTGACTGTTATCATTTTCGTTCGAGTTTTCTCCTCCTCCGACATCCAATTTGTAAAGAGCATTAATCATGATGGAAACTCGAGTTTTGTAATCCTGGTAAAACACAAAGAGGAAATCGTTAAAGAATGAAAATGTAAAATGTACACGCTAATGCTAACAATGCGTTGAACCCACACTTATGATGGTTAATAGGGTGATAACTCCAGGAATACGCAGGATTTTCCCGACGATGTTCAAAATGAGAAATGCAGATAAATGCAATTCTCGGCTGCACACAAAATCCGATAAGCCAGAATTTTAAGCCAATAAGAGAAGCATCGATAAGCGATGCAAAAAGTGATTTGCATAACTGCAGCCGTTCAGTATTTGTTTGCAATTGCAAGATGTGGTAGTGTGATAAATAGCCCCGTTTCTATTTTTTTCGTGTTGAAAAAAATGTATAGTACATAAAAATTTTATATCATTAATAATAATTATAGTAAAAATAAGAATTGTGTTCAGAAAAATATTCAGTTGCCATTTTGTGATTTTGATGTATTATTTAATAATTGCGTGTTGTGAACAGAAGATGGCGTCTAAATTACAAAAAAAAATATATGGAAGTAAAGCTAAACTTTTTCAAAACGAACTGAGACTATAGTCTGTCTACGGAAAGACTTGAGAGCAACGTCACGCGTGATATCACTTCTGTTTAACCAATCATCACATTCCCTAATGACGTCAGCACTTTGGCTTAATGTCAGCCAATTTGTGAATTTTATTTCATTTTCTCTCACTAGGTGGCAGAAGGACTTTTTCGTTAATTGTGTTAATTTTCAGTAGCATTCATTAACGGTAAACAATGATGTATTTAACTACTATTACAGCGAATTCCAATACCAGAGCGTGAAGCTTCCATAACACTGTTTATAAAGGGCCGGATGGCCGAGCGGTCAAGGTTAGCAGCCTGCCGCCCTGGGGGACCCGGGATCGAATCCGGACAAGTCGAAAAATCCCCAGGAATTTTTCGGGGGGTGGTCCGTCCGGATATGTCGGTCCCCGTCCCTCACCACCCGGCCGCCCCATTGTGGGACTGGCCGAACCCATAATGGGCTTGCTATAAGAGGCCCTCTTAGTGCCCACTGGGCGAAAAGAGTTACAAAAAAAAAACCACTGTTTATAATGGCAGGGGCATGTTTAACAAATGAGAAAGAAAGCGAAGTAACTTGTCTCGACTAAGCGATCAATGGCCGGTGCTCATAATACCTAAGCTGATTTTTTCCATATACAGACTGTAATAGAGAACGCCATTTTACATTTCGACCACGACGTAATAAATTATAAATATAAAAGATACTATATATGAGTATTGTTATGACCTGTAGTAATTATCCGGACGGGTTGAAAAACCCCAGAAATGTTTCGGGGAGTCTGTCAGGATATATCGAGGTGGATATATTTCTGTGGTGAGGATTGGGCTTTAGCTCTATTCCTGTTCGCTCCCTGGTGTGTGGAGATATATCGATCCTTCTAATGAGCTAGAATATATTACATAGACAGCCGATTGCAGAGACAACGTTTAAACGCCGATGGCAGTTTAGAGATCGTGTAGACCGCGGTTCAGAAAAACTTCATTGCAGAGACGGAGTTTCTCGCTTGCCACAGTTTAAACAGCGATTAGAAACTAGTTATTCGACTTATTTTCTAGATTCTCTCGATGGCAGGTTTAGACACCATTTTATTTGAGTAGAAATCGAGATTTGTTGGTCGCAAAATTTATGTCACAATGGATATTGTTCATTTAATAAATCTTGTAAACGAGAAATATTTATCTCAACAATTACGGAGAGAGAAAGGGTAATACGAGATCGGAATGATCCTTTAGAAATCTATTCCGAGAACGAATTTCGAATTCGGTATAGATTTTCTAAATCTGAATTTGTTCATATTTTAAATCGTATTGACGGCGAAATTAAGCATCTTGATAGAAGAGCATTGTTATTAACTACTGAACAACAGTTGTTAACGACATTACGATCTTATGCCACCGGATGCTTCCAGAGGGTAGCCTGGGATCTTATCGGAGTTCACGTCTCTACTGTATGCAGGAATCTATCAAACTATCACTAAATATATTTTTAAAAATTTTGTACAGTGATAGAGACGTTTATAATAAGAAAGACGTCTTGTTTAACGAATAAGAATAAGGTCTTCCCGCCAGCAGACCAACAAGCAAACGACGAAAAAAATTCGTTCTGTATCATCTCCCATGCGGTTTTTTCATCCCCAGAATACGATTGTTGTAACGTTGTAACGTTTCTCCTCAACTGCAGGATAATTTTTTATAATTTCTGCGAGGACACTTTTTTCTTCTTCGGAAAAATTCCGGCATGATTTTAACACGTGTTCGTCGCCATTTTTCTGATGTCATAAACGAATGACCTGATTGGCTAAACGACTCACGAGAGGGGGGGGAGTAACAGCGAAGAAAGTAATAGCCAGCGTTTTTCCGAGGTTCATTTAGATGGCGTTCAAAAACAGACGACCGTCGTCTTTGCAACGCATTTTAAACCGCGGTTCAGCCAGCTAACGCTTGGACGTCGTTCGGCTGTTAAACGTCGTTTAACGTAAACTATATCTCAGCAATCGGCTGAGTGTGTCTCAAGCGACGCCATGTTTGAAGAAAATTGAATATACGTCCTCCATTTTCTTTTTAGTCAAGGAACGTGGCATTTGTGTTGTGTACAGGCAACGAACTAAAATATCTGATGTTTCTGTTCTCTCCTGGATGAAGGCCTCTCCTAAATTCTTCTCTTCTTCTACTGCAAATTCTCTGTTTTTGTCGCCTACTTGGTCTTCCTTTCTTTCTTTTTCTATTTATAAATCCAGTATAATATCGGCCTATCTATTTGTAGTGTGTCCTTATATGCCCAGCACATTTCCATTTATGGAATTTGTTCTGGTCTACCACATCATTGACTTTTGTTTGACCTCTTCTTATTCATGAATTTCTCTTTCTGTATCATCACCATTATTGATTTGGCATCGTAACTTGTGTATAAGGGTCATTGATGCTGTTAAATTTTGGTGGTTAAAGTTCGAGGAGGTAGGGAGATAGGGGTGAGATCATGTGTCATATCTCGGAAAGGATCGGACTTAATGAAGATTTTACTCGTTATCATCATTTACAATTTTTTTTTTTTAAATAAAACTCACTCTTCTGAAAATGAAGCTTTTTGCCATTTTGTAATAATTAATAATATAAAAACTTTTATAACAAAACTTCATAACAACCGGGAAAGTTATGCAACTCGTTGCTGGATTTTTAGAAAAAATACAGCTTTTTACGGGATCTGGGTTTTTTTTAACTCTTTCCGCCCTGTGGGCACTAAGAGGGCCTCTTTTAGAAGGCCCATTATGGGTTCGGCCAGGCCCACAATGGGGCGACCGGGTGGTGAGGGACGGGGCCCGACATATCCGAACTGACCACCCCCGAAAAATTCCTGGGGATTATTCGACCCGTTCGGATTCGATCCCGGGTCCCCCAGAGCGGTAGGCTGCCACCTTGACCGCTCGGCCATCCGGCCGTCTGGATCTGGATTCAGTGAGCTACATTTATATAATTTTTTTGGTACCCTGAAGCCTGAACTGTTATGGGGGGGCCTCTGTTTGGAGGCTCTAGCCTAAATACTGGAACAGGCGGTTCGCCAAGCGGTTATGGTGTCAGCGTACTACTGTGGGGACCCAGGATCGAAATCGGACGGGTCGAAAAACAGGAATTTTTCGGTAGTAGTCCATCTCAGATAAATCAGATCCTATTTCTCATCATCCGACTGCCCCATTTTGGCCCTGACAGAACCTATAACGGGTTTGATTAAAAGGCCCCTTAGTGCCCAAAGGCGGTGGAAAGCGTTCGGTTAATCGATTTTTTCGGATAATCGACGATATACTGTAATCACCAAGAAAATTTTGAAATTTGATCTATGAGGTCAAGAAATATAAAGCAAAATACGGGCCAAAACACACAAACACAATTTCTTCTCTTTCCATGATTTTGGAATCGCTGGACCTGAAAAAATCCAGGAGTATCAAAAATTTGACTAATTACAATACATTCATTGTTCTTAACAGCCGGGAAAGTAAACTGTGAAAGACGAAAGTTCGAAAATGTCAAAGCTCAAGGCCAACCACTATAAAACACGTGTAAAGAAGACTGACATAAACAAAAAACATTGGCGTAAGTGTCTATCCGATCAACATTACTCATTTTGCATGTAATAAGCATTGTTTGACATTGTAAACAACACGAAGCACAAAACCTTTTATCTGTAATTGTATAAATTAACTCATTTCTTAAAACGTATATAAAATCTTCCACAGATCTGTTCAAGTACTTCAGCATTATTTACATCATACGTCATAATAGGTTAAATAGGTTACATTCACTGGGATAATTGATACTTATATAATTAATTATTTTTATTTAATCATTGTCTAAGTGCAATTAAGTCATTAGGCAATATATTAAGGGCACTTCACTAGTTGTTTCTTCAAAAATGTACATGGAAGGGTAAATATCGGGATGTAAAATGGTTATAACAACTTAAAAATTAGAATTAGAATATCTACAGATGAGAAGAAAAAAATGTGGATAAATTCTAAGTATGATCATTAAGTCAATTGTAACAAATATATTTAAAATAAATCAAGTATTAATTGTTTATTTGTAATAATTCCTAGCAAAAAGCCCTAGTGACTGAGATTATTAACCAATTAGAGGACAAGAAGCATAAACATAAACATTAAGTATTAATTGCATTCTATCATAACCATTGAATGATATTACTTTGCACAATTAAATTAGGTTACAGAATCCTGTTGTTCCTATTTCCTACAAAACTAGTGTAGCCACTTCACATGCAATTTACTTAGAAAATTACACCAGGATGAGTAATCTACCCTTAAAAAACAGTGAAAATTTCAACTTAATTTTCTGGCCAAACTGGACTATTCCACTTAAATGCATTTGTCACTATTATTTATAGAAATGCTGTAACTTATTTGCCTAAGTTAAGTAACGATATATTTTTACTACTAATTAAATATCTTAACAAATTAATTTAATAATATTAAAATATATTTTTAAAAGGAAATATACGTATTTTGGTATTAAAATTATTAAGTTATTTACCGTATAACAACAGAGGCAATGAAGTAATCAGAATAACATCACAGTAATCAGTAAGAAAAAAAGAAATTAAAGATATGGGTTAGATAAGGAACTAATTAATTATAACTGAGTAAACAATATGCAAATTTCAGTGACGTTTTGCATGATGTCTAGTCATTCAATTAAGTTATTTATAGACTCTTGTATATCTATCATATAACTTTAATAATAATGTTAAATATTGTATGTTATAACGATGGAAGCATGACAAAATTTTTCCTATGAAAATATCAAATTATTTAACAGGCAAGGGTCCGCCTATTAATTAATTACCATGTACAATTTTTGAGCCACTTTTGACACTGTTGTGTACAATGATGTATTTTTGGAAAACACACATTATTTAATTGCGTGTAGGTGGATTCCCATTGGAGAAATGACTGCAAATATTTTCTAATTAATAGTTTATTCACATTGCTAGTAAGTAGGCTCATAAAAAAAAATTCGCATGCCACTAATACTATTTTAAAAAAAAGTCCATGTAGACGATATCTCGACCCTTCCTTCTCTATTGTGTACAATGTACTTTCCGAACCCCTTTAAAATTGTATAAATTAGTGGACAATCCATAACTTATATAAATATAGATTATAAATGTTGTATATCCAATTAATTCTTGCTAAAATTACAAGGTTTTCGTGTAAATTTGGCCTGACAGAATATAATGCCACAGTATGGAGAATGGTAATGGATTAACGGTTTCTAACCCTTAAAATTTAAAAAAGCACCTAGATAGATCGGGCCCCGTCCTTCACATTCCGGACTTCAGGCCTACAACAGTGAACGAACCCACAATGAGCATGAGATAAGGCCCTCTTAGTGCCCACAGAACGGAAAGAGTAAAAGAAAAAACAGTCAATTAATATAATATAAATAGTCAATCTTCAATTCATGCGGTTAAAGGAGCCAGCCTACTTCTCTGGGGGATCGGGATCAAATTTTTCTGGCGGATAATACCAGGAATTTTTCAAGGAATCGCAGGCATTTGAGAAATTCCGTTTTACTCAGGTTTCACTATGTATAATTACTAAATATTTTGGCAATGTCACGGGTGTGAACCCGTGTCATTGTTGCATCATCCACAGAAATGTCTGGAGGTTTCTTAATAACCTTGCCAAATCCACAGAGATGTCAAGGAGATTTCTTAACAATTGCTCTCCTGGCCCCTACGATCCACGCCACTTTTACCAGGGGTATGTGAAATATTTTACGTTTGTGCCACCACTGCCGACAAATCTGGGAGATAGGACAGATATGGCCAGTATCGCTGCCGCCATTGTAGCAATTGATGATACTGTACAGTACATTGCAGTGTGGGATGAACTGGACTAGAGTTGACATCTGAAGGGAGGGCTCATATCTGTCCTATGCTTAACATACTGTAGGTAACACATTTTTGGAATCGGAGTATCATTTATGTAATGTACTGTACACCCTGTACTAACAATGTATTATTTTGTAGTTATTGGGTTACAATTTTCAATTGCAGACCTATAAATTCCCATTGTCGTTCGTCATATCCTCCGTTAATCTCGAGAACAGATACGGAAAGCTTAGAGGGAAGATGCCCGGATTAACTATATACGAATTTCCGGTGTGTACCGGAAGTCGCGTGATTTCAACTTCAAATTTCTTCTCCTTACTGTATAGAGCAATAAATTTGGTATAGAATTGATCCTTGCGATAATTTAATTAAAATATGATTAAAAATTGCAGTGACTAGTTGTGTAACTTTCCCAGCTTTTCTTTTTTAAATAAAAATCTGTGTGGGGGGGCGCCATCTGTTATGACATTTTGTTAATAATAATATAAAAATTATTATAAAATGGCACAAAGCTTAATTTCGAGGGCAACGAAGAGTTTTGTATAAATAAGAAAAAAAAAATGTAAACGTTAATAACGAGTAAAATCTTCATAAAGTCCGACCCCTCTCGAGATACAGCACGTGATGGCCCTCTATCCCTCGACCTTTAACCACCAAAATTTAACAGCATCAATGTCCCGATTCAAATTTCATTTCTTAATCGTTACTCCATCCTGAGATGTTGAATGAAATAGATGGCAACCCGCACGTGCACGGAATTCCCCCTTTTTCTGGGGGTTCTCTCTCCTCAACAGTGGAAGGTGTTGAGGAGGGTGCCAACAACTCTCTAAAGTCTTGGATAAAGTGAGAATAGATTTGCATTTGTTTCATCCATGTACTGGGCTGCAAATTACAGACCTATAAATTCCTATTGTCTGTTCGTCCTTCCTTAATCTCCAGAACAGCATTTGATAAATGAAAATCGAGACCAGATATAGAAAGCTTAGGGCAGTAGGCCCAAATAACCTATATACAAACTTCTTGTCTGGACAGGTAGTCTTTTAATTTGTTAAACTCTAGTTAAATGCTTTTGTAAGTGTATTTTTGGGGATCTGGAATGGGTTAATTTACCCAAACAGCCTTCTGAAATGAATTAAATTCGAGTACAGAGATACAACTTTAAGTTATAATCATAAAAACAATGTAGTGTTACCTCTGTACTCGAATTACAAGTAAAACAAATGATGTTTTTAACTTCATGTTTTCTTAGAGATGTTGATCTTCTATGGGATGATAAAGATACAGCATTCAGTTTCCTTTACATTCAATAAATTACAATAGGACTGCATCCAATATGTTAATATCAAACCAAATATCTAATTGCCAGACTTATCAAAACACAGATTAAATTTAAATAATTTCTACTTATTAATATCGACACCACATAGCAACCAACAACCTACCTTTGAGCCAAATTATAATTAGTTAATAATAGCAGTAGCTCGACAAATCTGACAATTAGATACGTTAAGACCAAAATGAAGATATAAAAGCAAAGCTTTAAAGTTTACAAAAAAGATAAAGAAACAAAGAATTTGTGTACTTGAGGAAAATGAAAATTTAAAACATCTCAAATGACCTTAGGAAGATGTCTCGGAACTTGAATAATTGTTTTACATGACATATGATTTGTTTTACAGTAAACGGTATAGATTTATTCTCGAAAGAAATCTTTTTTGTTTTTACTACAAACATCTTATAGATTGAACATTTGTGTAGAAATGAGAAATGAGTTTTAAAATGGCCTGTCTAAGCAAATAAATTTACACATCGATCCTTTCTCTCCATTGCATTAAAATAAATAAATGCATTCCAGGAATCTTGCAAGCATCCTGCTCAACAATAACTCTGTTAAAACATGTCCAAAATTTTAAAATCTCTACATCAACTTTTGATTTTGAAAATTTAAATAATTTACTTTTTTTTTTTTTAATTATTTGTCAATAAAATCCTTTTATTTTTACTTCGTATGCATCTTATGTAGCTTTTTCATTTGCTGCTTCCTCATTTTCATTATCTTCCTCTTCGTCTTCTTCTTCCTCCTCCTCTTCCTCCTCCTCTTCTTCATCTTCATCGTCATTTCCATATTCATAATTATCTACGAATAAAAACAACAAATGGAAAATTAATGATTTTATTGAATCGTACAGGTACAAACATTAATATTTTGAAAAATTACTTTAGTTTTTTAACAACAAATAAATATTTTATAAATAATAAAATTAAGATTTTAATTTTTATCAAAACTTAAAATTAACAAAATTACAAATTGCTTTTAATGGGACATAAAAAAAAAGAAAAAGAAAACTAAATTAATAAAGATTAACAGAAAATTTAATGCAAATTGAACGTTCTAGTGCTTTCAAGCTCTTCAGGAATTGATTCTAGAGTATCGTAAAAGTGAAAAGAACGAAATGTCTCTGAGATGTTACCATCGCTCTTATATTAGATTAATGTTAAAAAAGAATATGAATTACAAAAATAAGTACATTCTAATCTATAAATTGCATTAGCAAACGAATCTTGTAAGGGTGGATACTAGAAGCAGTTACATTTATTTTTCTAGAAAAAGCTAGATACAACTGCTTCTAGTATCAACTCTTAGAAAGTTCACTTTTTCATTCAATTTATACATTAGAAAATGCTGGTGATCAAGCAAACTTGCGAGTAGTAGTGAGAGGAATTTGGCGATGCTGTGAGCCAGCAATTGACTACATCACGAGCCAGCTGTGCTCATTGCACTATTGCTTGTGGCAAACTTCTCATGATTTACACTTTTGTTTTAACCCTTGGTATTCATTTATTTTTAGCTTATTTTTGTGATTTATTAGTCTGGAGGGTTGTGGGAGGGCAATAAAAATTTCCATAACTGTGAGACTCATTCATAAAATGGTCACAGATGAAAATTTCGCACTGGTTATTGGTTTTCGATGTGAGTACTATTTTTAAATAATCTGGTGTGCTGAGGGAATATATTAGGGTCACAGATGGCATTGCATGTAGCTCACATATACTCAGATTGTCTACACTGCAGACTTCACTCTGTTATTATGGCTTGGTGGCAATCTGACTGGAAAAACAGCCTCACCGGACGCAACACCTTTCAATTTATCCCAGACGTAATCAGGAGGCCTTACCTGAAGCATCTGAGCACAACCCATGTTCTTACACAAATCCTAATGGGACATGGTAACTTCAAAAGTTATTTACACAGGTTCCTTAACAAAGGAAATGGACTTTGTGACTGTAACATTCAGGAAAAGGACGATACTTTCCACCTAATCTTTACATGCACGAAATTTACTCAACACGTCAACCACTACTGTGCAAGGTAACTTACAAGGGGCACCATTGGCCCTGTCCCCTCAACGCTTTTGTGCAGTATATTAACAACCTGAAATTAGCAGACTACCACACTCCAATCAACAAACAGAATACCTCACCAACATCACCTGTGCCCAGTAATCAAGACTCACTGGATCTCAACTGAATTCCCTCTTCTTCAACATTCAAATGGTCTACCTTCTCTTCTGCCAATCCTGGCTCTCCATTCTCAGCATACAGGTTCTCTGCTTTGTCTTGCATGTTAGCCTCATAAGGTGCCACCAATCTCATCTGTTCATTCAATTTGTATGTAACCTCCACTTATTAAATGTATTTTATTTTAAGTTGTTCAATATTCGGTTCCTGTCAGGCACCCACAGATCTCTCCTTTCACTTCTATCTCTTTTTCCCCTCCCCTCCCCCTCTTCACACTTACCTCTTCTCTTTCCTCTCTTCCCTCACTCACCCCTTTCCCCAACATAGAGACAAGACTTAAACTGAAGCATCTTTCCATCACATATATAAATACACAAATTTTTACCGGACATGGCAACCTTGAGGCCTATCTTCACTGGTTTGGTCACAGAGACACTCCCTTATGCGGCTGTAACAACACCTCAATACAAGACGTTCATCATTATATATTTGACTGTGATAACTTCACACATGAACAAGAACCACTTCTAAGGACTGCACTCTCCCAAGGACTCAACTGGCCATGCGAAATGGACAACTTCATGACGGATCAAAAACTTTTTAAAAGTCTCATGGACTTCCTTGCTTCAACTGAACTGTTGGAATCTGACTCTCGATCATCACAACAGTGAGTGCATTTGTGTAGTGTAAACTTTTCTTCAACAATTGATCACAAATGTATATAATGTAAATACTACCTAAGTCGCTTCCACAAAGTGTAGTGGGCGTGTGTTTGGTACATTTTCAATGTTACTAATGTACTGTTTATTATTTAATCTCTGTATTTTTTTTATTTTATTTTTTTTATTTTGGTTTAATAAATCCAATGAAGACACCCTCTACCTCCTTTTTTCCACCCCTATCCTATTTTCTGTATTTTCACCTTTGCCTTCTGCCTTCTTTTCTTTATTTTCAAGCCAGGTAATACCGCTGAGTGCACCTGGTCTTCCGCCCCTGTCAGCTACAAGTGTACAAGTGTACTCACCCCTTTCTCCCTATCCTATTACTTCTTTGGCTATACCTTCGAGTTCAGCCAATTACTTTAAATCTTATGTCTACACTGTAGTTGTTGGCCTCATGAAAGGAGAGTTTTTATTTAGAGTTATATTTAGTTAATTACGTTACTTATTTTTCCTTTTGTTTCAATTATTTTGAGTTTTGGGGTCAAATTATGTTAAATCTCAACTGCTATCTCAATATTTCCCAACTACAACTTTATTTGCATAATTTCAAACTGACATTTGAATAACAAATGGAATTGTGTCACTTCTGTTGGTTAGTGTACAGCTGCCAATTGATTGATTTAGTACTGCGTAAGGATTTTTCTTCTGTTATGTCCTTTTTCCTTATTGGTTAATTGTTTGAGTTTTGAATAATTGTAATTTTGTAAATTATACTAATAATTAATTTTCTGTTGTAAATATTGAGTTTTAAGTACTTGATTTTTATAACAATTATTATTGTTGAAATGATAAATATACTGTATATCACATACCCAAACTCCAGCAAATATCTGTTAGTTTGTATGGAGAACAAAGTTTTCAGTGGTCTAAGCCATCACTGTTGGGTTAACCTAGCTGTAGCATCTAAAATAATGTGCTAGTGACTATGAACCCAAAGTTGAGTTTTAATTAAACACTTGGCTTTATTTCCATCTTTATTTAGTTGATAAAGATTTAGTTGATCAACTAAATAAAGATGGAAATAGAGCCAAGTGTTTAATTAAAACTCAATTTTTTGGGTTCATAGTCCAACAATCATCAAACACGGTTTCAAAGAAGAGATAGATAATGTGCTAGTGTCAATGGTATCAAATGTAATGTAATGTAAATGTAAATACCATTCCACATTTAATATATGCTTAATTTACGTTCCTAGTAATCCAAAGTGCTGTAGAGACATGTAAGATATATAACTAGTGATTGGGATATACTGTTGAGTTATCCTTAAATAGCATCAATTGCCCCAGCAAACCTGTTAATTCAACAAGGCTTTGGAACTGAGTGCCTGACACTTGTATTTATTATTACTACATGTGCTAGTATCCATAGTATTTACATTTGATACCATTGACACTAGCACATTATTTTAGATGCTACAGTAGGGTTAACCCGACAATGATGGCTTAGACCACTGAAAACTTCGTTCTCCATACAAACTAACAGATATTTCTGGAGTTAGGGATGTGATATACAGTATATTTATAATTTCAACAATAATAATTACAGTTTGTAGTCAATCTTTCCTCAATTAAGAATAAGTTCACCTGAGAATAAATATTTTAATTAATCACAAGAAAATGTGTTATAAAAATTTCTAATTCAAAGCATTGAAAAGTCATTAAAATCTGTTGGTGACATTTACGTAGATTACACAGGAACTTCAAAAAGAATGCCACCATTTTAAATTACTGTAATTATTTTAATTATTAAACAAGAAATAAGAGATGTGCACCAATTAATAGAGTGACTTTCTGAGTTTCATCTCCCATCTGTATTCAAACATCTTATTGTCTACTACCTCTAGGAAACAAAAATGGGGACTTCACAATAGAGAAGGGATTTTGTTCTGTAGTCCTCAAAGTAAGAATCACTCATCATTGTGCAACATGGATAATCTGCAAGAGCTGTAGAACTATGGTTGCTGTGGGAGGAGTGTTAACAGATATGCCATAGCAACTACAGGAAGAATTTGAGTATCGGTCGCACATATGCCATGTAAGATGAGGCAAAAACATTCAGAAATTGTAATGGGCAAATGTAACACTTGGACTTTCAATGTTTTAATGTACTGTACATTATAACATTCTGAGATAATAATTAATATAATTATGTTAATTTAAAATAGTAGATTTCATTTTAAAAGACCATGATTTATCATCAAATGTAAGTGGTAATTAAAAACTTACAAGGAAAACTAAATTATATAAAATTTATCTCACAAAATAGAAATTTTCAAAATTTTAAGAACAAATTTTCTGATATGACTACAAATCTCTAAACTTATAGCCGAATGGCCAAGACAGTTAAGATACGTGACTGATATTCTGATAGATTTGATTTCAAGTTTAAATTAAATTGAGAAAGAGAGAATCTAACTATAATTTCTGTATCATTTCTAAAAAATTATAGTACTTTCAGCTTAATAATACACACTTAAATAGCAACAAACCTGTGTAATCACCACATGCTTCATAATCATAATAACCTTCTCTATCATCGTCGTCATAATCTTGGGTACCTTGTCTGCCATAATCATGTTTGCGAACTAAAAAAAATTATTATTATTAATTATTATAAAATAACATATTCTGTTTATAAATGATCTCTAAAAAAATGTTTTTGTTATAATTACTTATATGTTAATAATGCTAAATAAGAATTCAAATAAAGATTAAATAAATCTGTAAAAATAGATCTAGTTCATTAAATCTAATTATATCCAAATCATTTAAAATTTACATGTCATTTCTTCTAATCATGCTCATGTCAGGTTTGGCCAGGTTTGTGAAGGTGACCAGATGATGGGAGATAGAGCCCAACAAATCCAGGACAGACTACTATCAAAAAATTGCTAGAATGCTTGCCTGGATTTGATCCAGAGTCACCCAGAGCAACAGACTGATGCCATCCAATCCCAAGAACGAATTGTAAGACATCATATCAATTTATAGCTGAAAATGCATAAATTAACCAATAATGGTATGCCGGATAATTGAGATGCCGAATTAGCACGAGTCCGCTGTACTTTGTGCTTTTTTTTTGAATGGAAAAAAAAAGTGTTTTTGTTTCAATGCCGTATCGCAACAAATGTAATCTTTTTGAAGGCATTTAAAATAAGGCTCCAACTTTTAGTCAAATTCAACACATGTAGTACTATTAAAGCAAAAATCTGAAGGAGCAACAGAATGAACAGATATGACAAAATTCACTAACATACAGGAAAACTATGCCACAATTTGCTTTTCTGTAGTTAAACTGGTCAGCTTATTTTTTAAATATTAAACTAAGATGCATCCTACTTTCAAAAAACCTAATTTCTGATTCTGATGTGAAAAAGTATGCAGAAGTGAAAGAATACAGTATTAATATATTTTATTGCTATATATAAGGGCTATAGAGTTGAGTCGGAAGAAAATTCATTGCTAAAGAAGTCAGCATTGGTAAAAATGGACAGACTCCAACTCCTGTTTTTTTACATGTATTTTATATTCAGCTCCTAACAGGAGCATTAAACACTTATCTTGCATTGTAGGAACTTCCCATAATGCAAGATCTTATTTTATGACTAATTGTATTCAGCAAAATATTTTCTGTAAATAACTGATGTTAAATTACAAATAAATGGAGAAAATAAAAAAGCAAATAACTTTATTTACATAATATTTATTAATATAAGATATAAAACTTCTCAGACACATACATGTATAGATTCAATTCTTTCCCTGGTTAATTCTAATAAAGATTAATATTAAATGTGTCTGCATGTCACTTCATTACATGGCCTTTGTTTCTTTGATAAAGTTCAAATAATCATGTAAATTCCTTCACAGTTAATTTGCATGCGGAAATGAATAAGTAAGTCAATGACATTTACCGTATTTTACGGACTATAAGATGCACTTTTTCCTTTGAAAAATTGCCTCCAAAATTCAGGTACGTCTTATAGTCCGTAGCGCCTTATAGGTATTTTTTAAAAAAATTGCTTAAAATTTAAGGTGCATCTTATAGTCCGTAAAATACGGTAATTAAACATAGTTTTTTGTTTCTTATTTGTCTACCTTTAGGAATTCTTCTTCACTTCGGTGCCATTTTATTCAGAAAGAACGACAGTCCTCATGACCAAAGTTTAATTTACAATAGTCTTTCCATTAATAACAAAATTATAAAAAATGGGAATGAATTTTAAAAAATGTCAATTTGAGAAGTTATTCTCAGGAATGTTTTTTATACTTGATGGGAGGAGTGCAATAACTGGAATGACAGGCAGGAATGCCATTATAGCAAGAGCAAAACTGGGTACACTTTTTCACTTATAATTACTTTAAATGAAATTAAACAGTAAAATTGATGCAATGGGCTCATCTACATTAAATAAGCTTCAAAATGATATTTAAAATGTAATTTAAATGCAAGTAACTAATCAAGCTAGACTATGCCTTATTGTATTCTGTAACTATAAATAGATGATTCCCCCTACTTCATGATCTTTCTTTGCTTATCACTAATTACTGTTAATTTTATTTTTGAAAATTTATATTTGAATACATTTTGTGTTAGCTAATTCTAAATTTTCATTGTTAGAAGACCCATAGAAAATGGGTAAGACTACTCAGATTAAATCTTATTTATAACCACAGATGAAAAACATTTTGTGTATCAATGTGTGGTTGAAGATAAAGATGATAGTGGTGATAATGGAAAACTCTGAAAAAAGATAAGTACTTTCAGTTTTGATAAGAATGCCTGATGTTTAAAAAATCTTAAAAAATGTTTAAAAAGTAATCTGATGATTCATTTGGTAGTGATGAAATACCATTCTGGGTTACTCCTAACTCTAAATATAATCAAAGTATATTTACTTTGATTATATTTAGAGGCAGGAATTGGAGTCAGGCTTGGTCTACAGACTCCACAGCCTCACTATAATATATATCAAATACTTGACTTCATTGTTGAAGTTGGAATTGAGTACTAACAGACTATATTTTAAACAGCTTATATTCTTTAACTCTTTACAGATTGTCTCCAAATGTTCTGAGTCGATGGCACAGACAACACATCCTAAGAAACTTGATTTACTTAAAGATCAATATCATGCCACATCAGTCCAGTTACCTTAGTATCAGTTCAGTTTAAATTCTAGTTAGAGATGGACTGATTTTTTGTAAAAGAACTCTATTGATTCCTTTGTTCTGTATTACTATTTATTTGTTTTTTAACAAATATTTATTAATAGTTTTAATTATTATTTCAGCATCCTTTCTTCCATAATTTTTATTTTTTCACTTTAAAATACTTTACTTTTCAATAAAATTTATAATTACTTTTTAATAATTTCTATTATTCAATTATTTTTTGAGATCATTTTAAAATTGTAAAATAATTTTAAACAAAAAATTAAAATAATCTTATTTTTTTTTAATTGTTTTGTCTTATCCATTTGAGTTTGATTGTCACTTTATATATTCCATGTTCCTTGCTACAGTTTGTTTTCAATATTTGTTATTTTAAATAATAAAATGAATGACAGCCAGACAGTTAAGATGTCAGCCTACCATTCTAGGCACTGTAATAAAAGGTCAAATAACCAAAGGAATTTTCAGTGTGTGATCCCATCCTGAAGATGTTAGATATGTTAACCACATACCTCACCTGGCTGTCATTGTGCACCAGGTCAAACCCATGATGAGCTTGATTAAATGTCCCTCTTAGTTCCCACAGAGCTGAGTAAACAAAAGTAATCAAATATACAGTTGAACTTGGTTATAACAAACATGGATATAACATGTTCACAGTTATAACAAGCAAAACACCATAACAATTTCAATTTATACATATTTTCATACATTTTCTCAAGATTATAATGAGGGTACTCCACAGATATACCAGACAAATTTTTGGTAGCTATGTAAACATATGAACATTCTTAATTGTTCAAGTAATAATAAATGCAATACCAAATTCTTAGAAACGATAAAATTGAAAGGGTTACTTAGTTTTATGACCACTAGATAATTAGTTTTACAACCTGCTTATTTATTACTTAACTTTCTTTTTGGAGAAAATCCTCCTCTTTCTTGTCTAACTTCCAGCCCTACGCTGCCAATTTACCTAATTGTCACTATGATAGTAAAATTACCATAAACTCTAGTTAGAAATGAACCCTTCTATGAGAAAGATGTTTATTAAGAAAAGGAAATGTCTCTTGGTTTACGAAAAAGTAGAAATTATTTGAGTTAGAATGTGGAGCAAAAAACGTCAAAGTGTGTAGAAAGTTTTCTTTGTCTTCTTCTACAGTATTGACATTATCAAAAAATAAAGCAATCATCAATTTTAAGAGCTGTAGATAAAAAGATTAGCTGAAATCAGGCGTATTAGCAGGTGTATTATTAGTTAGTATTATCTTTAATTACATGAAAATAAACTACAATATTAATTATATTGTAGTTTATTTAACTATTAATAAAAATATAGTATAATTTAATTACATACATACATACATACATTTTTTTAGAATCAGCTAATTTTTAATTAAAAATTAAAAATAGATTTCACTAATTATTAGTGGCTTAGATATAATTTTTTCCACCTGCAGGATGCACCCCTACATTTATGCCCAAAGCAGCCACCCATTCTTTCCCTAGTTACGTCACTGCTCTTCATAGATGTAACGAGTAACGGTTATAACAAGAAAATCTCGCCGGTCGCCTAATGGTTATTATAACTAAGTTTAACTATATATTATTTGACTGCTTAAAATTTTATGTATTATTATTAGTGAAACTCATTCAAATATAAATTAAACAGTTCCTAAAAACATGACTCAGAATCAATTACGAAACTTGTTTCAACTCTACACAAAATCAAATAATTACTGACCTAGAAGATATACTTGGAAAAATACTAGAAGAAATACTCTACTAATGCAGAATAATTTACTGTGTTTGTAGTTTCTTGAAAATTATTTTTTATAATTATAAATAATTATTGTTATTTTATTATTTTGGAATCAAAGAAATTGCCTAATTTTAATAAAGAAAATTGTTAAAATTCATATTATTATTATTTTCAGTTAAACATCTAATAATTTCATACAATCTTTAATATACTCACTTGACATACTGAGATCTTTTGTTTGTTTTGTGTCATATCCACATTTTGGACAAGGTATAGGTTGATTTCTTTCATATTTAAATCCTTTACGGCGTACGTGATCCTCACAGTAGCAAGTCTATAAAATAAAAACAACAAAATTAAATCTAAGTAGTTATTTTACTACTCATAATAAAATTCAAACTTAGTTCATAACTAAATAATTAATAATTACTTCTATAATTACCATACAATATAGCATATTGATTAGAAATAAATTGGTAGATCACTACTCCAAAATCACTAACTTGTATTTAAAATATAATACAGTAGAATCTGCTAATTATAGTCACAGATATCGTTATCAGTTGTCTACTGTTATCAAAATTAGCTTGTCCCAAAACATAAAATACATTATAAAAACTCTGATTATAATTGGAATTTGGTTACAGATCATTATCTTCAGGTAAATTTGCTTTTTAGAATTGTCTTTTCATGCCATCAGCCTCATCTTTTGGCTGATGATAAGACTGATATAACACACAACGCTTAAAGCATTGGTTATTTGTTTGCAGTACATAGTTTAAATTGCTGGCATTTGCTGCTTCATTGCTGGACGAATTACTATTAATTAATAATTATAATTAATAAATCTTTAAGTTATACATTTTTGAATTATTTTAACATGTTCTTTTAATGTCAGAGTCAATGAAATCAGATTTTCCACTAATTAAGCAGGGTAAGTAAACAAGACTATAATGTTATTGTTAGATATCACCACCTTATGTGCATTTTGAAGTGATTATAATAAGCAGATTATTTTGTATTTAGAAATGATAATGTTAATTATGATGCTAAAAGAAATTGAACAATTGTTGACATTTTTATTCTCCATTTAAGCTAACAATCACACTTCTTACTGTTTATTTAGTAAGAACTTATATAATGGATTGAATGCTGAAAAGTGTTATATATCCGACCATCTCTCAGATTTGTAGGCAAATGTCTTAACTGCCTTATTATCTGGCTTTCATATGTAATTTTTCAAATATTTATTCAAAATATTTTAACTAAATAATATAAAGTGTGATCTTGATTTAAAAGCAAAATAAATATGCTGACACACTTACGTTTCCAGCACAAGAAAATTTAATAAAATCAAACGTTTTTGATCTTAATTAAAAGGAATTCTTCAGATAACTCAAGCAAAAAACAAAATAAAATGTCTAAAACAGTATTCCAAAATAGAAGAATATTTCAAAGAACATTTAAAAATTCAAATTATGTTCACATAAACTCATAATTACAACAACAAAACAAGTGTTAATTAAACTAAATATTAAATTAACTAAATTAAATTAAATTAAATTAACTAATATATATATATATATAAAAATAATAATAAAAATAAAGCTAGAACATGAGTGTAATATGTCCAAATGGATGATTATGGAGTGTCAAAATATATTTTCCAGACTTAGATATGGAGTTTACATACATTTTGATGCGTTGTAACCATCCATTTTTACCCTCATATTCTTTATTATGTTGTTCTTTTTATTTTTATAAATATTGGATTAGTTCATTTAATCTGCATTTAAATTTTTAAATGCAGGTACTCTATTTTATGCTTGAGTTATCTGACGACGACTTTTTAATTAAGAGCAAAAATGTTTTTTTTTTAATTAAATTAAATTTTTGTGTTGAAAACTAAAAGGTGTCGTCGTAAACATTTAACTACTGTTCCAGATGGTCATTTTTCATTTACTCAATATACAAGAATTTAAAATAGTTATGTACAATCTGATTGGCTCCTCTTAAGAAGGTTCCAGTGAAACTTGTGTAATTTGTCATGTTTTTTTTTACACCATTTTATAGATTATCTATATCGCAAGGATCTTACTTCTACTGTAAGATCCTTACAGCACAAAATATTAATTACTTTGAATTTCTACTAGATGAAGACATTACTTGATTCAAAAATATTTGTAAACATACTCTTTATAACTTTTAACCTTTTTAATTTTGTCATGGGATAGTTTTATAGTTTTTATTCTATCTCTTATGCTTTTTTTTGTGTATTATGGATTTTACTGTTATGTGAGGAGGAATCTAAAGTCTTAATATGACTTTCTATATTGTATCAAAGATAAATAAATAGTGAGCTGTTTTCTTTTATCTTTCTTCTCAATTTATGAGATGAAATATTTGATGCAACAAGTGCCAGCAGATATTTAAATGAACAAAATATTCTAATCACATGTGCAATGAGATTGAAATTACCACATGTTACAGTTAGATGGCTGTACATTCCAATCTCCATTTTCTTTGTTTCATTCACTTTACGTCTTCATTTGCTAGGAATAATCCTATGTATAAAGTGACTGAAACAAATAAAATAAAGACTGGAAACTACAAGCCATCTAATTGTAGCATGTTGGAATATGCTACAATTAGCTCTTATGTCATGTTTACTTCTCTCATTTTATATCAGTTCTTCTTATATTGGTGAATAACCTAATCAACACTTTCATTTACTTTATTTTACACTTAGAACCATTATTTGACAGATAAATAACTTTAAAGTCCTACAAAATATTTATCTGGAGAACAGGGATAGAGTGACTGGGTCATGTTGAAATTTCAACAGTATGAAATAATGGAAAAGTTTGTCTCTATCTACAAGATTTTCGATTTATGAGGGAAAAGTGTATTCATAAATCAGTGTTACATTGAATTGTTTATATAAACAAATTACAGTAATATTTTACTTACTTTGCACCTTAAACAGGAATATTGACCAAGTCTGTTGCAAGACTGACCTAAAAATTAAATTTGTCCAATATTCAATTAATTCCACATAAAAGTAATTAATATCATCCCATATAAAATTTTTTAAATATTACCCTGTACCATAAATATCAAATTTATAGAAATTTTACAAACAACTTTCTACTAACATTTTAGAGTTTCGGATTCTAAAAACTGACAACTTGCTTGATGTTCAAACTGATCATCTTCACACAAATAATTTCCACAAAAAGAACAAGTAAACACTCTTCCACCTATAAACATATAAATTGTTTATTATTTCTATTTAAATTAGTCTTATATTTGAAATATATGCATTAGCGCATTAACAGTAACAATTATTATTGCACGTATGAATCGTAAATGTAATTGTTTTATATTTATAATTTTAGAAAATAAATATGGCAAATCAAAATATGGCAAGAACTTGTCAATGACGTTAAGTCATTGACAAGTTCTTGGAAACTTCAATTTCAAGCAAAAGGACATATAGCAAAACCAATTTTGACTTCAGATAAATATAAACAAAATATAATTTAATTATTATTATTCTAATTGAATCATGCCTGTAACTTCCAGCATTTATTTCCCACCTCACAAAATCAATTTTACTGTTTAGAAAGAAAATTCAACAGTGATAATTGTAAATGATCAGAAATATACTTGTATCTTTCTTCAATGATGTTAAGTGAGGAGTTGTTGTATTAACAATGAGCCTACCAGTAGTGTCATGGTCCCAGCTGTCTTGCCAGAGAATAAAGATTTGCTTCTTGACACGATTGTTGATGTACGAGGTAGGAATATAACTGAAAGTACTAGTGACTGAAGACTTTGCAGCTTGTTTGGCAAGACGGTCAGTGGTCTTGTTGCCGAGAACCCTGCATGACCTGGGACCCATTGGTATAAGTGTCTGAGAATGTGGTGTATGAGTTTTAAGTGGCTATCAGACCTCACAATCCTGTGTAAAGCTACCCTACTGTCAGAATAAATGCAATAGTATAAGTAGCATCTTTTGTCCTTTCTACACCAAATGTGAATTAAGCTCATATAAATAGCTAAAATTTCTGCCTGCGCTATTGAGCAGTGTGTACCTAGACGAAAGCAAGCATTGTGAAGCTTGCAGCCTAAGTTAGAGTAAACTACAAAAGCGGCACCCACATCGTCACCCATCTTGGAATTGTCAGAGTAAATCCTAAACATGGGATGATCACCTGGATCTTTGAAATAAATGTCAGGGGCAAGCTGATGGGAGGGGTGATAATTGTAAATCAGGAGGATATTTTTGTTAATGCTGAAGTTTTTGATATCATTGAACAAGTTCAAACTGGGGGGGAATCTTACCTACTCTAACCATTTTGTCAACATCCTCGCTATAATCTCACCACGGTAAGGTGACAAGATTTTCCTGCCAAATAATGCATTTCATTTCTAAGTCGATAGAGGTCAACCCCAAGATTACCAAAAGCGCACTAGTGGGTGTGGTCCTATAAGCCTTACAAATGCAGAGAGCTGCAATCCTATGAACAGATAACAGTTTTTTATGATTATGGACTTTGGCAGCCACAAGGCCCCAGACATGTACAGTAGGCTCACCTACACTTTCATCCCAAGGTTGACACTACTACAACTCTTTGCCACTTTTACCCTAGTTACACCCTCACCCAGCTACTTATAGGACACAGCAACTTTAAGCAAGACTTGCATAGATTTAACCTTGGAGACAATCCACAATGTGATTGTGGTATTCAGGAGGACCAAACACCACTTCACTTAGTTTTTTGCTGCAATAGGTACAATCACATTAGGGATAGTTTAATGACAGCTGCTACTCTTGAAGGGTACAACTGCCTTGCAATCTGCACCAACTCATTCATACGCACACAATGTTCCGTCATCATCTTGCATTCATATCCCTTAGTGGGGCTCTTGAGAGCACTCACTCAGGCACGGATGGCAATTAGCTTTCCCTTGCCTTGTTTCAACTGTCGGTATATAGCTGCCTTTCAACTATGTACTTTAATTCTTATTTTCTGTCTTCTTTTCAGTCTAAATTCAGTTAGGTTAAGTTAGTCCTAGTAATACCAATGTAAGTTAGATTAGGAACTCTTAGCTTGGTTTCCGGATAGGTTAGGTTAGGTTAAATTAGATTAGGATTGTTATCTTTAGTTGTATGGTTAGGTTTGTCCTAGGTTATGGTAGGTTAGTTTAGTTAGTGAGTAAGTTAATATTAAAAAAAAAAAAAATTGGGGCCTTGCTCATTTGTCTTCTGTGTTAGTCCATTTGTCGTGTCTAGTTTGTCATTGTGTTCATTTGTTTTCACACTGCCTATCTAGCTGCTAATAGTATTAAGATTTGCACTTGCATTCAGTTTTATTAGTATTAAGTAGATATAAGTCTTCCTACTGACAGCCACTTGGCACTAACTTCTACACTTAGCTATTTGTGGCAGCACTCAATTATTGGTATTCGCTACACTCAGGTTTTTTTTTAGAGTCTTTGGGGAGTACGGCCTTGCAGCCTAAAAACTGCACGCCAACATCAAACGTAGAGGGTACAGTAGCCATATGTACACCATTCAGAGGGATCCTGCCTTTCTCTACTGTCTATCTTGTCTTCCTCCTCCTTCCCCTCCCCTTTCCCTTACTCTCTTTTCCATCAGCTAAACACCTTGTGTATGGCCGATGTCTTTCATGCATGTATGTATGTATTAACAATGAGTAAATCTATATACATAAAAACGAATGTATGTCTGTCTGTCTGTCCTTCATTCATTACTACACCATTTATCCGATTGCCATGAAACTTTGGGAAGTTGTTTAATACACTCCCGTGAAGGTTTGTGGCATATGCGAAGACCACCATTTCCCCCCTTCCAAAAATATCTTTGTATATGGATTAAGGCTTTTATGTCCAACAGATGGCGCTAACTCTGACGACCTAAGTTCTCTTTTCTGTGAGGCATTATGCTTTTCTGTGAAAATGGACTAAAGCAGATCATTTTCTATCTATCTGTATAAATAAAATATAATGTTCGTTTGTTCCTACCAATTCCTTTGAAATTTTGACACAACGTTGCATTCGAATACGCACGTGTTTTTATATAATATACATGTCGAAATTCCCCCCCACCTGGGGGGAGATGGACAGGATTAAGGCTTACTGTGAAGAACTCGGCTTTTATTATACTATTTTAGATGCGTTTTAATAGGGTACGTCAAGAGAATGTACACTAAGAAGGAATTTTTTGAAATTCCCCCACGGGGGAAGTGTTACACATTTATAATAGATACATTTTGAGCCACAACAACGCGTGGCCGGGCCAGCTAGTTACTTATGAAAATTGTTCAAATTAATTATAAAAAATATTAAAATTCTTGGATTTGGTTAATATAATAATATCACTTAAATTTTTAAAATTTTATTACCATGATCCCAAACACCTCTTTGGCATTCAACACAAACAGCATCTTGTAAAACACATGTACAAGCATGACTAGTCAAACACTTTTGTCCATGGCAAACCCAAGCTTCACAAAAATCACATATTGCACCCTAAAAATATTTATAAATGCATAACAATTAATATATTTAAATGTAATAAATAAAAGATATTCTGGAATTTTTTATTAAAAAAAAAATTAGAACAACACAAGAGTTAAAGCAATAAATATGAAAATTTATAAAATTTGGTATAAAAGTAAGGGAACTTGATGATCACTCTGCATATCATCAGAGATTTTTCTTCATTTATGCGAAGCAAAATCTCTTCTATACTTTGTTTATAGGCTTCTAGAGTGGAAGAACTGTTTTGCCAAATATACATGTTACAGTAAAACACGTTTTAACTAGTTGAAACTAGTTTTTACTGGATGTCATTGTTATAACTAGAATTTACTGCTAGTCAAAAATGAATTTGAGTTAAAACTAGTTTTAACTAGACAAAATGGGTTTTAACAAAATGGCTTAGTAAAAACTGTTTCGACCAAGGTCATTCAGCTAACACGTTCCAATAGTGTATGATGAATTTCGTATCGCTTTAACTCTTTTCCCCCGACATCTTGTTTACATTTATTTTGCGATCCCTCCTAAGGCAATATAGGTCAGTCAGATGATATTATTTTAAAAGTTCACCAAAAATCAAATTATCATTATATCTATATGAAAAAAATCACTTACATTTATTAATATCTTTAGTTTTAAATATGATATTTTTCAATGCATTTTATTAGAAAAATTTATAAGAAAAAAAAATAATATATATCAGAATTGACACATAAACTTGATAATTTGTAACATTTTGTGAAAATTAACATTGTCTAGTTACATAGTTGTTTGCTGGCACTGAGCCAGAAAGACGTAGAATATTGTTTTGTACAATTCGATATAACACTTATGCATGTATGTTTATTCGTTGTGAAATTATCGCACATTATATCAAACATTTGTTTGAAATCAAAATTTTATACCGCTATCAACTAATATAATGAATTTTTACACTTTATTCACTTCATATCGAACGAGATTATATCTGTTGTTAATAAATTTTGCAAAAATCGATATTTACCAAAGTAACGATGAATCGGTACCCTCGAAGTTTTGCTTAAAAAGCCAGGGTACCGATCGATCAGTGCCTTCAGGGACAAAGGGTTAATTAATGTTAATAACACAGATGTGTGACCAATATTTTCAATAAATATTGTATTAAATAATACAAATGTTTTAATCCCAATCATCACTTTATTTCTCCCAAACATATTTATGTAGCTAAAATTAGTTTTAACTAATGTTAAAAGTTAAAACTAGTTTTATCTAAAATCAAAACATGTACAGCAGTAAATTCTAGTTTTAACTAGACAAAACAGGTTTGAACAATGACATCCAGTAAAAACTAGTTTCAACTAGTTAAAATGCATTTTAACTAAAAATGGGTTTTTACTGTAACATACGCATTTACATAATTGGACTGCAATTTAAAAAAATTGTAGACCTATAAATTCCCTTTAGCAGATGTTCATCTGTCTATCCTTCCTTAATTCAAGAATGGTGTTTGATAGATGAAAGTCACGATCAGATATGAAAGCTTCGAGACAGGAGGCCCCAATTAACTATATATATGAACATCCAGACTAGACCAGAAGTCACGTAATTTCAATTAAACAATTTCCCCACAACAGAGTTACACAGATCAGTGGTCTCCAAACTTTTTTGATCGTATACCCCTAAGACAAAAATAATAATTATAAGTGGTACCCCTATAATATAATATATTATAACTTATTATATATATATATATATATATATATATATAAGGGTGCCCTTATTTTTTGAATATTTTTTTTTCTAATGCATAGGGCCTAGTTTTGTTTATTTTAACCTTAAATACTCCCACAATAAATTTCAGCTCATTTTGATCACTAGAACCCGTGCTGACTTGCATCGAATCATTTCCATACATATGGTGTTAGAGAAGTGGCACGTATTCGCTTTGTTCGCCATTCTAACACAATTTGTCAGGCTATTAACACGTATAGTTTTTTTTGAAGATGTCAATGGAATTACGAAGCACTAAAAAACATATTTTCAGAGTCGGAGAGATAAACCACCAAATCACGGGTGCAAAATTACCGTCAAATCGGCAAGTACTCGCAGTTTTGTTTTTTAACATTCGCGAAGTTAAACTAACTGAGAGTGAAAGCGTAAATCTTGTAATATGCGAGTGTATCATATTTTGGGAAAAAGCTAGAATACCTAAAAAATCTATCTGGAGAGTCTCCATACCTGATAAATATCCACCAATTTCTTGACACAGTTAGGTATAGATTTTTTAGGTATTCTAGCTTTTTCCCAAAATATGATACACTCGCATATTACAAGATTTACGCTTTCACTCACAGTTAGTTTAACTTCGCGAATGTTAAAAAACAAAACTGCGAGTACTTGCCGATTTGACGGTAATTTTGCACCCGTGATTTGGTGGTTTATCTCTCCGACTAAGAAAATATGTTTTTTAGTGCTTCGTAATTCCACTGACATCTTCGAAAAAAACTATACGTGTTAATAGCCTGACAAATTGTGTTAGAATGGCGAACAAAGCGAATACGTGCCACTTCTCTAGCACCATATGTATGGAAATGATTCGATGCAAGTCAGCACGGGTTCTAGTGATCAAAATGAGCTGAAATTTATTGTGGGAGTATTTAAGGGTAAAATAAACAAAACTAGGCCCTATGCATTAGAAAAAAAAAATATTCGAAAAATAAGGGACACCCTAATATATATATATTATATTATATTAGGGAAACTTGGCATACTACCAAATATCACTTTGCGTACCCCAGGGGGTATGCATACCACACTTTAGAGACTACTGACATAAGTGACCACATTGACACTGTTGTTATCAGGAAAAGCATGATGTACAGGGGCAAGCCACTATTAATTTGAGGTGGAGAGCATATACAGTAGAGCGTCATTTATCCGAAAGCCGGTCAACCGAAACGTTGGTTAACCGAAAGCTTTCCAGTCAGACTGTGTCGTGCCGAATCGAACGTTTTTGATACTAGATTAACTTCTAAAGTACAATTTTTTTTGTTTTTATATTTTTCAATATATTTATTTTGTTTGTACAAAATAAAGAAATAATTTTTAACGATACAATAGCCTCGATTATTATTATAAAAATTTTCGTTAGGCTTAAAATCGACAAAAATTCAACACGAAGCAACACGCAATGGAGAAAAATTTCAACAACATCGGATAGGTTAATATATTATTTCATATGTAATCGGTTATCCGAACAACCCCAGTCCCCAATTGATTCGGATAAATGACGCTCTACTGTATTTTAAATTAAATATATTAAAAATTGCAGCCCAGCATTGTATCGTTACAAGTTATTACAATTAATTTTTTTAAATCAATGTAACTGTTTTGAAAATTAATTTAATATTTTTAATATCATACATAAAATAAATATTGATATTCTCAACTTAAAAGTTCAACTAATTAAATTTAAATGTAAAATAATTGTAATTACAGAAATATTTAGCATCTATTATAGGTATTATTGTGTAAAACTAGAAATAAATAAGAATACAGAACTTACATCAGTTGAAATTATTATTAAGTAATGAAAAAAATGCATGTAAATTAAGTTAATGCATTGAATATGAATTATAGTATTTCAAAGAGAATTTTAGCTGCTATATTATCAAAACATTAATAATGATAGCTTTACAAATATTGATAGTTCAAATTTATCTCAATATCCTTCAGGGTATATCAAAATTATGTTAATAGTAACATAGAAAAATACATTTATTATATGTGGATTATTATTTAAGTAATGTCTCAACACACAAAAAACTAAAATATAAATGTTTTTCTATTAAGTGTTAACATAATTTTGATGTATCCTGTATTTAACTTAATCTCAGAATTGTTGGCAGTATTAAACATCTACAGTGGGCATCATCTTTCATAGATGTCTAATAATTAAGGCTATGACATCTAAGCACTAAAAATCACAAAAGTTATCACTCGTTAAAATTTCAAATTATGATATTGGTTTAAAATTTCCCATATATTAAAGAATTTTAACAGAAATGAAGTCCTGTGTATTTCACATATTTCAAATTAAATATAATAAAATATTCCATACACAACTGTTTTATCAGATTTTTCTTGTTGGACACTAGAAACTTATTGGCACTTTCTCAAACAAAAAATGTGTTTTTCAAAAGAATGTCAAAATTTTCGGAAGCAAGTAAAATTCGTCCTTAAAGCCAAATGATTGCGAAATTAGATTGAGCTATATTACTGCTACTATTACTAATTAACTGCTAGACAATTTGGTCTAGAGGTAAGTGTTAGGTACCATCTCTTATTAAATTTATATTTATTTATTGGGCTGCAATTTTAAAATTAGACCTATAAATTCCCACTGGTGTATGTCCTTTCTTAATCTTGATAATGAAGTTAAATAGATGAAAGTCAAGACTAGAAATGGAAAGTGTAGGAACTGGAGGCCCCAATTAGTGATATAGGAACTTCTAGTTTGGATTGGAAGTCATGTTATTTCAATTCAAAAATTTTCTCCGGAGCGGAGTCAGATAGATGATCAGCACGACTCTCTTCTTAACAGGAAAAGTACGATGTACAGGGACAAGACGCTACTAAAATCAAGAGCATTGTCCGTCAAGATGTAAAAAATTGCACCTGGCATTATGATAATGTCAATAAATAACTGCTCATTAATTTAGAATATTTATTCGGCTTTAATGTAATTATTAAGCTTACAGAGGTTTATATTTGTAAAATTCATCATTTCTTGCTTATGCTAAAATTTTTGTATTAACAAGTAAAAACACAGTCGACATCTTAGCATAAATGAGAGATAAAGAATGATGCTCTGACCCCTACTATCCACGATAAATTATGGAATTTATAGACCAGATTTGAATACAAACTTCCATACATTATGCCAAGACCATATTGCATCTGGCTAATGCAAATTGCATAATTAAACAGATTATATAAACTCAAAAACAACATGCAATAATTATCACTATTTTAATTATTTATTATATAATATAAATTATGTGTCACTTACAACCATTGCTAATCCCGTAACGAACATTGCTGGATGTTTCACAACACAATCTCCAGTTTTCAGCATACATTTAGTTTTCCCTAATTTAGAAAAAATAATTTATAATTAAATTAATAAGAATTTAGATACATATATTGTATCTATATCAATATATTCTTATTCTATTGATAGATTATGTGCATCTTAGAAACCATTGAAAACATATATGCAATTTACTAACCGCACTGAGCGCACATTGGTATTCTTTGCACAGATGAACAAAAATAACAAAAAGCTCTATTTTTCTGCCTTCTAAAATAAAATAAATATTCAAATAGTTAAAATAATCAAACAAAGTCTGCATCAGATATTATATTTATATGAATTTTATATATTCTGCATTCAGATGACTGCAGAGTGTTTGAAAAGTTACTATGCAGTGAGAAATTTATATGTACAGCATTGCATACAAAACCCGTAAGTTGTATGTCCCACGTTTCCATTTTGCGGTAGACAGCATTATGCGTGCTGGTTTTTACTGTAGTTTTTGGAAGACTCATCTTCTTATTGCATAATTGCCTGTAGAATCCGACCTGTTGTGTCTCCAGACCTCACTTCCCCGAGTTTTGGGTCCTCCGGGAGACATTTCCAGAATTTTATATAGGAAAAACTGCAATATCATATGTATTGAATATAACTTCACTTTTATTAAAATTTTATTTAAACCTTTTCCACTGCACAGTAAATTTTCACACACCTCGTATTTTAAAAATAATAAACAAATACATCAACAAATTATGTTTATAACATCTTAAAAAGTAGATTTAAAATATTTATTCGTTGCAAAATTAAGATTTTAAGTAAAAATCTAAACAAATTTTTAAATAACAAAACCCTAAATGAATTTTCTCTTCTAAAAGTATTCATATACAAAAGTAACCCGATAAATTTTCCTTATAAGTATTAATATAAAATTTAGAAACTATCAAATTTATTTTGTTCTTTCTATGGAGTTTTTTCATCTCATAAATAATAATAATTTCCAAAGATTATATACTTTCTTATATGATTTCTTATATAATTTCCAAAGACTATACTTTCTTAAATGCAGAATATTTTATCACACAATAAAAATTTCTATAATTAATACCAAATTAAAATACAGTAAAACTTCTCTAACTCAACTCAAAGTTTCGAGGGGCAGGAAAAAACTGAGTTATAGACGATTAGAATTAGAGAACGACAGAGAGAAAAATGCCAATTCTGAACAGATTTGTATTTTTACCTCTCTTACATTATATAAAGTGTCTTGGATAGTTTTCTAAACAGTCTGTTAATGTGTTTCAGCAAAATGTTCAATGGAATCAAACAGTTTTGCAGTACATCTTGTTGAGATAAAGCGAGAGGACCTTTCGCTTTAGACTGGAATTGTGTCTGCAAATGGGTGTTGGATAGTAGATACAACTAACTGAAAATTCTGTGGAAATCCAATAATTAGGATCACTTTGGATAGAACAAATATTAAAATTCGAGTTGAGGAAGTTGAAAGTAACATAAATCAGTGTCAGAGAAACATGAAAACTTTTAACTTGGAGAAAATTCGAGTTAAGAAATTCAAGTTTGAGACTTTAAATCCCCATGCTATTCCATTAAGACCTACCAAATGCTTTGTTTTCTTCTAGTTAAAGAAATATTTGAGTTAGACAAGTTTTACTGTATGTGTAAGATGGATAATTAACTATTTTTATATTTATACAACTAATCATTAAGCTTGCAATACAAATTATGTTCAAAATTTTATAGTATGAAGTATACTTACTTGTTACACTTGTCACAATCCTAAACAAAACAAATTTTCACTTAATACAGAAAAATGTTTTTAAATTTATCAATATTAAACTTTGAATTGATAAATCATCAATAATTTATTACAGCAGAAAATAAAATATTTTACATTTTAAAATGTTCATTATTCCGCAATGAAAAATATAGAATATATACTTATCAGTCTATTATTCTTAATAATTTAGTAAACAAAACTTTTTGCATTATTTAAAGAAGTGATCAATAAATATAAGATATATATTTTGTAAGATAGCAAGAGAGATAGAGAGAGAGGGGAAATGTATGTTTTGTAATAGTAAAAAATAAGCAAAAACTTTTGAGTTTTTTTAATATCATGCCAAATGCTCTGCCATATTATTGAGCTATAATAAGATAAAAGATGGCAAAGTAATTTGACTAGAGCTACCTCTAGTCATATTAATTTATATCTAATTATCAAACTTGTCTCGTTATAGTCCGATGATAGGGCAGATTGTTTGATATTAATTAAACATTGGATTTACGAATTTATTGTTTATTTTTTTAATATAGTCATTCTCCAACTGACGTAAGAGTTATGTTCCACACAAATTTTGCACAACTTGGAGTTTCCCCAAATGCAGCACTCACAAATGTGTGCTGAATTTGATTGAAGCAAAAATATTTATATATATTTATTTATTTAATTAACATGTAAATAGAATTATTTATTAAAATTTTTTTATCTTGTGTAAGAAAAATTACAAAAGTGTATTTCAAAATGTACTTGTCAAGACATGTTTTATCAGGTATTTGCATCTAGCCCCATTAGACTTTTTGTATTATTTCCAAACTTAAAAAGACTTTAAAAACATTTGCCAGCAGTCAATAGATCAAGTGAAATGTTTTGTAGTGCAGTGGCTGGATTCAAGGAATGCCGATTTCTACTGGAAGGGCTTAGAAGGATGGCAACGCCGTAAGGAAAAATGCTTTAACTTAAATGGTGTATATATCAAAAAATAAGTAGTGCTAAATTCAATTTGCTGTCTTTTTATTTACATCTTTTTGGGAAGATTTTGAATGCCCCACATATAATTTACCTGTTTGAGAAAGATAATTTTAAATGTTAAATTTTATCATTAAATTTAAAAGAAACACGTGTTTTAGAATGTGACCCATTACAAGATATAGCCCCGAAATCAGCATACTTCTGGGTGTAATTGGGAGTCATGCTACAAGCTGTGCTAAGCCTATTGGTGTTTAACAGACAGCCCAGTACAGTGATTAGGCATTGTAATGATATTTATCAGTAAAGAATGAAGAAAATACAATCCTTCACGAGATATTCACCTCCAAATGTGGAACTCCAATGGTGGCTGTTCCAGTTGCCATCTTGCTTCTGAACATCATGTTTGCAAGCAAATTATGTTATAGGCATGGCAACCACTGCCTATAACATAAGTAATAAATGCATTAACTTCTACTGACTTAAAACAGTTGTTATTTTGAACCAGCACTATTGCATATACTTCATGTGGAATATTGGTGAAACAAGTGACAGCGAGCCTTGACTGATGCTCCACATGTAGTTGTGCATTTCTGTGCTAGCTATTGCTTGCACTTCAGCACTAGCTTGGAAGCAAGCCCCACCCCCTAAAAACAAATAACATAAGGTACTCCACAAACAGTCAAGTGTGCTACTCAAAGATAGTATAGTCACATGGGCTAAATAGTTTAGTCTTATAAGGAGACAATCAGACATTACTGCTCATAGATGAAAAATACAAGTCTGATATGAAAATAGGGCAGCATAATCGCAGTGATTTTTTTAATTATTAATGTTATGGACAATTTCCTCGTGCACTCATGTTTGTTACACTTCAAATATAACAATACAACCATATTTTAAAATAAATATGGCAAACTAGTTTTATTTAATGACATAAAAAAGTTAAATCTACAGACTTCTTTTTTGCTAAACAGATAATGACATCATGTTTGCATGAGCTTTAAACATGAAGAATAATAATAGTAATAATGATGCTTAATGATATTGTAAAATAATAAAATAATTATGTTACGCATTAAAAAAAAACTAAAATTGTGAAGGCTTGACCCAATATTGCATTGCTCCAGCACCTTGAATCTTATCCACTCGGTTATCACCATTCCAAGGAGAGATGAAACTTCCAAACACAAACTACGCACTCAACTGTTGATTGTATTAATTGTAACCTGCCATTGATATTGTAAGACTATAATATTTCACAGAAATATATTAATTTAACATGTTCCTTATAAAAAAAATATACTATAGAGATTTGAAAAGGAGAAGTCATTATTAAAACATTTAATTAACTATTAAAATTAGAAGGATTAAAAAAATTAAAATTCACTTCTTTAAAACTCAAGATTTAATAAGAATGAATACAAAATTTTAAACTATGGGCTGTTGAATACTGCCAGTCTCTGACTTATAACCAACCATACTTTCGGTAACTGAAATTAGTATATTAATTAAAAAACTTGTTTGAATCTAAACAATTGGTTGCACTTTCTGATAGCAAAGTGAAAAAATTAAATGTTAAATACAGTACCATAATGGGCCATAAACACATTGTATATAACAATAATTAATATATTAATACGTCATTTACTATAATTCAGGTTGATGATATCAGTGCCCAATAAACTAAACAAAAACTTTCAGCAGAGATGCTCATTCTGGAATTATTTTAATAATAAAGTAAATAAGACCTAACGATAAAAATAAAATCAATTGCACATAGGGGCGAATCTACATAGGGACTAATAGGGTTGAAGCTCTGGGCCCACAAAAATTAAATTATCATCATAAATTTTTAATACTTTTTTTATTAACAATTACCACTTATTGTATAATAAAAAATAGTTAATATTAATAATATAATAATAATATAGATAACACTAAATTATCATTAACAAAAAATTGGGCACCATTGGACTTCAACAAGCCCTAGGTCCCGAAAAACCTAGATCCACCCAATCGCACATGATGATTGTAATACTCTCTCAGTATAATTTGAATATCTTTAAACATAATTGTCTTCCTGTGTATTTTTGTGTATCTGTGTGTTAAAAAACCATAATTAATTAAAATACAATTCTCGTACAAATAAATCTATTATTATGGCTAGTGAGCATACAAATGCATCATGTGATTACAATATACAGAACACATGCAAGTGGAATTTCATAAGCCTTGGGAACCATATTCCATTACTACATTATTTTTTTTGTTCAACTTATGACGATAGACCCAGAACAGAACTCAGACTACTACTTCTTTTATGCGATTTATACATAAATAATTTTTCAGCAGCTTAATAAAGCCACAGAAATATTTAAGTGCTTTAACTTCTTAAGGTTATGTTGTCTTATTCCCAAATTTATTCGAACATTCATTAAATAAATGAGTCAAAATTGGGCATTCAAATAATCAATTTGCACATTCATTTAAAATCTTTTATGTAACCATATAAAATTTGTATTTGATGAAATATTCTATGCTGTGTTCATAAGACAGAATAAGCATTTAAAAACTACTTCACAATAAACAGATTATTAGCTCACCATTACAGCATTACATGGATATTCGGCAAGAGATTTTTGACCATGTACCGAACGAATCTCTTTTTGTCTTTGTCTCTGCTTCTCGGCCTTTTTCCTCTGACCTGTTTTCTTCTTAGGCATTTTAGTATCGTAAATTTATAACTGCGTATGTACTATAAAAATTTCAAATGTTTATCCATTTAATAAATGAAAAATATTAATGTAATAATATATTAAAATGCTATATTTTATTAAAAACCACATTAATTATTTAGTTAAAAATTTTTTTTTAATTTTATTTAACAGAAAGCTTTCATGCTTTAATATGTAATATAAATTATAGTAATAGCCATAATAGAAATATTATAAATAAATCACGACATTTCACAAAACTTGGATTCAGAATTACAAGTGCTCTCATATTTATGAACAGGTTAGGTTCTGGGGTCTTGTCGTATGTTGAAATGTCTAGAAAGTACATTTGTACACAGAATAACCAGTAATTGTTAGTGTTTGATCCTTAAATGTACTTAATAGAATGCATTACGCTTGTTCATCCACTCGCTACTGCTTAGCGGGTACTGTATTTCAAATGCAGTTTCTTTTCACTTAACCAGTTGTTTGCGGAGTACTGCTATTGGAGTAACCGGTTTTCGTTAAACTGTTGCGGAGTACTCCAGTTGGAGTAACTGTCAATTTTCTTTCGTAATTAACTAGTTGGTGGCGATTTAAGCACTGATTGGCTTTTATCTACATAGACTAAGTCTGTTTCAACGAATAAGATATTTGTTACCACCCCGTATTTTTAAATTTAGGCACAAAACTCCTCCATTCCATGTTAAGTCTATGGGAGACCTTTCTTTTGTTCATTTGACAATAAAATCCTAGTTAGCATGCCCGTTAAGTTCTAATTGGTATATTATAGCTAAATGACTATCCTTTGACCAATAAGCATTGACTTGGGTTTGTGGGGTGGGAACTTTCTTGGAAAAAGTTATACCAACTTTGAGCTACATTGTCAGCTACAAACGTAAACAAACAATTATAAATCGTTATTCTTATCTATTTTTAGCATGAATTTAATAAATTTTTATGTATATTTATCCTATTTAACAAATAAGCTTGTTTATTAAGCCATTCAGCCATAAATTTTTCAAAAAACAAAGTACTTCCGGTTATGGTGGTACTTCCGTAATACATAAGATATACATGTATAGTCGTTAATATAATAAAGTAATAATCGCTTATTATAGTCTACTATTAGTACAATAAATTAAATAACGTATAAATAGAATCAAATACACATCATCAGTAATAAAAGTGTATTAACCTAGATTTAGAAAGGCCACCACCCCCCCACGCCGATCGGCGTTATAATCTATAGGCTATATTATTTCTCTACATTGATTTAGAAAGCTGCAGTTTTTTTTATTTGACAGAAAATATACATGTCTAAGTAACGTATGTAACAAATTAATGGAAAATTTATAAAAAAACGATTTTTTAAATATTTTAAAATCTTAAATTTTATTAATTTTTTTAAACGTACATAATATTTTGAAGTTAACAATCGTAAAGTGTAATATGTACGTGATAGAAAACTGAAAACAGATTATATCTACTACAATTTTTAAGCGAGATATCGCAAATTGAAAAACCACTTTAAAAACCACAAAACCTGTACGCAACAGTGGTGTTGTTTCGGATTATCGAGTGCGCAGCTGACAGGTTAACACACTTAGCTTTATAATGTCCAGTTTATTTTCCGTGATAACAGAGTAACACTTCTTGAATTTATCTCTGCTGTTAGATTTACCATTGCATTTTTGAAACACTAATCGTAAAAGTTTATAAAAATTGCAAGCAACAGCAAAAAATGTCATTATGTCAACATTACTGACTTCAATGCCATATCAGAAGAGATAATGGAACTTCAGAATATGTGCTAAAATGAAAAATGACAATATGCAATAGATATAAGCCCATATTAATTATTTAATATTAGTTAAAGACTGATTAAAGTCACAAGCAGCAAAAGAACTTCAGAATCTGCACAAAATTTAAATTTTACATGTGGTCAAATTGTCCGTAAATTAGGCACTCGCAAGTAGGGGAGCACCCGTACCAACAATCCACAAAGTGCTTGTTAAAGAAACTAAGTTCAAATAACTTTTTATTTTTGAGATGTTTCGACTATTTTGGATCTTGCATCTAAATGCCTCAAGTTATACAGGGTGAGTTTTTTTTATCTCGAGACAACGAAATAACTTAATTGGATCTCATTATTTTGGGAAAAAGGTATAGACAAAAGTTGTAGGGTTTCAAAGGGCCAATCAATAGGTGACCTTGGAGGTGACCTTGACCTTTGAGATCATTTGAGGTCAAGTCTGTTTTTTTCAATGGGAACACATATTTTTGACCCTGGCAATGGAAAGAGCTGGAAATTTCACAACCAGATATACCTTTGACCTTATGATCTCGGTCAAAGATCAAGATTATTTTAAAGTTTAAATTATAAGCTGTTTCTAATGGGAAACCACACTTTTTATTACCGGAATATGCAGGGAGGTAAAGGTTACATTTTTCATGACCTTATTACTTTGACCTTTAAAAGCATTCACTACTTTTAGCACTACCCAGGAGTAATGATGTGGACATAGTAGTTTTCTGCTCCCTTTGAGGTGCTTATTTTCAGCGAGTCCCTTTGCCTCCCACTATTGCGATACTTGTTTTTGGTGAGTCACTTTACTTCTCACCATTGCTTGAGATGTTGGTTTAGGAGGAAAATTTTATAACAAATGTTCAAAATGATGCCTTTCCACTTCAATGCATTTGTTGAACCGCGCTTAAAATTATCACGCTTGAGATGACCTTCAGAGGTCAAATTTGGGGTACTCGACGTCATGGCTGATTATGAAATTTCCTGCTCTTTCTATGTAAACGTAACCTTTACCTCCCTGCCCATTCCAGTAATAAAAAGTATGGTTTCCCATTAGAAACAGCTTATAATTTAAACCTTAAAATAATCTTGACCTTTGACCTAGACCATAAGGTCAAAGGTATAGCTGGTTGTGAAATTCCCTGCTCTTTCTATTGCCAGGGTCAAAAATGTGTTTCCATTGAAAAAACAGACTCGACACTCAAATGACCTTGAAGGTCAAGGTCACCAATTGATTGGCCCTTCGAAACCCTTCAACTTTTGTCTAAACCTTTTTCCCAAAATAACGAGATCCAATTAAGTTATTTCATTCTCTCAAGATAAAAGCTCACCCTGTACAGAAATATCTGAGATTAAGCACTTGTTGATATTTTGATGGATATCTGAACATCAATTATTCAACAACCATATTGCCTGTATTCAATTCTAGAGAAGACAAGATAAATTTACTGTTTTCTGTTATGTGATTCAGTTCTCCTTATTCCCATTTTTGTCACTAAATGACATTATTACTTTCCAAAATTATCTGGTCCACACGCATATTCAGAAATCACAGCTTTTATATATATTTCAGCTCCCCTAAAAGTGAGAAAAGCTCCAATTATGAATTTCCTTGCCTGTACTGTAGAAGGAACTAACTTTAAATTTCTTTCCGTGACGTTTTGAATCAAGATGGATTATTTTAAAATTTAAAGAAATTACAATTTTTGTCTTATAATCAGAATTGTAACTAATTATTTTGCAGAAATTCTTTACAATAATTTTTTTAGCGATTATTTATTGTGTCATTGTCACAACGCCGGGCTGCAATTTTTAATCATATTCTTAATTTATTCAATTTAAAATATATGTTCTTCATCTCAAATTTGTAGTGTCTTGCCCCTGTACATAATACTTTTCCTGTTAGCAACAGAGTCATGTCATTTTAACTCCTTATGGAAAAATTTTTGAATTAAAATAACATGACTTTCAGTTTGCATCGGAAGTTCATATACAGTTAATTGGAGCCTCCTGTCCTAAGCTTTCCACATCTGGGGCTCTAGTCTGCTATGTGAGAAGTTGTTGAATGACATTTGGTGACGTCACAATCGACTCAACTCAGTGTCGTAAGTTGAAGTCGAACATCAACTAGTTTGCAAGTCTGCTTGGTGATGGGGACAGTTACAACTTTATAAAGTTGCCAGTTCCAGGCTAAATAACTTCCGCATTTATTTAGCCACTAAGAAAGCACAATACAAACTGAAGGCGTTCAAGTGGAGTTATTTAATAGTATGGTGAAGAAGCTAATAATGGCAAGGCAGCTTGAACCAACTTGTTCTCAAGATTAAGGAAGGACAGACAAACAGACAGAGGCAATTTATGTCTACAATTTTCTCAAATTGCAGCCCAATCACTCTTATTGAGATCAGAGATTGATCATACAACCCTGTGTAAAAGAAAATAATAATTTTTAAGCTGTCATAAGTTTGAGTGGAGAACAGAGATGTGCTAGATTCAAGGATATGCTTTTGGAATGTATTTGAAAAACATGGCTTGAATGGAGAACAGAGGCACGTTTGATTAAAGAATTTTAGTTTGGAGAGAAAGGTTCTAGAAGTAGAATGGAACTTTGAAAATTGTGATTCAGGGTTAGAAACCTGAGTTATCAAGTGTAGAAAACAGTATTTTCTTTTGTTCTTAGCAAGACTCATCCTGGCAGTCCTTTAGAGTTAAGGGAGCATTCCTTAAGAACTGAAAGTGATCTGCGATTTTAATTCTACGGACATTTATGTGCCTTGTCTTTAGCGTTAAGCGTTCATTAAACTTTATTGTGTTCAATTAATTAATTAGTGCTCTAGTCCTTTAATTATTATTTTATTAATATTAGTCTGTTGTGACTATAATCTATTAATAGGACCTATATTAACTTGCAGATGAAATCAGCAACCTGAAGTTAAATCAGTATAAGTCCTATTTATTGTGTTCAAGTTTGTGAATTGTCTCATTTGAAAATGTAGTTCAATCTGACATTGTCAACCCATGGTTTGGAGATTTCTTAACTACTTTATATTTGGTAATTTATTTTAACAAACAACCACAAGTGCTTTTAATAACTGAACAAACTGTTTTTATTTATGGGTTATTAATAGATTTAAGCCAATTATTAATTAAATTACAAAATTTGGTTTAAAATTCCAATAAACCAGCAATTTTCAACCTGTGTGCCATGAAAAGTTCAAAGTTTCTGATATGAAGAAATAAAAATTGATGCAAAATTTTGCATATCTTACAAAATATACGAATCATAATGTTTATTTTCCATCAAATGGAATTGCTAAGAGTAAATAAAATTTATGATTACATTGATATAATATAGATTTATTATACACATGCTACAGTAACGACCAAACAATCCAACATCCAGAAATCTAGAATTACCGGGAAACCAGCTAGTTTTGATTTTGGCATGTTGCAGTACAGTAGTAGTTTGCTTTGCAGCCACTTTGTTTTGGTTTTCAGTATATTAGTTGCATGACTCCAGTTCCAACTGGCATACAATGTGTTAAACACAATTTCATTTTTTACTTTCCATTGTTTATTACATATTTTAAGTATATATTTAGCCTGTGTCCAGAAAACTGGAAAATCCAGAAATCCACACCACTTCCAGTACCAAACTTTCCAGATATTTGGACTAGTACTAAATAATAGATATGCATTGTTGTAAGTGTTTACAGGTTCCTCTAGTGCTAGCACCATATTAAGACAAGATAGCTTTAAGTTGGGAGTTGCTTTGGGTTGACTACTTTACTTAGCTTGAATAGAATTTCTCAAATCTCATTTTTTACTCTGAAACTGCAAATTTATCAGTATCTCATCAAAAACTATCACTTTTTTCCCTTGTAATTTCTACTGTTTTTAACAATATAAAACACTTGTGTGTGGGGACCCGAACGAGGTTCGAATCGTCACCCTAGGCGAGAGACATCGGAATGCGTTAAAGTTCGAGTTTTGGATGTTAAAAGAAAAATAAACCGCGTGAAGGAACAATGAAGGTTGTTTCCTTTAAAGAGGTGTAAGCGGAGAAAGCAAGTGAAATAATGGGTCCACAGTCGAAGCAGAGATAGCAAGGAGGGATCCAATTCAAACTGGCGGCTGACCTTTCCCGCACCCTCCGGTGAGTTTCAGATTGTCCCAGGTGACGAGACGAAACCAATAAGATAATGTGTAGGGAGATCGGGTTAAGGTGATGTACGAGTAAGAAACGGGCAGAAGACAGTCCAGGGAGTGGTGTGCAAGCGACCGGTAGTGCGCCCATCAATTGTGGTGAGGTGCGAGAAACGACGTACGTTTGGATACAGTGAAGGAAAGAAAGACTTTTGGAGACAGTGTCTGAACAACCGGCTTGTGGGGTAGCGTCCCAACGAGCAAGCCACAGTCCGGTGAAAACCATAGTGGTGAGAACCACAGTCCGGCGGAAGACTGAGGACTATCTCCAAAAGATGCGGATATACAGTACCGAGAAGAACCACGATTGAAACAGTGCCTGTACGACGAATATATCAGTAAAGACACTAATAGTGCACCATCGAGGCTCACCTATGTAAGTTTTGTGAATCCTTTTTCGCTGTTATTAAACACATTGTAAATGGGAAACCTATCTCAGTGTGCCTTACATCGCCCACCCAGAAGGGCTGACCGCAAAACGCCATCCAAAAACACTCACCCCGGTCGCTTAACCTCACATGTGGATTGACAAAAATGCATATCTTACTTTTAATTTTTGTTATTTGATTATAAAAATGTCAAAAAGTTAACACACCAGATTTCACTTTGCTATAAAATATCTCAGAGGATGCAAACTTAGAACTCATCGTAAATGAGGATGTAAACTTAGGAAAGCACCATTTTTTCAGAATTTTGTTGATGAAAAAAAATCATGAGAGGTCACACGGGGTCTCACAGACTCTGTGTGACCTTTGCAAATTTCAGTAGACAACTGGGATCTTTGAGCATTTTCTTGTCACTGCAGCTGAATCAATTTCAATTCTGTAAGATCTGTTTCTTTGTGTTTTGATAGTGTTGAGTTTTAATGAAAATTGCGAGTTCAGCACTTTTAAAATGTTACAAGACTAGTAATTTCAAGCGATACCTATATTTCCTTTCAACTGGTAAGAGTTAATTCATTAATTTTTTTCACTGTTGGTTGATTTATTTTATTTTTTGTAATCATCCATTCAACATAGACAAGTTTCTGATTAAAAACATAAATAAGATAACAGTGAAGTATTAAATGTTAGTATATTGGCTCACCCAATCTTGCCTAGGCTAGTGCCACAAATCAATGCTAATTAAGGAGCTATCCAAGGTGTCAACCTTTTATATCACCTTAACTGGCACTGGTTCTGATAGTAACTGACACAATGCTGCTTTTACTTCTCAGGGGTCACTCTGAAAAATTTTTTTTAAAAATTGCCAACCATTTGCATTCATCATCAAACATAGTGTTGGTGAAGAATGCAAAAAGTAGATTTTGAAAAATCCTCATAAAACACCATTGGTTGATGTATTCATGATATGTCCCAAGACATTGAGCTGAAATGCTAAAACACCATCATCATCATCATCATAATTACAGATCTCTAAAACTTACAATAAGATTTAAACAATAAAATTCAATAAAAAAGATTTATGATATAAATATATTAAATAACTGACAATATTATCTAATGTACATGTTGATTAACAGCTTAAATACTAGACTTGATTTGTAATAAAGCAGAAAACAGTAATCAAATAGTTCCCCATCTCCGAAGATGATATAATTAAATTATCCTAAACAAACATTTGAAACAATTTTAACCAATGTTTTGATTATTTTAAATTAATATTAGTGTTAAAAATATGTACAGATGCCTAATTTGTCATAAAAATGATATTTTAAAACAGAATTCACTTATCTTGATGATAATCTGTACATTCCTATCTTAAAATATGGGACCAGACTGGTTGGCTGAATCCACATTCATTTTGCATCGTGTCGACACCCTGCAGTCTTTCAGTCGTTACTGAACACAACCCAGACTCCAGGACTGCATTCAGTAACGCAGAATGTTAAGTAAGAAATCTAATTGGCTAGAAGGGCAAAGGTAAGAAGTGTTTCAAGTATCCTCAAATGGTGTGCCAAATTAGCAAATTAGATTGAACATACATAAATGGCAAAAGATGTAATCATTATAATTTTACCATAATTTTAAGCTATGATAAATTATAACAACTTCATGACCATTATAAAAAAAAATATATTTAGTCCATCTTGCAAATCATACGACCAGCAGAACAATGACGACACTAGTAGAAGTTAGCATAGCCGGCCAAACTAGCTAAAATTCTAGCAGTGGAGGAGTCGAGATGTGGTTAGAAACAAGTTTGGCACGGCAGCACCACCAGACTCAGCAAGAATTCTGTGACACTGAACACAGCTCTGGACGAGGAGCCTGGACAGCGATGCCATTTGGCTTTCGATTGCATTCAGAATCTTAGCAGTATTAATTACTTACCGAGAAGCCACTGTCATTGTTCTTTTTTCATCAGACTCTTAGGTCTTTTTTTTTTTTTTAGCTCTTTCTGCCCCGTGGACACTAAGAGGGCCTCTTTTAGAAAACCCTTTATGGGTTCGGCCAGGTCCACATCGGGGCGGCCGGATAGCGACGGACGGGGCCCGACATATCCAGACGGACAACCCCCAAAAAATTCCTGGGGATGGCATGCAGCACCATACGTTTCAATGCAAAGTCAATGTGGAATCCACTAAACGAGTCTGGCCCCTAAAATATTACCATTTAGGTACCAGGGGATCTAAAATTTGGGGAGGATCCAAACTCCTCATTCAGGTTTATAGTAAAGTAACTTTTTGGTTATTTATTTACAGCATATTTACAAGAATCTACCTAAAAGTAACTCCTACCACATTTTTGTTCCCTGCTTATTTACTTGCCAAAATAGTCTGATATATAAAAATAACCGAGTGTTTATCATTGACTTAATGTCATTTTAAACTACTTGTCTATTCATTGGGCAAATCGTATTCAAATTAATAAATGTGAAACTTTGATTATAAAAAAAAAAAAAAAAACTATTTTAGAACTTACAGTAAGGAAATAGCTCCTGTTGCTTCGTAAACAAATTCACGTTGCCAGCTCTTCCGCTTTTTAAGTTGGAAACCGGAAGTGTTGCCAGCTATAATTATTTCTATTAAGAATTTACGGATATTGAATCGATTTTCTTGTAATATTTTTTAATATATTTTTCACATTTATTTATTTTATATTATTTTAAATATTTAGATAAAATTTAAAATCTTATTTCTATTATATTAGGAATGAATTTTTTTTTTCGTCTTTTCGCCGTGGGCATTAAGAGGACCTTTTTATCGCAAGCCCATTATGGGTTAGGTCTGACTCACGATAGCGAGGTCAAATATATTCGGACAGAATATTTCCGAAAAATTCTTGAAGTTTTTCCACCGTCCGGATTCGATTTCGGGCCTTTCAAACGAATCCAAACGGGTCGAAAAATTTCCTGGAATTTTTCGGAGTGGTCCATCAGGATATGCCGGGCCCCGTCCCTCACCACCTGGCCGAACCCTTAATGGGCTTTCTAAAAAAGGCCTTCTTAGTGCCCACAGGGCGGAAAGAATTAAGTCGGATTATCATAACTCTATTCTAGTTAGCCAAATTTAAGCCTAAACTGCCTAAACTGTCTAAACATTCTAAATTATTATCCGGACTATCGAGTCGGGAGGAATATTTGCAATTCCCACTCAACATCGCAATAGTGTCCACTCTGATTGGTGGATCGATCCTGCTGATTTATTGATATCATACATCAACGTTATGTTTTAGATATTTAAATAATTTATTAATTATATTAATGCATAATGTGAAGTTATATTTATAGATACAAATATTGTGTATCTTATTTCGTTTATTAATACTGTTATAAACTTGTTGCCAGAAAACGCAAATGGAAGAATTAGAGATGCAGTTACAGGTTCTTTGATCGTGCTTAGTACTATAGCAAAGAGAATTTTTTCTGCAGTTTCTGGATTAATTTTGTCAAATCTGAAGAGGCGGTCAAGATAAAAAAAAATTCACCATAACAGTCATTATAGTGAAAAAAATACATAAGCTACAATCTTCTGTATAAAGAGCTTTATTCTGCAATATTGATCGTAGATGTATCTCATTGTAAACTATAAGCTATATTACTCCATTACACCCAAAGAGCTATAGCTTTTTTTTTTTTTTTTTTTTTCTAACTCTTTCCGCCCTGTGGGCACTAAGAGGGCCTCTTTTAGTAGGCCCATTATGGGTTCGGCCAGGCCCACACTGGGGCGACCGGGTGGTGAGGGACGGGGCCCGACATATCCGAACGGACCACCCCCCCGAAAAATTCCTGGGGATTATTCGACCCGTTCGGATTCGATCCCGGGTCCCCCAGAGCGGTAGGCTGCCACCTTTACCGCTCGGCCATCCGGCTATAGCTTATGCAAGCAGCCTTTCATCTCAAGTAGAAAGGTGATAAAGTCAGACGGAAAGAGAAGTTCTACGTACAATTTTGGCTTGCAAGTATTTTAATCTTTATCTTACAGGAACTGAACTCAATCTGTTAACAGATCAACATATAGGCGATCTGCCATGAGGGTGTCTCCCGCGAGGGCTTTCTAATGGAAACTGGCTCCTATTTAATTGCTAGACACGTAAGAAAAACCAGGAAAACCCCACGTAACCAGCCGGTTAGTCAGGCCTGAATCCGCGACCAATCATCAGTATTCAGTAGTATTACTCAGCTACTGATAGACCCAGTTTTATGGTATTGATTAAAATACATCAGTATAAAACCCCATTTGGACAGACACCTTTATAACAGAGTTTCGTTATAGGGTGTTCGCGTTTCACTGTAAACATGTTTCGTTATACTACAGAATGCAAAAAAATTGATTGTTGATCTTGATCATCTGATATACAACTACAGTGAAACCTGCTAATGTGACCACTGAAGGGACTAGTTTTATGAACGGTAAACACTGTAATGCAATTGCTGTATTCGAAGGTAAATTAATTTATTCAAAATCTAACATAATGTTACGTATATGCAGTGGTGATATTCGGCGGGTTCGCACAGGTTCGGCCGAACCCGTTGTTAAAATTTTCAGTTTCCTGAACCTTGTTAAACACACGGAACATTTCTCAGTGGGTTTGTTTTTTTTTTTAAATATATTAAAATATGCGTATTATACTCTGTAATACTACTAAACTAGGGCCTTATACCCCGTTTGTACAAAGGCCGGATGGCCGAGCGGTCAAGGTGGCAGCCTGACGCTCTGGGGGACCCGGGCTCGAATCCCGACGGGTCGAAAAATCCCCAAGAATTTTTCGGGGGGTGGTTCGTCCGGATATGTCGGGCCTCGTCCCTCACCACCCGGTCGCCCCATTGTGGGCCTAACCGACATAATGGCTTGCAAAAGAGGCCCTCTTAGTGCCCACAGGGCGGAAAGAGTTAAAAAAAAAAAAAACCCGTTTGTACCGAGCATTTCAATCTAGATTGTGAGCAAGGTCAGGGAGTATGTCTTGGTGCGATCCCTCTCGACCGAAACGAGGTTTAATCGCGATCGATTCAAGAGAATTCTTGAAAGTAGATCCAGTCATAAGAGAGATCCCAGAATGCCACGCGCGCGAGATAATACAAGATGGCTGTGGAACACGTGTCGGGCTATGGACAGCGAAAGAAAATGTATAATGTATCTCGAGAGATGATGACACGTGTCTATTTCCATTTCTAGAAGCGTCATTTCGCGGTAAGAAATTCCTCTGCCTAAAAGAAAAAAAGGTCGACAGCTCTAAAACACTATCGTTACCCGGCCTTCACCCATTGCCCGTTACGTTAGGGAGAAATTTTCTGCTAGCGAACCCCTTGTTAAATATTTCGAATATCACCACTGCGTATATGACCTAACTTCGCGGCGCTACCATCGACATATGACGTAGAGATTTCTAGTTACGTGGAGAGTTTGCTCTCTGTGTACAGTATTATACTTTGTGATATGTAAACGCTAAGCGTGTTTTTTTTTCTGTTTCGGATAATCGAGTTTCTACTGTATATTAAAACAATAAAATTAGGTTTATGTGAATCACTAATACCGTATCGATATACTTCATAAGCTGGACAATGTAGTGACTGATACTTTTCGAGAAACGTTATTTTCAAGCCATTATAAAATAATAAAAACACATTGTTGCCTCCCCTAAAAGCAAACGTATTGAAATGTTAATATTTTATTTTAATTGAGAAGTGGAAAATTTGATTTTTTAAAATAAAATTTTAACAACAGTAGAAAACTACATACCGATAATACTACTAATACCATTTTGTTATATGTTAAACGAACAATTATTTATGCATACGTCATACAACTTGTACACACTTACCCAGTTAAAGCTTGCAATTTAAACTGATTCTTTTTTCCTTCACGACACGTATCCAATACCTATTCTCCTCTTGTTTAAGTTATCCATACAAGCAGAGCCTTTCAGAACTCAGCAAGGACGGGACTAGAGAGGAAGCTATAGGAAACGACTGCCCCTAAGATGTTTTTATTGCTAACAGGTGCTTTATCAGTTTTTTAAAATAATATTTATATATATTTTTAAAATACTTTTAAGCTTTGTTTTAAATAATTATTAAATCAATAACACTTTTCATACAGTATATTGTTCATTTCGTTATACAAATTAAAGACCCATCCCTTAATTTTTACTCTTGTCTAGCCTCCAGTTATATGAGTTACAACACGAACGTGTTGAGAATATCACGTGGTAATTCAAACTCGTTCATTGAGACCATTCACTGTACGAATTTATGACACGTGACACTCTCAACACATTCGTATTGTTACTCACATAACTCGAGGCACCCTGAACGAGTACAATCTTCTGTATAAGAGATATGTGAAGCCCCATCTTGGCATACAAGATATATGCCTAAATTAAAACAAGTGGATCACTAATACTCGTTTAAATTAAAACAACTAAATTTAATAGCTATTTTTTTTTTTTTTTTTTTTTTTTAAATCTAGGAAATATAGTATATTTACCTTATTCAAAGTGTATTGGTTTAGTTAGATCAGTGTACACTTTTACGTCACTTGACGTCATTCCTGTGCTTTTCTTTATAATGGGAAAATGTGAAATGACGTCAAATTGAAATAATACTATACACTATCTTTGATTTTTTAAAAATAAATATTTAATTTATTCGATAGTACATGCAAAAACCTTATGCGCCATAAGAAAAAGTACGACGTTAAGTATCATTCTTTAAGATAACTTATTTTTCCATTACAATTAATAATGAACTATCGGAGAAAATGCGCATAACTTTATCCTAGTTTACAAAAAAAACGGCGTACAACTCATATTATTTAGACTCATAATTCAAAAATATATAGGAAATTTTAAATTTATAATCATTAAAATGAATCATTAAAACAAAAATATTTAAAATCTCTTTATAAAACCTCATAAATATTTTAAATCGATTAATTTTAAATGCTAAATGAATTTTAAACATTAAATATTCCAAGAGCATATCCAATTTTTCATAATTAGACAGAGAAATTGTTATTATTAGTAACATGATACAACTTTGAATATAAATTTAAAAGCAAATTTTACTATTAAAAAATTGAATAAAGTAATTTAAATTGTATTTATTTTTATACTTATTTCTAGATATTATAATTTACATAAATTTATTATTATTTAAATAATAATTTCAATTATATCAATTTTTAATGTAAATAAACCATTGATGAGATATCTGAAAATCAATCAATATTTTAATGATTTTCTTGTCTTCCATTAAAATAAAACGATTTAAATAGAAAAGATATTCATCGCGTACGTTTCGCGATACAGTCAACCGCAATAATATTATTACAGGCAATAAAATAATGGAGTAAAAATAACCAATGCAACATTAACGCATGACATCGTCACGAAATCATAAAACATTTACAAATATATTTAAATTTCTGTAATAATGTTATTTCCAACCAAATAACAAATAAATATCTCTTCAAGAATTAAATATTTGGCAGTATTTTTAGTATTTTTTTTTTTTTTGTATAAAAATAAAATCAAATTTTATCGATTAAATCGCAAAAAACAAGAAATGAACTCAAAAGTCGTATCGAGTTAATCTTATAAATAATTACTGAGCTTTAATTGAATCGATCAATGGAACCAAACATGGCGGATGACGAAAGCAGGGAAGCTCTTCGAATCATTTTAGTGTACGTATCTACGAAATAATTTTAAATTTTATTACTGTAAATGCCACTTCACTGCATGGTTAGTTTCGTTATGCAGTGAAGCCAACCTAAATTAGGTGTATTAAACTTGATATTGGGGGGATAGTCTAATCTGTATCGGTTTGACTGTATTCCATTAATCTTTCCTTAATATAAAAATAATTTTTTAAATTATATACATAAAAATAATTCGATTTAATTTACAATTATTAGAAATATATTTTGTTTTTAATGCTTAAAATAAAACCTTAACGAGAATCGTGTTATTTAAAAAATGATTTTAGTGATGTATGAATTGTAATACCAATTTTTCATATATAAAAAATTATTATTTTTTTTGTTGTTTTTATAAAAATTTATTTAAAATTTATTCACAGTAATTAGTTTGAATAGGCTATTTGGATTATTTTCTCCAGTATAAATTTAGCTTCTTTTTAAATAATTTTTTCTAAGTTATAACTTAATATCATATCCATGTTTAAGTTAGGAATTGTGTAAATATACTAATATATGTACGTATGATATGATTGGTTATAGATCCATACATCACACCTTTTGTTTCTACTTGAGTTGATAGTTTTGGTATGAATTTTTCAGGTAAGCTTTAATTTTTAACCATAATTTAGATAATTGTATGAATGTGTATAGTATAATGTAGATTACATTTTTATCTATAGGACATTTAAATTATATATTCTTCCTGTTGCTCTTAAAATATTTACAATAAATTTAATTATAAAATGTTACTTTTTGAATAAATACTTTTTACTAAATTAAATGAAACGAGGAAAATTTATTTATCTTTGCGATCTAAAAATAAAATATGTATGTAAAGTATTCTATTCAAAAGTAAATTGGTTACATTCAAATAAGTATTATATTATATTGATATATGAAAAATGATTTTAATCATTAATTGCTTTATTTTAAAAAGTTAAGCCGATTTTTCTTGGTACGCTATCAAAAATTACCTGTCGGCAACCGCCTTGACGAAAACATTTAAATATTGCAAAAATGTATAAACTAATATTGTATATGCTAAATAAGGTTAATTTAATTTTTTTAATTGATAAAAATATACAAATATATTTAAAAGATTAGACTATTCATTCCATCATCTGTGTTCAATAGATGTTTTAATAAGTAATTATAATTGGAAACAAAATTTTCAAGATAGTTTTAAGGATTCAAATACACATTTTCACGTCAATTTAGATCAAGATATGAGAATGTTTAAGTCTTATCAATTGATGAAAACATTTTGAAAAATTTTTATTATAATTTAAAACATTATTTTAAAGATTTTTTGATATTAATAATATAATTTGATTTTTTAAAATATTAAAAAAGAAAAAAAATTCAAATTATCTAGTTTATTAACTTGTTATAACTGTTCAATATGTTTTTACATATTTGTAATATTAATACTTATAATTAAATTAATATATTTAATATTATTATAATACATAATATAATATTTAATATTTGTATCTTTATAAGTTACAAATATTAAATACATTTGTATATAGAATATAATAGCATAATTTAATTTTAATACTAGAAAACAAGGTTTATTAATAATGCAAATAAATTAATTTCTAATTAAACCATTTAAAATTAAATTAATTATTTAATGTAAAAACATTTTATATTTTATTTTTTTAAACAATTGAATGCATAAGATCTTTTTTATTAATGAGAAATATAAGATATATTGCTAAATTTCTTCTAAGGATTTTATTATATGAGATAATTATATTAATTATATTTAACTGTAGATAATATTTAATAGAAAAGTTAATAGATTTCTTATGTTGCAAGCTTATTTTATTATAAAAATAAAAATAACAGTAAAGTCACTGAGTTGGTTTTACTGTTTTTTTTTTAAACAAACCCAAAACCCCCCAAAAATAAATAAATTGCAGCAACATCAGCTGAATTTAATGATACAGAACTGAGTCAGCTCATCACCATCTAACTAGCAATTCCCATCTTTAATATTAATTTTTTACAGATAATATTCCAAGCAATAAAAATAAAAAACAGAATTATTCTAATAAACTTAATTTTATCTAAATTAAAAAAAATTTAATAATTTTTATCATTGGATTTTGCATATATTGAATATATCATGTACAGTACATAAAACATCATTCCAATTCAGAGAGATAATTCAATAGGTCCTTGTAAATTATTGATCCAAGGTGATAATAAGAGTGTTTTCATTATGTGCTATAAATATCGTGTATGCTATTTTCTCTTTTTATATTTAACTATATCAGATAATAATAATAATAATAATAATAATAAACATTAGGCAGAGTTAAAGCTACTTTCATTTGTAGATGGGAATCAGCTAATCAGTTGTTTCCAACTTGGTTGCTAGTGACTCCTGTTGGGTCAATCAATTTATTTTGGGTGTTTAATAAATTACTAGGAGTCATTTGGGTCAGTGGATGAATTTATTGTTTTTAAATATAAAGATAATATATAATAATTACTAAAATTTAAAGCTATATCAATTAAGTAAACAGACAATTTTGAATTTTGATTTATGTTTAATGAAAAAGTATAATAATTATTATTATTATTATTAATTCCTATTTATTTATTTTATTCTATCCTATTTTCTCTGTGTCAATGTAGGAAAAGCCAGTGAATTAAATATAATTTTGGAAAGAAAAGGTCTATAAGCAAAAAAAAGGTTGGAATCTCCATCATTTAGAATGGGAGTTACTTCAGAACTGACTTTAGCCTTCAAAGCTTTTATTTCTATGATACTAAGCTTTTGTGTTTTAAAATAATGTAAAAAGTTCAATATAAATTTTTATAAAATAGTACAAAATAAATGCTATTTCGAATGTTTTCAGATTTGATATTTTATTTACAGTACACATTTTTTATATATAAAATTATTAGAACTGCACTTTGAATCTGAAAATGTTCCAATTTAGAAAACTGATTTCTTTTGAAATATTATTTAGGAGATTTATAAATAAGTAAACTTTCATAACTACTTTAAAAGATTAAAGCATTATTTCTTTAAGAATGCATATGGTTAAGAAAAGTCAATATACTCTAACAAAGTTATTGAAATTAGTATATAATTATAGAAAATTTTATCAGTAGATTAAAGAAATATGAAATCATCATCGACAAAAATGATTTGTTAAAATGATGCACCCTAAATTTGCTACATTTTTAACAAATAATTCTGCTTCACATACTTTACAGAACTGAATTTATTAAATTAATTATTGTATTTTTTACTTATAAGATGCAATTTTTTGTACCTAAAATTTACCTGAAAATTAAGATGTGTCCTAGAAGCTGAATGCATCTTATACTGTTAATAATAATTTTTTGCCAATAAATTGACATAAAAAATGTGGTGCATCAATACAGCAGCGTGTCTTATGAGGCAAAAAATATGGTATATCATAGAAGTTATAGTAATTAAACAGTTTATATTTATATTTATTTAATTTTTTAAATCAAAACTTTATTCTATCTATCATAATATTTATTACAGAATAAAATATTTTATATATAATATTAATATATCTTTAAAATTATTTTTAAAAGATTTATTGTAAAGTTAAATGATAAAAATAGTGAAAAGGCAAAAGACTATTAGTTTGAGTTTTGTATATAACTAAAATAATTAAAGAAGCGAGTTATTCATTATTTTGTAGACAAACAACTAAATAAGAAATTGTAATTTTTATTTAATTTGCTTTTTAATTATAGTTTTACTCCTGTTATATCTAATTTTTAAGGTTTTTATTAATATATATAATATCTCTAGAAATATGGAAATGATGCTCATTTGTTAATGCAAGTATATCAGATGTATAACAAAATATCAAATCAAAATCCCTTCTAATGTTATAATCAACTATTCTTCAATTATCAGTAATCAGTAATAAAAAATATAAGATATTTAGACATCTTAAATCTTAATAACAGAAATTTAGCCAATAAGAAATGAAAAGTGGATTCGACTTTTTTTGAACGGATTCTGTTTAAGTCCCATAAGAAATTTAAATTAGTATGTCCTGGTGAGTTTAAACATCTATCAGTTGCATAATATTTAGGGTTGTCAAATCTTTTGGATTCAGGAGATTTTCAAAATTTAGCAAACATCTTAAAATTCTTTACTTTTGAATCTAGGTCTATTCTTCCTGTATTTATTCAACAAGATGATTGACTTTTGAGTTATATATTAAAACTGACTAAAGAATAGGCTACAGCATTTTGATATTGCTAAGAGTAAAAAAAAAATGTCAAATATCCTATAATTTTTTTACTCCTGGCATGGAAAAACTCTCTCAGAATTACTCTTTGGAGATTGGATAGCTTAATAATACTGAATGTAAAATAATATAGTTTTTAAATTGATCTGTAAAATTTTATATGTTATATTATTCAACATAATATAACACAAAAAATAATATAACACAAAAAAATAAAGTTTTTTCAAGATATTTATTTAAGATGTAATTAGTTCATGCCAAATTTGACCTTTTGAATTCAAAGATCAACTCAGACCATAATGATACAGAATATTTTTAATAGTACAGTACTTTATCATGTAACTAATTCATCTACAAATATAAATGTCATTTTAAAAATGTATTATTTTAAGACAATTGTATTAAAAATCATTATACTTTTGTATTTACAATCATATTATTTTGGTTTATTTTTAATTTAGCAGTTTCTAATGGCTTTTTTTTTTTTTTTTTATTCAAGTAATGAGAAGCTACTACTTAAAAACCTTTGCTTAAGATTATACTTTTTAGTTTTATAGTTAAAAATCTTTTTACAATTTTTAGAATTATAAAAACGAAGGTTTCTAACAGAAATATGCTCAGAACTTTTAAACATAGTTAACATATCTTTTAATTTAAAATATGAAGACTTTCAACTGCTCTTTTCATAATTTTAAAATAAGTATTTGAATAAATGAAAGGAGTAAATAAGTAAATTAATTTAAAAATTGACATGTAGTAATTTTATAAAATATGTTAAAGATGATATAATACTTTAACTTTAAATTTCAGTAATATATTTTATAAAAATAATTAAATTTATTAAAAAATTTAAAAACAACAAATATAATATATAGGCACACAATACGAAATCTTACTCAAGGAGTCCACTAATAAAGTTTTTTATATCTGAAACGTTTTTGGGAGGCATTCTTCCCATCTTCAGTAGAAATCAGTTTTTCTAACACTTTTAAAGTGTTTGAAACAATTAAAATCTTGAGAATTTGTATTTGTAGCCATTGTTTTGTGTTATAGCTTCAGTGGTGTGTTATAGCTTCATGGGGCCCAGAAAAATCTGAATTAGGTGGCCTCGTGCACAGCGTTGACTTCAGACAGTTTTCTTTGGAGAATCCTCTGGTATCCTCTTTCCTTTTCTTATTAACATGACCTTGATGGCTAAGTTCTGTGCTGTACCTGCACCATACCAACTATCTACGGTCCCCTGATATGGTGCCATATTTAAATTTCGATAATCTTACTACAATAATGAGTTTATAAACAATTGGTTTGGGGTCCCCAGTCAATTGCCCTTTTTTGCCCATAGGATAATGTACCACTGCTTTGTGGTGCGTTGTATGGTCTACTGAAGATGGGAGGAATTCCTCAAAAACATGTTAGAAGTAAAACTTTTGTGGACTCCTTGAATAAAATTTAGTGTCGTATGAGTTAATATAGACATAGAGTCATTGTTTACTAGTTATGTTGAATAATATAACATATAAAATTTTACAGATCAATTTTAAATGAATAAACAAGTAATATTACAGATAATAAATAATACAACTTAATGAAACTTCTTAGTATAATGGATTTCTTTATTAAGTTTTTTTACATCTTAAATATTAGTTTTAAAAGAAGCTTAGATAAATAATGAAATCGATTATATTTTAAATTTTAGTTTCTAATTTCTTTATTTAAAATACACTGTATAAAGCCAAAAAATTGTAGTTTTTTTGTTGATTTTTGAATTCAATAAAATATGAAAATAAGCTACTTTTGTGTTTTTGTTGGATTTTTCAAATATGAAGTTAACAATTCTAAAAAATTTCAATATTAACAAATGAAATATGTAAATATTTTAAAATATTTAAATGTTTAACATTTAAATTCTATTGTAAAGTGATGATTTTTTTTTTCTGATGTTGGACTAGTGAAGAATGAAAAATACACTATAAATTAAAGTATTTATAGTGCATATTTTTATCTGAATGCAACTTCTTATTCTAGAAAAAAAAACTTGAACTCAAGAAAAGTCTATCATTTCAGATAATGGACGGTGCAAAAAGCTTTATTTAAATATAAAATGTTTTAGTTCACTCGAAATCTTATCAATAATATTTTTAACTGATTAAATAATCAAAACTTGAAGTCAAAATCTATATTCATCAATAATTAATTTATTATAAAAACATGTTTTCATTCACATTAGATTTTAAGTCCTAAGTTCTGTCTGTCTGTCTTCATTTTATCAAACAGTGAATTTAAAAAATATTAGCGAGATTGAGGCCGAAGTTTTAAACGCAAAAACGTGTATGTCGGACGTTCGGTGCCGCTTTCCTGAAAGCCTAGAAGTTTGACAATGGCGTTTGGAATGTCAAGCATGATTCCACTGACTTTCCAAATGCCATTGTCAAACTTCTAGGCTTACAGGAAAGCGGCACCGAATGTCGACATACACGTTTTTGCGTTTAAAACTTCGGCCTCAACCTCGCTATTCTAAACACTATGTGTGGATCACATCATGCTCATCACCATTTAGTGTTGTTTTGTTTTTTTTTTTAATTCGTTGTTTGACTTAGAATGTATAAAACCCAATGGCTTTTAAAACTTGTCGATTAAAATATATGAAAGCATTTGTTTTTAAAAAAAATTAATTGCTGATGAATATCTGTTTTGATTTCTTTATGTTTATGTTCTGGTTTGAGAATAATTGAAAGATATAACATAATCAAAACTTAGCCATTCAATTAAAAGATTTAGTCTATAATTTGCAGATAAGTATTTTAAAAATTTTATTACTATTTCTAAAAAATAAATTTTAAAATGATTAGTTTTTTTAATTTCAATTGACAGATTTGCACTGATATACTGTATTTAGATGAAATGGTAAAATTGAAGATCTGAATGAGACAGTTACGATCTTATCAGAACTGTAGATAGTGTTACCAACCATCCGGTTTTCACCCGGACAGTCCGGGAATTGACTCACTGTCCGGGTGAACTATTAATTTTGTCCGGGAATTTTGTAGAAATTGTGAAATTACGATGAAACAAAGTTATTGCAAATATTTTTTATAAATTTACACCATTTGAACAGCGAAAGACCTCACACTCACTGAAACTCATCTTCCATTCCGCCATGTTATTCTGTTTATGTGGACATGTGACTCGCAACCTCCCTCTCAACCTTTTTTTTTCTTTTATTTATTTATTTATTTTGCTTGTACGTCTGTACACGTCTTTTGTGGAGCTAAATTATCTGTTCTTTCTTTCTTAATTTTGGTTACATACGTTACTCCTACCAGTGCCGTAACTAGGCAGGTGCAACAGGTGCACCCACACAGGGTCCACTTGAAAGGGGGGCCCAAAACGCATGTATTTGTTTTATTAATTTCCCAAACCTAATTAGTTAAGGGGCCTAAATGCAATTTCTTGCACAGGGCACAGGAATGGCTAGTTACGGCACTGATTCCTACACAAGTCCCTAGTCCCTAACTGTAACTGATTTAGAACCGGCATGCACGTTATTCTTCGCATTGTAAAATGACATTGCGCATGCATCAGGAACTTCTGTTCGAACAAACCTGACCTGCGGTCCGGGTCCAGGGTCCTAGAATATATTCTAGGACTTTGGTCTGGGTCAGCAATTTTGTAAAGGTGGCAACACTAACTGTAGATCATGTCCATAAGAGTAAAAAAAAAGTCAAAAGAACCAATGGTTTACATGTGATTCTTTGTGAGATAAGCTTATTTTTGGTAGTATATCTGGAATTTTGAAGAGACTCAAAAATAGGGTAAAATTTAAAAGTGAAAAAATCTGAAGCTGTTTGTTAAATTTCTCTCCTGTCATTACCCATGTGTTGATTACATATCATGTACCTCCAGTCATTGCATATGTAGCAATGATTTGTGTTATATAACCTTTGTATTATTTTTTCTAACAAATAAACAGCTATGATGTGGCGTCTCTACCAAGTCCACCACTTTTTGGTTTGATATGACTTTGAAATGGACCAAAGTAGTCGTGTATGATTTTATACTTAGTGAGTAGGATACCTTACAAATATCTGTGAACACATAACTTGCAACAGTGATATATTTAACACTTTTTTCACAAAATAATGCTAAAAATCAACCGTTTTCCACTTTATTAGACAGCTAAAATCTCATAAAACACGAGAAACACCATTTCACCATCTACTTGTGGGATGTGATTAAAATTGCACTGTGCATGCTGTTAAGCCTATTGCCTATAAGTTTGATTTTGAGGAGCTATATTTTGCAAAGTACATTTTACTATAATATACACATAGACCACCAGTTCCTTTTTGACTTTTGTTTTCTTATGGGCATGGTCTACAGCACTGATAAGGTCCCAACTGCCTCACTCAGAGCTGCAATTTTACCGATGACATGATACACAAAAGATTGATTGTTAAGTAAAATAAAAATATATTTCTTCTAACATATTATTTACATTAAAAACTAAAACAGCATAGGAATATTTGTTTTTTTTGTTTTTCTAAGGGATTGTTGCCAATCATCCTTGTAAAAATTACAGTATAGTTTTCTTTCTTTGTCTTCTGTCTTGTATTTCCTTCCTTTACATAAACAGATGAAAGAGGAAGGGAGGGAATCAGAGCCTGCGACAGGGTTAAATTGGTATGGCTTCTGCTACCAGATCTACTAACAAAATAATTTCATTCATTACAAAACTGAACATAAAATTGATAGCTAACATTTCTATAGAAGTGGTCTCATTTATATGACTTGTTTTAATATTTTAAAATATTTTCATATTATATTTTATTTTTAATTAAAAAAGATAACTTTATACAATTCTAGTGAATCAAAACTTTAAATTATTTTTCAAATCAAACTTTCTTCTCTTCTACTTCTCAAAATTAACCAACAGTTTAGAAGGAATTTTTTTAAATCTATTTTAAAATTCTATTTAAGTCATTGCTGTTTATCAATATATGTATTCTGCAGGTTTAACTCATTAACTTAAAAGCAATAACCATTATATAGCCCGATAATGTACGTGGAAGCTAAAATGTTAATTTGAAAATAAAAAAACCTGTTAAGAGCTGGTAATATTTGTCAAAATTGCTCAATTTATTATAACAGAAATGTGTCTCTTGACAATAAATTATTGAGATTCTTCTGTAACTATTCGGTTTAATATACTTAAATACTTTAGTTCATTTAAATTTATCTAATAAAAAATCAAAAATTCCACATTCACATACTCTTATGAAGCTAGAATATTTTTATTAAAAGTTATTCCTGCCCGTTCACACTTTGAATTACGTTACTTATTATATCATATTATATAAATAAAAGAATTATGTGAATCCCTATAGAAATATTACGGAAGAATGATCTTTTATTCCACTCCTTCTTTGCGTATTGATTTTTCATCCAAGTTTTGAACCAAAAAATAAATAAAATAGTTTAAATAATTTGATTAGGTCAATTTTTATTTATATATTAGTTAGGAGTAATGAAATGAAAATATTTCATTTAATGATATTATAGCGGTATTCATTAGCAAGAAAAAATAATGGTTTTTAATGAGTTAACAGAGATGGTAATTAATGAAATATTAATTAATAGATCAAATTAAATAATTTCCTATTTAATACAAATTACAACTGTAATAAGTTAAATTATAATTGTAAGTAAATAGATATGTTCATGTTTTACTTTTTGTGTAAATGCTTTGCACAAAAACTAATTTCTGTATTTTTCAGAATAATAAACAAATAATTTTAGTTATAATTTATAGACAGAAATATCAAAATTGTGAGATTATTAGCATTTCATTAGAAAATTTTCTATCGTAATCATAAAAAAAAACATTAAAAATTTTTGGAATTCTCCGATCTTCCTTCTCAAGAATTATCTTTAGCAATTTTTATCGTTAAATTTTATTCTTTCTTATCTGCCTACTTCATTAAACTTTCTAGACACTAATGTTTTCACAGAAATACATAATAAGATTATTAAAAATGCCAAAACAATTGCAAAACAAATTGAAAGCTCTTCATATAGAGTGATATAAAGGTAAATTTAAAGGTTCAAATGCTTTCAATATTCATTCATCATAAGAAACCTAAGCTGAGAAAAAGAATATGATAACAAGAATCATTAGTGTAAAAAGTGTAGAAATACTTTACTTTCAAACTAAACAATAGATTTAGAAAAGAAAAAAAAAGAAAGATCTAATATAGAAACTAAATAACTAAAATAAAAATTTATATGATTAAAATTAAGGTTATAAAATGAAATGATGTGACATCATTGTATAGAGAAAGGTGGATACACAATTATCAATTTCTTCTCAAGTGGAAAATTTTTTTATTAACATTTCAATTTTTCTAACAAATTCTCAAATTGTAAGTTAACGGTACGGTTGAATCAAATAAATCTTTATCTAGTGTTAATCATACCATTTAATATATATTTCTTTATAATTTATTTACATTTAAAGGAATGATTTTTCCTTGCATAAAAATGCAATTAGATAAAACCAAAAGACAAATATTTAAAATAGAAAATTTATATTTCATTTTATTTATAAATAATATATTAACTTTTTTAAATATAACGTTCCAGCATTATCTATTCTCTATTTAATTATATAAATTTAAATACAATATATTTTGATTTCGTAAAATCGAATGCTGTAAGTTAAAAACTACATAACATGCATACAATCTTCCAACAAATATGTATTTAGATTAAATACGGAATGGAATGTTTTTGGCTTTTTGTAGTAGTTTTCCAGAAAAATATGTATTTAATGCAAATACATATTTGCTGAAAGATTGTATGCATGTTATGTAGTTTTTAATTTATCTACATTCCGGCTGTTAGAGACTTTTATGTTAAATGCTATATTAGATATTGATCTTGTTTCTTTCTAAAATATTTGTTCTTTTTTTCGTTTTTCACTTATAACTTTATATAAAATAAACAACAAACCTTTATCAATTTACCATAATAATAATAATCTTCAAGTTCTTTCTTTCATTTTCTCAAATGTAAGTTTTTAATTAAAATCTGAAGATGATGTGATAAAATTGAACATTCTTTGTCCAACTTGGCCCCAATCAACATCAAAAAATATTATATAAAACACAAAGAGTTCTAGGAATCCAATTTTTAATACTATAAAACGTTTTCAAAACTAAACTTTTCTTATCATCAGATCACGTTAAAAACTAATCTTAGATTAATGGGGTAGTTCCTAATGTATATTCAATCAACATTAGTTTTTAATGTGATTTGATGATGATACAAGTTTAGTCTCAAAAAATATTTTATAGTATTAAAAATTGCATTCCTAGAACTTTTGGTGTCATATATATATATTTTAAAGTTGAACATTATTTATTTGTGCGTACTAATCAAGTTATTACTTTCCCAGCTGTTATAAAAAGGAAAGTATGACAATTTGGCAAAAGAAGACTCCCCAGATTTTTACATTTTTGGACTTAGGACACCTTGAAACAATGAGAAATGCAAAAAACTTTTGGGGTAATTTTTGTATGTACAGATGTTAGTTGAGCGTTGGGCTTGATTTTGTTCACCCTCTTTGAAGCTTAATAACGTCTATGCTTTTTGTCGAAAATTTCTGAAATTTTGCAGGGAGGTTTGTTTATTAGGGGATTGATGCTATTAAATTTTAGTGGTTAAAGGTCGAGGGGGTGGGGAGATAAAGAGGGTCGTGTGTATCTCCAGTAGGGTCAGACTTAATGACGATTTTAGTCATTATTAGCAGACACCAAAAAACCTTTAAAATCCATAACACAAGTTTACTGGATTTTAAAGGTTTTTTGGTGTTTGTCAGTAAGTGAGTAAGAAGATATGTTTAGTTGTTATTAGCATTTACAATTTTTTATAAAAACCATCCCTACCCTCAAAATGAAGCTTTTATATTATCATAAATTGGCAAAAAGTTATGCCATGTTTTTATGGGTTCCTCCAGTTATGTAACAATTAAAGTATGCCCTCCACTTACATCAGAGCATTGGCACGTGACTGCTTTGTTTAAGCAGGAGTTGCATCAAGTTGACTACCTTACTGTAAGCTTGCATGAGATTTTTCATATCTCACTTTTTATTCTGAAATTATGGTCATTGAATCAAAAATTATGATTATATCCTTTATTTCTGCCATTTTTCTTATTTCTAATGATATAGAAAACTTAGGGATTGACAAAATGAATAGTTTATGTTTAATTTTTTGTAACTTGATCTGAAAAAGTCAAAAAGTAAATAGTGTCTCATTGATTAAAAAAAAATGCATTTATGTTATATATTCATCTTTATCAAATATACTAAGGTGACCAACTATTTTTTGTTCAAAAAGAGTACACTTTGCCTTACATACTACGCATGCGTCAAGACTGTCAAGCATGCCGTACATACTGCACATCAAAGATCAGCCTGGGGATTACGTACACAAATATTGGAGAGATAGATATATCCATCTCTTTTCACAAATGTAATTTTGACGTTGTTAGAAAAAGAGGTCTGTAGTATCTATCTATCTCTCCAGGTACATAATACGGGCCTCTCAATTGTGCCGGAAACGGCAGCCATATGTGCGCACGAAATTCAAATCAGTGTCAAACTCGTGTCTAGTGTTTGCCCTGTCCTCTGACGTGCCGGAAACGGCAAGCAATATGCGCGCGTGAAATTCAAATCACTGTCAAAATAATTTTAAATATTTAATTAATAAAATTGAAATAAAATAATCTAAAAAAATGTTTTAGAAATACAAATGAGTATAAAATTATACAAATGAGTACGTTCAGAGTACAGGATTTGAAAAGAGTACGGTTTGCAAAAAAAGAGTACAAAACTCAGTAAATGAGTACAGTTGGTCACCTTAAATATACACACATGTAATTACTGTCACAAAATAACTTTGACTACCCCATTATATTTCATTACAAGGTATCATAAATAAATAGGTCTCAAAAAGTGGGTTGTGAGGGATTTTCATCTTTTCTTGAAACTGTTGATATATTTCTTAATACTTGAATTGTATGTGATTGAGCTGTAATTTCAAAAATTGTAGACCTGTAAATTCCCTCTGGCATCCATCTGTCTATCCTTCCTTAATCTCGAGAATGCAGTTAGATAGATGAAACTTGAGATCAGATTGGAAAGCTTAGGAGCAGGCAGTCCCAGTTTGCACTTATATGAACTTCTGGTTTGCACAGGAAGTCACGTTATTTCAACTCAAAAATTTTCTCCTGAATGGAGTTAGCTAGATGACTGGTATGACTCTATTGTTAACAGGAAAAGTATGATGTACTGAGGCAAGACACTATTAAAATTGAGAAAATTGTGATGAAAAATTGCAGCTCAGCATTGTGACAATATCACAATAAATAACTACTCATTAGTTTTAGTATGCTATAAGGTTTTAGTTTTATGAAGATGATTTACTAGCTACTGTGGTAACTCCCACTATTAAAGGTGCATTAAGTAATCGAATAGTAGTTTTGTCCTTATCACTCACTTTACAGAAAAAGAATGACACTACTATTAATTAGAGTCAGACACGAATGGCATTGTGAAACAGTCGGTAATAATTCTAACATTGAGTTTAAAATTCTATTTCTTATATATTTAATGTTTCTTATAATTTACAGTTAATCAACAAATATTTATAACAAACTACTTTGTTATAAATGTCTTCCAATGTACAATGTCTGTGCAATGTCTTCCTTTTTTGCACAAGAAAGTTGGCAACTCTAGTTAACAGGGTCATTTGGCCTAAATCCCAGATACAAAAAACCTCCATAATTTAGTCTTTTATGTAAAAATCATAAATTAAAATTCTTTTTGATATAAGTAATTGAAAGATCTGTCTTTATTTGTTTTATTAATATTATTCACATATTTTTATGACATTTGGAAAGAGGCAGAGGTCCACATTTGTGAATGGTCTGGGTCTACTCTTACTGCACTCATCCAGAGGCAGACGAGAGCAGAGGAAAATTTTCAGAGGCACCAGTAGGACCGGCCTTTTATATTCGTAAGACCCAGTGCCAGCCCATAGACTGGCACTGACAATATATGTTGCTTAAAGAAGTTACGTTTGCCCATGTTCTCTTCTTTTGATACAATTTTTCTTTCATAAAGGCCTCTTTCTAGTTGAAAATATTTTAAAGTATAATTTTTAGCAAGATGATAAATTATTTTTGTAAATATCTCTTAAGCTTTTGTTCAACAATATTAAACAAAAACTTCCTGTAAGTTTTTATTTTTTCAAAATATACATATTGATGATACAATGCATAGAGAATAAAAATTTTTATAAAAGATATTCTTACATAAATACAAACGTGTGTATGTGATTTTAATGCAATGAAAAAGCTATAAATAAAAGTGCAGTAATACATTTAATTGCATCATTTAAATTTGTTTCTAAGATTTAAATTGTAAATTTATTGTAATTAGAATATCATATAACTTGTGAAATATAAATGTTTGATGTTTTTTAAATTAATTATATATTTTTATTTTACAGATATATGTCAAAATTTCTCAACAAAGTATATTAATTTGGTCAAATTCATATGGACAAGTCCACAGCATGTTTTTCTGCAACATTTTCTGAAGATGTTGCAAATGGAAAGGAAACAGTAATTCATTATTTTAACATTTTATATAAATTAAATTATTATAGCTGATATTAAAAATTACTTAATCTATTTCTTATATTAAGTATTAATGATTACTTTAAGTACTTTTAATAATGGTAATAACATTGTTATAATGGTTATTGTCTATATACAGATTTTACACATACAAAGAATAAAAAAGTGAACTTTGAAGGACAAACTTAAAAATCTGCTTTATTGGAGCTTACAAACTTGTGTCAGCTATCATTTTCTCAAGTACTTTTGGCAGTTTAAGTCTATGAATTTAGAGACTGGAGTTTAATTCATTATTTAAATTACAGAATATTAATGGGAAATATTAACCCATGGCTGTTCTGGGTTAATGGGTATTTACTAATTAGTATTTAATTTATTATAAATAAACTAGTAAATAATAAATTCAGTTGAGGACACAGAAATACATAACAGTTGTAAAAATGGAGAATTAACAATTCTCCGTTTTTCAAAGGAACTCGAATTTATCCAAACATATAACACTAACAACTTGAAATGAAGCGTGTTCAAAATAGAAAATTGCAAGGAGTAGGCCTACATTTTATATTCATTTACAAGTCAGTGTAAGTTTTGACACAGCTGTGACACCTCAACTCCCAGGTAAATAGAATGTCTTCAATTTCCTTTAATTATATGTATATTAAACAACCTGAAGCCCAATAATATATAGATACATAACCAAACGATCGCCTTATACTCAAACTATAAATCTGCAATTTTTAATAATTAATACAAAGTAATTTATAATAATTCCTTTAATTCATGGTTAGTGTATTTTGTTTTTGGAAACTTTGCAAAAACATAATAAATGTATATTGTAAATTAGATGAAAGAGCAATTATAACAGAGCATTAAGAGGATAAAAATGCACAAGTAAATTACTAAAGAAAGCAAAAAATAAATAATTTGGTAATAGAAAAATGCAACCCACCTTTCCCTCAAAAAAATTAAAAAATTCTTTAATAAATTCAAGATTAGAACTTAGAAATGGCTATGAGATATACATTCATAGTGTAAGGATTGTCAACTGGGGAAGGAGTATAGTTAGACTCAAGTCGAGATGTATGAGGGGTTTAGAATGGTATGTGGGTGGTGGTGGACACACACTGACTCAGGCATCATTACAATTATAACCCATTTATTAAAGTTTGTAAACTGGCAGCTTACAAAATTGCGGGGAGATGCTCCTTCTCGGTCAAGGATCGCAAAGTAGAAAATGTCCAAAGCTTTCCGTCGCAGGTGTCCCTTCGATATTTCTGTAAGTAGCCAACTTTTAAGGGCAATCAGTTAATTGCGCATCAGAAATGGTTTAGGTCCTTTCGTATTTGGGTAGTGGCGGTGGAGACAAAGATGACAAGTATCTTACAAAAACCATTTATTTTAACATGAAAGAAACTTACACTAGGAAAAACAATAGTTTTCCTTAAAACAATTGGTTGTTTTGACGTCCTGAGCGTCGATGTTGTTTCTTGTTTGTCGATCAAAGGTTGCCCTGGGTCAGTGGCAGGTGGGGAGACTCCATCAGTTGGTGTTGGTGACACAGTCTGAGTCTATAGTGGCACAGGTTACAATGGATGGAAAATTGTGTTTTGCGCGTTGACTGACCATGTGCAGGTGCACAGTTTGCACAGTTTACTGAAAGTGATTTTGTCCTTGAAGATCAAGGATTATATCAATCTCTGTTCTTCCTTTTGTCCCTTCTGCTTGGTCATTCTCACTCAATCAGGTTTCCCGAGTGGCTGGTCCCTCATTACGAAGCATAATGGGACTCCTTACCAAGAGCGCGAGAAAGATCAAAATCAACGCCGAATTCAATCTCTCACCGATCATAGGACAACATTCCTTCTCTGATTTATGGTTTCTGCATTGTAGTTTAATATAAACAAAAGGTGTCAAACTACAACCATTTTTTTTTGCTTTTTTAAAACAATTAAATTTTTCTCTAAATTAACTGTTTTTTTATGAATTTCCTGATGGTTCGGACCTGTCCGGGACTTCACATTTCCTTGTCAGCCCCAGGGCAGTGTCGTGGTTAAGTCCAGCAGATATAGGACAATGATCAATAATTGATTTAAGTCAGAAATTACGGGGAGGATGTTGGAGCAGAAAGCAGAGAGGAGTGTGCATGGGTTGCTTCAGAATGTTGTATTCAGGAAAATCCATGCTTTGTCCTTGAAATTAGGGGTATTTAAAGGATTTCATTCCCAAATTCTTTACTGATTGGTTCTGACTCCTTCTCATCATTTCCTGATTGGTCTCCTCTCTTGTTTCCAGGTGGAAATAAGGGAGGGACTAATCATGAGAAAGATTGATCTTTAGTATTCAACTCAGAGTCAGAGTCAAGAGACAACAGTCTCTTGACTCTGACTGGGAGATATTGATGAAACTTGGAAACCTGTGCTCATATTTTAGATCATTATGGTTCCTGTTTGGACATTTTGGAATTTTAACTACTACATGAAATGTTTTTCTTTCATTAAACTTCCCAATTTTCCAATTCAGTTTAACTCTCCAGACTGACATTGATCTATTATCTAACATGTGTTGTCGCATTCAGGACTTATTGTTTCTTTTCTTTTAAAATAAAATATTTTTTCTCAGCGCATTTAACAAGAAGTTTGGACTCTATCTGGAACCTCACATAAGCTGGAGCATTACTACACCATCCACTCTTATGAATAAGTTTGTGTTTGACCTTAAAATTGACTCCTTTTTTTCTCAAATGCTTAGGATCAAGGATTTTTGACTATTATGTATAGGTTTAATTTCACATAAACTTTTATTTTAAACATGAAATGTTTAAAAGTCATGTAGTCATTCAATTTACTTTCTTTGTTGGTAACCATTATTGTTCATAATGATATTCAATAAAACTTATAGAATTATCATCTTTCAAGAATCTCTAAAAACTGCAACTTTATTTATGCAACAGAAAATTTAGCCACATTGCATTTAGCATTTTGTCTAAACTGCCTTTCTTTTAAGCAATTATTATTATAATTTTCTACAGTCTGTATAATATGTTTATATAGAATTTATTATTCTCTATGTTTTAAATATAAAAAATATGTAGAATCAAGAATTTTAAGAATAAACTATTCAATAATTCTGATATAAACATGTTTGTGTCATATCTCATTGAATAATTAATGCCCACCGACAATTAACGCTTGCTTAATTCGATTAAGTTATTTAAGCTACTGCAATGTTTGCTATATTTATTAAATTCAAAAGCATTTTTTGATCTTTCTCAGAGCACAAAAAATATACCTAATATAATTTTTCATTTTTAAAGCTTTAAAAAAGTATTTATTTTGTTCTTTACATTATGCAGAAAACATAAAAATTTTTATCTAAAAGCAGAATATATATCACATTTAGCATATAAATATAGTACTTATAATTTTAAATAATGTTTAAATATTAAATTTATTACAATTCAAAAACTGTTATATTAGATTTATATCAAGACTGTCCAAAAATAAGTCATTATCAGCTTTTTTTAAATTTTTCAACATATTATGCTGTTTGGGCAGCCATCATCAAGGTACAATGAACAGAATAGAAATCATTATATTTGTTATAATTTTAATAATAAAGCAAAGTTGTTATTTTAAAATTTGGATGTCTTTTAAGGAGTTTAATAATTTATTTAAAGTTTCAATGTTTTTGAGAGAAGATCCTCATCTTTAGGAATGCTGCAAAAGCTAGAAATACATTATTTTGTCCAAAATAAATTCTAAACTATTTATTTAAAATAATTATTACAGTAAAGCCTCAGTTTAATGGTTTTCAGATTTAATGAACAAAATTTCCCATCCATATGTCATATGTAAAAATGAACACCCTGTTAATTTTAAAATATTTTTTTTATATATGTAATTTAATTAATAGGTTATTTATTTACATTTTTTCAAATCCAAGAGTCACCACTCATAAAGTGTATATGATCGATTTAGATTGTATACTTGTTTATTACAGTCTCAGAACTATGGTGAGTATATAAGCAATAATACATATAGAAAACTTCTCATACATACATACTTTATTTTAATTACATATATCTACATAGATAAAAACAATGAACTAACTAATTTGTCAATTTTCTAACACATACCTTCAGAGAACCTACTTTATTATATAATGGACTTTCAGTTTAATGGACATTCCTCTTCTCAATTAGTCCATTAAATTGAGGTTTCACTGTATGCAAAATATTTATAATAATTAATATTAAAAGCATATATATTTTAAAAAGTTTGATATTTATTTAATTTAAACAAGATCTTCTAGTTCTTGTGACATTTATGGAAGATAAGGATCCTCACCCAAAAACATTAGAACTTAATTTAAACTTTCAAGTTTATTAAATACTTTTCAACATTTTGGGTATACTATAGATTACTCCCTATGGAATTTCATGTGTTTGGGTATATATCTGAACTCAAGGGACCGAGACGAGTTCAACGATACTCTACTTTTGGACCGGAGACGAAAAATAAAAAAGTTATCATACTTTTTTCTGGCGATCGGCGCAATGATAGGGAGTCGCGTCGCTCTCCGCTAAGTCGGCCTCGCTATTGCGATCGAGAGTCCCGTCGCTTGCCGTTAAAATTGCCTTTAGTAGACGTTTCCCCCTTTTTTACTTTGTTCAAGAACTACCATGAATTGATCACTAGTTTAGCACATGGCAGCGTGTGGTGGCGCCCAAACGAGAGGTCAGTCGGGCCGCCATGTCGCTGCCATAAGTAACATTAACCAAAATGGCGATCGCGCGATGATCGGAAGTCGCGTCGCTCTCTCCGCTCTCGTATCGCGTGTTTAACGCTCCGGGAGAGGACTGTAGTCTGATGTCACGATTTGCAGACTTTACCGCAAGATGGCAATACTAGCAACTATGGTGCCATCTGCATGAGAGCATTAAAAAAGTATGGTAACTTAAAAAGTGTGATAACTTTTTTATTTTTCATCTCCGGTCCAAAAATAGGGTACCGTTGAACTCGTCTCGGTCCCCTGAGTTCAAATATATAATCAAAGTCCTGAAATTCCACAGGGAGTAATCAATAGTACACCCAAAATTTTTATTGTAAATATACTTATACATAATTCTAAAGCAAAAAATTAATTATTTAAAATTTTAATCATACTCATTAAATATTTATAACTGATAATGCCAGTCATTAGCGAGGTTGAGGCTGAAGTTTTCAACACGAAAACATGTACATTGGACATTCGGCGCCACTTTCCTGCAAGCCTAGAAGTTTGGCAATTGCCTTTGGAATGTCGAGCATGATTCCACTGACTTTCCAAATACCATTGTCAAACTTCTAGGCTTACAGGAAAGTGGCACTGAATGTCCGACATACACGTTTTAGCATTTAAAACTTCGGCCTCAACCTTGCTATTGACTTAAATTTTGAACTTCTAATATAATTTATCTTTCTGAATATATTATTTAATGTTTTTAAAAATTTATCAATTAAATTCTAGTCATGTAAATTAAGTTATTTTGTTAAAATTAAGCATATATTTCAGGTTGCCAATCATTCAAGTAAAGGAACATATCAAGAAAAATGTAAATAAGTAAATTCTCTTTTAATAAAATGTATTCTAATCATTAAGCTGTTTAATATAATAATCACTTTATTTTTTATTAGATGAAATAGATGACATAGGATTCAGTTTTGTTAAGAAGTGTATTGAAGTGATCGAATCTCAAGGTTTGGAAGATGAAGGTCTTTATCGTCTTGTTGGTGTCAATTCAAAAGTAAATAAGCTCACTCAAATAGCACTTGGTAAGAAAAATTATATTATTTTGTTCAAAATTTACTTTCTTATAAAATATTTTGCTTATAAACATATTTCAATATGGAACTTATTCATAATCACTATTTTTATAAAGCTGAATCTGAAATTTATGTTTTTTGAGACAAGTAATTAAGTTTAATTTAATTAAAGTCTCAATAAACTAATCAAGTGAAACAAAAATTATAACAAAGTATTTACTTAAACAAAAATTTTATCTATGAGAAGTACAGTACATTTATTCAGAAGCATTAACATAAATAAAAACATATGCGTTAGTAGATTTTAAATATAAAATATTATTTGATTCATTGACGATACATGCTGTTAACCTCTACAAGAAGTGCATGAAGTTGGACTGCATTAGTTAGTTTATGTAGTGGTTCTCAAAGTATTTGTGCAGTGAAAGAAGTGTCAACTGCATGTCATCCAGATTGAAAGATTAGTAAGATAGAACTTTTATAAGATTTTTTAATGAAATTTTAAATGCAAGAAAAGTTGAAAAATATGTTACTGGCTTTGAGACACCACACAACTTCTAGCAAGTTAAAAACACACACAATTATATATTATTGTGCATGCTTTTATATACTTAAGGTGTCGTGAGCATAGCTTCAAACCTTCTTTGTAGAACCTTCTAAACAACTCTCCAATAGCTATTACCTTGGTAACAACTAACGTTTTCGATCCTTCAGTTAAATCTTCTTCAGGTCAAACGTAAGTGTTGCATTTTTTAAAAATGTTCCGTTAATTGAATGTATCTCCAGGTTAAATTCACTGTGTGATGTCATTGATATAAAGTGGGGCACAAATGTTAGTCATTATACTGGAGAATTTGTTATGTACTTTGTCTACAAAGACTTAGCCTATTAATAAGACATATTGCACTGGTGTTTGGCTTTAGCAATCAAGGAAAACCTTATTCAGAGAAAACAAACAATCTTTATTGATCACCTTGTATTATACCTGTACACACTTTACACTTTCTTTGTGTTTCGGACCTTCAGGTCCCTCCTCAGCAGGTTTACAAAAACATGGTGAATTTCTTTATTGTCAATTCCTTCGATATGTAAGCAAATACACAGAAGAATTCCTATCACTATGTTATAAAACAATTTTTCCATTGATATGTAAATGAATACACCAAAAAAATTCTTTTCCAAATATCACAATACAGAGCTATGTCTTACAGCCGCATACAATGAATTCTCTGAATAAGATTTTCCTCAATTGCTAAAGCCAAACACCAGTGCAATACATCCTATTAATCTATTAATAGGCTAAGTCCTCATAGACAAAATATATAACAAATAGAAAATAAGGACATAGAGCATATAAATTAATTGTACTATAGAATTGTTTAGAACAGTGTTTCTCAACCTCTAACGAATCGTCGTCCCCTTTGATAAAACTGTTATGTAGTATTGCCCCCTTCAATAAAACCGTTACGTAGTGTGAGGACCCAGACGAGGTTCGAAATCGCAAAAATGCAGAATTCTGTTGTGAAAAAAAATAACGATAAATTATGTAAGAAAGAGAGAGAGAGGAAAAAAAAACTCTTAATCAAAACAACGTAACGAAAAATGTAAACAACGAGTCTCGGGATGACGTCAACGCGTGTTAAATGACCTGTTAATGTTTAATCCAAAGGTAGAACTCTGACACACGCACTCATAAAGAGATATAAGGTTGACACAAGTATTCAAAGAAAAATTTTACATAGGAAAACAGTTTCAGAAAAAGGGAAAAATTGAAGAGATAGAAAAATATCGCGTGATCGTTAGAATTCCAAAATGACATCAATTGCAAACAACGGATTAAATTATGAGTGCAGGTGTTGTGGTTCTATCAACAATCTTGGAGCATAGTCGAAAAAGGGTGTCAAATAGACACCTCAAATCGGACCTTTCCTGCGACCCGACATGGTCTCGTTTTGCGCTTGGAAACAAAGGGGAGACCAATCGGGAAGCGAGGAAAGGGACGAGGGACCAATCCACAAGGTGGACAGGACACGGAAAAACGTATAAAAACTGGGACTTCAAGGTCAAAAGAAGAGTTTTTCAGAATGACCGATGTGCCTCTTGAGGATTAAACCAGTGTGTGCTGTATCGTCCCTCGGAACTTTAAGTGTGCCACCCTCCGTCAACATTGCTGTACGGCCCTTCTCGTCCGCCCGGGACTGGATATAGTGACCTGCCAAACTCTTACGTTCTGAAGATCGCCGAGATTTGGATCAACCTAATCGATGTAAGCATGTATTCGACCAAATAAACGGTTTTCCGCATGTAAACACTTGTCATCATTTGCCTCCTTTGCCACTGCCCACATACACGGGTTCCCTTAAGCTCATCCTGACGCGGGATTAATTGTATCCCCCCTTAAAGTCGGCGAATCTTACAGTAGTATTGCCCCCTTCAATAAAACCGTTACATAGTATCGCCCCTTCACTTCGAAAAAAATTTTGTCAATCGGCTAATCAGGATCCCGCAGCGCCGGATTAAGCCTCTAGCGGGCCCTAGACAAAATTTAAATTGGGGCCCCATTTAAATAAGTTGCTTCTAAACAAATCGTATATAATGTGACATTAGCATAGCTAGCATGGGTGACACCCGGTGCGGATATCGTGGTGTCACCCCGAGTCACACTGTAGTGTCACCCTTTTTAACTCTTTTATAAAACACTATTGAACTGTAATATCTTCGCACTCGACTTGAACGCTATATCGTATATGCGATGTCGCGACATATAGGTGTAGATTTAGAAAATAAATCATAACCATCCATACATCGGTACTACCACAAGAGGCGGCCCTAGGAATATATCTAGATGGCGCGAGATCCCGTGACGTTACTTCTGACCCACGGGAGGCTGTTGACCTTTTTTTTTTAGGCAATGGCTAGTCGAGAGGAGCTTAGTAAGAAAAGAATTGTTAAGTACAGCATTTTCTGTCCTATCGAATTTCTTAAATTTAACTCATTTTCAAACAGAGAAATCTTCTGCACTGAAGCCGGGCCCCTCCGACTTACAGGCCCTAGACATGTGCCTACTTTGCCTATTCGATAATCCGGCCCTGGATCCCCGAATATTATAATTCCTGCCACGGGACAGAAAAGGGTTTAAAGTGGAAGGAAGAAGATTATAGGAATGCTATTTGTTTAATTATTGTACGATATAATGAATAAAATACCTAATTATTCTTAATATAATGTTTTACTATATCGCCCCCAGAAAATTGTTTTTTGCCCCCCAAAATATAAATTGTTACTAATCGCCCCCAACACGGAAAAATCGCCCACCTGGGAGCGATATCGTCCCCATTGAGAAACACTGGTTTAGAAGGTTCTACAAAGAAAGTTTGGTGCTATGTCTTAAGTGTGCAAATCCACTCTAAACATCTGAATGCATGTATCAAATGTACAAATTATAGACTAAATTTCAGATTACAGTTTATATTTATTGCAAATTTCATTTTATTTCTAGTTATTTTAAATATTTAATAAAAATTTATTTATATATTTATTTATATTCAATGTAGATAAACATAAAATAGAAAAAATCAACTTAAAAGATACAAATGAATGGGAAATTAAAACAATCACTAGCGCTTTAAAAAATTATTTCAGGTTGGTATTATTTATAGACATTCACTTTGATTAAATAATTAAAATTTATGCATTAAATTCTTATAAAAATTGACATTATATTGTTTATTATAGCACTAAACATATTTTTTTAAACTTTACTATAAAGATTTGTATATTCTCAGCAAGACTTGAGCGAAATAATAAAAATGTTATTTAAATGGCTAATAGTTGTAATCTCTTTGAGTATGTTATGAAATATAATCATTTCAGAGGTCAATAAACTTTTAGCTATTGATAATTTTCAATTTAAATAAAAAATTTCATCATTTAGGGAACCAAATTCAAGACATCTCAACTTTTAAGTTGAGATGTCTTGAATTTGAGAAATTTGAGGAGTGTTCAAATTTTCCAGAAAATGTAAATGAAAACAGCAAATTCAATTTAGTGTTTTATTTTTCGACATACATTCTATCTAAAACATTTTTCCATACAGTTTTATCATCCTTCTAAGACTTTCTGAAAGAAATGAGTGCTTTAACCACTGTACTACAAAATGTTTTTGATCTATCGACTGCAAGTGACTATCTTTAATGTCATTTTTTTAAATTTGGAAATAAAAATAAGTTTGATGGAGATAGACACAAATACATGATAAAACAAGTCTCAACCTTTTTATGCTTGCTCAATTAATTATAAATATAGGGTTATGATTATGAATAATAACCACTTTCTAGGAACTTTATGAATGCTCCTCATATGTGATAAAGTATGTTTGTTTTAAATTCAAAGTGCCTTTTAAATTCTTAGTGTATTTCATACTCTTTAGAAGTCTAAACAACCCACCAGTGGCTGAGTGATTCTGTCGCTAAACACTAGGAGTTTGGTCGCGAGTTCGCGCCATGCTCGGACAGGCTGGCCATGTGGAGTTTTCCCGGTTTTCTCCACATTTGTAACATCTGAACAGGGGCCGATTTCCCTTAAAAGACCTCGCGAAAGGCATTTCTCCTTGCGTAACATCGCACAGCAGAGAAGGCAGTGGGAAACTACTCTGGTTGTAACTTCCCCCAGGATACATCTTGGCGCCTTAACTAACCACTTATTAACCTGCGCCAGGTGTTCGCTGACATGAGGATTTCTGATATGGCATGCAGAGAGAGAGAGAGAGAGATCTAAACACAAATTTTATAATGTTTTCTGCTAACATAACAAATATCTGCTTTATTGGCATTCACTTTAATAACAGTCAGTGGTGCCTGTACATTGAGGCACTTGGGGCACATGTCCCCTTTGTTGTCAGGTTGCCCTTTTCTTAATCCCAAGGGCACTCTAAGGTTTCACTTTTAGTTTTAAATTAGTTACTCGCTTTTACTGATGATAAAATTAAAATCAAATAAGCAATTATTTATAGTAACAAGGTCACAATGCTGGGCTACAATTTTTAATCATATTTTTAATTTATTTCATTTAAAATATATGCTCTCCACCTCAAATTAGTAGTATCTTGCCTCTGTACATCATACTTTTCCTGTTAACAATAGAGTCGTGCTGGTCAACCAACTTCTTTCAAGGGAAAATTTTAAAATTGAAATAATGTGACTTCTGGTCTAGGCTGGAAGTTCATATATACAGTGGTGCCTCGTATAACGTACGCCTCGAATAACGGATGCTGCGAACAACAGACTTTCTGTTTGGCCGTTATGTGACTCGAGCAACAGACTGGCTGGGAACAACAGACTTTCCGGCATAATTGGCGACTGCTCCATGGGTGCGTTCTTTAATAGCGGTCGCTCTGCATCTCCGCTACTACGGGAGTGCGCTGCTGTTTGTAGGCATTTAGGAACGACTGTGAAAGAAAGATGGCAGCGCTTGCACTATCGATAGTATCGTGATGGAGGAATCTATAATTCTAAAATATGAGCTTTTAAAGGCAAAAGAAGAGTCCCGATTGTAAAATTTAACCATAAAATGGATTATTTGTTGAAAGAGCATTCAAAATAGCCACGAAAAAAATTTGAATGCCAGCTACCATTCGAAAAAAATTTGTAAAGACACTTACATCACCGCGTGCGCTAACTCGCGCTTTCACAATTTTTAAATTTTCATTCATAAAACCACATAATGGACCCAGAAACAAAACTACCTGAGCCACGGAAGACGCCATGTTGCTTTTTACTGTAAACTACTGCTACAAGCGGCCGTTTTTGCCGTTCGACGGCACGCACTCCCACCAGAATTTAGGAACGCGTTCCGCTGGAATTTTTAAACAGATGTCGCTCACACAGAGTTACGCGGAGGAATAAAAGAACGCACCCCATGTTCATTTTTTTATGATACAGTACGGTTATTTTATGCTGCAGAACAAATTTAGACGTTTTAACATGTATTTCTATGGGAAAATGCGTTTCGTATAACGGACGTTTCACTTAACGGACGTGCACCTGGAATGGATTAAGTACATTATATGAGGCACCACTGTAGTTAATTGGGGCCTCCTGCTCCTAAGATTTCCATATCCGTTCTTGGTTTTAATCTATCTAACTCTGTTGTCAAGATTAAGGAAGGACAAACAGACAGAGGATGACAGTGGGAATTTATAGGTCTACAATTTTTTTCAAATTGCAGCCCAAAATATTTGTTATTAACCAAAAGTTTGTTCTAGAGAGTTGTGATTGTTCATTTGGTTGAATACTAAGTTACCACTATTTGAATGCAATTTTGATATATGCTGTAGCGTCGAGGGATTAATTAATTGCATTAATCAAGGAATACCTGTATTTTATAGCTTGTGCCCGCTTTTTTATAGTCTGCAGGTGCCACTGATAACAGTTTTTCTTAAGCAGTCTGGACAATCTAGTTTATCATTTTCAAAAGCAGATTTTTCTTATTGTTATACTTTTAAAGAACTTGGAGTTATGCATTATTTCAATGTTAATTATATTATTTTTACTCTTTAATAAATTCTTTAAATTTATATTTCCTTCTAATTATTGTCCAATATTTTTCCTAAAAATTCATTTTTAAAAGTGACAGTGCATCTTAAATTCAAAGTAATATGAGATATTTAAATTTTTGATAAAAATATATCTATCTTGACAAAATTACATTTATTTTCTTAGATGACTGATTATTTTATTATATTTTCTTAATCTGCATTTCACATAATTTATGTTTCATTATTTTAATATAGATATTATTTACATAATATCAAATTTATTATACAGTATAATTTTGTTATTAAATTCAGGAATCTTGCTGAACCTCTGTTAACATTCAAATTACACAGTGCCTTTATAACTGCAGCAAGTAAGTGAATTTACATAAATTAATTTTTTTACTTAACAAATAAAATTTATAATTATATAAAATAAATTTTTAAATTACATTTTAAAAAACGTAAAAATAGTTTCAATTCTTTTTTCAATCCTTAACAGAACAAGATAATAAATTGCAAAAGATTGCAGATATCCATGCACTGGTTTATCAGTTACCAAGAAGGAACTTTAAAATGTTAGAACTCCTCGTCAAACATCTTTGCAGGTAAAAATTCTGTCAATTATAAATAAAATATAAAGTTTAAAAATATTTAAATGATGATTTTATTTAAGAATATATATCATAATATATAAAGCGACCAAATTCCGAAATGTAAAAAGTGGAACATTAGGCTGGGCATTTTGACATGACATCAGATGAATCAGGTTTTATGTATTGTGCGTGTGAACTTTTAATTGCTATTTGGACATTCTGGTTCCATTTGTTTTTGTCTTGTGTGCAGGCCAATCTGTAAATTAAGTTCTTGTATGTGTTGTAGCTATGTCTGCAATGTGTTATAGTTTTGACTTTGTATCTTCTGTTATATTACAATGGGTGTATGCTGTCTTCAATACCCTTCTTATGAGGGCTTTGAAGGTGGTAATTTTATATCCAACTATGTCATTAGAATCAGCTGGTATATGTAACAGAAAAAAATTTGGTTTATGGTACACATTCATATCAAAGCCGTTACCATTAAAATAAACTGAAATATCTAAAAAGTGGGCACTGGTGTTGTTCATTTGGTCTAATTGTAGAAGAAAGCCATATGGATTGTTGTTCATGGACTGGAGGAATTCATCTATGTTAGGTTTGCTATTCCAAACTCTACAAATAGCATCAATATATCTCTTTTAATTGCAGATGTGCTGGAGGAATGTAGGTAGGACTTTGGCCTCCAACAGTCAAATCACCATCCCCAGATAAAGAACTACCCATGGGGACCCCTCTTTTCTGTAGGTAGATGTTGTTTTCCAGTCAGAAATAAGAAATATAACACATCAAGTACAATAATTTGAGAATTTGTTGATGGTATGCTGGATTTGTAACCTTCTGTATGAGCCAATCACGGAGACTACAAAAACAAGGCTCCAATCTGATGGACAGATATAATGATTTGAAGTCCAAGATGATAATCCAAGCATTGTTGGTAAGAGAGCATCACCTTAAAACCTCTATCATTTGTATTGCATTTGACATTATAAATGGGTAGCCCTCTAGGTGCTTGCTTAGAAAGTTGTGTAGCACTGTTTCCAGTTTGCAGGTAAGAGATCTAGCCTTGTCTAAGATGGGCCTAAGACCCTGTTTTGGTTTGTGTCTTCGCAAAAGCAAATAAGTGAAGTATATCAGGTGAATCAACTACTGTTTTACTTGCAAATTTCTTTACTCTAGCCTGCATACAATCTATATAATCTTCTTGAATCTTTTCACATTCTGTTTCATTTATGTAATTTAGTAATGTTCTTCTACAAGAAGCTTGTTTCATCAAAACTATAGACCTGTTCTTATCTGCTTTTAATAGGACAACGTTGTTCTCCTCTAACCACTTTTTTCATCTGCTGGGAGAAACTATAAGGCTAGTGTGTTCGTTATTTTAATTACCTGCCTGGTTTCTAGAAGATTGAAACATTAAATGAGGTTTGGTTTTATTCAATTATGGCAACATGACACATGGGCAATCTGCCTAGGGGAATGCCTCCCAGAAGGTTTTTTATGGAAACTGGCCCTTATTCAGATGTGACTAACGTGAAGAAAACCCAGAAAACTTCATGTGGACAGCCTGTTAAAGAAGCACAAACCCATGACCAATTACCAGTGTTCGGTGGTTTTACCCACTCAGTCACTGGTGGGCATGATATTTTGTGAAAGAATACATTTATAATTCAACTATCTTTGAACATTTTTACTAATTATATGATTTATTGATCTGAAAAATTTATGATTTTATAAATAAATTTAACAAATTTATATTCAATTACTTTCAAATTTCTTATATATAATTTCTTTTATAGAGTAGCAAAGCATTCTGATAAAAATTTAATGACGATATCAAATCTTGGAGTTTGCTTTGGTCCTACATTACTAAGACAACCAGAACAAAATGTTGCAGCCATGCTTGATATAAAATTTGGAAATATTGTTGTTGAGTTCCTCATTGAATATTGTGATAAGGTCATTTCTTTTTTTGTTTCACTTAAATTATATTAGCAATTTAACATTTCAAATTAATGTAAATTTAGAAAAATATATTCTTTAATAAATGGTAGAATTTTTGTTTTCAGATATTTGGAACAGTTCCGTTAGAACAAGACAATAAAAGACCACTTCCTTCTTATGCATCATCTTCAGTAAACCATTGTCATTCTGCAGTCTTTTCGGGAGAATTAACAGCACAAGTAGAAAGAATTGAAAAAGAACCTTATTGTTATGAAGATGCAGAAAGGATATCAAACAGTATTGGAAATAAAATGATGATTTCTCATCACAATTTACGTACATCCATGTCCGGAACCTTGATGGAAGAAAGTAGTAATTCAAATGCCATTCCACAAAAACACTATATAGGAAACGTCCATTCACAAAGCTTGTTCCATCCTGACCAGCCCAGATCATATGCATATAAAGATTATCAAAAGGAAACTGGTGATGGTCAATATGGTAGTTTGCATTCACATAGATATCCCGCATCAGTTAAAAAGAAACCTTTAAGTGTTTATAACCCTACATTTCAAGGTAACTTAAGATTATATCTCAAATTATTTTATAAGTTGAAATATAAAAAATATTAATTTTTTTCAGATAATTTGCATTATAATAATAGCACTGATTCAAACAGTTCTCGATTATCTCCATCCAGCACAAGTGTAGTGCCATCTGTTTCTCATCATTCACCTTATGCCACACCTAAAACAAGCCCTAGAGGAAAGCAAATAACTAATATTAATTACGAGTCTGATTGTTTATCAACAGTTGGAGACAGTATTAGAAGTGCAGATTACAGGCATGAAAACAGAAAGGGTCCAGATGATTTTCATCCTACAAAATATGGCCATTTCTCAGGTATTATTTTGAATATTTATATTCTATTCAACTATCTCATGTAGTTAGTTGTAATAAACTTCATCAGTGTATCATTCTCCTCCTGGCCAATTGTCTGCAAAGTAGATGAATTATAAAGCAATTTATGATTACTTACAATGACTTGTCCATAGGCATTTTTGGAATCTCAGGATTAATCTGCTTTCCAGTTAATTGAGTCTACTGTACAATATAATATTAATTACTTCACAAAGCCAACATTATATAAATTTGACTAATAAGTTTGTAATGCAGCAATTTTTGGCACTATAATTATTACAAATATAAATAATAAGAAGCTTAATTTACATTTAGAATTCAGAATTACTATATTTTTGCACATATTACTTGCAGGGTATGTGTGTTTTGAAAAGACAATTTGAAAAAGCTTATAGGCAGGCCTGTAGCTAGAGGAGGAACAGCGACGGCTCTGCCAGTCCTAGAAAATTTTGAGCCACTCCTGTCTCTTGTCCAGATGATGATATCTATTTATATATTTATCTAAATAAATATAAATAATAAATTTTTAGTATCCCACAATTTTCTAGAGCCACCCTACTATAACTGATCTTGCTAAACTATGCCCTGCTGTGCAAGTTATGCAATGGGATGGGTTATATTAAATTAAAATTGAAAACTTTTGCCTATGGAGTAGTCATCATTCTATAGGCATGAGTTTGCAATTTCAATTATACTTCAGAGCAGATTATGCAAAGGTTTTATTTATATTCTAGCAGTTTTCTTTGATGTATATACCATAGCAGGTTATACTTAAGAAAACACAATAATATTCAATCTGAAATTAAACTGTATTTAAAATTTATTTTGTATACTAGTACTTTCTATATATTTAGTTCACCTGTCTCTGCGTTCTCCAATTTTCCAGAAATTCGGCTATAGATTATTAAATAATGTTTAATTATTATGCCTTTGTGTCCTTTTTAACTCTATTTAAAATTTATTTTGTATACTAGTACTTTCTATATATTAACAGGACTTATTATACAGGAAATTATGGATGCAGATATTTAGTCTTACAGATCAAAAATAATGTTCTTTATTTAGTTCACCTGTCTCTGCGTTCTCCAATTTTCCAGAAATTCGGCTAAGACACGTGAACTAAATAAAGAACATTATTTTTGATCTATAAGACTAAATATCTGCATCCATAATTTCCAGTATAATAAGTCCTGTTAATATATAGAAAGTACTAGTATACAAAATAAATTTTAAATAGAGTTAAAAAGGACACAAAGGCATAATAATGAAATTAAACTGTTTTGCTCATCTAAGAATGGTTGACAATACAAATAAATTAAATGGATATATTTCTAAATTATTATAGCATGATTATAGCTAAAGTCATCATCAATATTATGATAAAATAGTTATAGAATTATTTAATTATCAACAAACAGAATCATTAATTTACAATAAGTACATATTTTAATTAAATATAATTTCAGGTTACAGAAATTGCTTAGATATTGATAGAACAAAAAGAACAATTCAGTAAGTTAAGTTAATATTAATTGTAATTTTTCGGTATATGTCAATTAATTTATCAGAGCCAAAATATAATAAAGAATTAGAAGTTTACAAACATAGGTTATATGGCTGATCTTATTAAACACTTTTAGATATCAACTTATATTGCTCTTATAGGAAAAAGCCAAGCTCATTTCTGTTCCTACACAAGTTTTTATAAATTTATTATTGTATCTAAAGGTGGAGTAAATTTTAGAGATGATCCCAAGCTCCTCTTCTCCTTGTTAGGTGCATTTATTGTCATCTGTCAGAAAGAACACTACAACTCCCATCTTTTGTTTATACGATATTTACAAGGTATACATACACACAAGAACATGTCAACCTCAGTGACTAAGTAGATGAATGGTGTCTCCATATCCTGGCAGGAGAGTCCTCTTTTCCTTCTGATTTTTCCCTTTTAACAGATTCTGTGGACACGACAGCCAGCCAATCTAGAGTTGGGCCATTAGCTCAATTTCAGGACACCTGACTAATTTTGCTAATTACAAACAAGTTTCTAACCCCTCCAGTAAAACTGATCCAGCCAAGAAGACCAAATTACTGTCCAAATCTGTTAAGAACACTTGACAAATGGTGTAATGCCAGCCATGAACTTTATTAAAGATATACTTGTTATAATTACTATCACAATGTCTGATTTGCCGAAGACTGTAGAGCCAATCATTGTTATTCATTGTGTGTGAAGCAAGAAGGCAATCTGACTTAGTATTACCATTAATGTCTCTCTTTCATTGTAAAATGCCTATGATGATGCTGTAATATTATACACTTGCTACAATGGACAAATGAATCCTGGTGATACTTTTACCTAACTTGCAGCAAAATTTGATGTTTACACTCTATTTTCTATTGTTTTTAACAAAATACCTGACTGAAATAACAGAGTCATTATACCACTTACTAGTATAGGGATAGATGTGTGAAAACTTACACAGAATTAGAGAAATGAGTTTAATTTACACCTATAAAAACAATGTAAGTTCATATCTGATAATATTTTTAAATAAAGTTAGTTTTGAAACTAAAAATTTTATAAATAGTTAAAAGAAGTATTTATTTAATCACAGAAAATCTTTGAGTAAAAACATACTTAAGAAAATTCTAACTATTTTTTAGTCTAAAATTAATTATTCTATTTATACAGAAGTCAAACCGATTTACCTCCACCATCTATCAGCACGGGGAGGTTTGTATACACTTCGTATTAATTACAATATTGAAAAATGTAAATATTAATTTTACATCTTTACAGGAGAGTTAGAACATTATATTCTTGTATAGGAGAAAATGAATCTGAATTATGTTTTGAACCAAATCAAGTAATCTATCATGGTGAGAATCCGAGTCTAATTTCTCTTTCTCTATTATATAACAATATTTTTTTTAATATGAAATGCATATTATTTTATTTAGTGAGACCATCAAAAGAGCCAGGTTGGCTTGAAGGCTACCTCAATGGACATATTGGTCTTGTTCCGGAAAACTATGTTGAATACCTGCCATAGATTAATTATATATTCCTGTGTAAATAATTATTGGGGTTTGGATATATTTTGAAAATACTAAATGGTAAACTATATAATGTAAATTAAAAAAAATATATATATTACATTTAAAATATCTCTCTCCATGATAAGCCATTACCGTAAGTGGTTACTGAAAAATCAGTACAGTTTTAAAACTTTAAGATAGATAGTGATAGTTTTAAATTTTCAAACTTTATATTCTTAGAGTTCGAGTTATTTTTATGATAGAAAGTTTTACCTTTTGTTAAAATTAGATATAATCTATGTATGAATTTGTGTATAGATTGTGAGTATTTGTGAGAGTTCATATATTATATGCAAAAGCCCAGCGATATAAAAGTCAATTATAATTGGATAATTTGACTTTTATACAGCTAGCCTTTTACATAATAGTATTATCTTATTATAATACTAGCTTTTGGATCTTATCATATATGTATATATATATTCTTTTTTAATATTTAAAAAAATTGTTTAAATACAGTGCTGAGTCTTACCATAAGAATAATTCAAATTAAATTCTGTAGTCTGTTCAACATAAAATTAGAACTGACTGTTAAAGAATTAAATATTAATTAAATTTCCAAATACAAGCAATCAGAAATGAAACAGAAACATCAATATAAGAATCAATTTAAATAAGCTTCATTAATATTAATAAATATTTTCAAGCTATGGATTATACAGAAATTCACTTTATGAAAACAAACTGTTACTCTTTTACAGAGGTCCTTATTTATTTTAATGTATAAAACATTTATTGAGCTTTGCTAGCTCATCATCATCAAGACTCATTCAAACATTTTTATATATTAAAAATAAAAAAGAACCTCTGTAAAATGGTGGTTTGTTTTCTTAAAGTGAATTAATGATAGAGTCAAAAATTAATGACGATTATACAGAAATAAATTTAAGAGTAACACAATACAAGAATTTTATACTGTTGTTAACCTCTTATAGTAAAGTATATTGAGACAATGATCCTAATTTGCTAGATCATGGATTCAAATTCTATTTTGTTAGCAGATATATTTTTATTTAGTGGAATTTAACAAGGAAGAAGCACATTGTAGCTCCAGCTGTAGAGAATAGTACTGTGTATTATTTTCTTTATTTATCCTTATAGGAAGACCATGAACAAATGTATGATATATGCAATAATTTTATTCTATAATATGCATTTTGAGTGTTTTAGCACTCCTCTTCAGTCATTGATTAGCATCATCAAAGTTGTACCAAATGTTTTTCTATTCAAAAATTTATTTAAAATATTTTATTGAATAGAAGAACATGTAGAAAATGCATGTCATAGAATAAAGTTGTTGCATCAAGACATGCATTGGTTTGTGGTCTTCCTAGAGAACAAATAAAAAACAAAAAAGCGCACTATATTTATTATTTGAGGCATCGCACTTATTCAAATAAATAAATTCAATGTTATTTATTTTTTTTTTATATTTATCTCTCTAACAGCAGATCAAGCTTATACTGTACAGACTACAAACATAATATTTAATGATATTTAATGCATTTAACATGTTTATGATCTTACAGAAAAAAAAATTTAAAAATTAATCTGCACAAGTTTTAGTGGATGCTAGCTTATATCATGTCTGTAAAAAGAAAAATTAATTTTTAAAAAATTGTATATATTACCATATCTACTTACATGGCTGAAGTGATTAATGATTACATTGCAGCATATTCAAACTGCATAAAATCATATACGATTAATAACATTTTCCAGTTTATTATTTTAATCTAGAATGGTCAGAATGAGTGCAATTAGGATGTTTACAAGTATAAACTGTTATCAATGGTGCTTTTCGAATTGAATTTTCGGCACATTTTTTTGCTCACAATTTATTCTAGTTATATTTCTATCAAATGAAATTTCACAATCTTCTTGCAAGCAAACACTTTAGTTGTATTAAGTAATCGCTTAATGTTCAGCGTGATGATTTTAAACTTCTCTTCATTAGAATTTGGTAAGAAATTTTGTTATATATACATATTAAGGATGTAATTTTAGTTGTAAATTATTATTTGGATAAGGCATTTTCTCTAATAGCAAATACGCATGTATAAATTCATCTATATATTGCTAAATATAAGACAGAATAATAATAATAGAACTGTTTATTGGCAAAATAATGCAGATATGCCTGAATCAGCATGTGATTAATATACATTAAAGAATGCAAATGAATTGCTAGATATTTAATACATTTTTCGAAGATGTTAATTATACAGTAAATGTGAATCGTTTGCCAATCCTTTAATTTCTTCATTAGCTCGGCGCTGATCATGAATGTTGTTAACCACATTCTACGGATTGATAATTAAAACTATACTACTAATTTTGCTTCAAACACTATTTAAAATGAGACAAAAAATTTAATTCTTTCGAGTTATGATTCATCCCCTAACCTTTATAAATGCGAAACAAATGCATTATTGCATAATACTTGAAGGAAATAGTAATTAAATGCTTAAAAAGTGATGGATCAAATCAAATCAATTTACTATTTTAAATCATATATTATTTTAATTTATAAAGGAAAAAAAGAGGGGAAATTAATATTAATATTTCCAGAATTTGAACAAAATTCAAAGACCAAAATTTACAAAATAAACTTTATCTATAATAATATTTTTTATGATAAATAAAAGAATCTTTTTATTGTAGTTAGCAAAAAATAAATAAATAAATAAATATATACTTTATTAATATATAAAATTTAAAATATGTAAATAAATAAATAAATAAATATATATATATATAAATTTCAGATTTTTCTGTTATATTTAATTAAACATTAATGTATAATTAAAGAAATAAGTACAAAAATTGCAATAGGTAATCGAACTGTGATAAACAAAGTATTTTGAGTTACATAAAAGTAATGTGATGAACTAAAAATGATAAAAAAAAAAGGAACTATGTTTTATTATAAAAGTAATTTTTGAAAAGATACGACAAACTAAATATTTTCAAATCTAAAATTCTTCATTCTAAAATATCTAAAAAAGAATATTTTCTTCAAAAACTTGTTAAGTATCTAAAGATTCTCTAAAAATTATAAATAATAGTTAAAAAAAAAAAAAAATATTAAGGATAAAAGATAAAGTTATAGTTGCTTGAAAGCTACTGTCCAGCATGATAACTTGAATATATGACAGTCAATGATCTATTCTTGTTTATAATTTACGAATAACTAGCCACTACGGTTACTCGGGTGAATTATTCAATGTATATTTAACAGTAGGTAAAGTTTAAAGAGCACTAATGTTATCGACATTAGTGCTCTTCGCCATCTTCAGTTGTGGATGGTTGAAAATACTTTCGACTCTCCACGTTGAAAGCATTAGCATTTTTTAAAATTCACTCTGTTAAAGACATGATTAATTCAGTTGTTTTTAATTTGCAGATGTTATAAAATCAAGGTCGCATCATTAATAAGTATTACTAAAACTTTGCCATATAATGCATCATGTACATTAATTATATTAATATTTCTTATAAAACGTTCAAATTTGTATTAAATATTACCAAAAACAATACCTTTATGTATCAAACTCAACCCAACAGCTGGAAATTATGAACCATTGTCAAATTATTTGTTTTATTTATTAAATAATTTAATAAGCTGAAGACTTTAATTATTTGAAAAATGTACAGGATGTCCAAAAACTTACTGTGCAGTGAGAAATTTGTAATGACATTAGAGTTATATGTATTGCATACAAGACCCGTAAGTTGTTTGCAATACTGTACAGGCAACTAACGGGTCTCATATGCAATGCGATACATCTAACTTTAATGTCATTACAAATTTCTCACCGCACAGTAACTTTATGGACACCCTGTACAAAAAAATTGGCCTATAATTTCTGGTTAGTTGATTGTTATCAATTTCTTCTTCTTATTTAGAATTTCATTATTTAAATAAATAACAACTAAATGTCCTTTTTTCATATTACATGCATTATTGAAAACATACAGAACGACCTTAATCATACGGAGACTCGTAAGATCGCGACGCCATTGATATTCAAGTTATCACACGTGGACGGAAAACTATGGAATTCCCCAATTATTTGGTATTGGCTTGTCGTTAATTAAATATATTTTTTCAATATAATCGAACCCTAGTAATTATTAATCACACGTCAAACATGCAACTGTATTAAGGAAAGTTCGAGTGCCTAGGAAATTTGCCAATAAGGGGTATCAACGGAAGATAAACTGAAAAAAAAAGAGATGAATTTAGATATAAAAGAAAATTTTATTGAAATTCTCTCTCAAAATCATAATTTTCAGTAGATTAGTACAAATATATGTTTCAAGTAAGCATGTCTATTGCTAGATTGATTGAATGTCTATTTTGATGGAAAGAATAAGATAAAAATAGATAGTAAATCTATATATAAAAAAAAAAAAAAGATAAAATACAAAGTATCATCTCTATTCTAGATGTATTCATTCTGTCACACCATTTGTGAATATTGCATATCTCTAGACCAAAAAAAAAAAAAAACCAAGATCTATGAATTTAATCTAGAGAATACATATATAAATACATATATGTATAAAATTGTCAATAGTAACTAAAGATGAGTCGATAATTGTAAATTGGTGAACTCAATTTATGACGTATAATGTTTCAGTACATTATAGTTGAGATTGACTTGAATGTGAATCGGTGTTATTCTATTTGATATATTTTTTGCATGTACGTGATGTGTATAAAAAAAAATTCATTGTTATTCCACAAAGATTTTCATTAAATTTTGCTCTTTATTTTATTATTTATTTATTTTTAGATAAATTATATCAATGTAAAAAATTATGTAGATTATGGTGGAAATCAAATTTTTATCATGAAAAAGATTCTATTTAAATATATTGTATGTTTTTGCTTTTCTGTAATTCTGTTAAAAAAGATACACCAATGTACAGAAATATTATTTGTGTATATCTATATTTATTCATTTTAACGATTTGAAAATATAAATTCAATACATTATGCTTTTTTTAATTAACATTTCATACATATAGAACCGCTCGGAATTATCGGGAAGTTCAATATCTCTGTTTGTTCTAACAGTGTTAAATGTCCGGTATGATCTTACATTTAATATGCAAGATGTCTGAAAGGAACGGATGCCTTTTGAACGGTTAGTTTCTCAATATAATCAAACCTATAATAACGGCCTCCCTCTAAACAGTGGCCATTATTTCGGTAATAAAATGGCATACAAAACAACCTTTAGACAATGGCCATTTCACTTTCCTGATTGTTGTGTATGTAACATGGGAAAGTATTGGAATCATATCAAATGTGGAAAAAAATCCAGAGGATATCTTGAGATCCGAACCCAAAAAAATAGTGAAAAAATTCCGTGGGTACATGGTATCGTGTATTTCATTTAATATCTCAGGATTGGGTAAAAATTAAGAAATGAAATTTGGCATAGTAATTTGTATATAAGGAGGCATTGAGGCTATTAAATTTTGGCAGTTAAATATCAAGAGGCAGGGAGATAGAGGGGGTCGTGTGTTATATCTAGAGCGGAGTCGGACTTAACGAAAATGTTACTTGTTATTGGTATTTACTATTTAAAAAAAAAAACTCATAAACTTAATAAAATCTTGTAATATATGGCCGACACAATTTTAACTTTGTGCTAGTGTGGTTTAGTGTTTTTTTTAAACAAATATTTTTTGCAGGAAGTTATGCAACTTGTTTTATGTTCCCCTCAGTGGCAGTTGTTTAGAGGTTTGATTGTGCATGGTTAAAGACGAACATTCATCACACTTAGCATTCAGAGCTGGCCCGAGCTTTAGGCAGATTAGGCAGTCATCTAGGGTGCAAAACTTTAGGGGCATCAAAAACTCTTGGCCCAGCCCTGCCAGTATTAATTTATACATTGAATTCCCTGTCTAATATAGAAACTATAAAATTCTAGAGCCATATGCAATTGATTCAAAAAATCATTTAAATTTACAGATGATGAATAAGTAAAATATGTGTGATGTTCTTAATTTAAATACATGCACTTGATCAAAAAGAATTAACTCAACTGTTCTAGAATCTTAATTAACTGTCATCAAGTTTCAAAACTAAGTTAACTGGAAAAATTTGTTCTTGTATAAATTTTATATTAGAAAATGAAACTTTCATCTAAACTCAATATCCAAGTTAGTTATTGGGCTGCAATTTTCAGATTGCAGACCTATACATTCCCACTGTTGTCCATCGTCCGTCCTTTGTTAATCTTGAGAATGGAGTTAGATAGATAAAAATTGAGACCAGATATGGAAAACTTAGAGCCCTGATCAACCACATAAACTTCTAGTTCAGATCAGAAGCGACATGTTTTTTTTAGATTAAAAGATGATTAAAAATTGTAGCCTGGCACTGCAATGATGTCACAATAATACACATTCAATTTTTAAAATTTTCTTCACTTTTCAACTTTTTAATGCACAAATGTAAGCATTATTTGTGTAATGATCATTTGGCATTCAAATTTCTGAAAGTGGTGCAATGTAACATAAGTGTGAACAAGATGATCTTTCAAATCTTATAAAAAAAACAATTTATAAACAGATCTAGTTTTCTCAATAAAACCATCTGAAACACGTTTGGTCTTTCTCAGATGATATACCAGGTGTATAAGCTTAAATCCGCTGTTTTTTTAGTCAGAAAAACACACGTTTTTTCATAGCAAGCAAAAGCAAATTTATTCAAAGTACTTTCCCTCGCTAGCGACACAATTTTTCCATCTCTCTGGCAATGTGTGGATACCATGCCAAAAAAATTCCTTTTCTTTCGAGGCAAACCACTCATCATGCCATTTCTGGACGTTTTTGTAAGAATCGAAGTGCTGCTCAGCGAGCGCATGGCCCATCGACAAAAACAAGTGATAGTCAGAAGGGGCTAGGTCTAGCAAATAAGTGGGATAGGGTAGCACCTCCCAGTTGAATGTCTCCAAGTAGTTTCGGACCAATGTTGACAAGTGCGACGATGCATTGTCGTGGAGGAAAATCAGCTTGTTGTGTCTTTACTGATAATCTAGCCTTTTTTCACGCAGAGCATGGTGCAATTTGATCAATTGTTGGCAGTAGTGGTGGGCATTGACAGTTTCACCAGGTTTCAACAGCTCATAGTAGACGATACCCTGCTGATCCCACCAAATGCACAGCATCGTCTCCATTTGAAGCGATTTGGTCTTGGGGAAGATGTTGATGGTTTGCCTAGATCAACCCACGATTTCTTGCGTTTAGGATTCTCGAAATATATCCATTTTTCGTCGCCAGTTAAAATCTGACGAAGAAACGACTTTCTTTTTTGTCTGGCGAGTAAGATTTCGCATGTGTTTTGGTGTCGCTCCATCTCCCTATCGTTCAATTCGTGCGGCACCCATTTTCCAATCTTTTGAATCTTTCCCATGGCATGTAGATGCATGGAAATGGCTGGTTGAGTAACACCCAGTTGCTTAGCAAGCATTTTTTGTGATTGGGTATCATCCTCGTCCAAAAGAGCCTGCAATTGATGGTCTTCAACCTTCCTGGGCCATTTTCATACTTCTTGTCGCTCAGGTCAAAATTGCCGTCTTTGAACTGACGAAACCAATCTCTGCACATGGTTTCCGATAAAGCACTGTCGCCATAGGGCTCCACAAGCATTCAATGTGCTTTGGCAGCCGATTTCTTCAAATTGAAGCAGAAAAGCAGAGCTTCCCACACATGCTCTTTTTCTGGCACAACACTAGGCATGATTACCAAAGGAAAAATGTATGATGTTGTATGAAATTGCTGATGACGTGCACTGATTAATGTTGACAGATGCCATACTTTTTTTTCGATGATTTTGACATCTCCAGCTAAATAGCTGGAGAAGCTCTTGGTAGCTTAATATGCTTACTAACGCCATCTATTAGCAAACAGCAGATTTAAGCTTATACACCTGGTAGTACGATGATAACAGTTTCATTATGAGATAATGCCATTGGCAAACTGATATAAATTTTTAATGATGTCTGTAACCATGGCATTTGCCAATTCCATGAGATGTGATATATCAATTAAAATTAGAATCATTTATACAGTATATAATTTAGATAATGCTCTCATTAATGACATTAATTTCTGGGCATACAAGTCAATGGTTTATAACAGACATGGGCAAATGCGGCTCTTGCTGAAAGTGTTAATTTCTGTTTTTTATTATTATTTTTACAATTTTATTTTAATAATTTTGCAAAAATATGTTTATTAAAAAAATTCCATATTTGTTTTATATTATATTTATATTATATAATAAAATCGCGCGCCTTACTCTACTATCCGCCACGACAGTGCAGAACTGCGGCTCCCATGCATTTTGCAAAACCGACATTTCGGCTCCCACTGAACTCTTGCTTGCCCACCCCTGGTTTATAAACCACAAAGTGATGCATCTTTCACTTTTGTTTATTTATTATTTAATGATTAAATAATTTTCAAAAAATACATATTATTAAAGTCAAAAACTTAACATTGTGTATGACTGTTACCTTTCCTTTAATATATCAGACAATTGGATCACACTTTAACTCCTATTGACATACCTGTTTTAAGCATGTCCTACAGTTTATGTTTGAGAATTCAACTGAATTCAATTTCAATGCCATCTGAGTAATGCTGTTCAACTTAACATTGCGTAAATATTTAATATAATTAATTTTTGTAATCAACCCTAATACTCAATAATTTATTGTATATCTTATATATGTACAAAAGTAAGCCAGATAATGGTTCCAAGCTTTAAACAGAGCCACACCAAATAGTTTTGGCACTCTAATTCAATGCTAATTACAAAAAATTCTATGGGTTTATTTTGGCACCCCCAAGGTCAGGGTACAGGACACATGTCCACCTTTGCCTCCATATGAAGTGGTCGCATTTGAATTCCATTAAAACTTGGAAGGACTTGTTCTATCCAAAAATGGCAGTGATCATCTATAAGTGTCCCTATCAACTGTCTATTTTCAATTGACAGTTCTTAGGTGATACTTTTTTTTTTAATCATATTTTTTTAAAATTAAACATTTAGTGACCTTTTATTCCCAAAGTGTTTTTGTTTAGTTGTCCTGAATTTTTATATAATCAAATGTTGCCCATTCCTTCTCATTTTTTCCCTAAAGTGCAATCATAAAGTTTGTCTGCAATGTGTGGAGAAATGGGGGAGTTTCCAGGAACAAAGTAATGATGTCGTAGGCAGACTGCTAGGGATTGCAATTGCTGGATCCCTCATCCAGCAATCCAGCTGGATCCAGCGCATTCTTTGGCCTGCTGGATCCAACAGGCCAGAAGCTGGTGCAGGTGCTAGATCAAGCGCTGCAGATCTGCAAATACTCAATTAACTTTCTAAATAATGGTGCAAAAGTCTACATTCTCGGCTTTGCCGCTTTGCTACGTGCACTATCGCTTGGCGGCGAGAGAAACGTTGCTGTTCAGTGCAGCACGTGCTACACCCCCCTCTACACCGCACCGCCCATCCTTTTGCCTCTGCCGATCTAATTGCCAGTTGACTTTCCGCTCTCGCTAAATAAAGTGTCTTCGCACTAAATAAAATAAGTAACTCCTTTCCTAGTCCTGGTGCATAATTCTAATTTACGGTCAGTTGTGATGTCAATTAATCATGTGACGGAACGATTTACAATTTATTTGATGACCCCGAAACCATCTAACATAGAGGCAGAAAGGGCCTTCTGCGCAGCGGGATATACATGCAGTTCATTAAGAAGTAAGTTGGGAGACAACACCATCAATACCATTTGTTTCTTGAGATCCTACTTCCAGAAAAGTCAAAAAGATAACAGAAGTGATTGATTTAATTTTATTTAATCCTTTAAAATACTTTATTCAAGACAAGACTAATATTTTATAACTTCTACTCTAATTCTATTAAGTAAGAGTTTTTAACTTTTATTCTATAAGTGGTTAGTGGGCTAGGCTAGGCAATTTTATTGTGAAAATTAGTGAGAAACTGAGACTATCTAGTTAGTTCAATAGTTAATTAAATTAATGAGTATGAGTATCTTAGATATATGATGATATGAATGTATGTGATTCATGATTGTGATGATAATAACTAACTACTAGACTACTCTACTACTAATTACATAATCACTACTTTACTAACACGAATAATTAAATTACTTATAAATAACTACAGACTGATATGCAGAGCCTATATAAGAAAACTGGTAAGACTGATTATCTATCCTTACATTATTATAATATATTAATATAAATTAATTAGTAGAATTACCTTTGCTATTATTTAACTAAAAGATTACATTATAATTATAATCTAACTAAACATTTAAAGTTAATTATCTCTATCTCAAGTGTTAAACCGAACCAAAGTTAAGTTTACTACCTAAATGTGTAAGAAGTTTTACTGATTTATAGTGACCAGTCTAAATAATAAAAGTTTCTTAAGTATTTAAAAAAAATCTTTTATTTCTTTTAAAAAAAACCATAAATTGCTGGATAGATAGATAGATAACACTTTCTTGCACCAAAAATACATCTGCGCTGGATCCAGTTGGAATGATGTTGGTCCAGCAAAAATCCAGCTGGATTGAAAACACTGCTGGATTGCAATCCCTACAGACCGCATGTTCAAAGAGTTAATTAAAGTAATTTATGACATCACCACTTGGTTGAGCTACACGAGCATGGCCCACTGCACAATTGCACTGTATAACATGACCATAAACGTAGTAGGTATATTTTAAATATTAGTTGTTATGTTCAAATCTTCAATTTCCTTGATTCATTTCTGTCTTTCAAAAGTATACTGTTAAAAATTTTAAAGTTTAACTTTGATAGAAATATCCATATATAACTACAAGCATTCATATATTTCCAGCTGTTTTAATAAGAAGTTACTTATGATTAATCAATTCCAAACCTTATTTAATTTTCTAACAGCTGCTCCATTCACGCATGCAGTTATATACTGGGTAATCAACAAAAATAATTTACTTGCAAGTAGTAATTTGACATTGCTGTGATCTGACTGTGTTTGTTACTATCCTGCTACTTAAATCTTAACCTTTTATTTATTGTAGTGTTTATGAAACCGTGCCGGTGCTTATTCTGCAACTTGAACACAAACTATATGGTGTATTTTCTCGGACACATGGCAAATTTCATCACTAAGTTTTCTTCAGTTGACTGAAGAAAACTTAGTGATGAAATTTCACTAACTTCATGGCAAATTTCATCACTAAGTTTTCTTCAGTCAACTGAAGAAAACTTAGTGATGAAATTTGCCATGTGTCCGAGAAAATACACCATATAGTTTGTGTTCAAGTTGCAAACTTTTATTTATTGTAGAGTTGAGCAATAACATTTGCAACAAAATAGATTAGTGATGCTTGACAAATCAAACAGGCATCGTCAAATTCTCAGCATTGCCAAGTCTACTCCTCGCAAGAAGGCTTTTTGTTTAATCATCCTGTATATCTAATTATATAGAATATCCCATAAGTCTGATCCTGTAGGTTCTCAAGATGTACGAAACTGATTAGACATAATACTCCTCAAACAATGGATTAGAAGCAGGGAACAAACCAAAATTATCACTCAGGTTCCCAGATCTCATATCACAAATTTTTCTTAGGAAAATCTGTTGTTTAAAATATATTTGCACATACCATTGGTGATTTTAAAGGATAGGTATGCACGGCTTGTCAACACATTAAACTTCATATTTTCAAACACGCACAATACAGTTTATAACAAAATATTGCGCCATATGTGCAGCAGGAGACACATCAATTTTAACATTTGCTTCCATACATACAAGTTGTTTCTTACTTAGTGGAATAACTTGTGTAAGAATACCTAAAGATTTTAAAATTCACTTTCAAATAAGTCAATTTTATTTAAAATAAAATCCATGCATAACGTCAGATTTCTAAAAACATGTTTCATTTATATTTGCCAAAAGAAATTTTGGTACAATCAAATTACATCTTGTCATTAATCGTTAATGATGCATTAAAACAATTTTCTAATATTCTAAATTCCATCGCATAAGTTATAATAAATATTTACATAACTTCATCACAATGACTAACATTATGAGCAAACAATTTTCTACGTAGATGCATGTTTTATTCAAAATAACAATGAAGATATGTACAAAACTATTATTTACTACTATGTACAAAAAAAACTCTTAACATTTCCTATTTTCGTCGTCATCATCACTTTTCTTCTTCAGTAATGTTCCAGCTATGATACCACCGAACAGAATAAATCCTATCCTTTTGTTACTTTGAAACTTGTTAGAACAATCTTGTGTATTATTAATATCAAGTGTAATAACCTAGAATTTAATAATTTATAAGTATAAATAAATAAATAATATATTTTTCCATAATGCATCATACCTGGTTAGCAATGTGAGTGGCGGTGAGACCAACGGCTGCGTAATACGGCCAGGTTTGTTCTGCACATATGCCCGACAGCAAAAGTAAACTAACCATAGAAATGCCAAATCCTGTTAACCAGTTTTTTGTATTTTCCCCAAATTTAATAGCAGTTGATTTAAGACCAATCATCATGTCATCTTTTTTATCCTAAATAAAAATTTTATTATAAAATCCAATAATGTGTTTAGAAAAATAATAAATATTTAAAATAAACGTACTTGATGTGCGTAAATGGTATCGTAAATCATAGTCCAACAAATTCCGGCTCCGTATAATGGAAGGACAATGGACCAGTTGATTGAATTATGTACGGCCGACCAACCCATAAGAGTACCCCAGTTAAATGTCAGTCCTATAATTTATAATGATAAAGGAAATTTAAAATTTTAAAATGACCTAATTCTTTTGAAATTCTAATAAGAAAAGCTGTTGTCATCGTATGCACCTAGAAATATTTGAGGCCAATACATGATTCTTTTCATAAGTGGATACGCTACTATAAGCGGAATCGAGCAAACTCCGAGGAAAATACTGAAATATAAAAGTTTTAAATTTATAAAAGTATCTTTTATATTAAATAAATACATCAATTAAATTTTATTACCTGTACCAATTTAACTGTAACAATATCAGAAGACCTAAAGATAATTCTGCACCTAAAAAAACCAAAGCATTGAACATGCTTATTTCACCACATGCTAAAGGCCTCTGTTGCGTTCGTTCGACCTATAATTTATCTTTAATTTAATGTAGAATAGAAGAAATTAATGAAGTAAAAATATACCTAAATAGATATAATATATACTTTTGCATCATATTTTCTATCCCACATGTCATTAATTGTGCAACCAGCACCACGAACTAATAAGGCACCTACACCAAAGAGTAACAGAAGCCTAGGATCAGGAAATTGTTCTGGAGATGAAGCCATGCTTATACTCCACCATCCTGGATACAGCAATAACCATGTACCTACGAGAGAATAATATGTTATTTAGAGAAAAATGGAATATCAGCCGCCCGGTTAGAACAAATTAATGCTAATGATAAGATTTTGGCAACATAATTAACAAACAGAAATATATTTTAAGAGTTAAATCATAGAAAAAAAATAGATAGTTTGTTTGCAATTTAAAATATTCTGTCAAAAATCGACTAAAACTGTCTTCGTTATCTGATTTTAAAAAGTTGGCAAGGGCTCTTGCTCGACTTTCCCAGCACTTAAATAAGGAGATTAAGGAAGTGCAATAATTTTCAATTAAATTACAATATAAAATACATGCGATAATAAAGCAGTTAGTATTATTCAAAGTTGTAATTGCATGTCATGCCATCTCTTATGAGATGGTTTAAAAATTAACCTTTATATCTGAGGCGGAGTGTTAGCAGAGCCTCTTCTATATGGCTTACAGATCTGTGTTCGTTCTCAAAATCTGTTTGATCCATTTTGGTAAAACTTTGCCATTTTCTATTAATTGCAATGAGAAATCCAAAAATGTAATAAAAAATGGTCACCATGACTTCGTTTATGAGATATAAGGTCATTTCACAAGTGTGTGCAACAAAGTGATGTTGTGTGATGCTTCATGATTGCTAGCACATATATGGGCTTATAGAATTGAGTTTGTTTCAAAATTTAATGGGCCAATTTTGATTAAACTTGGCCATTTACCATTAATTAAGACAAGGAATTCAGAAATGTAATGTGGGCTATTTAAATGTAAAAAATCCAATAATGCATTGCTTAACTTTCCTGGCAACATTTGGTGGTGCCATTTGTTGATATTTCATTAAAAAACTTTTTATATTTTAATGATTATAAAATGGCAAAAAGCTTAATTCTGAGGGTAGGGATGGATTTTATTAAAACAATGTAAATGCTAATAATGAATAAAATCATCATTAAGTCCGACCCTACTGGAGATATGACATGACTCCCTATATCTTCCCACCCCATCGACCTTAACCCTTTCCATGCGATTAGCTACCGATCGGTGTATATCACGTGACTTCCTCGTTCATTGGTAATGCGAAATGCACCGCTCGGTGTAAATTAAAAAATAATAAAAAAATTCAATTAATTTGCCTTATATCATTAAAAGAGCTCAGCAATTAAACAACTATAATAGAACACCTTAATTTTGCTGAGAAACATATATTTTAATCACAAACGTTTTCAACCTGATTAACAGGTCATCCTCAGGTCTACAAAACGATAATGGAACATAAACGTTCCATGTATAGAATATAAATATTTAAATCAAAATTTAGAACAAGAATTTAAAAAATATACCATAGAAACGGAATAAAACATAAAATTAAAATATATAAGAGAATAAATAAAAATAAAGATAAAGTAAAAAAATTATAACTAATAGTTTTCCAATAACTAATTCTAGCATGAGTTTTCAGTGAACTTTTTAATCATGTATTTCCACGCCGACGACAGGCTCTCAGCATCCCTCGCATTCAAACATCCTTCCCGTAGTCTACTCTTATATATTTCAATCTTCTCTGCTGTCATTGATAAAGTGGGGGAAGATACTGGTTTTATAATCGTTGCCTCGTCCCATTTTACTACCGAACCTTGGACTTGCGACATTTGTGATAAAACTGTGGTATTGGATCCTTTTTTTACGTTATACCGATGTTCCTTTAGCCTTACCCCTAAGCTCCTGTTGGTGACGCCGATGTAGTCTTTCTTAACATCCAGCTGGATGTTTTCATAAGGAACTTTATAGACACCTGGTTTTTCTTCTGCGTTTATTCTATCTTTATCATTTCTCAATATCTTATATAAACTTGGGGCCCTTTTTAAAATCATTCTTGCTTGTTTCTTACTAGCCACTTCTTTCATAATACTATTCAAATTACTGTTATACGTAAACTTCAAGCGTCTATTGTGAGCTGTATTTAATCCTTGTTTCTCATTCTTCTTTTCATACTTTTTGAGTAATCCAACTATGGTGCTTTTCCTGTAGCCTAGGGCCTGAGCTATTTGCAATATCCTTTCAATTTCTTTATTTCTGTCACCAATTCTATCACAATACAAATAGGCTCTTCTTATCAACGCTTGAAATGCAGCCATTTTATATCGATATGGATCCATGGACTGCGCTGGTATATATAGTGGGGTGTGAGTAGGCTTAATATATACGCTGGTGGACAAATGATCCCCCATGAACTTGATATTAATGTCTAAGAAGTGCACACTCATGGAACTTTTTTGCTCTAACTTTAATCTAAGCCCATCCTTGTTATTATTGATTTTATTCAAAAAATCATGTATCTTGCTATTGTTTCTCCATAATATAAAAATGTCATCCACATATCTGATGAAATGTATGATATCTTCCTTAAAAGTTTGTAGAGCTTCCCTTTCCAATCTTCTAACTACCAATTCGCAAAGAATTCCAGAGAGGGGACTTCCCATCGGAACCCCTCTTTTTTGTCTGTAGATTCGTCCACAAAACGTAAAACAAGATTGATAACATACCAGGCTAGCTAGTTCTTCTAGGTCTTGGGTGTGACTACGCAACTGAGGGTTGTTGTTGCACATGAAATCCAACAATGCCTCCACACATGACTCAATTCTTATTGAAGGATACATACTCTCATAATCTAAAATGGTCGCCACTTCTTCTTCCATTAAAGAAATATTTTGTATTTCCTTTACTACGACAAGAGGATCTTTTGCTACCAGTTTATCTTCTTCCATTTGTGTGGATAAGTATTCATGTAGCCTTTTTTCTAAGGTAAAGGTGGGCCCCCTACATTTCTCTACTACTGGTCTTAATTCATTTCCAGCCTTGTGCGTCTTAGCAAACGCAAACAATCTTGGAGCTCCTGTATTTGGGTTGTGACAGTTCTAGACAATAGCAAGATACATGATTTTTTGAATAAAATCAATAATAACAAGGATGGGCTTAGATTAAAGTTAGAGCAAAAAAGTTCCATGAGTGTGCACTTCTTAGACATTAATATCAAGTTCATGGGGGATCATTTGTCCACCAGCGTATATATTAAGCCTACTCACACCCCACTATATATACCAGCGCAGTCCATGGATCCATATCGATATAAAATGGCTGCATTTCAAGCGTTGATAAGAAGAGCCTATTTGTATTGTGATAGAATTGGTGACAGAAATAAAGAAATTGAAAGGATATTGCAAATAGCTCAGGCCCTAGGCTACAGGAAAAGCACCATAGTTGGATTACTCAAAAAGTATGAAAAGAAGAATGAGAAACAAGGATTAAATACAGCTCACAATAGACGCTTGAAGTTTACGTATAACAGTAATTTGAATAGTATTATGAAAGAAGTGGCTAGTAAGAAACAAGCAAGAATGATTTTAAAAAGGGCCCCAAGTTTATATAAGATATTGAGAAATGATAAAGATAGAATAAACGCAGAAGAAAAACCAGGTGTCTATAAAGTTCCTTATGAAAACATCCAGCTGGATGTTAAGAAAGACTACATCGGCGTCACCAACAGGAGCTTAGGGGTAAGGCTAAAGGAACATCGGTATAACGTAAAAAAAGGATCCAATACCACAGTTTTATCACAAATGTCGCAAGTCCAAGGTTCGGTAGTAAAATGGGACGAGGCAACGATTATAAAACCAGTATCTTCCCCCACTTTATCAATGACAGCAGAGAAGATTGAAATATATAAGAGTAGACTACGGGAAGGATGTTTGAATGCGAGGGATGCTGAGAGCCTGTCGTCGGCGTGGAAATACATGATTAAAAAGTTCACTGAAAACTCATGCTAGAATTAGTTATTGGAAAACTATTAGTTATAATTTTTTTACTTTATCTTTATTTTTATTTATTCTCTTATATATTTTAATTTTATGTTTTATTCCGTTTCTATGGTATATTTTTTAAATTCTTGTTCTAAATTTTGATTTAAATATTTATATTCTATACATGGAACGTTTATGTTCCATTATCGTTTTGTAGACCTGAGGATGACCTGTTAATCAGGTTGAAAACGTTTGTGATTAAAATATATGTTTCTCAGCAAAATTAAGGTGTTCTATTATAATTTGCCTTATATTCAAATTTTCCAGCAATCTTAGCTTTGATTTGCTCTTCTGTATGTCGAATGACTTTGTTTAAGCCAATAAGTGTTTTATGGCCCAGGGTTACCACCCCTGGGCCATAAATATTTCAGTAAATACATCCCCTACTATTCTACAGTAAATCTTTGCAGTTAACTACACAGTTGGCTGAAAACAATCAAAGGGAAACTCCTTCTAAGGTTTTATTGGGTATCTTCTGTCTTTGTTGACATTACTTTAACTAATCACCCACTTGTGAAAGGGAAAAATTGCTGCGAAAATCCCCACCTCCAACCTTCCAAGTAAAATGTAAACAATCGCAATAAATTCGCTTTTTAAATCATTTTTTAGCTCTAATTAACTAATTTAATGCACTTAGACATTAAATTAGCTAATTCAACAATATTTAAGTGAATAAATATATTTTTAAAACTATCTAGAAATAAATATTGCCAGGAAACTCAACCTCCCTATAGTAAATCTATGGAAGATCTTCTTGCTGTTAAAGCCAATTAATGCTTTAACAGCAATTAAGCCAATTTTTGTTTCTTCGCCTATTATGCTCTAATTGATAATTTATATTACAGCTGAATCAACTTCAACGAATGAGAGTTTTTTTTAGACCCATCTGGTCGGGATTTCCACGCGAAGAACCAGTCCACGTTATTAAAGTCAGAATGTAAACAAATGTTAAAAAATTGCTATATTCTTTATTTTAGAGTGTAATTCTACTAGTTTTTATGTTATTTGACTCTATTTTGACAAGAAGATTTCTTATCAAAAGCTTCCAGCTGAAAAATTTACTGGGAAACTCATTACTTCCGGATATTGCATAATTGCAGGAAAAAATTAACTAATAGCTTATTTTAGAGTATTATTGTATAAAGCATAGAAAAAATATAAAAATGTGTCAAATATTCACTATTTCAAACAGAAATATATGATGATAAATTTTAATGTGTTGCTTTACGTAAATGGTGGCAATAACTTCTCCCCCGCTCTAACTAGAGAGATGGGGTTTGTTTTGTTTAAAAGAAGACTGATGTGTCTACCTAATAGATGTACAAAGTTCAGTAAATTAATTTTTTTTTTTTTTCTTGTGATTGTAAACTTCAAATTTGAATATTATTTTAAATCTGTATAAAACTAAAAATTAAACAATTGTAAACTGTAATATGTTTTTAATCAAACAAAAAAAAAACAGATTGAATATAGCACGATATTGAAGCAAAATATTGCAATTTAAAAAATTACCCAAAAATTGCAAAAATGCGCCGCATAAAGAATTCCGCCTGAATACTTAATGTTAAAGATTTTCCGAATGGAAAGGGTTAAACTCTTTTGTAGCAGCAAGTGCAAATTTTACCTGTCTGCATCCGTCAAATACAAGAATTGCCACGTCTACGCCTAATCTGGCTCTGCACTTAGTGCGATTGCATCGCCATTACCTGATGATTGATAGAGCAATGCAATCGCTGCCCTATGTCTATACACTGTGCAAAATGGAAGGCAATTTGCAATGAATCATGGGAATTTTTTAAAACATTCAACTTAAAATAAAGTGTTATATTTTTTGCATATTTTTGAAATTTCCACATTACACTGTATGTAGTGCTAAGGATAATGGGAAAAATATGATGTCATGTATCCTTGGAATTATGGACGCTGCATACTGATTGGCTGCAACAGAATCTCCAGGCAAAAATATACATTGCCCCTGTACTTGAAAGCAATTTTCCTGTGCATGAGCAATGACAAAGGCAATTGAACTGCTTCCAAATCACGCTAAGTGGAGAGCTAGCATAACAGGAGCAGGGATTGCTTCTTTCTTTCCGGCTCCACCTCAATTCTATCGCAATACGACAAAGTTGCGCGATGTCCTAGTATTATTTATTATTAACCCTTTTGCCTCTTTATAAATTTTTTGAGGATAGAGATGAGTTTTAGTAATATAAATAAGTGCTTCCTTGCAATATTCACGATATAACAAAATTAACTACACTTCAAGCTTCATTACTTGGTGTAAAGTGTAGTTAATTTTAGTATATCAGAAATGAGTTTCTAAAAATATTGTAAATGACAATAATAAGTAAAATTTTCTTTCAGTCTGACCCCACTATCACTCCACCTCAAGTTCCATACTCCAAAATTTAATAACATCAACGTCACCTATATACAAGTTACCATACCAAATATCGCTTCTTAATCTTTACCCCATTCCAAAATGTTGAACAAAATGGATGCCAATACATACGTACCCCACACAAGAACTATGTTGGATAACCAAAATTGCAGAATAAAAATATTGAATAAAGTAGAGTAGCTATTTATGTAACATTAGAAATTAGAATAAAAATTTACTAAGAAATATTTATATGACAAATTTTGGAGTGTATACTTTGTCCTCTTCACTGAAGATGACTTTCTACTTAAATTATACCCACTTCAGGAGGATGTTTTTAACAATTCTAACAACATAACAATAATATATACTGTAACATTTAAGCAGGGAAGAGACTATAGAAGATTGCCTTCATTGCATAATCTTGATCTTATGTGCTTATGATATGTTATAAAAATGTGAAACGTTCAAAAATTTATAACAAAAGATGGCACTATAAGTTTTAAGTGCATTCTACCATCATTTCAACATCACAATGAGATAACTGGCATTGGACTGGCAACAAATTTTGTCCTGAAAATATAAACCAAATATAAGCCCATATATATTTATCACTGGCCGAATGGCCAAAGCAGTTAAAGACATTAGTCTAGTGTTCTGGGGAACACAAGATCAAATCCAGGCAGTTGAGAATAACCACAAGTATTTTATGGTGTGGTCTGTCCCAGAGATGTCTGGCCTTGTCCTTTATTATTGAATATTTTATAACCCATACTATTCAATACTTACTCTGAAAAAATAATAAAAAGGGCCATAGAAGATGAAACAGCTGGCATAAATGTAAACAGAACAATCATCAATAACATAAGGTATGAAGATGACATAGCTCTATTGGCAGAATCTATCATCATCTTCAGAGATTGGTGCAGAATAGTGGACTATAGTGAAGAATACAATCTCACTTTGAATGTAAAGAAAACTTAAGTAAATTACTACAGATATCAGTAGTAACAATAATGAAGCTTTGCAGTTGAAAGATAAACAAGTTGAGAAAGTACAAAGATATATCTACTCGGATACTGTGATCAATGCAAACAATGATTGTTCAGAAGAAATAAGAGTGAAGATAGAAAAAGCAAGAGCTAATTTTCTTAAAATGAAGAAAGTATTCTGCAGTAAAGATTTAAATTTAAAAGTAAAGATACATTTAGCGAGGTGCTATGTATTCAGTATACTCCTGTACGGAATGGAAACCTGGACATTAAAGAAGGCAAACTAAAGAAACTTGACTGTTTTGAACTATGGATGTACAGAAGAATATGAAAATATATATGACAGATAAAATTACATTTTGAGGTTACTAAGATAAATTGGAAAAAATAAAGAAACGACACTGAACATTAAAAAATGAAAAATTCAGTACCTGGGCCATATCATAAGAGAAGTATAGTCTGTTGCAAGAAATAATTCAAAGAAAAATAAAAGGTAGAAGTAGAGGAAGAAGAATATCGTGGCTGAGCAACTAGGGGCAATGGTGTGACTGTAGTTCCAGCCAATCTTTCAAAGCAGCAGCATCAAAAGAGAAGGTAGCTATGATGATGCCAACCTTCGGAACAGAGACGGCACTTGAAGAAGAAGAAAATATTTAACCATTCCCTAATTACAGATCATATCAACATATGGAAAGACAAATTCCAAAATGTGACCAGGTATGCAAAGAAATTAATGGCAATGTACTTCACAAGCAATTGTGCTTCCTATCTCAAACTTGGCATAGAAATGATAATAGGGTTTTTAAACCACACATCATCTCTACTCATAAAAACAAATTTTCAAATGGCTATTGCTTTTTATCTGCACTTCATAATCTCATAAAACGATTATTTATATACTGTACTATTCACACACGGTTTGAAAAGATAGGTTAAATATCCTTACACAAATAATTCAAGTGTAGTTTTATGGATACAAATGCAGCTCTGAATGAGGCAGTTGGAACCTTATCAGAGCTGTACACTGTGCATATAAAAGTAAAAAAGTCAAATTGTCTACATGTGACTCTTTGAAGATAAGATGTGAACTCTGAATGAGGGGTTTTCCACTCCAGAATTGTGACCTCCCTGTAAGAACAAAAAGTCACAGAAGCCATACCTGTATATGTAAACCTTTGCGAGATATTTGCCTCCAAAGATCAGTTTTTACCATGTACCAGTATAATGCCTATTCTCTGTGCTCTGCATGTAGTCACATGCTATGGTGCTCACCATCGCTTACACCTCAGCATCTGCCCAGTGGAGAGCCCCACAACCCCCAAGACTATGTAATATCAAGTACTCCACAATCAAGTGGGCTACTCCAAGCCAGAACAGTCGCACAGGCTAAATAGTTAAATGCAATAGTCTTGGTGGAGTGACGCAACTCGCGATCACACGTGACACGGAAGTAGGCCAATTTTGGCTGGCCGTATCTGGCAAAGAGTGGTTCCTTTGACAGTTTTACTCATACAGACACAGCATATGGTTCCGATAACATCCCAACCACCTCATTCAGAGTTGCATTTGTTTTATGTTTATTGTGAATCATATTTTACTGCAACCAAAATTTCAAAAAGTAAGTACATACGTACCAATTGGTTTATCCAATCTCATGAGGCGTAAGTATGGTTGTAATTTATTCGGTGCATTGTTTACTATTTTCTGTATCGCCGTCAGCTCCGTTAGCAGACTTTTACTACTAGAAAACGAACGTAGAAAAGTACTTCTATCCGAGAACCGTTCGCATCTTTTATATTTCGCATCACAGAAATAAGATGGAGTTACAAAGTGCCATGTCCTCGCGGGAAATCTACAAATTCTCGATATCAAAAGAGCCGACATTCTTTAATTGTTCCCGCGTTATTCATTGTGAGAAATCTAAGGTAAAAAATGTCGAAAATTAGATTAAAGTGAAAAAATTAATAACGATATAATCGAAGAATATGGATAATTACAATATATAAAACCTTCTGAAATAGCATTACTTGTCTGTCCTTGAGCCAGAACACAACATATTGCATCAACCATGCCGGGTTTTCGTTTTAGTAAAAGTGTTGCCAACTTAGGATTATTTTGAAATTAATCATTTTCTTTTTTTTTTCTTTTTATAAAAGAAAACATTTTTATAACCATTATTTATTACTTTTTCCTTTTTTAGTCCTATGGGCATTAAAATGGCATTTTCCATATCCATTGTAAGCACAAAGAGCGTGTTTGAAAATTGTAACCGGTGTTACCGGTAATATTGATTACAATTGCCAAACGCGTCTTAAGAGGGATCCTTTTTACTCATTATGGGTTCAGCCGGGCCTACAGTCGAGAGTCCAATGAGGGACGGGCCCGATTTATCCGAACGGGTCACCCCCGAAAAACTTTTCAGATTTTATAGCCGTCCAGATTCGATCTCGGCTTTCTAGAGCGATGGCTGCCAACTTAAGCCATCGCCTATCAGGCCGTCGACTCATCGTAGGTCGCGGTGAAGGACAGGGCCCGATATATCTGGAACAGAATACCCCCGAAAAATTTCTAGTGTTCCCCCGACCGCTTTGATTCGATCTCGGATCTCCCAGAGTGGTAGGCTGATGGCTTAGCTATCTCAACTATCCGAAACGTCTTAACCGACGAAGAAATTAAAGCAATCAGAAATTACCATTCAAGTGAATTCAAAAACATTCAGTTAACGTATGCACAGAAGAATACGAAAAACATTAACGATTCTATTACACTTTGCTTCATTACAACACTTTGGTACATTGATGACGCGAACCCGTTGTAACAAAAGAAAAATTCGTCTCACTAGTGGGTACATTTCTATAGCACTTTTTGCAATGTGAGTGATAGTGAAAAAACTTGCAATTTGACAACAACGTAAAAGGAACCTACAATCACCCCAATAGTTATGTTTGTTGACGGCTACTCCCAGCAGCAACGCTCAAAACATGCCGACTGAAAATCTTACAAGCATTGCCTGAAAAAGTTAAACACGGTACCCGAAACCACGGTCCTAGATTATAAGGTTACCTCATACAGCCGATTTAGCCACTTCCTGTCAGATTCCTGATATACGTTATCCGTAGTCGAGCCGTGGTCGAGCGACTGCTTCACAACAGTTAGCGAGGGAAGAAAATTTTGGAATTCCACTACTTTTGTTACTTTGTTCAGCGTTCTTAGACTCGTAATCTTCGAAGATAAATATATCTATGGTTATTACTATTCTTAAACATAATTATGTTGATAATTATATCGATAAAAATTGTACGGAAGTAACAAAAGTGTTCCTAGAACCGTTTGACATTCTGTCGTAGTCTTTACAATTCTTTCTGTAGAAATTACAGAATATGATTACGGATAAAATATACTTATTACTCCTACATGTCCTCCTTTTCGATATTTGAAGACTGATCTGTAAATCTCCATATTCGATTGATGCCGAGCCGATCCGTTGCATGTAATGTGACGTGATGTGTTTGTATTTGACGTGACGGTTCATCGAGGCTCGGTACAGTGCAGCAAGACGCGATTTGAAACGCATGTGTTCTGCACAGGAGACCTCGAGAGAGTGCGCTGCATGCAAGTAGATTTGTTTACTTCTTGCCGAAACGTAAAACGGCACATACGCCTGCAGTAGAGATTATTATAGTGTATTGTTGCAAAGAATAAAACGTTTCTTTTATTTACAATATTTTTTCCTTCAATTTATTTGTGTCCTTTTCATTGTAAAAAAGTCGGTCACCTTAGTATTGTAATATAATGGTTTGCATCCTTTACAAATAAACGTCTGTTTGGTTGACCTAGTCTTTGCGTGAGTCACTTCCGGTGTGCTGTCTCTCCCTCCATTCCGAATCCGTTCGCTCACACTCGCGATCGTTCGCGCGACCTACTTTCAAGTCGAACCGTCGCGACTTCCGTGTCAACCGAGATACGGTGGTAGCAATCCTGGCGAGGCACTAAAGAGGTGCCGACCCTATGATCACACACACAAGCTACCGTGCCAAATTTCGTTTCTTAAAGAACTTTTCAGTTCGTTATTTACGAGCTGAATTTTAGAGTTTACACTTTGTGTGTTTATCATTATTTCTGACGTTTCCGCCATTTTGAATTACAGTAATATAAAGAACAAGAACAGCATTCTGCAGAGTTCTTTAAACGTGTAGACCTTAAAAATTATTTTGAAGTTTTTAAAAAAATTTAAACGATTCAGAGACTTAAAAAACATTTTATCGACGTTTTTAATATAATAATTTTAAGTGGCGTTTAAATTTGAATTTAAAAATTCGATTTGCCGTAGAACGGTGGATTCTTTGAACGTCCTTCGAAACGTCCAATTGCGTCATTCTGCTTCTGTGCTGCGAAGAAGAACGTCGCCACGGACGATAATCGAGGAACGAAGGAGGAAAAAATCTATTTTTAGCCCCTCTACATTAGAAGAAATTCCGGCATCCGAATTGGAGAGACTCACTCCTTCCGAACGAGCATTGCTTCGGCATTTAAGGATTTCTGTTGACGCCCATATAGAGCTACGAGATAATGTTCTGAGAAAACCGGGAGTAAGCAGGATAACTCAATGGCGCACAACGTCGATTGCCAAGAGAAGACGATCCAAATCGAAAACCACAGGGAGGAGTAAAAACAGAGGGAGAAGGGGAATTGGCAGCGGAAAGAGAATAGGGGCTCCATATGAAACCGGTAACCAGAAGAAGAGAATAGGGCGTCGATAGAACGGCAATTCTCGACCAGAACCGGAAACGGAATTGCTAGATTCGCGTAGTCCAGCAATCAAACGGCTCTTTTCAGAGCCATTTTTTTGTCGATGAAGAGTAACCCAATCGATTTCAATAAACAACGCTTAATGCATTATATGTGTATTTAAAAAACAATAATCTTTAAAAAATTGTAAAATTTCTTAAAAATAAACGAGTTTCTAAAATTAACTCTTTTCTATCCGACTTCGAAAGAGCTAAGAACTGAGATGGACACCGTGGAAATTAATAAATACTTCTTACTTTATTATTCACCATCCATGCGTTATCATTCAAAATATCCAAATGCATTTCGCAAAATTTTCTTTGCCTCTTCAGTGGATATTACACCTTTACGACAGTGTTACATTTATATTCTATCAAATTTTCCCAGCATGCATCTACAGATAATCCGGTATTCAGATTGATGACATTTGCATAATTTTTGATACAATAATGTTCCGCGATACGTCTTGTTACAATATTTTCAAATTTATACAATATTTTGATACTATTTCTATTTATGATACAATTATTATTTTTACAATGTTGATACCATGGAGATTCACTTCGCTTCAGGCGAATTGCCGCTTCATGCTCTTTAACACGTTGTTCAAGCTGTCTTCCCGTTTCTCCAACGTAGATCTTACTTTCTGGGCATGTACATATTAGTTTGTAGACGACTCCTGCTGTTTTCAAAGGGTCTTGTGCATGTCCTACTATTCCTCTGTTTACCACATGAATACTTTTGCTTAATCTATTTTTCTGTTCGCCCACTAAGTTGACAGAACAATTATTAAAGTTATTTTTATATTTTTCATAGAACTTTTTAATATATGGTATTTTAATGTATAGGTTTTTACTTTTTTCTTCTTTTACATTATATGCTACTTATATGTATCAACAATCTGAATACCGGATTATCTGTAGATGCATGCTGGGAAAATTTGATAGAATATAAATGTAACACTGTCGTAAAGGTGTAATATCCACTGAAGAGGCAAAGAAAATTTTGCGAAATGCATTTGGATATTTTGAATGATAACGCATGGATGGTGAATAATAAAGTAAGAAGTATTTATTAATTTCCACGGTGTCCATCTCAGTTCTTAGCTCTTTCGAAGTCGGATAGAAAAGAGTTAATTTTAGAAACTCGTTTATTTTTAAGAAATTTTACAATTTTTTAAAGATTATTGTTTTTTAAATATACAATAACCGATCCCATTGCTTGATATTTGTTTAGCATTATATGTGGTAGGTTCGGCTTCATTTTAAATTTTCAAGCGTTTCGAATGTGGAATTTGGAAATCGTTTAGAGTGAAAATTGGCTTTTCCATTATTTAATAATTTAATTTTTATAAAAGAAACATTTTTACAGTGTAAAAAGTTACGTATCGGCAGCGAGCCACGTTGACGTTTAGGACTTTTCTATTTTAAATATCGGGCGAAGCCACTCGTTTTTTGAAATTTATAACGTTCGAAATAACCGACGGCGCGATTCAAATGAAGGGTAGAAGAATGGAAGGTTTGTGCATTAGAAAAAAGGTATAAATGCAGACTTTTGTAATTCAGAAATGAAGAAATTTTGTGGGAAAATGCCGGCGAGGAACATCGAATTTACGGGACGAGACGAACGTTTCACACGTGGAAAGATTCCGTGTCACCCGAATTACGTAGAGCATTTTACATGTTCTATTCGATAATCTACTAAATATGTAAATGGATTTCGTGAATTTAACGAACATTTTACTCGATTTTAAATAGGAAAATGTTTCCTCGGTTCCCGTAGCTGGTCGACCGACTGGTTGAAAGGTTCGAATTGACTTTTAGTCCGCGTCTTTGGATCCAAAGTTTCTTTTGAGACGAGGAAGACATTCGAACCCCAACAACGTTATAACCTGGAAATACATTATCTTTTCCGATCATCGATCAAATTACTAATAACTTCACCCGATTCAAATTTCCCACGGTGTATTTCTCCTCTTAAGTATTATGGAAGTTCATAAGTATATTTAAAAGGCTACAACCTCCATATGAACCAGAGAGGAGACGAATAGAATAGAAGTATATTTAAAATTTATACGTCTTAACAATTTCCAAGTTTCTCAATTTTTTTGTTAAACAGCGGGAAAGATTAAGTTGAAAATGTCCTTATTCCGTGTTTAATTTCCACGTTTTTTCTATAAGAAATGTCTTCGAGGCGCCCGACATTTCTCCCGAAGAATTTCGGACAAGAAGTAAAAGTTTGCAAGAACGGAGCGAATATTTGCTTCCGGAAAATAGACCTAAAATCGGAAAGACTGTTTTTGTTGGCAAATTTATTGCGAAGAATGTCTTTGTGAACAATTTTTGGCAAGACAAAGGAAACAAACAAATTGTTTTAGACCGTTCTCTTCCGATTTTATTTTTAAAAAAACCAGAGTTTTTCTTTCGAATTGTGTTAATTTTAGATTAAATGTGGATTTATTTTTAAGATATTGCCATCTTTTTCTGCATTTTTTGCCAGTATTTATTATAATTGATTGCTTTTGAAAGTTTAAACTGAAATTCAATGTTTTGGTTCGATCTTTTTTCATAGGATTCTCCAGTCAAAACCCAAAGAAGAGATTTCTCTGTGGAAATTGTGACAAAGAATTCTTTTTTAAGTCCTCATTAGAAAGTCGTCGGAGGATTCACACCGGAGAAAAGCCATTTAATTGCCAGTATTGTTCGCGAGAGTTCTCTGATAAATCCAACTTGAATTCTCGCGTCGAACGCCATAACAGAGAGAAGTCTAATTAACATTTATATTCAAAAACTACATTTACCAACTTGGAAGAAATAATATAATTTCAACTTTGTTAATATTTATGTGTACTTTCTCTTGAAAATTTACGAAAATAGTTTACTTCTTTGTTTTAAATTGTTGTACGAATATTAATTCCGTTATGAAAATAAAGTTTTGGAAATGTGAGAAAGTGTTTTGACGTTATCGACCTTAAGTTACACGAATGACGGAAATTGTATGAGTTTCTGTGATTAAAACATTCAATTGAGGAAATTAATTTGGTTTAATCCGGGCAAATGTTAATTGGGATATGGAGCAATACAGTTCGGCAAATTTCGTCTATTTGAAAATACTGAGCTGGCAAGTAATTCGTCCCACAATCTCTACGAGAATACTTCACAGATTATGGCACAGGAAGCCAATGAAATTTAGGGTCGGTTCTATAAGCTGGTCTTTTAAGAACATCATTATTATTCTCGACCAGCCAGGCTATTGTACGGAATTAATATACAGTACAACAGCTTAGTGCAATGGAGTATGCGGATGCTGAATGTATGGGCGCATTATCCTGCCTGGAAACGAAGTGTTTGTCCGTCACTTTGTCTTAGAGAGGAAGAAAATAGTTTCTTAGTAGGCATTAATATTTTTCTTTATTTAATCGCTTTGGAACAAAGGAAATAGATGAGTCGCTTTGTTAGGTAAAGGAGGTACCGTTAACCTATACAAGGTTACATTTTTGCCCCCTTTTTGGAAAAAAGAATAAAAACGAGTAAGATCAAAAGGGTCGGCAAAGTACCAAGTGCTAAGTATCAGTGTTCAGAGGTTTTATCCATTCGGCCCGAACTTTTTGGATTCTCGAGATTAAAGTATACCTTTGAATATTTATCTTAATTATTTACATTACACTTGATTAAAATTATCTAATTAATAATTTTATATTGAAAAACAAAGAAAGTCGACAATTGCTTAATATTTCTATTCTTCAACAATAAGTAGTAATTGCGAAGGAATTATTTTCCTTTATTAATTAACAAGAAAAGACAAGACATGCATCCGCGATTCAACATTCGGGATTTAAAGAATATTGAAAGCAAGAGCAAGTTTTAAGGAGCAAGGCAAGTTATCCAGTTATGCTAAGAGGAAAGTAATCTACGTTCTACAATTAATCTAGAAATTGATGTGTTGTAGACTTTGCCGATTCCAGGCATAGAATTGCTGGGCATAATGGAACCTTCCTGATCAAAGATTTGCTTTAGTGACAGGCATGCTCCATAGGTAACGCTCCATGGACGAACTGTAATGTTTTTCCGTTTCAAGACAATGTTGACTCAAGCGCATAAAGGTCATCCAGAGAATTAACAAAGAACTAGGAGTTCCATCTGTGGAGTCACTTGAACGCTCATATTTACGAACATAAGATCATGAAGACCATAAAAAACAGACGTGTCAGGCCGTGACTACTTGAATAGTGTGAAATGATTGGATCATCCGAATCTTTGCAACGGCGGCAATATAACGTATATCACCGAACAACTATTTTGCCTACAGTGCATAAGGGGCGACCCGTATTTTATAATACACCTAAAGAGGATTGTTATTGTATGATAAATTTAATAATATTCTAGTGAATCTATTTTATTGTTTGTATGTCATATGGCAGTTAAAAGCAGAAAAACACTCCCGAAGCAATACAGCATATTATATTTTTGTTTGGATAGTAGTTACAGTATGCACATGGTTACATCATTTGTGCTAAAAAGAATATTACAGTTAGCTTAGATAAGAACATATACTGTATTTTGTTAGTGTTACAGGTAAAATTGGCCCGCTCCTCTCTGACAGTCTAACGCGCACACAGAGAAATTATATTGAATAGGTTAACAACCTATCCTGCTGGAACCACGTTACTCAAATCCATACTGTTCAAATGAGGACACAAAAACTCTGATATCATCTCGCGATAATGCACACCATTAATAGTAACTGCATTTTTGGCCTCATTTTCAAGAAATATGGTCCAAAATCCACACCAAACTGTCACTCGTTGGGCATGCACAATCTTTAGATTTCATTTGGCATGTTTCTCCAATCAAAAATGCCACGTTATTTACGCACAAACAGCAAAACTCCTCGTAATTGTAATAATAAGCAAAATTTAAATCCTGTGTTAATTTTGTGACACTATAATGCACCACTGGCTGTGAATGTGGCTAAGTTTGAAACTAAAATCCAATTCCCCCCCTTTTTTTTTATCCCTTCCTTTCTTGTGGCTAGTTTAGAAATTTAAAATAATCATCGTTGAAAAGAGCAGAAAATATATAATTAGCTAATTTTTTTTAAAGATGGACCTAGCTTTCTTTGAAACCTATATGCCTGTTTTTTTTTTAATGGCATTTTCCTGAATTGAGAGCAAAAAATATGTAAAATTTTAAATATTTTTAAAATAAATTTCTTATATTTGGAAAGTTTTATTGACCCCCTCTCAAACTTTCATCGACCAACTACCGGCAACCTCTCAGAATTGGTACCAACCCTTGACTCCTAAAGCCAGGGTTTCCCCTAATGGGTTGGGAAGACCTGCTCTAGATAATATAGACAATAAAGACATCAGTCTAATCTTCCAAAGACCCAAATTTATATTAAGGTCGGAGTCCACAGTGGCGGAGTGGATAAAACCACCAAACACCGTAGCTATCGGCGGGGGCTCCTGCACCTAGCCGACAGGCCAGCCACGTGGACTTTTCTGGGGTTTCTTCACGTTTGTAACATCTAAATAGAAACCAGTTTACCTTAGAAAGTCCTCCTGGGAAGCATTCCTTTTTGCATATCTCCGTGTTATGTTGACTCATACAAATAGATAAATATTCAGGCCACCTCAAATTTTCTGGATAGACAGAAGCCCTACATACAAGTCAATCCAGTCATTTGGCTGCTTCCATTCAGCACTCAGTTAAACCCACGAAGCATTCTTAGTTCTATGCTTCTATGTTCTACATTATTAATAAAGATAGAAGAGTTCTTAATAGTCATATCACATACATACAGGTGATTAATATAAAGGAGGATATACTGCATACTGACTGGGCTCTTCAATATGGATATTAAAGTCAAGCTATATTCTCAGAATTCAAATTTTAAAGGTATTGTAAGCCAAGATAGTAAGGGTTATCATTCTTCTACTATGGAATCTGAGTTCGAGTCTGTATCAGATTCCCAAATTTGTGCGTGTGGTCTGGCTTGGTTATGCCGAAACCCATCCTTCAGTCCACTTAGGTGAAAAAGGTTTGCTGTTTACCAAAATTTAAATTTGAGACCAGAAGTAAATCTGTATGTGTATGAATAGATTACAGTAAATTTCTGGTTTATGGTCACTTTCTTTACAACTCCCCACTTTTATAACCAGTATAGTTTCAATTATGATTGTACAAAATGTTATTTTATTTCATTCCATCTAAGTGTGATATTGTTGTGTAAATCTGCTTTGAATTTCAAACCCTAAAGTAATAATAATTATTATTATTCTCAAGTCTTCCTGCTCTGTAGGCACTAAAGACTTTTCCAGGACAATCACAGGTTTGGCCAGGCTTGCAATAAGGTTGCCGGGTAGCTAGGAATGTGGCATAACATATCCGAGACAAACAGCCTGAGAGAGATCCCCGGGACTTTTTGACAACCCAAATTCTATTCGTCACCCTCCAGAACGATAGGCCGATGCCTTAACCGCCCAGGCCATTGTCCACAAATTATTGCTTAATCTGGTAAACTTAAATATGCAGTGTCTACATATTTAAATTTACCAGTATAATATACCTAGTAGTTTATTGAATACCAAATGCCTCAATAAACAAATTAAAAATAGAAAATAAATACTTGTACACAGAATATACATGGTTCATGTATTTTGGAATAGTGTAAAATGACATATAAATGTGAAAGAACTGTACATAAATGAATTAATAATAATTAGTTGACATCATTCTTTTAGATAATGACAGCACTTACATTCTCAGTTTGTTATAATAATTATTAAACTGTTAATTTACACTTGAAACAACTTATACATTCATATATCAAATGCCTCTTTGTCCTTATTTTAGATATTTGGTTCAAACAAACCAACAGACTTATCATATACTAACCCATGTTTATCTAATTGTTGAATAAACATAGTTCTAGTATATGATAAATCTGTTTTTGGTTGTGTTTGAACCAAACGTTTAATTGATTAACTTATAGATTGAGAGTATTACCAATTCTACTTCCTACAGATAAATGCGAATGAATGAGATTATACACTCATTGCTTACCTACTATAAAAAAGCTAAAGGAAGTATATAAATAGATCTTTTACTATTAATAAGTAGCATTAACAAGGTGCAAAAAAGGTGTTGATCCTCTAGGTTTCCGCACCTTTGTGGCACGAAAAAACATATAATACACCTTGCACCCAGAAAGTGGTGTAACCTATTGTTGTCACTGGTCCATCTGGTGCCAAATTTCCCAACTTGTTCTGCAGATGACTAAAAACTCATTTTGATGGAATTGCATTACTTCTGCCACCCTAATTGTTATCACTAGAAATGGCAAGTATCTCTCGAAAGACTGCCTATTGAGCAACGTTCTAAGTAACATTTAAGGCAATGGTGTCTGCTGATTAATTTCTGGGCACGTTTGTAAAGTCGAACAAGTTAAACAAGAACGATGCCTGGTTATCTTCTTTTACCAGACATTGTGGCCAATTTGTTTACACAAAATTGAAGTTGAAATGATGCTAGTGCATTCTTATCCAAAATACTCTTATTAGGTTGCTTAACATAGGCAGTTATCGGTGTTTGTGTATGGGTTGTCTACTTGGACTTTGTTTATTAATAGGACTTATTGTACCAGTAAAGTTTCTGATTAGCAGAGAGGGGATCAAAAATCAAAACAAAATATCTTTATTTTCACCTGGTAATAGAAGGTCCAAGTAAACAATATACATAAAAAAATGTAAAACAGTAAAGGCAGAGGCAAAAAGAATTAATAGTTATTGGTATCATTTCATATTTTAATCCACAATTTAAACTTTAGTGGATTTAGGATCATCAATATTGCTGGACGGCATTTTCTTCACAAATTTTATTTGAAACACCATTGACATTGAGTACATGCACCCATTAGTAATTCATTTATCTCGTTTGACTTTACAAACGTACCCTCCGTCGGTATGTTTCGGCACAATCCGACCCGGATCAGAAACTTTCCGTGCACCCTAATACATCACACAAAAAAACAACAACATATAAATAATAACATCACATTATCCATTTAATTTATTTTCTGTACATAAAAATTTCCATCCAGCAAAAACATTTTTTCTTTCATTTTTTTCTTTTTTTAATTAAAACAAATTTTTAACAGATTTTTAGGGAACAATTTCCATTCAAACAAATTCCCTACAATAGTTTAAGTACATACATGATAAATAATTTTCAATGTAGTATCTTATAATCACACATTTGTTTACAATCCAGGTTATATAAATTTCTGTACATATCTTATTTATCTACAAACTATAAAAATACAATTTTGGGGGGTTAGTATTTTTGCTATGAGCAAATATTTTGGTTTCATTTTTTGTTTTCTTTTCTTATGAAATTTTTACAACTGAGCAATACTATTTATATAATTTTTACAGACCAAAGAATGGCTCCAAGTGCACAGGATGGAAGGTGATTCTGAAAACGATGAGAAAATGACATGCAAACTATGCCTTGTCCGAAATACACACATTGTGATGAGAAAGACTGTGAATGGACAATTCAGAAAAATGCCCTAGAGCTTTATATATGTATATACTTTGCAAATCCATAACCTAAAGTTATGCTTAAAGATTAAATTATTCTAAAAAAAAAGCACTGTAGACGTCCTTTTACTTGTCGCAGGAAAATCTCAGACGAGCAACAGGTACGGTCGTGGACCGGATATGTCCGAAAATTTGACAAATCTCTCTTATAACATTTTTGTCTAAGAATAACCTGCTCAACTTCCTTAAAAGGTAACGTGTGCCTAGTCTTATAACAATTATTCGTTTGTGAATTTGAGGTACCTAATTAAAAAAGGGACTAATCGATAGAAATTTTAAAATTCGACCCTTTGATAACAAACTGAAATTGTAGCCACGTTTGTGGTTTTACATGAACAGACCATTATAAAAAAGCACTCTTACTTATTTGTTTTTTTTTTTCTTTTGCATAATTAAAAGATTGAGTGGAATTTAAATCTGGTAGAACCAAGAGAAATTTTCGATTCGTTTAAAAGTAGGATTGCTGTTGGCCTCGGCCGAAACGAGTGGAAAAAATCCGAATGAAAATATCGATTTTAAATATTATATAAAAAAATATTACAAAATCTACTAATCGGATATTCCAGCAAATTTCACAGCAATCTTATTTATAAACCGACAAAAATATATACAACTTTGGCACATGACTTGAGATAGTGAAGATGCTGTTTTTGTCTTTGAAGCTTTCAGATGTCATCTGTATTATTATTATAACCTTTTCTATTCTACAAAAATTCTTCACAGCCCACAGAATACATTAAAATTTACACAAGTTCTGGAAGAACAACTTCGTTTTCATTTAAAACTGTTCCAAACTCTCTTCAACAACTTAACCTACCAAAAAAGTTATAATCGAATATTCTGTAACAAAATAATTTACAATTTTTAAAAATCTAACCTTACTACGATCCTATTTTATCAAATATTTAACGGCATTTATGTCCAATTGGAGTTCTAATCATTAACTTGAAATTGGGAAAGTGATTTCCACAATGATAAAATATTTAATATAATCATTATTTTTATAAAATTAATAATGTTTGAAAAATTAGATGGAAGTTAGATGCAAATGTCGCAATGTAATTAACGTTATTTATTTTTGTGGTTATTATAATGTTAATATTTTTAGAATATTCAATATAAACTCTCTCGTCGAGAAGCTTTCAATCTATGGCATTCATTTCTTTTTAATTTGGTAGAGTGCCTTATGGAACGAGCGTACGGTTTGTGATATTTTGTCTTAGTTTCAATGAAAATCATTGATTGAATGATAAAAGTCAAAATTTAATTCAGGACAGACCTACCTATTTTCATAACTGCTTTTACTCTACATAATTAGCCTCATATCTGCTGAATGCACTTGCAGCAACAAACACTCCTAAATGTAAATATAGATTTTTCCAAATTTTTCACAAACGTGAAATTAGAAAATTTCTAATAAAAGATTTTATAAGAATACCAAAATAAAACTCCAGAACGCAAGACCGATGTTACCTTCCAAAAAATAAGAAAACAACAACAAAAACAAAAGGGCACTATTAAAAAAAAAAATAAAAAAACTGAGTAGCTACATTTTTAAACAGTACATTTAAAAATGATAAGAGAGAAATAGTTATGAGGATGCCTTCATTTATGCCAAAGAACTAATTAAATAATTGCATAAATATTAAATATCATAAATTTCCTTTATACAATAGCTGCTTCTGTATCAATAATTAACATAATTGTATTGCAATATATATATATATTGTATATACTACAGGTTATTAATTACTTACATATGATACAGGCAAGATGCGTAACTCAGTAAAATACATTTTTTAAAGTATTAACTGCATCCACCCTAAACGAGTTAATGTTTACGTGATGCCAGTTAATATAATTAGCAAACTGCAGTAACTGTTGTAATATGAAAACATTTTACTACTACTTCTACTACTACTAGTTACGCAAATTGCCTTTAACATATATAACTTAACTATAATGATAAAAATAATAAAGGAACAAATTACATTTTGATGCCTCATTTATCACAGGTTTATTATTTTTTTCAAGCACAAATATTAAAGAAAAGTTTGGTAAAATGAATATATATTATTTTAATTAATTAATTTTTTAATAATTGAACAAGTGAACGAATGCTGCATTTCAATGAAAGTTAAGATGTTCCTACTACTACCAACATATGTAGATTAAGAGATTAATCTGAAATAAATCTAGATATATCTAAACTACTACTGATTGTTGTTTGTAGAATTACCAGTAAAATATTATAATTTATAGAAATATCTTAAATTTTATTGAAATGCATCCATTCATTCTTCAGTTATATCTAAATCAGAATTTTTGGCAGGAGATTGCCAAGTTTATATCTTAAACTACAGAAAATTCCAAATAAATCTCTAGTAAACTTATCCAAATTAACATATAAGACTTTTACAAATTTAGCAACTGTATTTATGAATCTCAAATCTTTAGTGGTCGTCCGCTATATAGTGACAGCTGCCTTGAAACTTATAATGAGCTACCCAAAATCTGTGGACTTAGTAATTGATTTCAGAATAATTAGATATAAGAACAATCAGAGACAATAGTCTGACTGTAGTTATACTATTAGTTTATCCGATTATCAAAATCCACTACTACAATAATCTGCAGCACCATCAAGCTGCAGTTTTTTGAATTCTGAGTGGCTTACTAATGTTTGGTAGGTAGCACTTTGTTCGACACATTGTTGGCATTTGAAGCAATCGATTAAAAGCCTTGTCTTATTCAATCACAACTGTATAAAATTTTAAACAAATTTTGTACTTTGAAGAATTTAAATACTTACATATATGTATAAATTAATAGGTACTGATAGTTGTAAAACTAGATCACAAACACAGTTTTAAATTTTAATTAAATAATAATATTAATAAAAAATAGCAAGTTATATTTAGTAGCAATTCAACAGGATCTGATAACTAGTTTCAAGCTGCATATTCTTATATCAGTTTAACATAAAACAACTGAAATGAAATGTAATCATTGCCGCAGAGAGATACCATTATAATAAAGTATTTTTCGTTAATATTTTGTAAACAAATATATACAGACATTTTCAATGTGTTGCTCAATACCAGCCATCAGATTTTATTTTAACTCTAACAGCTATATTCTGTAATTTTGAATAATAATATCAAACAGAGCATTTATATTGATACAACAGTAGGTTTGCAACAAATTACCTAGTTTTCTTTATTGAACTTATTAAAAAAATAAAATCCTAAAACCTTCACAACACAGTAAAATACCTGAAATGTATTTACAAATTTTCAAAATTACAGAATCAATCGATAAAAATAAAATCTAATTGTTATTGGATCTAACTAATTATTTTAACTTCGTTTTGTTCTGTGATGAAAAAATATACACTAAAAAATATGGAATAATTTCTGACCTTGCAACTTTCAGACATTCACCGCATTTGTAACACAGCAAGTAACAGAGAAACAAATGCACGAGTCAACGAGTATCATATCCCGATCAGAATCAAAACTGTACGGTTGCAATAACAAAGGCAATTGTTTTAATTAACATGATGCAGGCGTTACTTAGGCATTTGTTCTTACGGGTGACAGCTATTAAAATGGATACTATAAATCCTACTTTCAAATTCTCATAACTTTTTTCCTTTGAGGAAATTGGCATTTTTATTTTTAACTGATAATCACCTGCTTGCGTGCTTTCAACTGATGTAAATTATGCCGAGATTGTGCAATTTCTTCTCCGTTACTTACTGTGTAAGAATAATCAGAAAAAAAAATTTAATAATTTAAAAATTAAAAGACAAATTACAATTTTGAAACAAATGTATAAAGTTGAAGCATATGAATAATTAAAGAAATTCAAAATGAAATAAATCAACTGCAGGATAACAGTTGTTTATACAACAACAATGTAAAATAGAATCTTAATAACAACATTATTATTATTATTATTAATAACTGAAGAAAAACAGAGTATTCTAACAAGAAAATTTTATTTTATAAAACTTTATAAGCATGTAATTAAAAAAACAACTATAATCTGATAGGAATTTATATACTTAGATCAGCTGCTATCAATTAATCATCACGATGGCACCCATAATATACACCTATAAATATTTGCATAATTATTTAACTTATGTCAAAATTTGATCAATCATCAAGTTTTATTAACAAGAGAAACTCTCAATTATTTTAAGAAAATTTACAAAATGATGATTCATCACAAACTTCATAATTTCTATATAAAATTACACTTCCCATTCAGAATCCCAGAAATCTGGATCTAATTGGATCACTCCATGCTCTTGTGTAATTGCTGCTAGTTCTTTCAGAAATTCTTCAAGGACTACTGCACAGAGTACTGCATTTTTTGTTTTAATGGTTTCAAGTTTACCTTCAGGTGCATCAGGCGATGGTTTACTGATGTACCTAAAAAAAAAAAAAAAAAATCAAGAGAAATTACAAAAGGAAATACTAATTGTTCTGTTGTTTTTTTTATTAAGCACAATATCACATTACAATGGCTAGAGTATGTTTTCTCTTCCACTAACAATCTTAATGTAAACCCAAATGAACTGTAATTTATTATAATTACAGGGTTCCTATTCAAATTTTTGTTTTGAATTCCCTGATTTTCCCTGACCAACTTTGTCCAAATTCCCTGACCTTCACATTTCTTACGGTGTAAAGTATCAACATAATAAAACAGTATTTTATTTACTGTGAACATTGAGTATATCTAGCCCTCTTTTTTGCAGAGTTGATGTGTTTCAATGACTGCCACATTAAAAAAATACAGGGTATACCTTGAGTTACGTCGTTCTCGATTATATGTTGTTTGTCAAAAAAGTATATGGAAAAATAAAAATCAAGTTTAAGTCATTTTATTTGACTTTATGTCCATCTTCCACAAATATTGAAGTCGTAATATCACTAGAAAAGTGTTAAAAGCACACAAAATCATATTAAAATATGTACATTTACAGTAAATGTTAATATAATCATCATAAATCCTAGAAAATGAAACATGAAAACATCTGTTTCTGTGTTGTCGTATTATTCAGCCGCCTTTAAGCGCTCATTATTGGTGTTTTCCTCAGTAGTTCCAATATCTACCGTTTGGTGTCGTTGTCAGCGCCACTCGATATTGGTAAATTTAACATGAATAAGTTTATTTTCTACTATTGCAAAATAATTTTAATAACTGTATTTGTTGGACTATGAACCCAAAGTTGAGTTTTAATTAAACACTTGGCTTTATTTCCATCTTTATTTAGTTGAGAAACCGAAGAAAAGAAGAAATATAAACTGTATTTGTTATTTAACCTTAAAAAATCATTTTATAATGTCTTAGAGAAACCACATTCACAAATAAAGAGTCTGCGATGTACTGTAAACATCACCAAATTGTAAACATGTACATTTACAAGTATGCATTGTACTGTACATGCATGTATTTGTAAATTTAGATTACTTTTTTTCTGTACTATATTAAAAACTAAAATTTGCTTGTTTGTAAGCTTAAAATAGATTCTTATTAACCATATATTATTAAAAATGCATTTATAAATAAAATACAGAACTGGGAATGGTAATTTGTGGTTTAGCCTAGTGACAAGTAAATTCGACTTACGTCATCTCTCCTGGAACCAATTACTGACATAAGGTGAGGTATACCTGTAAAGTACATACGAGGGCTGTTCGGAAAGTTCGCAGCCTTGCCTATATGCGGCGCTGCAATCAATTTAATTTTTGGCGGGAATAATTCAGCCATCTTTGCTAAAGATACGATACCAATTTCCACTTGATTTGTTGAAAAGTTTTGCCACGACAGCTTAGCAGATAGTCAGTGTGCACATGCTTTGTCAAAAATGGAGAAGACGGAGACTCGTGTGGTCATAAAATACCTGACGAAAAAAAGGGTTGACCCCATCTCAAATCAAAGCTGACAGGGATGAAGTTTTGGGAGAGTCTGCTCCTTCATACACCACTATGAAAAAATGAACAGCCCTTTTTAAATCTGGCACAGAGAGTGTGGAAGAGGACCCTCGCAGCGGACGGCCGTCAACTGCTGTCACTGAAGAAACAAAGTTCACGATTTGGTGTTAGCAGATCACCGTTTGAAAACGCGTGAGATAGCTGAGACAACAGGCATCTCTGCTGACCAAGTGCACCACATCCTAACAGAAAATTTGGGTATGACAAAGGTCTCAGCAAGATGGTTGCTGCATCTGCTGACTGCCGAGCAAAAACGTGTTCGCACATTGATGTCAAAGAAGTGTTTGGACTTCTGCCAGAAAAATTCACAGGATTTCTTGCGTCGGTTTGTGACTACTGACGAAACGTGGATCCACTACTACACTCCTGAAACAAAAGAACAGTCAAAGCAACGGAAACACCACAGTTCGCCACCACCAAAAAAGGCAAAGACAGTTTCATCAGCGGGGAAAGTGATGGCCTCGGTTTTTTGAGATGTTAAAGGCATCATCTTTATTGACTACCAAGAAAGAGGAAAGACAATCAATGCTGTCTATTACTGTGAACTTTTGGAAAAACTGAAGAAAGAAATCGAAGAAAAGAGGCAACACTTGGAGAAGAAAAAGGTTCTGTACCACCACGATAATGCACCTGCACATTACGCCAGAATCACTGAACAAAAGAGAAACGAACTTCGCTTCCAATTAGTTCCACATCTACTGCACTCACCTGATTTGACCTCCAGTGACTTCCACCTTTTTCCAAACCAAAAAAATTTCTTGGCTGGAAAGAGATTCCACTCAAATGACGAAGTCATCTCTGAAGTGAATGAGTATTTTGCACACCTTGACAAATCGACCTATTGTGATAGCATAAAAAAGTTAGAACATCGCTGGAATAAGTGCATTGCTAACAAAAGAGACTACATTGAAAAATAAACAAGTTTTAATATTATTTTGTTTGTTGTTCTATTTCAGGCCGTGAACTTTCCGAACAGCCCTCGTACATCCTGTAGAAAAATGTTTGATAGAATCCACAACTTCAATGTAATGAAAAAAATAAGCAATTTACAAACGAAACATGAGCTTTTTATTGTATCATCATTTATCATTATTATTTGTATGTTGCAGATCTTGCAGTTGCCTATCATCCTTCATAATTTCACAATAAAATGTGTCCAGACCATCATCCTTTTAGATATGATGTCCTAAAACTTTGTAGAATAGGGTTTTAGAGACCCTTTATTGCAGAGTACATCATACTGTTCTTTTGCTTTGACAGCAAATTTCTCAGCAATCCTGTTTGTATCATGTAGAACCTCCAGTAAAACATTGAAATACAATTTTCCAACATTTGATTGCATTTTAATAATTTCTGGGTCTAAGCTGCTCAAAGCCTTCACACATTTGTACTTGACAGGTCCCTTCTCAATAATCTTTTGTGTCATCACTTTTAGCACATTTTGACAATCTCTTAGAAAACACAGAATATCTTTGTCGCTTACTTTTAATTCTTTTGAAACCTTTTTTGCTCCAAAACCAATATCCAAATTCTTCAGATGTACAAGTTTTCATTAGCATTTAAATCTACTTTTAGAAACTGTTTGTCGGTGACCTTGTCATTTTTCACAAACTTTTTCATCAGGTTCATTAATAATTGATAGGGTGGATTAAAGATAGGATGCAAGAGGTTTATTGCTCTGAAATCGGGTGAGAAAGCTCTCACTTTGTGTACATATTCACTGAAAAAATAAAAGTTTAACTTTAATAAAGGGATCATTGAGTGCCTGTCTCAAGAATGTAGCCACTTTGCTGTCTTTCAACTTTGTACTGTTGTTTATGTGTGTCTTCACAGATTCAACAACTTCTGCTGCACGTTCTAAGCACTCTCCATTCTCCAACCATCTTGTTGAACCAAACTTTTTGAGAAATAATCTGCTTCCACTTATAGCAATGTATTCAGCATACCGAGTTGGTGAGTCTTTTAGCAAATAGTACAAATTCCGTAGCAGTGGTAACAAATTCCAATTTACTACTTTAAAACCAGCTTTCACAGCACCATAAACTACATGTAAACCACATGTTCCCATTCTCACAAATGATTTACCAATATTCTGTATCTTCACATGATCTAATCTATTCAGTAAACTTATGTTTACATTTGGTCCGTCCATACAGATATGAAGAATTTTTGCTAGATCAAGATGAATGTCTGAAAGGCCATTGAGAAATGCAGAGAGATCATCATCTGTTGTACTATGATCCAGAAAGACACTATTTAAATATCTGGTCATAACCTTATCTTTATTCTTGTCTCAGTATTTTATCACAAGATCCATTTGAGTTCTTTGAGTAACTTTGTTTAGCGATTTGTCAAAGGAGAGTAATATTATCACAACTTGTAACAGCTTCAATCAATTTTCTCTGAAATAATGGGCTAGGCCATAATTTATTATATAGGAAGCTTTATCTGGACCCAATTGAAATTGTGTGGCTATAGCACTGTCAGGAAACATTTTTTTGAAAATGATTTTAATATCAGAGCATGAATTGAGTGACATCTTTTTCTTTACAACTGCCAATGCCCTAGTTATATCTTCTTTTATTACATCATCTTTGATCTACATTTCTCGAATCAATACAAAACTCGAATTAAAAGTAATCACAAAAGTATCACAAAAGGTGTCAATGTGCTGCTAAGAAATGTTGATTTGGTGAGAGACTATTCATTAGTGATCTTAGAACTATCTTCCACAACTGAAGCCATTTCACAAACATTTTGTTGACTATTAGAAGAGTTTGAATTTGTTGGGGTTAAAAACCTTATCAGTGAAGTTTGTTCCAACTTCAATCTTTTTATTTCAACATGACTAGAACTATTTTTATGTGATACTAATGCATGCTTTCCCATATTACTTAATGTGAAAACTTTACAACAAATGCAGCAAAATGCTTTTGTATCATCATCTTTTACAGTTCCTAACCAGGAATTGAATTCTGGATGAATAGCTGGATCCAACCATTGGAGATTAAACCTTGTTTGATTCCGTGCCATTATAATTTAAGAATGTAGAAAAACACAAACCTCGAACATTATTATTAAAAGACAGATGAACCAGAATCAGCTAGCAATGTGCAAGACTTATTTTGTCACAACACTAAGTACAATATTCATCCAATCTGCATCTTCATATATATTAATTAATAGTACTGTTGCCAAAATTCAAATTTACAGCTAGACATTTCTTAATAAAAATACCCAAATCATATTGTTTCCATTAGAACTGTTTGATCTTTTTAGCTAGATTGTTCATAAATCCACTAAATCTAGCAAAAAATTAGCTGAATTGACAACTCATAAAAAAAAAAAAATGTTCTGCTGCTGCCATTTTGATTTAGGTTTCGGTGTAAAGGTCAGAGTTTTAACAATTATTTTTAATAATTTTTATTTATTATTTATTTAATTTTGCATTAAATTTCGTCTTTGCATAAAATTTTCTTAAGAATGCAGACAAAATTTATTTATTTTAACCTTTAATTACAATTCTTATAATTATTGCAAATCATATCACAAACCATAGCAAATTTTAATTAAACGAACTAATGTTTTCAGCCATCTTAAATAGCCTTCCTCAGGTTTAGCATAATTTCAAACGTCAATTAGAACAAGATTTGAAACTTCAAGTTTTGCTTGTGTGAAATATGACGACTCTTTCCCTTTGGGAAAATAAAGGGGATAAAGTTAATTCTCCCAACGTCAAGAAAGTCGAGGGACTAATAAGTATGTGGGAAATGTGGTACAGATGGATGAAGAAGACACTCTTTACCGTTTAACCCATTTATTGTACAAATATGCTTACAATATAGTAAAAGTTGTCTTCATTTCTCGTATTAAGTTTGTAGCGGCATTAGTGGCATCCGAAGCAATGTTCAGTGAATGATCCGGAAAGGAAAGTTCATTTGATTTCCGTCCAATGTCTAGCAATAACGTAAATCACTTATGTTTTTTCTGAGTTAGAAAAGTCCTCCTTTTGAAAGACAACTGTTAATTTGTGGAAGGAAAAGGCAGCAGTGGCAGCAAAATAGCAGAGATAAGATGCAGGGAAAAGGCAGACGACTGGAGGTGATGGCTATGGAAGAGATGACTCTCGACAGCCTTGTGTCCTTGAGACACCAGCTTTTATCACTTTTATCCTGTCCCTCAATTGTTCCCTGGATTGGCTTTGGACCCTCATCCATGCCTTATGATGGGGATCCAATGGATTCTCCAATTTACTTACGTCAATCGAAGAATTGGAGTTCGCAGAAGTCATCATTGTCTTTTCAAACAATGGAAAATCTGACTCCAATCCAAATGATTGATCTTGGGAGCTGCACTATCTAGACTACTTCTCAAGTTTCTATAAAAAAATTTTTGTTCATTCCTTTTTTCCCTCTAATAATTAAATTATTTTACGATTTTCTAATTTAGTGAGTTCCAGGACAATTCCGGAATATCACACTTGTATTCCTATGATGTCATAGTATTACGAAAATTGGGATTCTTAAAACTTATAGAATTTAAATAAAATAAAATAAATACAGAAATAAACATCAGATGAAATTACAATTATACGGTAATAAAATATAGAAGTTCAGCACATAGAATTGTAAGTACGAATCTCTTTCTTTTGCAACATAACTATAAAAATTCATAAAGAAATGCTTACTGGAACCAAATAAAATTAAGTAAAATAAATCAACACCTTTCAACAGTCCTGCAGAACGTTTAATATCATAAAAACGCTTTCATACATCATTTTAAGTGATCATCTTCAGTTATTCCATCCAAAAAAAAACGAACGAGAAATTCAAATTTAAAAAGAACAAAAATTCAAAACGGGTTTTTCTTTTTTTGGAGGCATTACAACAGAGTCAAAAAATTAGTCTTAACTCCTTTAGCTTGTCTCTTAAATATGGAGAAAGCCATCATGCAGGCACCGAGAATGCCTAGAATCTTCGCCTTTGGGAAAACACACAAACCAGGATCGCAGTTGCACCCTGTGGTGGAGAAATGCAATGCACCTACTTTTGCAATAGAAAAGAAGCTAGTTAAATTTATACGGGAAAAAATGCAAGACTCTCCCTTTTCAATAAAGAACTCAATACAGTTACTGCGAAAGCTAGAAAATATTACCCTCATGGATAATGAGTGGATGACTGTATTGGATTACAAGGCTTTATATCCATCGATTAAATTACTGCCTTGTTTTTGTGCTTTGAGGGACTTTTTATTCGCTAACATCAAAAATGCAATGAAATACCATAAGCACATTTTGGAATTGGCTGATTTGGTTTACCACATGTCGTTCTCTAACTTTGAAGGAAAGACATACCTACAAGGGTGTGGCATTCCAATGAGTAGCTCTATGTTGGCTTTACTATGTGAACTGGTTCTACGTAAGCTAGAAAGCAATGTCCTGCCCACGTTCCAGGAAGATATACTAATATACGCTAGATATGTGGATGACATCTTCATTTTGTGGAGGAATAAGCAGAGTACAAGCCGTTTTGTAAGCGTAGTCAACAATAACCCTTATGGTCTTACATTGGAGCTGGAACAGGAAAATGAGAGTTATGTTAATTTCCTGGATTTAACAATAATGTGTAGGGAGGGTGAGATCAGAATGAATATATACCTTAAGCCTGTTTATCAACCTTTTATCATCCCTAGAAATTCCTTGGATCCAGATCACACAAAAATGGCATCTTTTTAATCTTGGATAAAAAGTGCTTACACACACTGCACCAGCATATATGATACTTATAAGAAATTAGATTATGTACAGGACATAGCGCTACAACAAGGATACAGAAGAAGCGTAATAGATACTCTTATTATGGATTTTCAGAAACGTAGCCAACAACTGGAAAGAACTAAGCATAAAGAAAAAATTGTGCTTAATTATGTACTGTTTCTAAACAGAATGGTTAGGAAGGTTGCCAGAAAAAGGAATCTGCGGATAATTTATAGACATAATCCTACTGTATACGGGCTCTTAAGGAATGATAAGAGAAGATATAAATGTAATAACCTCACAGGGGTATACTCTATACCTTTGAAAGATCATAGGTTTAACTCCAACCTAGCATACATAGGAGCAACCATGAGGAGCTTGAAGAAAAGGATTGATGAGCATAAATACACAGTGAATAAAAGCATTGATAGTATGGTTCTCGCTGCGTTTGCCAAAGAGCAAGATATCACAGTTTTTTGGGATCAGGCAACAATTATTAAGGCTACAAGATCCGCACAGGCAGTGAGATACCTAGAAAAAATAGAAATTCACAAGGCCCAGCTGACCAGCCAGTGCATTAATCATAGAGATGCCGGTTTGTCCTTGGCCCGGAAGTCTTTCTATGATAAATCAGCATAGTTTTTACAGCTTCATGGATGGCATTCTTTTAGTTAATTACTTTAATATTTAATTAGTGTTGATTTTTAAGTATCTTGTTTACACCTATTATTTTTATTTTTGTTTTTTTATTTTTATTTTTATGTTCTTTGTAATTTTATTAAGAATGGATATATGTATTACCATTAAATGTATAACCGCGTTTTGAATGTTTGTTCTTTTTAAATTTGAATTTCTCATTCATTTCTTTGGATGGAATAACTGAAGATGATCACTTAAAGTGATCGAAAATGTTTTTATGATATTAAATGTTCTGCTGGACCGTTGAAAGGTGTTGATTTATTTTATTTTACTATAAAAATTGTTTTGGTGTTGTTTTGCACAAAAGATAATCAAATTTATTTTAATTTTTTAGTAATTTAATTAATTTTTTAAAAATTTACCAACTTTTTAAATTTATAATTAATTATAAGCAAGTTAACATTGGTTAAACTATCAGATTACCTAGTTGATTTTCTAAACTATAACTACAGTATATCTATTACAGGTATGATCCTTAAATTTGCCAAAATCAGTGATATTTGTTTTACTCAATGTTATTTCTGTTAAACTAATTATTAAACTATGTATCGAAGTTGCAGAAATTAATGGGAGAGGGAGAAAAATACACTTGCAGTACAGTACTTTCAACGAAAATCGTAACAACAAATGTAAAAAGCTAAAAGTTGGTGCCAGCATTTTACTGTAAATATCAGGTAGCTATTTATAATTTTTTATGTTGTATAGTAATGTTTTAAACGTGAAAAACAGTTAAATGACAGGCTTTTTACTGATCTATCTAGCTATTTTGAAGTGAACATTCTAATAAATTATGATTTCAAGTTTTAAAAGTTTGTACACTAATTTTTAATTAGTTATTTTTATTCTAATTAACAAATTCATCATTTTATAATTGCTGAATTATTGAAATTAAAAATTAAACACTATTACATAAAAGTAGTTTATCCTGTTATTAATCCACAACTGTAAAATTATATGGCTTCAGAACAGTGACAAAAGCCATTTTGAATTGAAAACGGATTCTGGTATATTTTCTTATTAAAGATTGCAGCATTACTTCTTGCTGCCTGCAGATGGCTACGCTTGGTCAGCCATATTCGGCAAACGAAATCAACTAGGCAGCTAAGGAGACAAATTCCCTGACTTTCCAAGTGTGTAGGAACCGTGTAATCATTAAAATTATCACGAGATGGTGGCCTAACAGCCTATTTCTCATCAAATTACTTCATATCTAATTATTAAAATTAGTCTTACTGTAGCCTGATAATATGGTGATTTGTTCGGTTTGATTTAAATTGATAAACGGGTTTGTGGATTTGTTCACACAGTGGTGCCTCGTACTTCAAATTTAATTCATTCCAGGAGGCTGTTCAAACTCTGAATAGTTCAAAGTCCAAATCAATTTTTTCCATTTGAAATAATAGAAATTGAATTAATCCATTCCCAGACCCTAAACAATAACATTTCAATAAACTTAAAACAGCAAACAGACATAATTTAAGATAAAAGTTACATAATTAAATGCCTTAATAATAAATAAAAACATGAAAACAAATAAAATATGTAAATACTGTGTAATAAAATAAAAATTGCATTTACTGGTCGCACACTGGTGACTTAAGCATCTTAAACTTGGTTGCCAGATCCATCACACAAGTATCACTTTGCAAGTTCATTTTTCACCTCATTCATTGATACTACAACCTTCCTATTAAGCTTTGTTTCTTCCATACACTTCTTGGATGCCTTAGTTAATAAATAAAAATTATATTGGTTTGATCTGAGTTTTTGCATATTTTTAACAGCTTTCATAAATTAACATAAATGTGTGATTTAATTATAACAGTTGTGAAATTTAACTCATTATTGCTAATGGGAGATAACATTCTTTGTTTAGAAGCTTATTTTAAATTTTTTATTTCCCATTTTGTTTGAATAAAATCAAGTTGAAATGTCTTCAGATAAAAAAAAAGCACATCAAGCAAACTATACTTTATGAGTTTTGGAAAGGATGTAATGACTCACAAACAGTAAAACTAATTTGTAATGAGTATGGGGAAGATGCTCCTAAACTTCAAACATGTCAATTGTGGGTTTTTAAAAACCACAATTGACATGTTTGAAGTTCCATTTGGGAAATTTTGAACTGAAGAATACAGAATGTTTAGGCTGTCCAAAAGTGGTCTACAAAGAAAAATTGCATACATTGTTAAAAATAGATTAAAAAAACCTGCAATATATATAACCAAACACACCAAAAATAGAGCAAAAAAAGCAGTGCAAACACACAAGTGTAAGGCAAGAGTGATAGACAACTTGGATGGACAACAGATTGTGTTTATGCTTCAAGTGCGTTTTTTCACTGTGTGTTCAGTTCAAACTGAAACGTCCAAAGTACGAGATACCATTGTGTAAATAATCTTAAGATCTTACAATATCAAAGCCCATTCTGAAAGCAGGTTTCAAATCTACAATTTGCTAAACAAGGAATATCATTTAAGATAATATTCTCATATGATATTCTCTGAACACCTAGTCTTTAATTATGATCACCCTGTATGTGAATATCATAAACACTTTAAATATAAAATATTAAAATCATACCTGTAACCTTGACCATCTGGTATTGATTCTAAGATTGGTTGTTTTATTGTATTTGTACGTTCTTTCTCATTTAAAAATCCAGTTCGACGAAGTAGTATATTTGTTAGACTCCGTCTTCTTGGTTCTCCTAAAAATATAAATTATGTGTTATCAATAACACAGATGTGCTTAAGAAAATTAGGACACACATTTTTGATATTCAATATTCAGTCTAACATGTTGACAATATGATTTCTTTAATCATTTATCTCTCTCAATTAAAATGGAATCTAAGGAAGGATTTTTTTATCCATAAGTTTTTGATTATTTAACAATCATTTGCTTTAAATTTAATTGTATATTATTTCTCCTGAACAGTATTTATATTTAGTCAATAACTTGTTACATTATCCAATCTTTTGCTAGCAATTTATGAGTTTGTGATCAAGTACTTATAAAAGATGACAACTTCATAATAAACTTAATGTTTGGTTTATGTCACCTATACAGGGTGACTCAATAAGAGTTGCAGGATTTATTTTGTTAATAAAAACTTCATTTTACCTCAAAAATTCAATTTTTATAACACCAATATAATCCCAAGAGATGGGAAATTAGGAGTGGGAAAACAATATCATGAAAATGGCTGTCTCTATTCTTCTTGTAAACTGTTTATCTTTCGGAAACATTTACCACAACATTTTTCAAAATTCTGAGCTTGTTTTTCCTATGACACATCAGATGATGTCCTTCAGATGTTCTGTAGTTTCCACATGTCAGTGTACACTTTCTCTTTCAGACAGCCCCAATGAAAGAAAAGTCCAAAGATGTTGAAAATAAAGCTGGAAATGCAGTCACAGTGAATGATGAAAGTTACTGTGACATGGTCACCAACTTTTTATGGCCAGAACTCAATGATATAAACATGAGTGATGTGGTTCAAGCAAGACCTCACCTCACAAAACTTTGAGTTAAACTTCCGTGTGATAAACTTTCAGGTCATGTTATCTCTTCAACTGGCCTGCCAATCTTGTGACTTGACACAATATTGTCTTCCACTCCTAATTCCTATCCCTCAGGATTACATTGGTCTAATAATAATTGAATTTTGTGGTAAAATGAAGTTCTTATTAACAGAATAAATCCTGAAACTCTTATTGAATCACCCTGTATATTTAAGTGTCATAAACCAAACATGAAGAAATTTGAATTGAGAACATCTAATATTTTTATGCAAATAATGCAGAAATAGTAATAAATGAATGGATATTTAAATATATAAAATGTGATGTTGATTGAAACATGAATATGATGTTTCAACTGACATTTCAACTGAACTAATTGCAAGGTAAAAATGACATATGATTTTGTTTAAATTATATAACAATTTATTTGAATCACACTTTAGTTATATTTAAAAACTACAATGTTTATGTCTATAAATAGCATTAAGGCCGCGACTCCACTAGCCGTAAAAGGGCCGTAAAAGCTTTTAATCACGTGACCATGATATTTTATGCCTGAGCAGGTTGTAAAACCAACGTAAAAGCGAGTTGAGCAGTGTTCAACTTTCGAAGCGAATACGACCGTAAACCGGTACCATCCACCAATCAGAAGTCAGTGAAATCTAGGTCATCGTGACACGGTGCGAAAATGGCGGAAAACGAGCTTTTGTGTATGTTCTCTCGTGGCTACTCTAGAAGATCTGGAAAGATTGATCGAAGACATCCAAAAGTATTCATGTATCTACAAGAGGTATCCCGATTATAATAATGGATGCCTAAAACACGCGATATGAACGGCCAAAGGAAAATCCTTCAATTTAGAGGAGTATATAATAAAAAAGCTAAGCTTATAAGTGCAGTATATTATCTTAATAATATAATAATAAAAGTCAATATATGAAAGTAAAGATATTACTTTCACTACATTTGTAATTATAGTACAGAGAAAACTTGTAGAATCTAATCATTGTCTTTATAACGATATATCACTTATACACCGTAATAGTACTGTCGCCATAAAAAGCTTTGCTAGCCGGACCTCCACCGCAATCCGAGCGCAAACGCAAATAGGTCACGTGATTAAAAGCTTTTACGGTGACGGGTTTTACGGCTAGTGGAGTCGCGGCCTAAGAGAATTATGTGAGAATTGACAAAATTAAAAACTTCCTTCTCCACACTTGTTTTTCAACAATATGATCTTATTAGACACTAGAATATGTCAACTTTCTAACTATCGACTAAACTGACAATTTCTCAGAGTAAATTGTAAGAAAGTTATGACATCTTTCCCTCAACTGACCTATTAGTCACCACTTTGGACAATATCACCTTCACATAAAACAGTTTTGACCTATCTGAAAGAGTTACTTCCTGCTGCCTCAAGCTATCAAGATCTGTGTTCATGCACTTCTCTTCTCACCTGCATTTTCAAACTCTTAAAGTGCTAGTTCATTGAGAATTGTGTCTCAAGAACTTACTAAATATATCTAACAGAGGAAAAATTAATCAGAATTCAAAGCTATTTTAATTTGTAAGCTCTCTCTCTCTCTCCACAATCATAACATAAATGCGAATACTATGTGTAATGTACTGTACAAACTTTAGTATTGTCTAATAAATGTCTTAACAGTGACTTCTTCCAATTGAATCTTGTTATTTCCTTCTCAGTCCTGTTACCCCTAGTTTCATATATGACACTGTATTGTTGCCATCTTCAAATGCTTAAGTCTTGAGTAGTAGATGTAACCTACTTGATGCCAGAAATTCTGAATGTAGTCAGTTACATCTAGTGAAAAGTATAAGGAAGGCCCCAGATCACACAATTATATGTGAAGGTAGAGACATGAATAGCTGAAAAGAATGATCTAAATGTTGAATGTTTTACTATAAATGTGACTGCAGTGTTATATAATTAATTTATATGCTAAAGAATAAATTATTTTTTAAATAAAAACTCATCTAATAATTAAGTTTAAAAAGTTATTAATGGATCAATTGTAATTAAATTTTCTTTCTAATTTAATGGAATGCTTACCTCTCTGCAAATCTGAATTACTTCTTCTTTTAACAGTTGGTGTTTCAGAATAAACTCTTGGAGGTCCATCACCTAATAATCGTTCTTCTCTAGCAATTAGGAACTGTCGGGCTTTAATTAGTAATTCTTCAAAATTTTCTACTGTAGAGGAATATGTATCTATTTTATGTTTTAAAGAAACAAGAACCTAAAAAGGAAAAAAAAAGAAGAAAAGTCAATACAAAAGTCTTTCAATTTACTACTATATAAAAATTATATTATTATTTTAATCACAGTAGAAATAAAGATACATTTTTTATTTTATTAAAATGTAATAAAAGTTTATTCTTAATTAAAATACAATAGCAATCAATGCTCAATAAAAATCTGTTGATAAACTATTGGAACTTTATCATCGATACATATTCTCTATGATTTGGTTGATGACATCATTAGATGACATCAGAGCCATTTATTTATAGGATTGACATCTTAAAGGCTAAATTTATACTGGCTTATTGTAATTTACATTCCAAAATAATAACACACAGACTGTGAAACAAAATGAACTAAAAAATAATATTTGTAACGTAGAAGTGAACTTGTTTGTTTCAAAAAGAAAATGATAAATGCATGAAACATAATAATTTACTTCATATATTTGTGTTAAATATACATTCACAATTTAAAATATAAAGAAACTAAGTTGCCTTCATTCTTTCATCATATCCAATCATCAGGAATAACAGCTTTTTCTTTGAAGAGAGACCTTTTTATTGAAACCTTGCCTTTGCAATGGCAATTTTATGTGACGGAAGAATGAAGATGACACAGTTTCTTCTATATTTTAAATTGTGAAATATACCATATGCCATTTTAATTGAAATTATAAATGTAAATTGTTGAATGAATGGCATATAGCTGAATACTTAGACAACGTAATTCTGTTTTTCATATTTTATTTATACAGTTTTATGTAGGAAATTGAAACGAGACTCAAATAATAATTATATGGTTTTATATATTTTGTAATTTTTAGTTTAAATATTTACAAAAAAAATGATTGCCATAGTTTCATATTCACTTTTAATGCATAGTTTTGTAATTGTATTTGCAACTGTAATTTGCACAGAATGATTTTGTTTTATATGGGACTAATATATGCAAACTTGTGTTTTCATGGATGCCAAATGATTGGACTAAGCCTTGGATGCACAGAAGCATTTCTGAAGATTAATGCACACATTTACTATTTTCATTTTTATGAAATTCAGTAAATATATATATATATATATATAATAAAAATGTAAGTAAAATGTTTTAAATGTGTTTTTGTGTCTTTCTGTTAACTGTAGGTGGCTACATAAGTGTCTAAGCAATCTTCTAGGACTATATGGGATGAAGCACAAATTTTCTTGTAATCTGTTTTATATGGTACCTGCTGACATACAACTTCCATGTAAAAGTACACCATATAGTAATATATAAGTTCAGTAAATGTGTTATATAAGGGGATTTCTAAAGAAGTATTAGAAATTTTGAGAATGACCTTAACTATGATTTTAGCTTCTAAATTTTATTCTTTAGAAAAAAAATTTCAGCTTCTAATCCTCACATTAAGATTAGCTGATTTATAAACACCTGACTTCAGGTATACAAACACATCCATCTGTGGAGTAAACAAAGATGGTAGTTACACGTTCACAGCATTATACCAGCTCAGATGTCACCTGGGTTAATAAGATCTGTGTTTGTGGAATAGGCAGAGGGTCACATTAAAAAAATCTGCCATGGTCTCTCTTGGCCACTGGTGGCAAACAGGCAAATGCAGGACTGGCCCAAATATGGCTAAGGCATCACAAACACAATGAAATCACATATCCACCCAGCCACAGAGCACATGATTGGAAAACCATACCAACAGATAAAACAGACTCAAGAAATGAATGAAAGCATCATCCACACCTAATACTATGCCATCACAAAACTTGAAACAGATACAACAGCTTAGACGAATACTACATGATTAATTCATACAAAAATACCAAATCTCACTGCAACAGAGCAAAAGACCATTATCAGAAAAGAACAATTAAACACAAAAATCTTAGTCCACAAACAATGCTTGACCATGTCAAACAAGCTACACAACATATTCCTCAACACACAAACACTAGATCACACAGTTGATCACACTCTCATTGACAGTACCTCAACAGTCACTCAAGAAAAACATACACAGCACCCAAACACAGCTAAATCACTTGTTAGATGTTACACTCTACTGACTCTCAAGTGGAGTTTGGCCTAGACAAATACAAAACACTTCATATGAAAAAAAAGAAAAGAATTCTGAAGAAAGAACACTCATTTAAAGCAACTAGCACATAGGTTTATGTCATTCCAGTAGTGACATATCCCTTTGTAGTTATGCATTGGACACGCAGAAAACTAAAACAACTCTAAAGGAAAACACAAACAAAAAACAAAACATAAACATCACCCTAAGTCATCCATGGAAAGAATATAAAGTAGATGAGGCATCACAAATATAGAAAACCTTCACTACAAACAAATACAGACACTAAGAGTTTTTCTACAAAGAACAAGAAACTTCACAATTACACAAAGCAATAACTCTCGCCAACAAAATAGCACACCATTAAACTTACACAACACTGAGCTGGATCTGACATGAGATACACACAATCAAATAGTCTTGGACTCAGAAGGAGCTCCATAGTAGACACACCTCAATGATCACATTGATAGAACCAAGTCAAACAACTGGCTGACTCATATATGCCTCTACGGAGAAACAAAACAGTTCAGGAATGCTATTCAGGACCAGGTCTTGGACTCAGGTACAAAACTCAGAAATTCTTAAACAGATATATACGTTAACAGTATTTAAACAAAGCATTTTGTCTGTAGTTACTTATACCTTGACTTTGGTCTGGCATAGCACTAGGCACCAGTATATATGCCACATAGCATAAACTTCACTAATATGATGATAACAATCCAATGCCACTCTAGTCTCACAGCTGGATTAATGAATTTTCTACTGCACTAACATTTTATATCTTTTACACTATAAATAATTTTAATATTTTATACTGACAACAAATGTTTATAACCGAACTTTGATTCCAGGATTAAAAAAATCTAAGTTAAATTTTATAAATTAGAATTTTATTTCTAACATATTTAATATTTGAAATAATTGCCAAGAATTATTAATACAATATAAATTTATATAGATCACCTCACCTGTAAAAGAGAACGTATACTCGGTTGAAAGACTAAAGTGTGGTTGAGTAGAAATGAACGAAGAAGAGGTTGTGGGTAGATTGCCAGACGGGTAAAAAGGCCCGTTAAATGCAAATTTGTGTATACATCATTTTGCATCATCATTTCCAGTCTTGTTAACAGTATACTTAGAAAAGGACCAATATCTGGACTTCCAAATGATTCCCACGTAGAAGAAATAGATGTTTTCTTTGCCATAGGAATATGTGGTATTGGTTCATTTTTGTTTGAATTGGTGTTGCTCTCAAGAATTCCTCTTTTTGTTGGACATATTTTTCGAAAATTTGATTTATTTCTGAAGTTCTATCCAGAGAGGAATTAGTACTTTCTTGTGACATATAAGCTCCAGAATCGGCAACGGAAACATCCTCTCTAATAACACTGTCAGTAATTAAATTAGGACTAGTATTTATCATACATGATTCAATATTGTTTTCATATGATTCTAAAATATCTTCGGTATCACTTATACTTGAGGGAGTTTTTGTCGAATTTACTGCAGACCAAAATGCCTGATCATCATCAATACTTGGCAACTGATATATATCTTGATTAAATGGTAAATCTCTGTTAATTTCCAAACTATCTGGCCTTTTCTTAATTGTTTGGTAACATAATCCATCATGTTCTAAAACCCCATTCGTATATCCATTCTGAACATTTTTATTTTCTTCATTTTCTAGTGTTTCTTTGTCTTTTGTTTCCTGAAAATTTTTATTTATATTTATATGAGTAGAATCTTTTTTACTTAAAAATATATTTGAAGTAACATTATTATTCCTATGATCTGTAACACAAACATTGTTTGTTAATGTAGGAAATTTAGTATCTTGAGTTGATTTTGAATTTTTTTCTACAGAGTCTGGAGGAGGATCTATGCCATTATATAATGCTGACCAACATTTACATAACTGAAAACAAGAAATAATTTTACATCTTGCATCTTTAAGGTAATCCATGTAGTCTGTTTGAAAATGTGAAAGTTTAATTAATGGAGGGCTGTTAACAGTGTTATATCTGATGTTATCTAACTCTCCAAATGCAAAACTGCCAGTGGATGGTGTGCGATTGTGTTTTTTAATACGTAAACTTCCACTAACGTACTCTCTTTTTACTAATGCTTCTTTTGTGACCAATAGAGACACATTAGCATTTTCTATGTTGGTAGTTGACTTATTCGATGAATCAGCAATACAGCATGTTGGAATAAGAGAGAGAAATTTATCTGCCGCACATCCGTAGAAGTCTAAATCTCTAATACGAGTTTTCTGACTCACCATGATGTGAGTGCACGAAACAAGATATCTATAAAAACAAATATGTTCAATTTACAATCATTACACCTTATATTAATTAATTTTAACATATTCAATACTGACATATTCTATTTGATTAAATATATTTCAGAAAAGATAATCTCACCTGTAAATAAAAATTAACTAAATTATATCAAAAAGTAAAACAAATGATTAAATTCTTAATTAAAAAATAATTTGGAACTCACACATTTAAATTTAGAACTAAAATCTGCAAGTCTAAAAATAATTTTAGGAACAATTCATTATGAGACTTCAGCTTTGAAAACGTTTATGAAATTTTCTACAGTTCAACTTTAACAAGTAACGAAATTGAACTGCACAAAATTTATAGTATATCTCACCACCACTTTATGTAAATGCTGTAATTAAAAATCTTTACACGTACCATAATCATGTTATCTAAATATATTCTATTTGCTTATGATTAATACAATATTAAATTATTTACACTTCTCAGATTTAAAAGAAGAGAATTCAAATATGTTTATATGTAGTTCCCAAGTAATGAATACCCAACTTGACAGGCAAGTTGTACTTATGAATAAGCTGCTATAAAGTGTACTTTTATAATTAAGGCTTATTATTATAATGTAATGTATTATTGTGTTTAAGATGTTTTAGTGTGTTTGGAACTACTTTTTAAGTTTTATATGCACAGAAAATTAAATATATACTATATACTGACAAACATTTGACTAACTGGTGATAAATATTAACAATTTTTGTTGATATTTATCACCAGTTAAATCAAAAATTTGATTTAAACATAGACTTAAAAATAAAACTTGTTCATAACTTGGGCTGCTTATATTTAATTGGCCATGATATTTGATGGATTTCTATGATAATATACAGTAATTCCCTGATTAATGTGGTTAATGCATCCAATTAAAACAGTGTATTAACTGAATAATATAATCAATACAAATTAATTTAATTAATCCCAAGATTTCCAAATGGTTACTAAGTGTTTTCTTATACATGACCATAAATGACCAGTGATAATATAATCTCACAATTCAGAGTTGCCAAATGTGCAAAGTAGTTTCATCATCTATACTTTTGATTTGATGATACTAATAAATAATTAAATCATGGTATTTCCTTACATTAGATTTATTTATTTATAATAAAAATATTAGTAAAGATTTCATTATAAAATATCAAATCAACTTCACAAAATACTATTTGAGAAGGGCAATCAATTTTACTATGACCAAGTAATTTCTTACAGAGCTAGTTTAGTGAAATCTTGTTTGTTGTGTGCACATTCTCCTTCAAGCCATTTGTTGAATATGTACTGGTAACTTAAAAATATAAATCTAGCCTCAAAATAACCCCGCATTATTTGAAACTTATTATCAGTTTATAAATTATCTTAATTTAAGAAATTAATCAAGAGATTACTGCATATGTAATTAAATGAGCTACAACAATTTTTGTTATTTGAATGATAAAGACGGTATAGTGTATATTTGTATTGTTATTACATATTTCCCCTTAAATTATTAACTACTAATTTTTGTTCAAATAATATATGCAAAAATAGAAACTAAAAACTTATACAAAAAATAGAAAATGTCAAAATATAACCTCCAATAAATAAATCTTGAACAGAAAATTTGTCATAGCTGTCATGCAACAAATAATGCTCAGAAAAATCATAACTTTTCAGTTATGTTTATGTGAGTATTGTTTGTTCATATCCATTTATTAGAAGATTTATTTTAGCCCTTAAACTTATAATAAGACTTCTCAAAACTTTCAGTAATTTAATATATAATGTACATAAAATAAAATTACCTAATTCAATAGTTACTACTACTTACTTTAAAACTAGTTCTAACATTACATCTTCACAATTTAAATCCAACAAACTCCAAAAGAGAGCCATGGTTACTAAACATAACTAAAATCAAAATAAAACTTATGAGAATAATCTATACATGTATTTATTTATAACAGTTATTATTAAAACAAAAGTACTATTAATCAAACCTTTGGTTGTGCTCCTATCCTGCTGATTAATGTATCTAATATTTTGTGACCTTCGTAACTTTCCGTTAGAAGATACTTAAGGAAGACTTGTAATAACGTTGGCTCAGTAATTGTACGTAGAAAGAGTTCCAAATAAGCAGTACTTGCAACAATTTCTTCCATTGTACTCTATAGAAATATTAAAATGGTTTTCAGTAATACACTTTATATTTTTTCATTTTAATACTGAAACCATTTAATGAATATATTCTAATTTATTAAATTTCTTACCCTGTTTCATTAGATCAAGTTTTCAAATTTTACAAAATAATAAAGCCTTTTAATAAACAAAATATTTTTATTATGAATCCTATGTTTGTCTGGTAAGACAAATAACAAAATTATATTCACATATGTTTTTAGTAAGTAATAAAATTTACTTATTTTTGAAAAACAATAGGATAAAAACAATTTTGAACAGATGAAGTGCATTTACCAAAAATGATAAAATTTCTCAGATGCAACTAAAACTTTGTAAAAACTGGGTGAAATTCAAATCAACACACTAACACCAAAACTCCAGTATATAACAACCTTAACCAACATCAGGGTAAAGTTAACTACATACACAAACCTGTTAACGGTGTGAAACTCAAATAAAAACAAACATACAGTTCCTCGCAAATGTTTTTGAACCATAAATGGTTCTTCTTCAGATAAACAGCAAAATTTCCGACGGAATGTAAGTAAATAAGAACACAATTTGAAATTTGATTCGAATAGCTCGACATCAAGAATCACATATTCAAATCAAATTTCAAATAGTGTTCTTATTTACTTGCATTCCATCGGAAATTTCACCGTTCACCTGAAGAAGAACCATTTATAGTTCAAAAACGTTTGTGTATATAGTTAGACAAACTAATGTTTTCTATTTCCCTCTCCCAGCATGGGACAATATTTTTTAATCAATGCCTGTATGTCTTACATCAATTTTCTATGCAGTTTGAATGTTTAATTAAACATGATGTTGCAACCAATTATACAAGTGTTCTTTTATTTTTAAAAATCATCCAAATTCAATCACATGTTCAAATTTAGTTAGATAACCCTGATGATGACTGCTTAAGATGCTTGAAAATGTTAGTTCGTATATTAGAGTGAGTGTTTTACTGAATTTTTGATGTCAGTGTGTTAAGTTCTATATGCATTTTAAAACTTAAAGTTTCTTATAATATTAAAGTTCCAATTTGATTTAGACAATTTTGATTTATTTATATTGTAAAATGCTAAATTAATGAAATAATACCAGAATGTTAAATGAATATTAAGCTGTATTCTAATATTTGTGGATGTAAAAAATTTTAAATTTTTATAAAATTCTAATGATTTTGTTAATTTATTTTAAAATATATTTATGTAAAGGTACAATTGATATAATTAAGTACTGCTTGTTTAGAGGTGATAAAGAATGTTTTCAACATTTTTATTTCACTTTTCAGCAGCCATTACAATTTTTTATCAATATACAATACTGGACCAAATAACCAGCTTCCAGAAGCCCAAGATTACCAGAAAAGTGGCTATTTTTTAAATTAACTAGTTTTGAATTTGGCAGACTAGTACAACTGCAGTTTAATGCTTAGTTTTGGTTTCCATGGAATATCATCACATGATACCAGTGTTAGTGAGTCTACAGGCATACAGTGTGTTAGATACAATTTTGTTCTTTACTTTCCATTGTTTATTTTATATTTTAAGTGCGTATTTAGCCTGTTCTCAGAAATCTGGACCACTTGCTTGCTTTCCCAAGCTTGCTGGATATTTGGTCTGATACTGTATAAAGAACATTATTTATAGAATAGCCAACACTGTTTTGTATGTAGTATTCTTTATACAGAATGAGTCAAAAGTCACTTAACACCCTTAAAAAAACAAACTATTAAACAGAAAAAATGTTGGTATGATAGAAATATGTTAGGCTTGGGTATAATGATCTTTGTGTGTGTCGAATGGATGACTACCTCTTCAATTCACCTTAAAATGTTTAAATGGGAATAGGGTCTTGTGATACGTGAAATGAGGCAAGAATTTCAAGAGAAATGCTATGATGCACATGTTTCAAATTTAAATTTAATCTGTAGAAAGTTATGAAGAAATGAATCTTACCAATTTCTCTTTTTCCAGGTTTGAAAAGTAATGCTGTGCTGCCTCTAATGGATGGGGAATGAATTCAGATTATCCTGATGTCTGGGAAGAAGAATTCATGCATCACTGTAAATGATTTTTTTAAAATGATACTCTAGAGGCTGTGTCACACATGTGAAAGTTACACAACAGCTGCAAATATTCCAAAAGACAATCAGTTGAAAGTAATTCATGATTTGGATGTTATAGGAATTTTCCCCAGACATCAGGATGATCTGAATTCATTCCTCATGCATTATAGGTAGCACAGTATTATCTATCAAACCTGGAAAAAAGAGAAATTGGTTAGATTAATTTCTTCATAACTTTCCACAGATTAAGGTTACATTTGAAACATGGGCACCATTGCATTTCTCTTGAAATTCTAGCCTTATTTCATGTATCACATGACCTCATTCCCATTTAAACATCTTTAGGTGAATTAAAATGGCAGTCATCCAGTTGACACACACAAAGATCATTATCCCTAGGCACATGTTTCTATCATGCAAAAATTTTTTCTGTTTAAGTTTAATTTTATAAGGACGTTAAATGACTTTTGACTTACCTTGTATATGAATCAAATCAAATTGTAATTGCAGAAAAGCCAAAACCCCCCCCTTTCTTTTTATAAACTTTTCTTCAGTTCTCTTAAACAAGCAGTACTTGTTGCATTTTATGTGAAATAGATATTACTAGCAGATGAGCTCGGCATTGCCCAGGCAGAAAATAACATCATCAAAGATTAAGATTAGATTATTTCCTATTTCTAACCCTTCTATTATATTACATTATAGTATTTGATTTACATAACTACACAGGTTATCCTATGTAAGGGTTTATCACACTAAGTGACCGATCGAATACATTTTAACACGTTAACTGCCACCTGTAATATGATATTTTCCATTTTTTCAGGCCACGATGAGAAAATTTGATATTTAATATTTTATTATGATATAAATAGAAGGGTCATTATATAACAGTCAGTAGAGTGAAGATAAAAAACATATATCAACGATAACCGGCCGTCATATGGCCTGAAACCGGAGACTATAAGGCCACGGGATATTTAATATTAATTACTTTATATGTAACAAAAGAGAATAATTAAACTAGTTTTCGATATTTTTTCCTTGTTTTAACTATTCACTATTAAAAAAACCACTATCAGATGAAGTGGTTCGACCGCTGACCGTTGAACCCCTTCACAAGCCTCATGGGTAGCTCGACGGTCGGCAATCAGAAACCAACTTCATAGACATCTGCAAGAGACCACCACTAGGATGTAAAACAATGTCTTACGAAGCCAAGATAATTTAACCTTGAGTGAAACTACATTGGATATAGCAATGTTGGGCGATGGCCGGCAGTCGGATGGTTCTGTGAGGCCCTAGGCCTGCACATCGGATGGCTCTGTGAGGTCCTAACTAGTATGACGTCCGGCATGTCGTATGGCAGTTAACGTGTTAAAAATTCTTTATTTTTCTACTGTACACAATTTAAAAAATTTTTTAAATGTGTTAGATCGGTATGATAAACCCTTATGTAGGATAACCTTTGTAATTATATAAATCAAATTCTATGATATAACAAACATTAAAACGAAAATCATATAAAGAGTTTGGTTATTTCAGCCTACCATTGTCATGTTTATCATAATACTTGGATGGTACAAAATGATACAATTTTATTGGTCAAGTAGACACCAATTGAAAATATATCTTAAATTTTTTCAGATATCATATATATATATATATTTTTTCTAATGTTAACTCTAAAAAACTGTACCATTCACAGCCAAATATCAAACGGTAATCTGCCAACCAATCAAATTTCACAAAAAACAGGCCAAACTCGGCACCTTCACAAACAATTTGAAACATATTTTGTGCTTATTGGTAACCTTATATTATGTAATTTTCCTATTCCAATGCAACCATACTGCTAGTCTGATAGAAAGAAAGGACTGTTGCAGAAGAGGGTTGAAGTAATTCAACCAAAAGTAGTCATTGACCTCCTCCTGGAAGAGAGGACAGCCAATGACTACTAATTAATACTGGCCTACTATTAATATTTGAAAAGTGATCTATGCTAAATAGGTTGCGATTGAAGTTTCTAACCTTAACGTCCAAAAGCCTTCATAGAAAACGTGTTTAAATAAAAAAAAAAGTCTTGTAAAAATGCTAGAATAATTCCCTTTATGTGATGATAAAATGTTTAAATTTTGTTAACAGATTGTATGAACTATGTGGAAAGTATGTTCTCATAAATATTGCATTTATAGAAAAATTATTGAGCTGTGATTTGAAAAAATTGTAGATCTATAAATTCTGACTGTTGTCTCGTCAGTCTGATGTCTCTCCTTCCTTAATCTCAAGAAAGAAGTTAGATAAAAGTTGAGATCAGATGTTGAAAACTTAGGGACCCAGATTAACCAAATAAAAACTTCTGGTTTGGACTAGAAGTCACATTACTTCAATTCAAAATTTTCCCCTGAATAGCATTAAATAGATGACCAACACAACTCTAGTGCTAATAGGAGAAGTATGATGTACAGGGGGACAACTGAGAACAATTGTGATGAAAATAATCACACATTAGAATTAGCTTGGTTTATCTGGTTACATCAATGTGACATGTGAGTGATCTGCCGAGAGGAATGCATCCCAGGAAGACTTTTATGGAAAGTTGGACCCTATTTAGGTGTTACTAACGTGAAGAAAACCCGGAAAATTCCATTTGGCCAGCCCTTTGGTCATGCCCAAACACAAGACTAACTAACTATCAGAGTTCAGTGGTTTTATGCACTCCACTACTGGAGGGTGTTTATTAGAATTAAGAAAGTACCATTCAGAAATAAGAAAACCAGAATTGTTAGATGTGAAAAATTAAATACTTATAGGCTATTCACAGGCTTAAACACTTTTGATTTCATGGAGCCAAGTGCTACGTGCTACCTGTCTCAGTAATGGTGTAGCACGTCTATTTCATGCTATATTATTGTTGAAGTAATTAAATGAATAAAATATGTTTTTTAAAATTATATATTTTTTTGTAAAAGTTATATTTAGTTAATTATTTTGTTAACTTTTTTGCCAATAGATGGCACTACACATAATTCAGAAAATCTAATGTAAATAGAAATTAATTGATTTATAGAAATGCAATTGATATTTAGGGGTGAAATGTATGACATCAAAGTTAGAAGTATTTGAACATAACTGCCAAGATTTATAGCAATTGTCTGAACTGCCTAAGAGTGTATAGTGAACAAACAAACAAACATCTATTAAGAACACTAATATTTCCAGCAATAAATTATTTAATAATAACGTTTTCAACTATTTTAAATAGCCATCTTCAGTTAAACAAACTCAAAACAAAAAAAGAATGCAGAAAAAATAGAATACAAGCAATACAAATATTTAAAAATTCAAATTAATTCCAATGTAAAAATGCAGTTGCGTATTAGAAACTAACAAATTGCGCATGCGCTACTTATAGTAGTAGTAATAAAAATAAAACCATAACAAAAATTATTGCCGCAATAATGCAAAACATGTCTATTACAAGAAAAACGTTATGCGCTTTGGTAAAATGATTTCCCATGCAGTGGATAAACCATCTGCATCCCTATAGTTAAAACAACCTGTGCTAATGTGGGCTTTGTAGATTTCTAGTTTTTCTAGATGTTTTAGCGTTTGTTTGTCGTTCGTGGCCCTAATGATAGACGCTTTGTCCCAATGAATGTCGACATCCTGATGCTTAGCGAAAGCCGTGCACACAGTACTATCCAAGCTCTTAGCGATGGAGTATTTATGTTTTTTAAGCCTCTGCTTTAAATGTCTCATAGTTGCACCAACGACAAGAAAAAAAAAAAACCAGAATTCTAGGTCGGGTATATTCTATACCTTTAAAGGATTGTCGCTTTAATTTGGATCTTGTATAAGTTGGTGCAACTATGAGACATTTAAAGCAGAAGCTTAAAAAACATAAATACTCCATTGCTAAGAACTTGGATAGTACTGTGCTCGCAGCTTTCGCTAAGCATCAGGATGTTGACGTTCATTGGGACAAAGCGTCTATCATTAGGGCCACGAACGACAAACAAACACAAACATCTAGAAAAACTAGAAATCTACAAAGCCCACATTAGCACAGGTTGTATTAACTATAGGGATGCAGATGGTTTATCCACTGCATGGGAAATCATTTTACCAAAGCGCATAACGTTTTTCTTGTAATAGACATGTTTTGCATTATTGCGGCAATAATTTTTGTTACGGTTTTATTTTTATTACTACTACTATAAGTAGCGCATGCGCAATTTGTTAGTTTCTAATACGCAACTGCATTTTTACATTGGAATTAATTTGAATTTTTAAATATTTGTATTGCTTGTATTCTATTTTTTCTGCATTCTTTTTTTGTTTTGAGTTTGTTTAACAGATGACTATTTAAAATAGTTGAAAACGTTATTATTAAATAATTTATTGCTGGAAATATTAACGTGTTTTTAATAGTTTATTTTCCAGTAAGTTGTCTGTTTATTGCAAACAAACATCCTCATTTATATATATATAGATTAATAAAATTTAACCTGATGAAGTGCTGGACCAAGAACTGGGAGAAGAAAACCTTGATATAAGTATTCCAGGAGTTGTTCTTGAACCATTGGATGGGATACCTGTAAAAATAAATTTATAATAAAATCAAATAAATGTAAAATTCAATTTGATTTGTTACTTTGATTTTAATCCAAATTATAACATTTATTTCTTGATATAAATTATGCTATAGTTAAAACTTTACAATGCTATTTTCTATATTGAAGATAAGAATTGATTATTATATTTATTAACCTATCCTGTGTTATTCCTGACATATCTCAGGGTCGTGACCTCTGACCTCGACTGGTTGACCCAAGATATCTCGTTACAACATTGGAATGTTTTTGAAACTAGATGTTGCTAGTTGTTATAATTTTTATATTAAAACTAACTTTCAAAATATAATTTTTTTTTGGTTATTACATTTATTAATTTATCTATTTATTTATTTATCACAAGTTTGTGATAAATAAAAAATAATAATTTCAGATGATACTATAGCCACAATTATTCTTTTCAAAAACATGTAATTTTCGTTAGGCTTAACATTGACAAAAATTCAGCATGGCATCACAGGCAATGGAGAAGGATTTAAACATCTGATAGGTTAAAATATACAGGAAAAGCACCAAAGTCAGACCCCTACCTTATTATGTGAAAGAACTGTCATTTTTGATACAGTTTGCCAAATTAAAAAAATTTTATAATTGCTTCTAATGAAGGGAGTGTGAAGTTTGCTGACTGTGTGCGATTTTCAGGATTGTTGAGGGGTTGAGACAACCGTGTGTGGGCATGAATTACACACCAAGACTCACTTTTCCCCATTTAATAAAATATAAAAATAATTTTTATAAAATTTTCTATGTTCTATGTAATTTTCTGTCATTACAATTTGTCTTTGATATTTCTTTTTAAGAAGAGAGTCTAGTAAAAGTCCTAATGTCATATTGAATGTCTACACATGATCCCTCGTTGATGGTCTTTTGAAGGATCAATGGCCTCAGGGCATGCTGGCGAGTTTGGATCTGAACTGGTACATGATGTCAAATGCTATGTAGCAGTGTAATAAGTCTGTTATCTCTACTATAGTATTTAAGATTTAGTTTTCAAGTAATCAGAAATAAATTTAATTTCTAAACAAATATTTGTTTAAAACTATTGAAAGTGGACAAGAAACTTAAAATTATTACTGTTAAGATACTTGTCTGTAATGCTTTGTTTTTTCCATTTCTTTTGTTAATTTTACTCTTTAAAAATTACAATAGATAAATTTTATTCGGATGTTATTTGAGATTGCATTAAAAAAAATAGCAAATTTAGAAATATGCTTAACAATTATTAGTTTAAACAGAAGTCCGAAGTCAAATTTAAGATGAAATTTTAAATACTAGGTTTTATTCGGCTAAATTTTTACTTAAATAATTCCTATTTTAAGATTAAATTTATTAACTGTACTTTTTAGTTATTTCAAAATATTATAATTATTTATCTACCTGAATCACAGCATTACAAAATTCTAATGAATTGAGAAACATTGCAAGTTCTGTCATTTCTTGTATATCTTCTGGTGTAAATCGATACCAATCTTCAGAAAGCACAGAAAGTTTTCTTGGTAAAACTGAATATAATCCACTTAAACCAGTGGCCAAGACCTGAAATAAAAATATCATAGTTAAAATGATTATATGAAACAAGAAAATAGACAAATTAATATAAAAAAATTAAAATTAGCAACAAAAGAGAAGTAATATTAAAGGGAAGATATGACTTGGATTGCTAGCACAACACTTATTTTTACTGGAAACTAAATCATCATATCTTAAGCTGGGTACACATATACTAGTATATCTGAACAAACAAATGATAAAACTGTCAGTTTCTTCATCCACATATTCAGGTATACTGGTACATGGTACATATACTGGCTTTAGAGCCAAACAATGATCTAGACTTCCTAGGAGTTCATAAATGTTCTCTAAGAATCTTCAAATTAAATTATTTATTATTAATTAATTAATATACAATAAATAACATTTAATTTGAACAAAACAATTACCCTCATCAAATTAATTTAGTGAAATAAAATAATTTTATTTATAATTAAGTAATGCATTAATATAAATAACTAAATATATTTCTATTATTTTAAATTTTAAAGGTTAATTTGTTATACCAAATTAGCTATTAAAGTGGGAAATGTTGAGATATGTTTCACATTTTAATAGCTAATTTGCATATAGAATTTACTGAAAGAAAACTGTATTCTAAAAATTAACAAAATTATAACTTTTAATATGACAATGATATTCATTAATAACAAAAAAATAATTGTAAAAATTTGCAAGAAACATTATTATTTATAAAATCTTATAAAAATATACATAATATCAGTCATGCTTAAAATAAATGATTGTGAAGTTGACTAAATAAGCTCCAATTTATCTCAACTTGTGAGTTCTTACTTTGAATTTGTGTACTATGTACAGGAGGGTCTAATGATGTGTTCACTTGTTTATAATCGATCAGCGCAAATCGCAACCGTCAATCTCGTAACGGTCAACTCTTTGATAACAGGTGCGTGTCTGGGAATTGTAACGGATAAGTTACGGCGGCGCTGATCGATTATAAACAAGTGAACACATCATTAGACCCTCCTGTACAACAAGTACAGTCCCGACCAAAATGATTGACTATCAGTCGATCGATTGCGCAGCTGTGGAAATTGATCACTTGTTACACCAGGACGTTCTATCTCTTAGCAAAGGCGTTTCAGGTGGACTGATCCGATTTGAGCCGTAATAGGGGTGAGGAAATCGAGCCGGAGGGACTTAAGCGTGCAGTCAAGCGCTCTGCAGGTTGACAAGACTAATCGCTCATCGCTTGCCTAAAACTGCGTGTGTAGCATAGGCCGTTTTTCTTTTAAAATTGTAAATTTGCCGCCACTGATCGTCAGAAATATGATTTTATCCGTTATCTTTATACTTTTCTTTCTGTATAATGTTTTATTTACGTTTATTTTCCTGTAATTTGAGACGATACAGCTTTAAAATAAACAGATCAGGTCTCAATTGCCAATAGATTATCTCAACTTTCACCGATTGTCGTCGGTTCCTTTGTAATCGGAGAGTAATAGGACCCTGTGTCAATTTTCACTGTTAAGTGTTAATTGTTTTTGCGGTAATCTGAGTAGAGGGGAGAAGTTACTTAATAAACCGCCAAGTGTTTTATTACTGTTTAAACAACTGCTCCCCAGTTGTTATTTTTAGTAATTGGAGAGGGGTAGATCGTGTTTCAAGGTCAGTGAAAGTTTATTACTTTCGCAACAGGGTGTCATCTGAGCTGCCACCCACTCCCCACTTAAATGACAACAACGTGCTAAGTGTTTTATTATTATATAAACAAAAACTCCTCTCCCTGTCAGAAGTGGGTCAAATGTCAAGGTTACTATTTAATAGTATTGAACAGAATGTTGTCCTTGATATTTAACTATCATTTTGTCAGAACTCTTTATTTTGAATACTTTTCTTATAATTTATTTCCGTTTCGGTTATAAAATTGTTTTTATCTCTTCTTTGTCTATTATATATATATAATGACAAATATATTATAAGAAAATTATAAGAAAAGTATTCAAAATAAAGAGTTCTGACAAAATGATAGTTAAATATCAAGGACAACATTCTGTTCAATACTATTAAATAGTAACCTTGACATTTGACCCACTTCTGACAGGGAGAGGAGTTTTTGTTTATATAATAATAAAACACTTAGCACGTTGTTGTCATTTAAGTGGGGAGTGGGTGGCAGCTCAGATGACACCCTGTTGCGAAAGTAATAAACTTTCACTGACCTTGAAACACGATCTACCCCTCTCCAATTACTAAAAATAACAACTGGGGAGCAGTTGTTTAAACAGTAATAAAACACTTGGCGGTTTATTAAGTAACTTCTCCCCTCTACTCAGATTACCGCAAAAACAATTAACACTTAACAGTGAAAATTGACACAGGGTCCTATTACTCTCCGATTACAAAGGAACCGACGACAATCGGTGAAAGTTGAGATAATCTATTGGCAATTGAGACCTGATCTGTTTATTTTAAAGCTGTATCGTCTCAAATTACAGGAAAATAAACGTAAATAAAACATTATACAGAAAGAAAAGTATAAAGATAACGGATAAAATCATATTTCTGACGATCAGTGGCGGCAAATTTACAATTTTAAAAGAAAAACGGCCTATGCTACACACGCAGTTTTAGGCAAGCGATGAGCGATTAGTCTTGTCAACCTGCAGAGCGCTTGACTGCACGCTTAAGTCCCTCCGGCTCGATTTCCTCACCCCTATTACGGCTCAAATCGGATCAGTCCACCTGAAACGCCTTTGCTAAGAGATAGAACGTCCTGGTGTAACAAGTGATCAATTTCCACAGCTGCGCAATCGATCGACTGATAGTCAATCATTTTGGTCGGGACTGTACATAACTAAGAATTACTATAGTTACAAATTATTATTTTTTAAAGTTCTTATTTATTAAACTGGGTTAATACTAAGTATGTAACTTTCACTAATCATATTTTTGTAGATTTTACATTTACTTAATAGTTATGTTACAAAATTCTAATATTGACAAATATATAGTTAATAATACTGTATTTACTTGCATATAAGACGACCTAGCATATAGGACGAGGTGTGACTTTAAAGATCAAAATAAAGAAAATTAGATTTATTAATACAATTCTAATTTTATTTCATTTAATCACAAGTAAAATTGTAATCTTGTAAAACTGACAACATAATTTGTTCATGTAAAGCTGGACAATCGGGAACCTATTTTTGCCAATTCTTAACAGTTGAATCCACTCTCCATTGATTACACTTATGAGTTTCTATGAATTCTGATTTCCGAATTATTTGTTTTCATGTGAGAATGGATAAAACTTATATTGGGCTCCCGTGTAATTTTGGAATTTCAATTCAAAAGCTTTCCTTTTCCTATTGCTATTCATCTTTACTCCTGACAATATACAAGAACAATTCAAATGACCCAGATAAAATACATATGTTTTTAAATACAAAAGGGTAAGCATCTGGTAAAAAATGCAAATAAATGGTTCACAAAATTATTTGCAAAAACGCAAAGAATCTTTTGCTCACACGTATAGGACGACCTAGGAATTGGAAGCTGTGATAAATGAATAAAAACCTCATCTTATATGCAAGTAAATATGGTATATTGATTCTTTTAGGAACTTTGGTGCAAAGTCCATTTATTATTATTTTTTGAAAACAAGGTTTTTGAGTGTTCAGTTGTTCTTGATTACTTTTTGTTGCTTCAAAAGAATTATATTCTCTAAATTTCCTTACTTGATCTAGCATATGTTCCTTTAAGAATATTAAACAACAAAATTTAAATCTATAAATATAAATATATACCATCGCCCATTAATTCAATTATTATATTTGATATAAACTTAGTTTGTTTTTCTTACCATAGTACATATCAATATAAAGTAGAATAAACATCATAATTCATTTTAATTATTTGAAGTATCCACACGAACATTACTAAACAATTTCTTTGTTTTTTTCAAGATTAGAAAATCAGAATTTTGTCTTCTTAGTCACCATTCTTGATCAAGAAATGTTTATACTTCATTATATCTTATTGGATCTGTTATAAGCAAAATGCTGTTATGACTGGCTATTGTTGTCTTATTTTATAAAATGAGCATATAATGGGATATTTTATATATACTTAAAACATTATGACAGTCCATTTAATAGTGGAAAATATCAATATGAAAATTCATGATTATTTAATTATTTGGAGTTTAAAATGTTATCCCAAAGTCCAAAATAAAAAGTGTTCAAGATTTAAATGTTTCTTGTGATATGTATTAGGACATTAACAAACAGTGTCTAGTTGTTAAATAGGCTTTGAATTTCTGTTTATGAGTTCCTGTATTTTTCTGTATTTATATATCTATATATACTTACAGGACAAAAATTTGAATGTTCTGCAATATACATTCCAATGCTTTCATTCCGTCGTGACAATGCCATGCATAATAGTAAGGCATCACGAGCTTGCTGACCAATGGCACCTTCTCGATGGACAAAAGGAATTAGAAGTGAAAAAATCAAAAATCTGAAAACAAAAGATATTTAAAACAATTAATTTACAAAGTTATAATTATTCATAATGCTATCTATAAGATACATTGACAAAGCTATCAAGCATCTTATTTTGGAAATAATATTGTTCTTTCTGGAAGGAATTTGAAAGCTCAATAGCTCTGTCAATGTACAGCACATAGTATGTAGTTTTCACATGTACTTTGATATAATACCATGTCTTTAGATTTAAAAAAAAATGATAATTTTTTTTAAATCTAAAGACATGGTATTATATAAATATAAAGACATGGTTAAATTTATAATATACAGTACATTAAAATTACACACACACACATACACAGTGTTTGATTCTACTGATACTAAACCAAAGACCACAGCCATATTTATTGCGTACATTTAGAAATTGAATACTAAATAAGATTTTTAATTTTCCCCATAGATTTTTTCCAAGTCTGATAAATTCATAACTTTCAGATTTCTCTCATTGTTCAGTGACTTTTTCATGACAGCAATTTTAAATTAATGATTTATGTTTTGATATAGAGTTTTATTAGCAATTTAAATTTTTCATTTTACATTCATTTTGAATTGTTCACAAATTTTATTTCTATTATTAATTTAATAACATAGATGGTTGAAATTCAGCAAAAAATTAATTACAACAGAGTAAATACTTATAAAATCTTATGTTAATTAAATTATTTCCATCAGAAAAGTAAATTATTGATATCAATGTAATAAGAACAGACTGAATGAATAAATGTATCCAGCATAAGGGGTGCTACTGCCACAACTGACCGGTAAGTAAGCAATATTTAATGTTAATGTTTCAATGCATGTGACATTCCAAATTTCAAAAGAAAGAAAACATTTGATCAGAGAGTTGCTCAAAGTTTGAAAAGCAAACATAACCTGACAATGATGGCTTAAATCCATGGTTCTTAATCCATGGTCTGTGGAACACAGGTGCTCTGTGAAGCCACTTCAAGTGTTCCAGGAAAAATCAAATATACAATTAAAAATTGCTGCAAAAGAAAAATCAATACAATGTAAAATAATTTTTGTATTAATTATTTTGTATTGTATTACAATGGGAATGTAATCAGCAAATGCCAATGATGTCATATACTAGACCGAGTGCGGTCTTGATTTCAAAAAAGTTTTGCCACCCCTGCTTTAAAGCTGATGTGTTGTAAGTGTTCCGCATTATTTCATTTATTCTGTTACATAACAGACATATCTGAGAAAGTAATAACAATGTTGAAATAGTTTTAGCAATTATAGCAGAAAGATGCACAAGTGGATTAAAAACAGAAATTTTGATTATCAAGACTCTCACCTTGCTGATCCCTGTTCTGGACTAGCATCAAAAAATACTTTTAACAAGTCTGGATATTTTGTGAGACAAACACACAATGTATTTAATAATAAAACCAGTCGTTTTTCTACTTCTACTGGAGAACAATCTGTACAAGATGCAAGAAGACTGAGCAGAGGACGGACAATAGGCTTATGGAATAAATTCTGAGGTGAATGACTAACTAATCTCTGAAAATTAGAAAAATATAAATTACAAATGCAATGCAAGTTTAAAATAGGTTTAGTAAATGATTTAACAAATCTTAACATTACCTCATAATGTTTTAATTGTTCTATCTTCATAATATCAATATATTCTCCTGTGAGAACTGACCATGCGAAAAGTTTATCTAAAATTTTTTCCGAAAGTGCTAATTTGAGTATAGGACTTTCAATTGGTTGTTCCACTCCTGAAGTGATACAATTATGATTTAAAAGTAAAACTTCTTGACCTTTTGGCTGTTGGATAGATACAATTTCTTGGAGTAGAAGATTAACCATTTGGTCAAAATGGTTTATAACACTTGTGACATCATCAATAGTTGGAGGGATAAACTGTGGATTTACACTAAATAAAAACAGTTTTAAATTTATATTTTAGTTAACATTAAAAATGTTTCAACTTAAAATATAAAAATTAAAGCTTTCATTCAATCTATATCTAATGTTAAATACAAATAATAATTTTCTGCTAATAATAGTAATTAAATATATTATATATCTACATTTTCCATTGCTCAAACATCTTAACAAACTCATTTATCACAAAGTGAAAATGTGTATTTTTATCCATTTTTCTATATTGTATCATACATTCATGTTCATATGATCCAAAATTTAAAAGATCTGAATAACCACTAATCTTAACTACTAAATATTTAGGCTATAATTAAGCTAATGAATTATATATGAAACTCCATAATTTAAAACCAAATGATATAATGAATTATTGAGCTATAATAAAGCTAAGCCAATAAGTTAAGTTAAAATTACCACAAGATGGTAGCCTAACCATCTACCTCTAGACTAGGGGTGGTGAACCTGTGGCACTCATGCCAAAAGTGACATGTCAGGAGAAATCATTTGGCACATAAAAGATCATACCACCAGTATTTTTCAATTGTTCTTTCAGTTTATCACCCAATCATCCTTTTTTCAGCTTCTTTACATCTAATTAAAGCATATTTATTTCACTTATTGACAAGACTATGTCTTGTTTATAAAATTGCAATGCCATCCTGGCTTACCAGCTTAGAGGTATGAGGGAGTACATGTCAGGAGTTGCAATTTGGCACAGAGTATTAGGTGCCCAAATCATGCGTGCATAAAAAAAACCAGACTTGTAGGTACTCAGGGGACTGAGAACAGAGTCAAAATAAAATACAAAATGGCAAAACTCTTTCTACAAACAGGCACTAGTAAGAGATTTGAGCATGCATTGCTCGTTGGGAAGTTGGAAATGAGAGAACGTTGCAAAATTGAATTTTGAAAAATGAATCTTTGAAAAACTCATTTACCTGTCCTGTGTTATTCTCAACATATCCCTGGTTGCAGCATGCTGACCTTAACCGGTTGACCCGAGATATCTTGTTTCGGCATTGGAACATTTTTGAAAGTAGACGGCGCTAGTCATTATAATTTTATATTAAAACTAACTTCTGAAATATAATTTCTTTTTTACATTTATTAATATATATAAATTTTGTTTGTGGAAAATAAAAAATAATTTTGGATGATACAATAGCTAAAATTATTTTTTCAAAAACAAAATTTTCATTAGGTATTGACAAAAATTCAACCTGGAGCAACACACAAAGGAGAGAAATTTCGACATTGGATAGGTTAATTTCACCGAAAATGCATTGTGAACGACCTCGTGGTCGTGGCTGTGGCCAAGGCCAGCGATTTTTGAACAATCATGCTCAAAACCAGCGATATCAAAGATTGGAAAGTGAGAATGAGACCTGCAGTGAGCGTCGAAGTGATCCCGCTTAGTAGCGAGTCTCCAAGACATAGTCTTGTCCCAAATACGGCCTTGCCATTTTACTTGTTTAAAAATATTGTTATTCAAAGTCTAAAACTTTGGCGCGCACAAGTATTTTTAAAGATAAGTATGCTTATTGTATGGCACACAGACTCAAAAAGGTTTGCCATCCCTGCCCTTGAAAAATTACTTCATATTTATTATTAACTTAGCCTTATTATAGCCTGATGATTTGGCAGATCATATGGTTTTAATTAAAGTAATCAGGTTAGTGGGATTGTTTGTTTGTATGTATGTATGTATGTATGTATGTATATACATATAATACGTACACACACACTCCATAATGTAGCTTAAAGATGGATGAATTAGGCTAAATTACAGAGTTTTGGATATAATCTTTAGCTCAATTGTAGCTTAAAAATGTAATTTGGCTATTAATAATAAATCAGGCTTGTTACTGTTTACATTAAAAGAGCTTAAAAATAAATTAATTTTTCTCAATCAAAAGTGCAACACATTTGCATCGTCATTTGAAATAATATTCACTGTTTTTACTTTCAATAAACATTCTAAGTAGCTAAATTGATAATTCATTCAAAATTAGGTTTTCCTTGTTCTTCTTCTTCTTCATCATCATCATCGTCATCAATTGCACATGCAATTAATAAGAATGTTCAAGATGAATCTTTAGTTATTCATATTTGGTGCATTGCCAGTTAATTATCCATCCCTCCGTCCAATCTTTGCCTCCAGAACTATTTTCACCTACTTCTAGGTAAAATTACTGAATATTTAATTATGAAGAATAAAAGTTGTTCTATCTGTAGTTTTTCTACATCATGAATTGAAACTTACACAAATAGTTTATTATTAATATTAAAACAAACTTTCCATCTTTCATTCTGATGATTCAAAAAGAACTACTGCATGCATTTACAAACTTTTGAATGAAGCCAATCAATGGCATAAGTTTGAACTGTTAGGACATATGAAATTCATAAATCAACTGACATTATTAACACTAACCATATTGTAGTTGTAGAAGAATGAAAGTGTTGAATATGACAGGTCCGATGACAAAAATGTAGTCACAAAAAACACTTACCTACTCTGAATAAATATTTATGATTCCCCCAATAAACACCACTGTTAAACCTTTACTTCTGATAAGAAATGATACACAAACAAACAATTTACACTTATGGATGTACTTCTGTCTATATATGTATATTTAATTTATCATTTCAGTTTAAATCTTAGTTCTTAATTCCAATCTGGTTAAAATAATTTGTATTTAAAACAGTTTGAATCATTGCATTCCATAATTGGAACTCAAGTGATCCAAAACCTGAGGGAAGATCTTGATTAAGATCGAAAACATTTGTTTGTGTATCATTTCTTACTGGTAGTAAAGGTTTAACAGTGGTGTTTACATGTACCGGTAACTTGTCTAATAGTTTGACTCCCCCAATTTTGAATAACTGCTCAGATTTTGTTTTACTAGCCCTTTACTACTAAGTATTTTCGTGTTTGCTTTTATCTGCTCACAGTAATAATCTTTTGAACTATTGGTACAGTATATTGTGCAAGATTCATTTCCATGCGGTCAAACTTTCAAATTCTAGATCTTTTATCTTTATAGTTTGTGACACATTCACACCAAAACACCTTTTCACTTTCTGGCAATATTTAATGAGAGAAAAAATTTTCGATCTTATAAATAGAACTACTCCAATTTCTAGGTTTTGTCTTTGGAAACTGATGAAAGCTTATTAATAAGGCCAAAAATGTTTCTGCTCATTAAATATTGCTTGAAAGCAAAGAGCTGTTTTTATATGAATTTGTTGACATCTTGTTCCAGTACTGTTTACAAGTTACATCTTTAGTTTTACCCTTGACATCATACAATCAGCTTTTCTTTCCTTCCATGAGAGCAAAAGAACCTGTATTTCTACAGTATATATATTAAATCTGTTTATTCTTTTAATAAAAATATCTTGCAAATGATGATAATGTGACAGTTATCAAAATTATAATTACAATACAAAAAATAAAATACAATTTTAATAAACACTTACTATGTTTTTTCCATAACACTCCATGCTTGTTGCCAATGTCTTTGGAAAGCTTCTAAACACGTTTTCACGTCTGGCGGCTGTGGGGGCGTATACGATTTACGGCCGAAACTTGCCCGAAGTGGGCTCTCACGTTTAAACCAACTCATATATAATCAAAGATCAAGATGCACATACATAAAAAAATAAAGTTCTAGCCATTGATATAAAAAACTTTAGTTTCTTTGAAATTATGCTTTCCTGAAAAAAAGAAAAAAAATTTATGAATAATTTTTACTCTCACATTTTCTCTTAATCTAATTAATTACACTTTATATCACATGATTCTATGAATCAGCATTATAGTAATTTATGCATCCATCAATTTGTTACTTCAATAAGACATAAATAATTTCAATTACCATAGTTTTTTATGGATAGCCGATGGGCTATCTGTGTTTAAAAGGCAATTTGAAACATAATTGTTGGTTCATGACAATCTTAAATTTTAATTACAAACTCATCAAACAGTTTTTCTTTTGTCTAAATTCACTAAGAGAAGTTTTAAAAAATATGAAAAATCCTTTGTGTGCAGCAAACATATTCTTCTCCCAATCTCTACAATACTACTGGCATAATACAGATAAATAACAACTACTACACATAACCACCAATAAACCATCAAAAAAAATTAATATATACCAAAAATAAGTGTTTTCTTCCATTTTAAAAGTCATCTTTAGGTTAGAAAAACATAGATATAAACAAATGCCTATTCTAAACACTGGATTGAAGCACGAAGTTAATGCTGTAATGGACATGTGATGATTCTGGCTTTTAAATTTATATGATGTTCTATTTTTAAATATCCTTTGCATGGATCTTCATCAGGTCAACTGTTCTAGAATCGGAACATTTCGAACATAGGATTGAAAATGTTTAGTCATTCTAAAGATGATAACATACTGGAAATTTATTAAGAAGGTTCTATAAGAGGTTTTGAAGGGGGTTTGATTAGTCAAATAATGAATTATTTATAGAGCTTTTAATAAATAAAATTTCACAAATACATCTTATTTTTCTCAACTACTGCATTCACTACACACACAGCATAGTTTTTGATGATATATATCAGGGATGGCCACCACGTAGGCCGTAGTTGACTGCAAAGGTTTTGAAAGTAGCCCGCGAAGCTAAAGTTGAATAATTTGCTTTCACTTAAATTAATGTTTAAAAATCTTAATTCGATACATTCCTAGCTAGCACTACTAGACTGTCTGTGCAACGTACTCATACTGTTTGTATTTATCCCGATGAACAATGCAAATGAATGTTAACTTTTAAATTAATTGTAGTCGCAACACATGCACATATAAATGGCAATCGCATAAAATGGTGCAAAATCATGTATCAGACAGTAACGTGACAGCCCCTGGCTTCAATCCACTTGTTACTCCTTGTTTGTGCACTTGTATTTACTTTCAATTTTAGTTTTTTTTTTATTTATTCATACAGCAAACAGAAGCAGGTGTTAGTTTATTAATTATTGTTTTAAATGTTATTAATATTTAACCCTATTATTTTAGAATGAATAAACCAAGTACAGGCCAGAAAAAAATAAAAACTTATCATTATTAATTATTTATTAAAATATCTATGAAAAATTTGAAAAATCCTAAAATTGTTTGCCCATATTCATAGTCACCTGCAGACTATATTTTACCAAAAAAGTAGCCCCTAAGGGAAAAAAGTTTGGCCACACCTGATATATATCATCAAAAACTATAAACTATATACAGAGTGTATCAGAATGACATTTTAAAAATTTGGAAGAGTGTAGAGGATAAAACTTTGAACATTTTGATATTAGTATATATAGTATTCTAGTGTAACACTACACAGACTACTGTGCAGGCAACAAAACATTTTTAAAATATTTTTTTGCTATGTATTGATTAATACTCTACTGCAAGAAAACATTTATTAATCGTGTACTGTACATGAAAATGTAATGCATATGGTCTTAAATGTTTGATTTGTACTGTATTTCCTTGAATAAGCACCCAAATGCTTATTCATCCCAATAGATCAAACTCCCCAGCACTTATTCAAGATCAGTGATATCAAATACATTTCATTTCAGACTAACATTATGAGAATGTTTCTAGAAAAAGTTTGCTTTAGGAAAATTCACACAGAAGTGTGCTCTTGCACATTTCTTGTGCATGGTATTATTCTCGTACCAAGCAACTGTCTAACTAATCGTGACAGTGACTACTGTTGACAAATACTGATAGAAGACAGTAGTTTTTATATGACATTGTAACCTTGGTACGATAGTAATACCAAAGTAAAGTAGAGAGTACTTGCACTCCAGGCTTTTCTAGCCAATAAGTTACCAATGTGTACGACTGTATTCGCCATTTTGTAACATACCAAAACAAGAAATATCTGGAGTTTATTCTATAGTTAATTGTCTTGACTGATTCAAGACAATTCTCTGATGTGTATTTATTATTTTTGTCTTGTAATTATTTCTTATAATTTATTTTTGAATAAATTACTGATAACTTAGTGGCAAAATTATCGAAATGGCATAGTTACAGAAGATATTGTTAGCTGTCAATTGCCATAATTGTAAAATAAAAAGTAATAACTTAGAATATTAATTAAACTATATCAAAAAGTGTTAAATAGACACTGCTATAAAATACAATATTTTAAAATAAAATTTAATTTTTGGTTTATAAATGGGGGGCTTAAAGTATCGACTTGATTACTAGAAATGAAATTTATAATAAATAATATTTGTATTCAGAATCAAATAACTCTTTGTATTTTACACTATTTTATAACTGTATTATTTGTGATATACTTTTGATAATGAAAATCTCTACAGTTCTGCATTCTTTTTATGTAAAAATTAGTTTATACTTCAGTAAGGTATTACAATTTCAATAACAGGCTGTTCTGATTTTTAAATTGATATCTTGCACACACATTTTTAAAATAGTACATGTAAAAAAGGGTTATAAACATCGAATGAAATAATTTACTTAAACATGCATTTATCTTTAAATAAATATGGAAAATTTTGGACATGTTCATAAAAGAAAAGTAAGTTCCATAATATGTATATACAGATATATAAAATGTTGTGATGCCAGTGCTCTGTATACCTAATGATTTTCTTTTAAAATATTTTATTAGACTCAGAATTTACTATTGCTTGAAGTTTTTTAATGTAAATAATTTAAATGTGTGTATACATTTATAACAATGGAAATTAAATTAATTACAAAATTTTCAATAGTTTTCAATAATAATAAATAAAAGTATTTTACACGTTGAATTGAATTGTTTCTTTATGTTGTCTAAAAATATTTAGAACATGGAATTGTATTTATTAGAAAAACATTCATAAAATGAAAGCATGATATGTATACTACTATATACATGTAATAGTTTAACCTTTTTGATAAAAGCATTAAGAAAAAAAAAGTTTAATAGTTTTTATGTAAATTGAAGACATTCAATTTAACTGTTCAAAAACATCAGTAATATTGATTTTAAACATATTTAACATTTAATGTAATTAAATAAAATACTGTGCCAAAAAAGAAGTGAAAAAACTTGTTTGTAAGTGTACTTTGGAGTGTTGATTGTAATTACTTCATTTAAACATGGTGGACCAGCTAGGATCCTCCTATTGCTTATCAACATGATATTAAATGCAGTGACGCATGCAAACGTACTACACCATTTAAGTATCCAGTAGGAAGTTTTAATAGAATAAAAACGTTTTCGGCCGCATTAATCAGCCTTCGTCAGTTAACGAATATCAAAAACGAACAAAATTCGAAAATTACAAAACGGCGTTCGAAATTTTACAAAAAACCGCGCCTGCGCATTGACGGGTTTAAGCCCCGTTTTCCATGTCAAAACGTGATGCTAGTCGACAAGAGATTTCCAGGCCGATGATAGGCCGTCCGCATCCCGGTGGTTGATGCAAAGCGTAGATAAGTGCACCTTATGTATTTCCATTTTTTCCAAGTATTTGATAGCCTGCCTGTCTAACCTTTTTTTTTATTCTATTAAAACTTCCTACTGGATACTTAAAAGGTGTAGTACGTTTGTTTTACAGTCCAGTAAACGTTTCTCTTTATTCGAATTATGGCTTCACCGGCCAAACTTTATAGGAGATTGGTTATTAAACTTTCTAGAGCAAGAACGAAGTTCGAATTCCTTAAGCAGTGCCGTATTAACGGTGTATTCCCGATGTCAATTTTCCGCATCAGACTTCCGTTGGGCTGTGACTCCTTATTACCAAAGCTACAACATCTATGCCTCAGCAAAGCGATTAAGAACGTTAGAAGATCTTATTATTCGATACTACATAGAATCATTTGTCTGGAGGAGGAACTCTACCTAGAAGACCAGAACTTATTAAGGGAGATCAACAGCAGGGTGATCAGTTTGACTTCTGACGTTGAAAGGAGGTTAAAATGTAAATACGTGAAGAAACTCAAATGGTTATTCAAGTGCCAGCACATTAAACCTTGAACTAAAGCAACTTGCGCACTTACCGTATGGGATGATATCGCCCCTCCGCACTGCCTCATAGAAGTTTTACAGCACGGTCCTATGTACGCTCCGCACCCAAGATTGCAACCGGACACCATCATACCAGATGTTGAGCTAATTATCTCTGATTTATGTCCAACCAAACAGGATTATATCCGTTGGAAAACAAGGTTCTTGGCAGAAAAGGAGATACGAACGAACGCACACTCCAAACGTTTACGAACCTATATCAGGGATTCCAGGAATTGACTCAGTGAGAATAACATAGTGCTAATGAAAGCTGATAAAACCAAGGGCTTTGTACTCTGTAAACGGGAATCTTATAACCAGAAGCTACGTGAATATATTAATGAAACGGATTGCGTTATGGCACCGGACAGATTTTTGGATACCCTCCAGAACAGAGTTAAGAAGTTTTCCTTTTCCTCCTTGGCTCACGTTTTGCATTTGGATCATGTTGTTGTAAGTGCACCGGCACCACCACGAATTTTTGCTTTTGGAAAGACGCACAAGCCGGGCCAGCAAATTCGTCCTGTCGTGGAAAAATGTCGGGCACCAACGTTTCTTTTGGAAAAGAAGCTAGTTAAGTTCGTACAGAATAATCTACAGGCTTACCCCTTTAGCATAAAAAGCTCTTTGCAACTGGTGCAAAAACTGGAGAGATGTTATGTTGACAGACAGAGAAATCATGACCGTTATGGACTTTAAGTCCCTATACCCATCCATCAAGCTTCCACCATGCTTCTGTGCATTAAGAGACTTTTTGTTCGCCAACGTAGTGAATTCCCACAAGTATCACATGCATATCTTGGAATTAGCGGATTTGGTCTGCCACTCTTCTTTCTTCGAGTTTGATGAGAAAATTTATATACAAGGAAGGGGTGTCCACATGGGAAGCCCCATGTCCGCAGTCCTCTGTGAGATGGTGCTACGCAAACTCGAGTGCGATATCTTACCGTTATTCCGCAATGACATGGTAATTTACACCAGGTACGTTGATGATATTTTCATCCTCTGGGCTGATGATCGCAACATCCAGTATTTCATAGACGTAATCAACCACAACCCATACGGTCTAACGGTAGAATTGGATCAACAGAGTGAGTTCCTTGTTAACTTCATGGACCTTTCCATCGCCTGCAAAGAAGGGGAGATAAGAACGAGTGTCTACCAGAAACCAGTATATCACCCCCTCGTCATCCCCACTAACTCTATAGACCCCGGACAGTTTAAGATGGCGGCGTTTTGTTCCTGGATCCGGCGAGCTTACACCCACTGCTCAAGTATTCAAGACACTTTAAAGGAGTTGGCCTACATACGAAAGGTGGCTGCACAGCATGGTTACCAAAGAAGTGTTGTTGATCGCCTAATAACTAAATTGCAAAAGAACAGTCGGCAGCGCAACAATGGAAATTCACGGAAAGCAGTTGTGTTGAGCTATATGCCTTTTCTTAATAAGGTTGTCAAAAATGTGGCCAGAGAGAAGAACTTGCGCGTAATTTACAAACGCAATCCAACAATTTACCGTTTACTGAGAAACGACAAGAAGGAGAGATCGCTCCAGTGAGTTAACAGGGGTATATTCTATACCGATAAAAGATCATCGTTTTAACACCGACATTGTATACGTAGGCGCCACTTTACGTAACCTCAAATAAAGAATAAAAGAGCATAAATACTCAATAACCTGTGGCAGTGACAGCACGGTCCTAGCGACCTTTGCTAGGCAACAAGATATAACGGTGCATTGGGATAAGGCCTCCATTGTCAGAGCCACTCGATCCAGGCAGGCTATCAAATACTTGGAAAAAATGGAAATACATAAGGCGCACTTATCTACGCTTTGCATCAACCACCGGGATGCGGACGGCCTATCATCGGCCTGGAAATCTCTTGTCGACTAGCATCACGTTTTGACATGGAAAACGGGGCTTAAACCCGTCAATGCGCAGGCGCGGTTTTTTGTAAAATTTCGAACGCCGTTTTGTAATTTTCGAATTTTGTTCGTTTTTGATATTCGTTAACTGACGAAGGCTGATTAATGCGGCCGAAAACGTTTTTATTCTATTAAAACTTCCTACTGGATACTTAAAAGGTGTAGTACGTTTGTTTTACAGTCCAGTGACGCATGCAATACTCTATACTTTACTCTGATAATACCATACATGAGAATGTGCAAGAGCACATTTTTATGTGAATTTTCCTAAAACAGAAACTTTAAGTGCATTAACTATATATATTAACAAATATTTTAACAGCCTACTTCCCCCCATCATTTTAACATTCATATACTTTTTGTCAACACATGTCAGCTTTCATGTATTTATATTTCCTTTGTTGTGTTAACATTACAATAAAATCGTTTTTTTTTTCCATTATCACAAAGCTGCTAAAGCAATAGAAGATAAACTATATCTCGAATTTACTACTTTAAATCTCATTGCAAAACAATTTTGTTTTTATTGATAATGTTTTATTTTTTTTATTTGATTTATTTTCTATCATTTATATATCTTTTTTTATGCTTATTGTATTTTAGTGGGGATTGTTATACATTTGTTATATGAGAGGCAGCCATTATTGTCAAAAGATGTCATCTGTAATTTTGTTGAATACGAAATAATAATGAATAAGTTTTCACAAAAAAGTCTGTTCTAGATATGTTTTCTTACTGGTAAAAATAAGTTAAAACCATTTAGTTTTACTACAGAACTTTAAAATTACTATTACTACATTACTATTAAAATATAAAATACACTCTTCTATACTATTGTATCAATTGCTGGTGCATGTTATATAAAAATTATGTACAGTATAATATGATATATAAATTACTAAAACCAAATAATCTCAATAAGTTTAATTTATAAAACTTTTATACTACATTTGATAATTCATTAAATAACATTTTTTAAATTTTATGTATAAAAAATATTTATAAAATGGCACCCTTCTATTCTCAGAAGCATTTTCTTTAGTAGAAAATGCTTTAGAGTATACAGTGGATTACGTATACATCAAATTCACAGATTTTTAGTAAATCTGTCAATCTGATGTATACGTAATCCACTATATTTGATGTAGGTAGATGTACCAGTTTTGGCCAGAAAACAAATTTAACTTAAAAATATAATCACAAATGAAACAAACTTTTATTGTTAACTGTGTGAACAGTTAACAATAAAAGTTTGTTTCATTGGACAGATTTGAATATGTGGTGATTATATATTTTTAAGTTAAATTTGTTTTCTGGCCAGGACTGGTACATCTACTCTAAATATTTATGTGATAGCACAAAATTAACTTATTACTTGAAAATACCAATAATTTGAAAATCAATATCAATAATGATAATTGTGATAACAACGAAGAATAAAAAAACTGTTTTTTTATTCTTCTGTAACTTTGTGAATTGTTTAAGGACTGCTGATGGTGTGAACGGTGAAAAGAAGGACAAAATGCAAGTTTCACCTTCGTAAAAGTCATATTTATATTTTTATATATTTATTAAATGCATTTTTATTATATATATAAAGCATTAAATTTTACTTTGGCAATTTTCTTTTGATTGTTAATGCTATCTAATGGCTACCAATAGATTTTGATTTTATATAAACAAGTTTTTTTTATAAATTTAAAATCATCTCTACAATGTATCTTATGCCTTATCATATAGAAAAAAAAGTGTTCTATGCAAACTACAAATATTTACATATATGTATACATTTACATGTCCCCTGACTGGGGATCTATCTAGAGTGGGTGCAAGGCCCTTAGCTGCCGTCATCACTTCAAGATGCAACCTCTCAAAAGTCAGGTTGTTTAGGTGTGCAGCACTAAGTGGACAGTAAACTCCATCCAAGACTAAATATGGCCGAGACCAATACCAAATATTTACATAATTTTTCTTCATTTATATTAATAGCTTACTATTTCAAATGAAATAAAATTATTTATTTTAGATACCAAAGATATTTTATTCTTATGCATTTAAGAAATATTAAATTTTATTTTATTCCAAATTGTTATTGGACTATAGTTTTACAAAGATTAATCTGAAGCATTATTAATGTAGCAGACAAAAATAATCTGTAAATATTGAATGAATTATTAAGTAAAATTTTAATTAAATGAATAAATATTTTAAATATGGTATTTAAAATTTATTACTCTGTCAATAAATACAGAATGTAAACTACACTTTGTTGATAGAATGTGAATTTTAAATAATATCTTTATAATGAAATTGAATAATCAAAAATTTTAATTTATTCAATACATTCTGTATATGAAAATTAAACATTTTAAAGTTAATTACAGTTTATTAAATTTTTACAGAAGTTATCCTTTTATTTTTATTTGATATATTGTAAACGATTATAATTTACATATCATAAAATAAATACAATTAACAATGTACTGTAGATGATCGTTGTGTTTATAATTAATCATCTTAACTATAACTTGTACTCATTAAGAATAAAAATTATTCAATTTAAAACATTCATATATGTAAATATTTAAATGTACAAATGATGGAATTATATCCAAATAATAGCAATATTTTAAATTTTGAATTATTTTCCATTCTAATTAAATGAGATGCACTAATTATTCTTATGAAGATTATATTATTTTATTAATTAAAAGAGGAAAAAACAGTTTTAAACAACAACAAATGATTCAATTCAAATTTATTAGCAAAAGGGAGAGATTTCCCTGTTACAGGAGGTGATACACATAAATGATATTAGTTAACAATTTTAGTGTTTTCAACAACAACAAATTATATTATGCGCATTAGTTACATGGATAACTAGTAATATGTGATCTTAAAGCTCAGCCTTTATGAGAAAGTGGGCTTTCGAGTAGGGGTTTCCAACATTTTTTGTGTATGGATCCCTTTTAAAGAAAAATTTTTTTCCATTGACTCCCTTCAATATTATATTCTACATATAAAACAATATTATATTATATATAGTATATATGTCATAGCATCTTACATAATTTTAAAAAGACATCTTCCTACATTTATTTAAAAGCAAAAAAAAAAATGTGTAAAATTTTAATATTTTAAAAGAATTTTTTTTATATTTGCAAAGTTTAATCGACCCTCTCAAACTTTCATCGACCTCTAAGTGGTCAATACTAGAATCACAAATATCATTATAAATTACATGGGAAATATGAAAATAATAATTTAAAAAATATGTATTAGGCCTAATTCCTTATTGAATTTTGTTTAATTTACAAAGTTACTGTCTGAATTGATTGATTCTGTTAACAGTAATTGAAACTCATTCTATGTAAATCAGATAATCATTTAAATTGATCTAACATGGTTCCATTGCATGTTGCTATGCAAATGACATGATATAATGAATTCTGAGAAAATTAATTATGAAGATATTGCTTGTTATAATTCAAACCATTATTCAACAGAATAATTTATCTCAGTAATTAGAAACATTATTTCAGTTAAGATATACTAAATAACTTTTAAATGAAACTTCATAATTTGTACGATTTTTCAATAAATATTAATTATGTTTCACAAATAAAAAAACAGGAAATATAAAATTATATATCATTCATAAATGCAATAATTTGTTAATCATTATAACTATAATTTGTTGTCATTATAATAATCATTATAATCACATATAAAAAAATATGGAATACAGATATCCTTTGATTAACACAGTTAATTAATCTCTCGACCCTACAGCATATATCAAAATCACATTGATCAAAATATGGTATCTATGTTAAGTAAAGATAGCTGGAAAGCACGTAAATTAAAACTTCTGCCGTATATATAAAGGGATTGCTGCAATTAATTTTGTGTGTTAATCAAATCCCATGTTAACCAAGGGATACCTCTACATGAAATACTGAAATTTGACAAAGAAAACCTGCTTTTTTGTTTATGAAGTATTAATTATATTTAATTAATAATATTCATTAAAAATGATTTAAAATATCAAGTACAAAATAATCTTTTAATGATCACTAAAAATTCAGAATAAGTATTCTATAAAAACAATCAATTAAATCTATATCTTTTAATAAAGCTATCATTTTTCTGTATATTCTATTTAGTTAAAATAAGATTTGTACAGTTGAACCCACTTAACGTCACACTCCAGTTATTGTCACACAAATTTTTATCCCTAGCCAATTCTCATATGTAAAATGTTAGGTTTTATCCATTGCCTATTACAAAAATCAGTTAATATCAAAGCATTTGTGTGCATTGTGAATTTAAGCATTCTGTTTAATATCACAAAGTTTGCAGCTATAAACAGCTCAGCAAAATGTTATCAGTGTTGTCTATTGACATTTTAAAAGAAATTATTAACAATTTTTTAAATTTATAATTTTTAAACAGGTGTTTTTTAATGGTTTTTAAGTATAAAATCTAACAGTTTTCTTGTTCAAAATGCTGTTTTTGAGAACACTATAGTGGTTTTCAGCTTCAGAGTTATTAACAGTGATTAAACTGTTGCTTTTCAAGTAGAGTACACTAAGGATTTATCTTACTGTGTAATTCTCATTGTGGTAAAAATTGACAGTTAAATTGTAGAGTAGGTCTACATGTACTGGTACAATTAAAACCTTTTCATTTTATCTCAAGCTTGTATATTGGATTCCTCTCAATGTCACCATATTCTGAGGGTCTGGCAGATTAATTAAAACTGATGAAATTCTAATGTTATGTATATTCCAACAACTCAAAGCTGCATATACATAAATAAGCATTATATATAAAATCAATATCCAGTAAGAATCTACAAAAATCTACATAAAAGGAAATGTTTTCACCCATGTTAAATGGAAATTATCAGGCTAAAAGACCTTCACAGCTTGAATGCAACTGTTAAAACAAATGGTTTGAACAGAAGAATTATTCAAGATAGGTGATTGCCGTCCACGTGCTAAGGGGGTGTATATGAGAGAAAGAGAGGGTTTTAAAACTAAACTTTGTAGAACAACTTCCACGCAGGGGAAAGAGTCTACTACTCTTAAAGTTGATAACTATATTTTTTCTCACAGTTTGTAAATTTCTAACTGTTCTAAATTTCTAAGCTGTTCTTTGTGGAAGGTGCTGTGTAGGAGATGTGCTCAGTCAAAATATTAGAAATTTACAAAGCCACAAGAAAAAATGTGACTATCAACTTTATATAGTAGTAGTAGACCCCTTTCCCACGTGGAAGTCATTCTACAAAGTTTAGTCTTAAAACCCTTCTCCCTCTCTTACATTGCCCCCTTAAGAACAGAACTGCTTTATTTAGTAAATTTACACAAACATGTTCAGAACCTAGCACTTTCGGAGCTATGCTACAACCTACAAAGCACAGAAACAAATTGGAACATTCTTGGAACTTTTGAACATTTCATTTTGTTTTCATGCTTTGATACTAGAACCAGTGCTATCTAAACTCTTAAAAACTACTTTTTGAGTGTAACGAACCAAGAGAATGAAGCGCAGCTCTGAAAGCTCTTTGTTCTAAATGTGTATGTGTAAAGCAGTTTTGTTTTTTAGTTTGAATTTCAAAAAGTCCAAGTTGAATAATTTGTGAATAATTTTAGTTTTCTGAACTTAATAGTTTGATCTATTAAGATAAAATGCAGTTTTTAAAGAAAACTTTTAAGACATTTACATTAAATTTTCTATTTAAAATTATATCAAAATGAAATAAATTTAAATGTTTTTTCTAATACTATATATTCTCAGTAAAATTAACAGTTACTCAATTTAAAATTTTCTTCAAAAATGTCTACACTTCTATTTATTTTTCTAATAATATTTTGAAATAGAAAACTGTTTTCAATTCATTTTTCGACATTAAATTCAAAAAGATAAAATAAAACAATTTTCAATATTTGAAAAAATAATCAAAAAGAAATGATTAAACAAAATTGAAAAAATTGAACATCTGCTATTAATTTATTTTATTAAAATTGGTTTAAAGAAATTATTATTAAAAATTATTCAAATTGTATGAATACAATTATTTTTAAATATAGTAAAATCCTAATACAATTTACTGTACAGTAAAATCTCCTATTTGTGACACACTCTTGAAGAAAATCAGAAGTCACGAGATGACGGTAGAAAACTATTGTTTGGCTCTATAATAGAGTAACCAGATGTTCCTAATTTCCAGGGACTTTCCCCAATTTTGCCTGTTTTTAATATTTGATTGTAAAATCAATTTTTGAATAGAGCAACTTTATTAACACCCCAATACAATAGTACCAATTTATAGATCAATAAATTTATAAATTAAAAAGGATCAAAGAAAGGATCAAAGTTCAATCAGTTTTACAGTCCATTTTCACTATTCTGAAATGTGCCCTGGTTGGAATGTAAATGTTATGGTCAGCCTATCTATAACCTTTATTTCATCATATAGTATTACAGAATTTGCAACAACTTACAAAGAGAAAGATGTTTATTCAAAATTTAAGATATTTTCAGAAAGTAAACTAAAGATTAAGTTTCAATAGTACTTTTTACTGATCAAACTGTTAAAATTTCTTGAGTGCTATTAATAGGTTGATTTAGCAAATCAATCAATTTTGACTATCAAAGATGCTGACATTATATCTACATAGGTATTATGTGAGCATCTTTGATATTCGAAGTAATGTAGCCCAACTAAGGCTTTTAAATAAAGTCAAACATTAGTTATTAAAGAATTTGTACTAGAATTTATGATTATTTACAGTTCTGTTAATTAATGAATGTAAGTCACTAGCCACCCTAATCCTCTGATTACTGTAGGAAAGTTACATTCCATTGGTTAATGATAATCATAACAGTATTTCTAGAAACAGAAGAAAGAAATTGATTTGAAGTAATGAATGCCTAAACTTGTACAAATGATCACAAATTGGAGGTGGGCAAAAGTCAGACATGGTCACAAAGTAGAAGTGGTCTCAAAGGAAGGTTTTATTGTATTGCTAGAGAACATATATTTTTATTCAAGTGACTTTATATATTTAATACTGAAAGTACAGTACAGGTACTCCTCACTTTACGACCTATCTGCTTAACAACCACTCGCACTTACGACCAATCGAGTTTTGACCTGCAATTCAGGGAATCCCCTTTCTCAGCTTGAGTGTCGATCAGTGGCGAATGGTGAAATGCGCACTAAGTACTATAATAGTCTTATAGTACTATAATAAGCTAATAGCATACTATAATAGTCTTTTTATGAATAAATTTGAAGTTTGTTACATAATTTGTATAATTTTACAACGATCCTATATTCCCAGCGCAAGCTCCTCGCTTATCGACCAATTTACTTAATGACGTAGTCGTCGGAACAGAACTTGGTCGTAAAGTGAGGAGTACCTGTATTCTATTATTATTCAGTTAAAAATGAATAACAAAAGGATATCATCAATCTATTTGAAAATTTATTTCAATCTACACACTACAAATAAGCATGTGTTTTTATTTCTTCATAAAATAATAAAGTTTATTTTACATTTTTTAAAATATAAAATATCTTATTTTTTCAATAAATCTAAACAATATATCTAATATAGCACCAAGTTTTACAACAAATATCTAATCTGAGCAGTGTTCAGTATTGCAGAATTCTCACTAAGTATAGTTATGCTGTGATGCTGAATTCATTTCTAGCTACTTTTTGAGCTAGAATTCTAACTAGTATAGTAAACTTGTATTATCTGTGCGAACCTTCTACTAGTGATGTCATTGTTTTCGTCTCAAAGAATTTGCAAGATGGCTGCTTGCACTAGACATATATACTGTATATTTTTTGTCATAAAATTATGATGATTATACTTATGATAACTAGGATAATTATATCAGCCATCATTTTTACATGCAATTAGTCTAACTTGCTAACTATCTAAGCACACCATCCAAGGATACTCAGAACACTTAGCTCTGCCCTCCTGGACAATTAGATTTCTCACTTGGCATTCTGTGTTATTGAACATGGTTCTGTACAAGCAACTTTTATCTCTAGCAGCATCACTAATGTTGTCACAACATACTCTTCTTCATCGTCAAAACCATTGCTTATTTCTCCACTTGTTTCACAATAGCACTGTTGTAAGTAAAGATTTATTTTCCAAATTTTGTGTCCATATTATTAAACTCTTCAAATTATAATGTAGTGAAAAATTTTTGAAGTGTCATCTCAAAATTTCTTTATATACATGACTTAATCAACCAAAAGTTTGTAGTAATAGGCCTAGCCCTTCTTATTGGTATTTCTTATCGGTAGCTTTTCATGACTATTTAATGGAAAAATGCAAAATAAGTAGCATATATAGTGAAAATTTTGAGATTACATTTACAAGAAGCAATTCAAGCGGCTCTTAATACTTATTTATGTTCTTAACAAAAAATATTCTGAAGTTTTACTAATTTAATTGGAACTTTTAAGATTGTGAAAAGTTTGTTTTGTTTTGTTATCCATATTAAATCCTATAAAAAAAATTGGTAACTTTGATTTGTAATTGAGTTCAACTCCACTTATATAACAAAGAAGATAGCAAGCTTTATAAGTAACTTTTTATGCTACATAGATGGACATTCAAGAATAGTATTAAATTAATTTGCAAATTTTGTAAAGTGTAAATGGTTAAAAAGAGATAAATTTGATACTTTAAGCCAGTGGTTCCCAAACTTTTCCTTCTATTGTCACTTTGGTTTCATACATTTATTTTTAGTGCACCCTATTCTATCCTACAAAAGTTTTTTTAGATTATTGGCATGCAAGACTCACTAAGAAAAACAATTAATTGTACAAGTATATGTAATCATATCTACCAGTAACTAACATTTGATTATTATTTATTATTATTTGAGAAAATTGAATTCAACAATTTCAGCTTATAAAGACTCAATAATCTAGCAAGGACCTTGATGAGAGCTCTGAATGCCACCAATCGATAAGAGAAGGGATCATATGATATTGCAGGAATGAATAGCAGAAGGTATGATGATTTCCTGTATATTGGGTGGATACATGTGATGATGTTAAGATCAAGGAAATGTACAAGACAGGGCCTCAAGAACTAAATTCCAACTACAACAAGAGAGTGCAATAGCTAAATTAAATCCCCAAAACCATAGCACAACATGGCTACCATCATAGAATCATAAAGAGCGTAATCAAATCTTACTTTATGCATTCAATATGTAATAACAAAGAGGATAAACCACAGAAATCAGTGACATACAGCCAGCAGTTGAAACAGATTTACCTGGAAATTGTGAAAGCCAATAATATTGATGTAGCCTTCAGAAGGAACCCTCCCTTACACTCCCCGATGAAAAATTATAAGGATTGTATTGAGGAGCTCTATTGGGAATTCACTTCATCCTAGTCACCTAAATCAACCTCTGACAGCAAATGGAATACATTAGTGTCACAACAAGCTAACTCAAATGTTTAAAAGAACATATAACCTTGATTAAAAAGAGCATTACACAACTGCATTAGCCAGCCTAGCCACAGAACACCAAATCCAAGCACACATAAATAGAGCCTGACTACTACATGCAACTAGAATGAAATTGTCTCTCATACACCTGGAAAAGCTAGATATATATAGGGCTTGTAAGAAAAATAACACCATAAATTTCAAAGATAGCAACCCTACTCTAACAATCCTAGAGATCTCTATTTGAAGTCTAGCAATAAACATTACAATATCAACAACAACTAACCAGATAATGACTCTTCCTTTAAATTATGATGTTCGATTCAGCTGCATTTTTTTTCAAACATATTTAATCTGATGATGATAGTTAAAGCTATCAAAAACATTTGTTTATTGTTAAATATTTTTTGTTTTTGCTGGAGTTTTTGATGTTTTTTAGTTTTTTCTTCAGTATAAGATCAATTTGTGTAGAGACAATACTGGACTAAATATCTGGCAAGCTTGGGACTAGAAAATATCCACATTTTTGGATTTTCCAGTTTTCTGAACATCGGCTAAATATATACTTAAAATATAAAATAAACAATAGAAAGCAAAAAACAAAACTGTTTTTAATACACTACATGCCAGCAGTTTCATGAAAACAAAAAGCAACCACATAGCAAACTACAGCTGTAAATATAAACATCTTAACTACCTGATACATTACAATAACACATCTTCAATTGCCATATATCAGAGTTATAATTTGGTAATAATAATTATATATATAATTATAATTATAATTATTATTATTATTATTATTATTACAAAATTATAGCCTGATAACACACGGCAATTAAAGGTGTGTTACACTACAGCCATACTTCAGTCTGCCAAATTCAAAACTAGCTGGTTTTCTGAAAATTCCAATTTCTAGAAGCCGGATGTTTAGTCCAGTACTGTATTAGATGACTGTACTAAAAAATGTACTGTACTATCAAATATGATGTGGAAAATGCAAAGAGGAGTTTATTAATATCTAAATTTATGTTTAAGACCACTGTTCAATTAATATTAAATCAATACTTATGCAATGTAAATACATTATATTCTGGATTAGATAATTAATTGCAGTAATTGTTAGTGATTGATCAAAATAAATAAAACATGAACTCAAAAAGGCTACATGTAGTGTCCTCTCAGAGCCTATCCTTAGGTAATGCCCTGAAGTGGGCAGTATTGCCCACTTTCAGAAATAATTACTTAAGCTATTAAAAGAAACTAGACCTATATTCTTTACTAATTCACACTGAATAAGTTGGCCTTTTTGTCTTTTAAACACTTTTTGGCTGAATACAGTGGGTGATCCGTTAACAAACAGTTCAAACTATGAACACTTTTGTGAAAGATTTTTCTGTTTAGACAAAAAACAAAAGTGACGATGTGTTTATGATTTGTAAAACTATATTTTGCTGGTATCTATGAATGGTTTATGGAACGAGACTTTCACAGTTGTATACATAACTTTGCCCTAGTTCAGGGGTCAGAAAGTGCGGCTCACGAGCCGCATGTGGCTCTTTGCATAGATGTTTGCGGCTCTTCGAACATAAACTCCAATCTCACCTCATCTCAAGCAGCCTTATAACTTATGAGTTTATGAGATAGAGCCGCCGAACAAACTTCAACTCGTACAGCATACTCTCTACCATTCTTTAGCCCGTTCGCACATGACCACTCGCGTTGATCGATACGAATCGCATGCAAGTGGTAGCATTTAAAACATATCTATATATGTTACAGTCAAAACCCGTTTTTAGTTAAAATGCATTTTAACTAGTTGAAACTAGTTTATACTGAATGTCTTTGTTAAAACCTGTTTTAACTCAAATTCATTTTTGACTAGCAATAAATTCTAGTTTTAACTAGACAAAACGGGTTTTAACAAAGACATTCAGTATAAACTAGTTTCAACTAGTTAAAATGTGTTCTAACTAAAAACTGGTTTTGACTGCAACATATGGAGTGATTCGGGGTAAGATGGTAAGCGGGGAAAATGCCTACTTTTTGATATTTTCAAACGGTGACGTCAGATATTGTCATGTGTTTGCATGATGAATCGTTGGGCCAATATCGAGTGCGGAAACCTGTAGTTGGCTACCGTTACCTCATTTTCTACATCTGAGAAGAATAAAAGCAAGATAAGAATGAAGCTTTTGTTGTGAAATGTTTCTAGAATCATTTTAAAACTTAAAGTTAAAATAAATTTTATTAAAAAATGCTAAAAACAATTAATGTGTGAGTTAAGGTTCTAAAGTTTCCATTGTGAGTTACCACCGATCTCGATCAAACATGCTAGAACACGTGACTCCACTAGGCACCTTACCCTGACAAATGGAAAAGATGCCACATTTTTCTTGGGGTAATATGCCTATTTTTTGTTAATTGAATTCCAATATGCCTATTTTTAATAAATTTTTGTTTTCTCGTTTTATTGCAGGATATGCATAGAAATTATATAGGAACTTCTCAAAAAGGTTTTTGGACTGAAAAGAGCTTTCAGCTAGCTATAGAGCACATTAGAACGGGCAGAAACTTAACAATACTTATACTGTGCTGTTATACTTACTATGAAGTACTTCGTACTACATATGCAATAACTTAAATTTGGTTAAGATATTCGAAAATTAATTTTATGCAATTATACTCATTATCTTACCCTAATGGCATTTGGCATCTCACCTGGATACTTGGGGTAAGATGCCTAAAATGCCAGACAGTGAAAAAGTCATCATTGCAAACACAATATACAATTATTTTTCATATACTCCAAAGTTTTATTTGAAAAACATGCTCAAGAATATGATATTTTCGTTAGAGGCCTCCAAAACCCAAATTATCGCTATAATTTCCTTTATAAGCATAATGTTAGGCATCTTCCCCCGAATCACTATACATAACTTTATTTCCCCCAAACATATTTATGTAGCTAAAATTAGTTTTAACTAATGTTAAAAGTTAAAACTAGTTTTTTATCTAAAATCAAAACATGTACAGCAGTAAATTAACTAGACAAAACCCATTTTGTCTAGTTAAAAACTAGAATTTACTGCTAGTCAAAAATAAATTTGAGTTAAAACTAGTTTTAACTAGACAAAACGGGTTTTAACAAAGACATCCAGTATAAACTAGTTTCAACTAGTTAAAACACATTCTAACTAAAAACGGGTTTTGACAGTAACATATATATAACCTAATGAACGTGTGTCCGTCGTCTGCCCGTGTAACGTTATGCTGAAAACGGCCACTAAAGGCGCCCCTGTCAAGTGTCGTATTTTGCACATTTAAATTAACAATATAAATTATTATTTACATTAACAGTATAAATTGTTATTATTCATTTGGCCAATAGCCAATAACAATATAAATAATTCAGTGTATTTGCAATAGGAATTTATTATTGTCACAGAATGCCTGTAATGCGCACTAGGGGTCGTCCTTCAACACAGTTGGTCAGCGATCGGCCAAGAGTTAAGCCTCGATGCGGCTCTCTGATACTTTTGGTATCTTGTTTCCATGACAATTTGGCTCTTCTCACTTGACAAACTGCCGACCCTTGCCCTAGTTGATTTCTGTTCTCTAAATTTTTTAAGTGATTTTATGAACTTTTTATTTAAAAAAAACTGATATTATGGTACCTAAAAAGAGTGAAGTGTCAAGAACCGTGTTCACTATAGAAACTTAGCAAGAGATAATAGCCAAGGTAGCGAGTGAACAGAAGATGCCTGGTGTTGCTAGACAGTAATGGCTTCGACAGTAGCCACAATCTTAGCTAAGAAAGATATAATCAAAAAGAGTGAAGCAGATAATAAATTAACTTATAATAATTCATAACAGTCAGGATGCACTTTATTATATTTGATTGTGTTGAAATTAGTCTGTATATTTTAAATTTCTCTAAATCAAAAATAACAGCAATATTTAATATAATCTATTTCAGAATTATCTTTAACAATCTATTTGGTTACACTCATATACAGTGGGTGATCGGTTAATGAACATAATCCGTTCAAAGATAATGTTCACTACTTGAATAGTTCATTAACCGATTATTGATTTACCATAGATTTTTATGGGGATTTGATTAATTCGTTCCTGAGACCCAAAAATAGTAAGAAATTATATTATTTATTATTTGTTCATCTATATGTAATAAATAAACAAAATTCACACCTAAATGCTAATTCCAGCAGTAAATGAGCAAGTAACTTTGTTTGTTTAGTATATAGTTCTAGTTTGTGTGTCAGTTGCCATTTTTTTTTATATCTGATATATGTAATAACAAACTAAAAGTAATCTCTCCAATTTTCATGGATAGCAAATCTTTGTTTTTCAGATGTGATTTTCATTACTCTTTTATGAAATATAGATTGCAAATAGGTAATATAATAATCTCATAACATTTTAATAAGAATTGATTTTTAATTTAAACAATAATTTTAGAAATACTTAAAAGAAAAAAAATATCAATCTTCTACAGCATGATTTGAACAAAGAAAATCAAATTAAATTATTCAAAATCTAAAGGAGTTTATCATAGTGAAATTAAGTAATTCAAAAGATCAATTTAATCCCACAAAACACAATAAAGACATTTTTAAATCTAGATACTGTCTAAAATGTTTTTTTTTTCTTTTATATCTAAGCATTTTTACAGAGGTTAACATTCAATTGTTGAACTGATGAGATTGAAAGTGCTTCAACAGGACAGAATTATAAATAAAAAAGACGTAGTCGTTTCCAAAACTTGGTCGATCACCGTTTATTTCGTTAACATGTTCTAGAATAAAGATTCGGACGATCCGACCTTCCTTTTTAGGCTACATGATCGCCCAGAAAACAATTCCTTTAAAACATAGAAATAATCCAATTAAAAATATAAAATTTGTAAAATTGGAATTGGTGACCTTACGACGCCTTTGAATTCATCCTTGACTTCCAGTCGGGATTTCTGGATCCTTATATCCACGTGAAAAGTTGCGAAGTCAAGGATGAATTCAAAGGCGTCGTAAGGTCACCAATTCCAATTTTACAAATTTTATATTTTTAATTGGATTATTTCTATGTTTTAAAGGAATTGTTTTCTGGGCGATCATGTAGCCTAAAAAGGAAGGTCGGATCGTCCGAATCTTTATTCTAGAACATGTTAACGAAATAAACGGTGATCGACCAAGTTTTGGAAACGACTACGTCTTTTTTATTTATACAAAAAATTTCTCATCCAGCGAAAAAACTAAAATTAGGACAGAATTAATTAATAAGAAATATAATTTTGAAAATTTACCTAACAGAAGATATTTTATAAATAATATAATACACAAATTAAATATACATATTATCATCAATCAGTAATAATAAGTTTAATTGTAGTATCAAATTATTCTGATTATTAATCAAATTTTCTAGATTATAAATTTTAACCTTGCATTTTCAATTAATCTTTAGCATTTGTATAAATGCAATAAAGTATTGTTTTATCATTATCATAAGATAATACTTGATTTATTAAACCATGAAATATTATATTAACAATATAAGTTTTACAGAAATATAAAAAGAATATTTTAAAACAGTTTTTTTTTTTGATTTCTCTATTTTATGAAACTGATATGTTAGTGAATTTTTCATAATGGCAGAGAGGGGGAAACTATTATAGATCAAATTACATGACATACTTGAACTTGAACTGCTATTTGTAGTAGTTCAAGTTGTTCTTATTGTTGCTATTTGATAAATGTACATCTAAATGATAGGATTATTTTCTATTTAAATATTTTGGATAAATCAAATTCATTTAAACCTTCAGTTTTTAATGAATAGTTTAAGCTAGAGTTCTTTTAGATGATGATGTTTTCTTGTAAATTTAAATATAATAAAATATTTTGTTATGTAAAATTAATATACATAGATTTGTTTTTTTGTAAATGGAGAATGGTGAGATTGGTCCTTGGATGCACAGAGGCAATTCTGACTATTAATGCACATGCTGACTCTATTACTAAATTTAGCATGTATAGTAAAATGTTTTAAATACATTTTAACATTTTTCTGTTAATTGTAAGTGGTTTTAAGTGTCTAAGTAATCATCAGGGACTACTTGAGATGGAACACAAATTTACACAGAATTTCATTTTACATGATACTTGCTGACAAGCAACCCTCATGTAAAACAAAATCATTCCATATTATAAATTTATTTATGAGCATTTTTGTTCATTAAAGCAATAAATTACAGCAATATTTAATATGTTGTTTTCAAATATTGTTTCAATAAAGGCAGAATTCACACAGTTGTTCTAGTATGATGTTATGCTGTTTGGATACAAACCTGGATATTTGAAAGGGTGTGTCAATCCATGATGTGATGCATGCGTGTATGCATAGAGGACCTATGGGGACGCTTCAAGCATCTGCTGTGACTGACCAGACAGGTTTGCAATAGTGTTCTGTAATTTTATGTAGTGTAATAAATCCTCTACTGTGTCAAGAGATGAGTCTAGCAGAACGTCAAGACAGTAATGTGTGTGCATAGCAGTAGTGTGAAAGATAGTGTCAAGTAATTTTGTTGATGTATGTTTGGAAGATAGTATCATGTAAAATATGTGTTTTACATGATACTATTATATTTTGATCTGGAAGGTTCTGAACAACAACTGAATAATGCTGAAATACTTAATACAATATAATTTTATTTGGATGGAATGAGGAAAAACAAGACTAACTGAAAAAGCAAAAACATTTAGAGAAGCAATTAAAATTGTTGCAAGGTTTGTAACAAATGTTTAATTTACATACCTTTTTAATGTTTAAAATGTGCATTTCAAGAATGCATTATGATGCAATATTAAAAAAAGTTATATATAAATACTGTGTATATCCACAGTTCTAATATGCTTTGTGAATTTTGAATAGAATTTTAAGACATTTTTTTATGGAAAAAAAATCTTAAATAATATCAAAAAGTTTAAATATACATATTTTTTTTTTCAAAAATTTCAAAAATTTGAAATGAGGAAAAATACAAATATCAGATGATTAAATATTTATTTTCATTAAAGTCATATATTTATTTGTTCATTCAGTACATGCATCACAGAACAAGACTTTCTACAAAAATTTTCCTTTAAATATAAATATTTTACTAAAAATTTTATAATTATATTTATATATATAAATATATTATTTTTATAATAGAATATTTGTCTTTTCCTACTATAATCTCCTGTTAAGCAACGGGAAAAGTTTATTAGAGGAAAACATCTTCAATTTCCAGCAAACCTTGGAAAACAATGTAACTATTCTAGAAACTGGAGGGAATGCCAAAAATAATATTCATACCTTAAAATATGCTCCAAGCAACATATTTTAATGAAACAAAATTGTTTTCGACCCAAGTTTATAAGACCATCAGTTGAACATTTTATGTTTGAATTTTATACTTGAAAAACATTCAACAGCATTCCTTAACTACACAGTAGGACGTTCCCTTTTATCAACATTTTGTATTTTTTTATGTATTTATTATTATGAAAATAGTTATACACTGATACCTTGGTTTTCGTCGATAATCTGTCTGAAAACAATCGGTGAAATCTGAAACCGACGAAAACCGAGACAATTATTTCCATATGAATCAATGTAAATCCAATTAATTCTTTCTACACACTCCAAAATACAGACCAAAACACATTTTATAGAGAATTAATATAGCATTAAATACTAAAAGCAATAAGAAATTAACATAAAAGACTAATTAGCATAAAGATAAAAGATAAGATAATTAGCATTAAGATGAAAGCAAAGGAATTGTTCAGTTAGACATGCGGGGTAATGTCTTGTCTTGTAGAAGTTAGTTGAACATGAGCTTCTAGCCTATATCACCGTGGTAAAGTGTAACATAATTGTCATGTAATAGTAGTAGTATACGTTTATGATGATCGTATTGAGGGGAATAATGCCTTCCGGGAAATCCGTTTAAAGGTAACTGCCCCTATTCAGGCATTAGAGACGTGGAGAAAACCTGGAAAACTTCATGTGGCCAGCCCGCCCAGCAAAGCACAAACCCATGACTGAACTTCCAGTGTTCAGGGAACAGAACTGTTGGCCAATGGTGGGCCATCATGAGGTAATGTTCACACAATTCAATTCTATTATTTTATTGAGGTACTATGGTACAGTACATATCCAGTACCGCTAGAGCACAACTGGATAAGTGTTAGAGTATACAAGGTATGGCACATAAGGATTAACATGGAAACGTGTAGGGAAGGAGTGAGAGTGTTAACCGGATACTATGACGTAAGATTACATATGAATGGTATGATTACAAAGAACATGGTGACAAATAATTACAGATGATAGACAACATGACAAATGATTACTTAAAATAATAACGAAGTAAAAGCAAACAATAAGTGCAACAAAGAGTGTAAAGAGCAAACAATAAGGGATAAATGGTAAGATAGAGTATGTAATATGCATTTACAAATAGAGATTAGGGCTATTACAAAAAAAAAAAAAAATAAGAAATATACAATATATACAAAGCACAGAAGGTGCTGAGCTGAGCAGAACAAACTATCTGGATGCTTGGGTGCCGTTGGTCCTTTTGTTATATTGTTTGATGAACACAATGAGTTGATTAAAGGTGTCCCTGTCGTTGACCAGGTCGTTAAGTTGGTCATGTTCACTGTTAGGCCAGTGCCCGTGCTTAAGGTCAATAACAATACATAATTGAAGCCTCTCATGCTCCAGCATGGGACAGTCCAGGATATAATGTAGACAGCTGTCTTGAGAGTCACAGGTGACACAGAGTTCAATGTTGTGTGGGTTAACAAAGCATTTCAGATATGAATGAAAACGCCTGTGATTGGTGAGGAATTGGGTGAGTTGAAAGTTTGGAATGATCTACTTGTACTTATACCCATTAGAGATGTTAGGAAGAAACCGATGGGTGATGTTGCTGGAGTACCAGTTGTGCTGCCAGTCGGCGAGAAGATCATTCCAAAGGATTTTCTTGATGGTTTTCAGGTTAAGTTTATCATAGTCAATGTGCAGGGTTTGGTCAGTGGCGGCAGATTTGGCGAGGGAGTCGCCACGCTCATTACTGACATTTCCCTGGTGGACATGTACCCAGTTGATGCTATAGGAGTTGTTTGAACTACTTTGGATTGTGTGGATGTCGTAGGCAATGGGATGAAGGTTACGGCGATTGAGGATAGAAACGGCAGAACTGCTGTCAGAATGGAGAGTGATGTTGGTGTTCTGGAAGGTTTCGGTGCTCCAATTGAGTGCATGTTTGATGGCGAGCAGCTCGGCCTGAAAAACTGAACAGTTACTGTGGAGGCGGGTCCTGTAGTTGGAGATCTTGTTGCCCTTTTGAAATGCCACAGAGCTACAGCCCACCATGTTATCAATCTTGGAGCCGTCAGTATATAAGTCGATAGAAGGAGTGTGATGAAAGGTAGGAGTAAAGTTACAAAGCTCGGTGGGATAAGGCGAGTTGGCAAAATTAATTGGATGTTCCAGCATGTCAGCTCGAAGGATACCAGTGTGGATATTAATGTCATTGCCCCACTTGATGCTTCAGATCTCGCTGTGGAGTTTGATGACCTTATCAATTGGGGGCTTCTTGCAAATCAATTGAAGGCTGGAGTTGGGGGCGGTCCAGTAGGCCTTTGCAATGTAGATGAGGGCTGTTCTCTGGGCAGAAATAAATTTTCGGTGTAAATGAGATTTGGTAGCCGCACTGCCCCATGTGCCGCATCCATAGGTGATGATGGGGACAAAGATGGATTCGAAAATAATACTCATCGCCTCAGAGTTTAAGCCCCAGTTCTTAGCTACCCTAGAGAACAAGTGAAAGGTAAGGCCCACTCTATTACAGATATATTTAATATGGTGCTCCCAAGTTAAGTGGTAGTCAAGTATGATGCCCAAGTAATTTAATGTCCTTTTGATTTTGATGGAATACCCATCAATTTTGATCGTTGGGACCCTCTAGTATAGGTTGGGTTTCCTTGGACTGTTAAAGACGATGCCCTTGGTCTTCAGGGGGTTAAAGTGGAGCTTGTGGAAGGTACCCTAGCTGCTGATATTATTGAGGATGTTGTTGGCTCTCCTTTCAAGCTCAGCCCTTGAAGAGCCGCCTACCAATAACATGACATTATCGGCATACGCAGTTACAGAATCTTGGCCGAATGTAGTGCTGAGAAACTCATCGAAGGCAATGTTCCATAACAGGGGGCCGCAGACTAAGCCCTGAGGGCAGCCACGGACAACGTCTTTATAATGCGAGAGATTTCCAAGTTGGAGAACAGCTTTTCTGTTGCTGAGGTAGTGGTGTAGTAAATTAAACAGGTTAGTTGGGCAAGCAGTATCGTAAAGCCTTTTTAGAATCAGCGGCCACCAGACGCTGTCAAAAGCCTTCTCAATGTCTAGGCTGATGCCCAGGATGTATTTATGTTGATTGAGCAGGTGCCGGATGTTAGTTGTGACGGTATTAATAGCATCACTGGAGGACCTTTGATGCCTGAAGCCGTACTGGGACTCTTGTAACTGCTGAGTGGTTTCGATATGTCAAGTAAGCCTGATAGTAATGTTCACACAACGAGAAATAATGCCATATCATGCCAGAAAATGCGTGGGTCGCCCTTTGTTTTCGCAAAATTAGCAGCGAGGTCACTTGAGCATGCCGATGAAATTTCGAGACAATCAACGAAAACTGAGACAAATTTTTCATGAAAAAATCGACAAAAACTGAAACTAACAATAACCGAAGACAACAAAAACTGAGGTATTACTGTATATTACTCTTCCATAAGTGATATGTTTCATAGTTCTTCACCCACCATCTACAGTATATTGAAAGGGCCCTGAAGAAATAAATATTTAACAATTTAAAGAAGCAAGAGTTCAGTATTTTGTGTTATAAAAATAAACAAGATTTTTTACAAGATTTATTACAGAATTAATATATAAATAATCCTGGGATAAAATATAATGATAAGAGCATACATGTTTATACAGTAGCAACTTGTTATATTGCTCATTTGGATTTGTTACATCATCTGATATATCACTTATTTGGTTTGTCTCCCTGAATGCACAATACTGATATTTAGGGTTTCTGTATATTTTTGATTATTAGCTTAACAAGTTTCATTTAAAGTTCCAAAAGATGAAGAAAATTTCTCAAAACCTTGATGAATTAAGCAAAGAATAATACTGATTTTTAAAAATTATTACAGTGAAAACTCAATTATTTGAACATGATGGGACTAGAGGTCTTTCAGATAAACAACATTTTCAGATTATCCAGAAACATTTATATTTGTGTTTCATGTATATCAAGCATTGTGCATTTAAAGTTCCATGAACCATAAATACTGTAATGCAATTACTATTTGAAAGTAAATTAATTTACTCAAAATCTAACATAACATTACACATATGGCCTAGTTTTGCAATGCTAAAATTGACAGATGTAGCAGCAATCTCCAGTTACGTGGAGAGTTTGGTCTCTAGTATGTATTACACTATGCATTTTGTTTTTATTTTATTTATTTACATTTTTGCAAATGATTTTGGTTAAACTGAAATTTCGGATAATTCCATTTCAGATAATCGAATTTCTACTGTGTTTAGTTTATCAATTTTCATAAATAAAATGATTTGTCACTTAAGAATTAATCATACTGTTTTTTCATTTTATCAAACAAAAATGTATTCTGTTTTGGGAATTTTTGCAACTCTAACACCCTGTTCGCACTGAGCATTTCAATCTAGAGTGTGACCAAGGTGCCGACCTTGGTCACACTCTAGATTGAAATGCTCGGTGCAAATGGGCATTGGTCACACACCAAGACCAAGACCTAGTCGCTGGACTAGGTCTTGGTGCGACCTCCCTTGACTGTTTCAATCTTGACTAAAATGAGATTCAATCGCGATCGATTCAAGAGAGTTCTTGAAACTAGATCAAGTCATAAGAGAGATCCCACAATCCAATGCGCGCAAGAAAATACAAGATGGCTGCGGAACACGTGTCAGGCTATTGACAGAGAAATAAAAAAGATACTGTATTTGGAGAGACGATGACATCTGTCTATTATTAGATATATGGCAAGAAAAAGTACTGTATTTATTTCTAACCAAAACTTCCATTTTGTTTGTTGGTGTTCGTGACTTACTGCATAGTTATGTCAGTTTTATCATCGTGTGTAATACCGGGTTCTTCTCAAGCGGACTGCCTGTGCGAACAGCACGACGTTCGATTGGCAACATTCACAATCCAGATTGTAGGTAAATCAAGATCAAAGTGAGTCATGGATTGTGTGCGAACATAGTTTAAGAAAGATATTTGGAAACTATTCATTCAGTAGATTTCGGTGTTCAAAACAAAATAATCCATGGCAATGTGATAAAACATTTGTTTAATAACAGATGTCGTCTTAATTTCACTTGCAACACGTTTTGAAAGCTTCCATCTTATCAATATAAACAATAAGATTAGATATTTTGAAAAAGTTTTACTTGCAATTATACTGCAAGTAATAAGATAGTCATAAGAAAAATTATTATTTATTGTATATGAATTCAATTAAATAATCATATCATTGCTTGACCTACCTTTAATCATAGATATCAATTATATAAAATATTTGTTTACTTTTCAATTTAAATATACTTAAAGGAGTCAAACTGTATAATTAATTATGGAGAAAAATATATAAATACAGTAGTCTTGATAGTTCAAAGTTCCATATAGTTTGAGGCACTACCACCCTTAAGCCAAAGTAATTCAACCAGAACACACAAAAATTAACATTTGGGCAATTCAAATCAAGTGTGTGACAAAACACCATACACTGAAATTGTAAGCATACCAAAAGCTCTAACATGGACTTTTACCCATAATCAACTACACCAGCTTCAGTATGGTCAAATATTTTTCTGCATACTGATGGTTGAAAAACACAGATCTAAATGATATAGTGGCAGATACTTCTAGTTGCCACTCACCCCAGATTGTACAGGACATCATGTATTCTAAGTGCAATATATTATTACTATAACAATTGCCATATTAATTATTATAAAATAAAGAAAACATTATTTAACACCTTATTAATGTTTTCTATCGTATATACCAGACATGGGCAAATGCGGCTCTTTTTGAGTTACATGCGGCTCTTGCTGAAAGTGTTAATTTCTGTTTTTTATTATTATTTTTACAATTTTATTTTGATAATTTTGTAAAAATATGTTTATTAAAAAAATTCAAATTCAATATTTTATATTATATTTATATATTTAATATAATATGTTTTATATTATTATTTATATTACATAATAAAATCGTGCACTTTACTATACTATCCACCACGACAGGGTACAGAACTGTGGCTCCCATGCATTTTACAAAACCTACATTTTGGCTCCCACTGAACTCTTGCTTGCCCACCCTTGGTATATGCATTCCATATACTTCCAGATCGTTTCTTTTCCAATCAACTGCAACTATTGAGACATTACTGTTTGTGTGTTAAAATCAGTTTAAACATTAGCAAGAATCCTTTTTTGATACAATTACATCACCGAACAGAGTAACTCACTCGACCATTCAAAGAGTACTCGACGTTATATAGTTTTTTGGGTAAATGTTTACCTAGGTAGTCCTAACAACGACACCTCCATTTATGGGGCACCGGTTGTTTTCACTACTTTTTTAGTGAAATTGATGTTTTATTTTGTATTTTTACATAAATCACACCACCCCCACAATTGTCGACCCTTGGCATGATATTCGTCTGTGAAGATCAGTTTTTAACATGTACTATCCTACATGCTTCACATGTAGACATGTGCCTCGGTGCTCGCCATTGCTTACACTTCGGCGCCCGAGTGGGGGCAAGCCCCCACACCCTCTAAAACTATATAACATTAAGTATGCCACGAACAGTCAAGTGGGCTACTCAAAGCTGGCACAGTCACGCAGGCAAAATTGTTAAACATGATACCGCTATTACGGCTACCTACCTAGGCGAACATCTACCATTTTTTGGGGTGTAGAGGCTCATCCCATGTGGGTGCTTCGGCACCCACACCCAAGTGCACGACCACTTACTGAGTATCGGTCAAGGCAAGTGATAGAGACTCTGGAATGATGTGGAGAACGGGCAGCAGTACCGGTACGTGGTAAAAACAGATATTTGGAGGCGAATACATCGCGACAGTTGCATGGTTTCTTTGACTTTTTTTTGGCTCTTGCAGGGGGTCTGCAATTCTGGGGGTGAGAAACCTCTTATTGAGAGTTCCCATCTTACCTGTTTTTTTTTTAATAATGTTTTTAAATACCTTCCTCAAGAATAATTTCTCAACGAAGACATTTAAGTACTGACAATGTGACAATTTACACGCATCGCATCCTAAATAGTATTTCCCTATTATAATATTTCCTCAAAAACCTTTCGAGTAATTATACCCAATAATAAACTTGTTAACAAGTTTTAAACTGCGTTACGACTATTTTAATTCATAAAACACGGCGTACGAAATTAATACGCGCGTAAATCTTGATAAAAACACGTAATTTAACGTAACTTTTATCAATTTCGAAAATTACTTTAAAAAAACCAACGCCGTTCTCACCAAATATCCTGGTAAAAATCAGACGAACTCGCCATAATCCTTATCGATAACAACAAATACAGTCGCCATTTTATAATCTCCAAATGGGATTTTTAAACCGATAAGTAAATTTTTCACGCTCGAAACTAAAACGATTACACGATTAATTCATTCGACGTAGAAATATATAAAAGTTGATTTTTATCGGTTAATTTCGCCGTCGATTTATTAGTTAGTAAACAAAGATAAGGGTCGGAGAGTATTTATTGCCGATGGGGAAGAAGTGCGTAATGGCGGATGCGAAATCTTGATGAGTTTGTTATGATTTTCATCGAGGAACCAAACATCGAGTTTTTATTAATTGACGAATACGTAATTGTTGTTTATGAGGTGTTTAAATTCTTATAAGTAATTTATGGCGTATGCGTCGAGTATTATATCTTAATTGTCTTCAAGTGGTGGATACGTTTGAAAACAAGGCTTGCTCTGCGACCGATCGTCTCTTCCATCATCACAAAGATGTGAAAATATAGCTTAGGTACGTGCTTAATTACGTTAAATCGATTTATAAGCCGTTAATATGAAGATTTAGATTAATTATCATTAAAAGAAAGGTGAATGTTTTGATTTTTATCTTATCTAAATATATATAATGTGATAAGTTCTTTTCATAAAGTTAATTTTATTTAAATTGTGGAATATGTTTTAATAAATAAATAAATATATATATATATATACTTTTTGTTAGAGGATTAATAAAATTATTTATTCATCCACATTTAATTATTTAATGTAAAAAAAAAAAAAAAAATCATTGAGTTGCTTAACTTTCCCGGCAACATTTAAAACTGCGTGTGGGGCGTTATCTGTTATGTTTTATTAAAAACTTTTTAAATTATTATAAAATGGCAAAAAGCTTAATTCTGAGTTTAAGGATGAGTTCTTAAAAAAAAATTGTAAATGATAATGAGTAAAATCAAGATACCACACACCACTCCCTTTTATTTCCCCAACTCCTTAAGCCTTAACTGCTAAAATTTAATAGCATTGATCTCCTTAATATACAAACCTCCCTGTAAAATTTTAGAAATTTTCATGAAAAGGTATGGGAGTTATTAAGCTTTAAAGAGGATCAACAAAATTGTGCCTCCCCACACATGCTAACATCCATATGTACAGAAAAAACCCGTGAACTTTTTTGCCTTCTTCGATGTTTTGAGGTCCCAAGTTCAAAAATGCAAAAATCTTGGGGGGTTATTTTTCAACCAGTTGCCATGCTTTTTCTCTGTTATATATAAGAACCAGGAAGTAATAAAATAAAATAAATTGTTTACAAAAATTTGCTATTGAAATGATGCTTTTAATGGAATTACTTAATTGTATTCAAGTTATGTCTCTTAATTTGTATGATCTTAATCGGTATTAATTGCATCATAATTATTTTCTTAATAATGTAATTTTATTTATGAAATTTTGATACCAGATTTTGTTTCCTTTCATTAAATTTATTAATTGTGTTTGCATTTTTAATAATTGTGTGTTTACATATTCATATTTAAAATAATGAATGTTACGGAGTTAATACTTGCGTTTGATTATTTGAGTATTATTTAATTATAAAATTGCATTTGGATGGTGGTAACTGCTTTAATATTTTTATTTAATGTAATAGCTTATGGAAAAAATTGAATAAACTCAAAAATTTAGATGAGTATTGATTAATAGTTGAAGCTTATATGGGGAGCAAATATAGACATACAGTTCATAAACCATTTAATAAAATTATTAAAATGAAACAGATATAACTATAAATAAAGGTTTCCTTTTCCAGTAGCAAGTCTAGTGATCTTTATCGCATCGTTAGTAATTATCCGCAAGAACAACCTTAGACACTGAAGCCGTGAGCCTAATGAGGAATTGGAAAATACCAATCTGAAATGCATAGTTAAATAGGTGAATGAAGTGAATTGTTTTAATCTTGGTCTCTGTTTATTGTGAATAATTAAGAAAGATGTGATAAAAATCATCAGTCTCACTATTGGAAGAAGAAACTTTTGTTTATAGATATACAGTTGTTATTATGGAAAAAATGCTGGAAAAAAAACACTTATTTTTGTGCGTAAATTAAATCACAAGTAAGGAATATGACGAAATAATAAAAGATAAAAAACAATAATAATAATGAAAGCCAAACAAACATATATATTTCTCAGATTAACAACTGTATTTTTGCACTCTCCTATACATATTTTTGTTAGTCAAGCCCATTTCAATAATTGTGTGCTGTCTATGAACAGTCATAATGTTTCATTTATAACTGACAGGCAGTTGATAGTTGGTGACTGAAATTTGATCTAAACTTCCATTGATTTGAGTAAGGTGGACAAATGTTGGTACAGACAATATAGTGATGGTATTTTAATTTAAAAAGTAGTAGTAAATATATCTAATGTTTCTTCCGCTTATAATTTAGAATCTGAATATATCTAATTTAAATTGTTACATGAAATAATGAGTTATCTTTAGATTATTAATTGCATTGATTAAATTTTTATATGATCAAATAATATGAATTTGTTAGTTTTAATGGAAAGAAATTTTAATGAATACATAAATATAGAAGATCAAATGAGAATATGAAGGGAAGTTTGATATCCCACGAGAAAGATTTATCAAGAAAATCGAGAATGTAATTATGATTAAGCTCCATTAATTTTGTATTAAAGCTATTTTTATGCAAGTCAATGTTGGATATGAATAGAATAATTTTTTTTTTTGCTTCAAAATTTTTATTAATTTTATTCTTTGTAAAGTATGTTAAGTTGCCATTACACTTCTCAAAATAAACTATAATTATTAATTATGCTCTATATGTGTAAGCGGATAGTTAATGTACTTCATGTGTAGTTATGACAAATGATAAAATAGGTAAAAATTCATGCTAAGCTAGACATTGTGATCAAGAAAAATTATAATGGGGCAATAAATGATACATTAAAGAAACTTATATGTACTATATATAGATTGAGCATAGTTCATATATTTTCTTCTTTATTTTTGTCTTAATTAATATTACTGTTACATTTTTTACATTCAGCTGATCACTTAATTAAAACTTAATGTAACTTATATTGATGACTTAAAGATAAAAGTTAAGGAAGAGATAACAGAATGAAAGTAGATCACTTGGATTTTTATATTTTAAGAATTATATTTTACATTTATATTTTAAGGTTTTACATATATTTTAAGATATATGTAAAACCTATCATTCTAATTTAGTGTTAAACGTGAATTAAAAAACAAAATTTGTTTTGATATTAAATTAAAATGTATGCAAAATTAATTAGAGTATTTTTGAATTACTCTACTGATTATTATTTTTAAAAGGTACCATCGTATTTCAGAATGAGGGAGGCTATTTTCTCCCTAGAACATTATAAATTTGTTAAATAATTAATTATATGTCATGGTGATGTAATTGTAAGCAAGTTTTGTTATTTACAACAGACACGAAAGATATAATGCATACTTGAAAGAATTAAAACAACTAAACATATGGGTGATCTGCCTAGGTAGGACACCTCCCAGAGGACTTTCTGTAAGAAACTGTTCCCTATTTATGTTAGACACATGAAAAAACTCAGAAAACTCCATAATGCCAGCCTCTTTGTGAGGCATAAACTCATGACAAACTACCAGCATTCAGGGGTTTTCTCCACTTGTCTACTAGTGGGCAAAAGTATAATGAATTAATAGTTTATATTATTAATACAAATATTAATTATAGCATTTTTATAAATAAATAACTTTCTTCAGCAGAAAAAAATTGTTTATATTTCAGCTATATATATTCTATTAATTAAAAATTTTACAACAATGTATATAAAATTTATACAAATGTCAAAACTTAATGAAATTATCCTTCATGTTGACTCTAAAAAATTTAAAATATTTACTTCAATCCAAGTAATCCTCTATGAAATTAATTTAGTTGATCTTTTTATAAACTTCACATGCATGCAATTTTTTCTTCCTTTTATTTTGACCTATTTACTTATTATTTTTATTTTATTCATTTATTTATTTTTGCAATAAATTTAAACAAACTAAAAATACTTCTTTGTAGAAAAAAGAAGTTTATCTTTTTCATTACTGCCCAGAATAAATACTTTTTTCAAAGTTCAGTAGAAAGTTTTAATAATTTTCAAATTGCATAAAATCCAATAAAACATGACATTAAAGGTAGTAAATTCTCAAAATTGATAAGGAACAATTAAATTTGATGGTAAATTTCATTACTCAACTACTGAATACACCGGGTTTAAGTAAGAAGGTTTTTTAAATTTCATTACTAGTGAGTATTTGTTAAAATTTTGTAAATAATGACAAAAATGTTTCCATACTTTTTATTATATATAAATATCTGTTTTTTCTATAGTGCTACTTAATGGGGGAGAAAAACAGAACTAATCCTCTTTGATTAGTGCAAGAAGTCGATAGCATCTTAATTGAAAGATATTTTTCTTCATCTCAACTTTAAATGTAGTACAATTTATTTTTATAAGAATTAGACAACAGATATAATGAATCGTTATTAATTTTATGAACTATGCACTTAATAGAAAAAGAACATTTAAACTTTTAGTAAAAGGTGTAAATTGCTTGATATTATCATCAGTTAAGGAACTTGATGATGATGTCTTTTCAGACATACTAGACTTGATAATTTTTTTTCAATTGTTCATTTATTTTATCCAATAGTTTAAGTGCCATAAATATAAAATTAAATTGAAAATAAAGGGATATAAGTGTTAATGTATTTTTAAAAAAAATCACATGTCAGAAGCAAAAGGCAATGTTCTTGATAAAATAATGTGTACATTTTCTGTACGGATCAAAAATTTCTTGATGTTTAATGATCTGATTATTGTTATATGGTTCATATTGTAGGAAGTCCTCATCCTCAATGTCATCAATAGGTTTTTGGAAATTGTGAGTTTAAGTGAAAGGACATATAATGAAACCGATTTTACCATAGGCTAAATCAGTGATTCTCAAAGGGGGTCGCGCCCGGGGGTCGACTAAAAAATTGATGCCAGATCGATTTTTTTCAAATATTTTATAAATTTACTATGGATTCATGTTTAGAAATAATAGAAATAAAAAATATATAAAATAATTTTTACTTAAATATATTGCACATATAAATAATAAAAACAATATAAATATTTTAATACGAGCCTAAATATAACATTTGAGCCTAAATTAGTGTGCTACTGGAGAATCTCCAGAGTTCCACTCTCCGCCTAAACTATGATACAGCAACGTTGTCATTTGGAATGGTGTTCACTAGCAGCGTTGCGTCTGTAGGCAAGTCGAGTTAGAAATACAGTAGAGTGTCGATTATCCAAAAACCGATCAACCGAAAGCATTTCAGTCAGAAAATTCGAATTTCCGCTAGTGCTGGGACGCTGCAATATTTGGCTATGTCTTGGGCTACTCTGATATTATTTTAGTTGATATGCGTTTTTAGCTGGCAGCACTGGCGCGACCATGAGAGGGTACTTAAGGACGCGGCAGTATTTGAACGAGACTTTTTTCCCCATCGTGAGTGGTAAGTTTTGCTTGTTTTTCTGAGGACTGTGTTGTGCTGAATCGGAATGTTTTGAGACTAGATTAACTTCCGAAATATAATTTGTTTTGTTTTTATATTTTTCAATATATTTATTTTGTTTGTGAAAAATAAAGAAATAATTAAAAAAAAAATTTGTTAGTTTGCATTGAATTTTTGTCAATGTTAAAAGTGACATGCAATGGAGAGAAATTTCAACATGGGATAGATTAATTAAACAAAAGAAATTAACTCCTGAATTTAAATTAACCCTCTGCCTTCGGGATGTTTTTCTACACATACTCATTCTTTGGGGGTCCTTTGAAATTTTTAAGTGCAAAAGGGGAGTTGCGGACTAAAAAGTTTGAGAAACACTGGGCTAAATGATAGAAACAAGAGTAAGTTTCTACGGCATATTTCTGGTTACAAAAACTGCCAAATTTCAAATATAGACTCAAAACTCTTCTTAAGCAGCTTAGATACATAGAGAGGTGTTACGCCAACAATTTTTCTCTTGAATCCACAAAACTCTTCTAATTTGAAAGATGATTGAAATATATATATGAGCTCTACATATCATTTTTAAGAAAGAATAATGAAAACAAGTAAGATAATTATTTACCCAATTTTGGGGACCGGTGAGGGATGATGGTTGTAGTATTAGTGAATGGTATGAGGAGGGTGGCTAAATTCTCATCACTGCAGATAAGTAAAGATAAGTAATAAAGGATAAATGTTTGCAAATGGAATAATTGTAAGGAACATCTCCTACTACATGCAGTTCAAAAATGAATTATAGATACTGCTGTGTAAATTTGAAATGGTGAATGCAAACAGGGCATGTTTGTTTACTTCGACATTAAATGATATCTTTCATGTTATTAATGTGAATATATGTAAAAATATAATGAATACAAATTATATTAATCAGATTTCAAGAAAAGAATTTAGTTGACAATATTCTTATTGGATTATGTTTGCAACCTCCAGTGTTTATTTCTTGCCTCATAGAATTAATTTTAATGTTTATAAAGAGAATTCAACAATAATAACTGTAAATGTACTTGTATCTTTGCTCAAAAATGTTATAACAAAATGATTTTAATTGCTTGCTGTATTTGAATGTAAATTCATTAGTAGAAATCTGTATATTATTACTAAAAGCACACTCTACTAATCTATTCATATATCTGTTGTAGAAACATATTCTTTCAGTAGAAATTTTCTTATAAGTATTTAAATAAAACATACGTGCTTATTATATTTGTCATATGAATAAAGTATTTCTCTTACAGAAAATGAATACGGACAATTTATTAATAATTTACAATTCTAGTAGAAAAATCTACGATACAATGTTATGATATTTTTATTTAATTGATTTTCTGAAATCCAGACAGTTTGAAAATAAAGCATGTCTGGATTTTAGAGTCATTGACATTTCTATTATTCAAAATAAATTTTATTGCTTATTTTATATAAATTTTAATAAATCATTCAATTTTAATATTAAATTATGAGATTAAATGATAATTTCTTTCATTTTATAAAACCTTTCATTATAGTTATCATAATTTAATGGGGGTTTTTTTAGGTTTAAATCTATAAGAATTGTTATTATTTTTTTTCTATATCAACGTTAGTAAAATTATAATTTAATTGAAAATGTTCGTAACACATTAAAGATTATAACTGCAAAATTAAGAAGTATAAAAACCATAATAAAAAATTAATCGGTTTACTTATTTAATATTTTTTATTTTTAATATAATTAAAGTATTTATCCAATTATACTAATACATCACTGATACTTTGAAAATACTGCAAAATAAATTTTTAATCTAATAATAATAATTTACACAAAAGAAAATAACATTAAAGTGAAAATTATAAATAGAATTACATTGCTTATTAAAATATAACTTATATTTTATTCGAAACATGTAATTGTATTAAGTAATAAAATAATAAATATTTAAAAACTAATTTAATCAGTTTATAAAATGAAAATGGGATTTAAATTTAATTTTAAAATGTTTTCGAAAAAATTTTTCTTTTTATTTTATTTTATTTTATTTTTTTAGACTTAAATGTGTCGAATGTTAATTCTGAGAATTAATTAACAAAATTAATATGCTAATTAATGATACATGAAAGAAATGTAATCATATGTGAAATACAGTATTAAAATAAAGTTTTGTTCTTTGTAATTTGGAGTTATGTAGAAAAGCACTCAATTTTATTTCATAGTGAAACATTTTTTGAAAGTATCTCACTATCATTCATTCTGTTGAATGTTCGTTCTTAAGTTGTAAGTTTTTAATTGAAAAGCATTGAACAAAGTTTTTGATATTAATTCTAATTAGATATTGCTGCAACATCTATTATTATGTTTTATGTTCCTTGGAACCAAGCATAAAATTGCTGTTGAGAACTTATCACACAGGAACACTCCTCTTGATGGAAAAAGTGGATTTTAACTTTCTATTTTTTTACAAAGTATATGCATTTTGTGCCATATGCCCCACATTTTTAACAATTAGTTATTCCAGTAGTCACCATTAGTTATATTTTTAGTTTTTTCATTATATATAATAAGGACTGAAGAAGGGCATATGACCTGAAATGCATATACTTTGTAGAAAATAGAAAATTAAAATCGACTTTTTCCATCAAGGGGAGTGTGTTAAGTTCTCAATAGCAATTTTATGCTTGGTTCCAAGGAACGTACAACCAATTGAGAGAACAGCAAGCAATCAAGTATCTGTTGTTATATTTATTTCCCACACTTTACAGAACTAGTTTATAAAATATTGTACATTTTGCTTAATAATTCAAGCAGTACTGTACATCAAGATTTTTTTTTTTTTTTTTTTTTAATCTTAGAATGAAAACTTCTGGAATGAGTTATACATGTTGGAATAACATCATATCTCATCATTGTTTCCTGTAATCTTTTTATTTCTCTGCCAAGGTATTCTGCAATTCATAGTAGTTATTTCAGTTTAATGAAAGACACAAGCTATAGTGATGAGTAAAGATCGAGTTTCATACAAAATGCTCATTTTTTTAATTTTTTATTATTGGCTAGTTTTCATGGTAATGTGTAGGAATTGCATCATTTAAAGACAATTGAATATAAGTATTGTTTGCATAATTTTCATTCTTTGATGTATTTTAGAAAAATTATATTTTTATGCATATTTATTCATTTTTTAAATGTATTGTGTATAATTTTAAAAATATCTGGAAATCCTATTGTCTCCAACCTTTTAAAAACATTTTAAATAGTCAAATATGTAACAATTTACTGTTTTAACATGTAGATTGCTAATTATGAATTATCTTGTATTTGACAATCGAACAATAGGCACCATCTACAGCAGTGTTTCTCAACCTCTAACGAATTGCCGCCCCCTTCAATAAAACCGTTTATGTAGTATCATTCCCTTCACTTCGAAAAAAATTTTGTTGGGTTTATTAGTTTATTTGATTATTATATACTTTGTAAAAAATTAAACATTTATTTACTCAGAATACATATTAGATTTTAATATAATTAACATAAGTGTTAACAAATTTAACAAATATAATAAAATATAACACTTTTTATTGAATATAAAATGTTTAAGTATACAGAAAAATTATTGTTAGTGCAAACCTTGAAGCTGATGAAGTTGAGCCAATTTGTTTATCTTTGGTTCAAAATTTGTCAAAAGTAATTGCAAATTACCTTTTTGTGTTAATTGTAACCGATTTCTTTGTTTGGATGGTACAAAAAGGGTTAACTTGTTATATTGCGTACTTATTGATAGATGTTCTTGCAGATCAACTAAATTTTTTCTATATAATTTGTTGTAAAAAACTAGATGAAACAAATAATATTACAATCACTTGATTTATTCAAGATGGTTTCTCTTCATTTTTTTTTTGCCAGAAAGTGTATCTTCAGAAAAAGTTTTGCTCTTGATGTCTGATGTGTGGCATCTTAATGTTATTAGCAGGAAAAGTATCTAAAAATATTCTATTCTAATCTCATTCATATTTCTTGTTTAGCTCATGGTTTGAATTATACAGCAGAAGAAATTAGAAATAGTTTTCTATTAGTTGATGAGTTTATTAGCAACAGTAAAGAAATATTTATAAAAGCTCTTTTAAAGGTATTGTTTTGTAAAGGCCACCTTTCAAATACACCTTTACCTTATGATCAATAATAACTAGATGGGGTACATGGACAGAAACTGCAATTTTTTTATGCAAACAACTTTGACAATATAGTATTCTAAAGTTGTTATATATTATTATTTCTATGCAGAAATAAAAAAAACTACTCTGATCTTTGGAATTGCCTCAACAGTTAATATTTTTTAATTTAAATGAAATTACAATTTTATAACATTTTCTAAAACCAATCACCGGTGCAAAGTAAGATTAAGCAACAAATAACAAATGTTTTCTTAACTCCTTCCCAAGTTCTTCTTCGGGTTTTTTAATTTGAAATTAGCTGGATCTTCTAAATTCATTCTACATTATAATATTCGAATATATAATCAAACTTTAAGATAAGAATTCGAACAAGGGATTTATGCATACTCCTATATTACCCTTAAATAAGATCAACAATTAAACTTTGCTGTCAAGTAAAGCCTGCCATACCATTGATAAACTCATCTCTTCCCTAAAATTAATGCATGTGGACTTGCAGTAAGCCTTAAAAATCTTCACTGCCTCTAACCACGTGAGGTGTTCTGCCTGTGGAGTAGTAAGGATGAGTTGGGTTCTGGAGAAGTCTGCTGTAATATCAGGGTCCGTCATCCGTCATGTATATGGAGAATGCGGTGGTACTCCTATTATGCTGTATATCTGATTTATGCTCTAGTATCCTGACTCCCATTGAACGTTTAGTCGTCCCAATATACTCTGTCCCTATCCCATCTGTTGTCCCTGATGGGGACCCTATATATGCCTGGAAGTTTGTCAGGGTTGGGGGGGGTCTTTTCCATTACCTAGTAGGCTGAACATGGAGGGGCATCTCCTGTATGTAATATTAACCCACCTTTTCTTTGCAATTGTGGTGTTTAAGGATTTTAAATGCGGGTTAAAAGTAAGAGAGATCCTTTTTATTGCCTCTTCCTGTTTATGTCTCAGCAGTTCTGTTGGGATGGTGGATCCTGCCTGTGCATGTCTGTGACATTCACACATTCTTTATATAACGTTGGTGTAACTGTGTGCCCTGGCTATCTGTTCTATGTTTTAATTCCTCTACCAATGCTTGGGCATAAAGTATGTGTGAACACTCTTCTAACTAAAGCTCTGCAGACTGCAATCTTGTACGGAAACAGATCACACAATCCAATCAGGATATATGTGGAGATTGCACATAGTTTACGAGAAACTGATGTGATGATGTATGCCAGACCTTTCAACACTAATATCTATGTCCAAGAAGTGAACCTGTGTGCAATCTCCATACATACTTATTTTTGAGTTTTCCATTATGCAATAGCACTCTTAAATATTCAATCTTTTAAATGATTAAATGTTTGATCATTCAAACATATTATTGACATGTGTGTTTCATGGGATTTTGGTTCCAAAAATCATTTAAATCTGAATAAAAAATGAATTTCTTTACTGTTTCTAGCATTAGGCTTTCTAGCATCTTATGAGTTGTCCAGTTTGCATGAGGGTTTTAAATATTTGTTTACAGATACAAGGTGTTTAGAAAGTCACTGTGCACTTTTCTAATCATATTTTTGCATTATTTTGAAAGACATGTGGCCCCCACACTCACCAGATCTAAATCCACCAGACTTTTATCTATGGGAAGCAGCAAAATCTGCAGTGTATCGAGATCGTCCATGTATGCTGGATGACAGCAGTGATAACAGCATTCATTCAGTCTATTTCAAGTGAGCAACTGATAGCAGTGTTTAGAAACAAAAGAAGGATCCAAGCCTATATTCGTGTTTACGGGGGTTACTTTCAACATTATTTATAATTGTCATTCATATTTACCTTCTATATTCTAAATTGAAACATGTCTGTTAATAAATATGTAAGGGCACAGTGACTTTCTGAACACCCTGTAGAAGATTAAGCATTTTTTAAAATTTTTTAATAAAATATATATGTCATTAATTGTTTAGGAATAAGTTGTAACCTGTTTTATTTTTTTGTAAATTAAATTAAGTATCAAAAATTTTAAAAATGTTTTTATTAATGCGTATCAAAAGGCAGTTCTTTGATAACGTAATAACATCAGATTAATCTTGAGAAGGGAGTTAGATGAAAGTCAAGACCAGATATGGAAAGCTTAGTGGCAGGAGGCCCAATTAACTATATATGAACTTCAGATTTGCACCAGAAGCCACATTATTTTAATTCAAAAACTTTTCTCTGAAAAGAGTTAGATGATTGACACAACTCTATTGCTAGCAGGAAAGTATGATGTACAGGAGACACTACTAATTTGAGTTGGAGAGCATGTATTTTAAATTATTACATTTTAGTTTCCTATTGTTATCTTTCCTACATTATAGTTTCTGGTTAAAGGAAATCTACTTTTTTCTTTATGTCAGCAGTTGATTTTTAGTTTTGATTCTATCATTAGCATATTCTTCCTTTTAGATGATGACACCATATGGACATCTCCAAAAAATGACAGCAACAAAGTCTACCAACAGCATGCAAAAGCAGTACACAATATCTCAGTGAAAGTTCTTAAGGATATGCATCCCTTCATGTGTAACCATCAAGTAGTTTGCTTGCTGTCATGTCTTCTCATTGTCATTGTATGAAATGTCTTCTGTCAAAAGCCTCTCTGGTCAACGTGGTCTTCTGTCCTTTTATATTCCTTGCTTTCTTTGTGTGGTATGCATTTCTTATTTCTCCTAGAAACTTGTAAGGGGACTCCTTTGTTTATGGGTTAGTGATGTTATAATATAACGCAGAAAAATTGTAAATCGTATCAAATTTTACCCTTCGGCTTTTTGCAAAGCTCAACATTTTGACACCCCATGAACCCAAAAAAGTAAAAAAGGTGGAGGGAGGAATAATGTATGTATGTGTTGGTGTCTATTTTATTAACATTTCAGAATATGATAAAAATCAATGAATAAGATTTAGCATGATAACTTCTTTATAAGAGGCATTGATGCTATTAAATTTTGGAGTATAGAACTGAAGGAATGGATTCATTACATCTTATTTTTACTCAAGAGTTGGATTTGATGAAATGACATATAATGAAAATTTTGTTATTTGCATTTACAATATTTTTAAAAACTTGTCTCTACCCTCATAATTAAGGATTTTTTTCTATCTTTTTATACGTTGAGCTAGTATCATAGTGTTTTTAAAATTTAAATATTTTTTTTAATAAAAATTTTTATCATAATTCAACAAAATTACTCCTTTTAAGATTTTGTTATTACTTAAATTTTATATCCTTAATATATTTGTAATTAGTAATTGTATAAGTATAATTGAAAATTGTCAGACTTCCTAATGATCTCCTTAATCGTACTGGGAAAGTCAATCAAGAGCCCTAGCTAGCTTTTTATTTTTGTTTGGCACTCTGTTTAAGGATGTGATGGCATAGAGTGCCCATTAATTTTTACTGTGCAACCTTTACATATATTTTTCCTAGGTAAGAGGTGATTTAAAGAAACCTAATAATTGAACATGCTTTTTAAGACTTCGTATAATTTAAATTTGTTCAAAACAATCTCTCTCTTGTCTTGCATAATCAAATCAAAGTGAATGATTTACTCATTCAGCAAAACAGAATATACAAAAATGAAATGCAGTTAAGTGCATTGATAGATGAAAAGAGAAATTGAACCTTTTTTTAAGTTCTCCAAAAAAGTAAATAAATTTAAACTAACAGATGTTATTAAAAATTAAAATTAGTTTTTAGTTAACTGATTGATTAAAAATATATTTTTAAAATAAACAAATTATTTATTAATGTTTTCTAATTTTCAACCCCTAAGTTTGGTATTTCGATTGCTGCAGAAAGGATATTTCTCTGAATTATTGACGACAAATATAGAGCATCAAATCGGAAAATAGGGTTCTTAAATGTGTGAAGTCATTTACGTATTTGTGATTGTCAAATCTTGCATTATAATAGTGATTTTTCTTAGAAAAGTTAAAATGTTTATGAGAAATGTCATCAATCTACAGTTTTTACATCCTTAAAGGATCCTTCACAATTCTTATGGCTTTGGCCCTCAGTGAAATTGGCTAAAATTTTAATGTGCTTATAGTTTTTGACTCAGTAGTTATCTGATCAAAAGTGTCAATGGGCACAAAGTTTGAAAAATTGCTACAGCCATTTGAATGTGAGTAATTATTTCAAAAAGTTATATGGCAATCACTGTAGACTTTTTGCTGACATATACTATGTCATGTATGCACTAAGTGATGGTGCAAATTTTTACTTTCTTTAGCCTTTCTATCAGAGTGAGCTGTTGTAATCTCAGTCCATAATGAAAATAGGGCAACATTGTCAATTGCAAAGTTGTAGCACGCGAAACATGCACATTCACATGAACTTTTAATTCATTCCAAAATATCAAGTGAGATCCCAGAAAGGGCTGTCAAACATGACAGGTGAATGCAATACAGAGGCGATTGAATGTGCAGTTAGATTAGATCAGCAATAATGTGGTTAGTACTGTTTTGTTTAACGGCATTTGATATTTTCTATTAAATTGGATCATTTGCATATCTGTACAATTCTATAGGTTATGTATATATTACTATTATTCAACATTTCACTATTAATATTGATATTGACTCATCATTGAATGACTTAATTTTTTTACCCTAATGGAACATCTGATCACATAATTGTAAATTTTCATCAGTAAAAGTCAAATGCTAATATTGATTTTACATTTTATAACATTAACTTTTTTTTTTTACTACTTCAAATCTTATAATTAGTCTTTAATTACTAACATAATATAAAATTAAAGCAAAATTGATATTTAGAAAATACCAATGTTCGAATTTTATATTTACTACATTTATTGTTATTAAATATTAAATTCTCTAAAACATTTTGTTTAGTACAAAAGTACTTTTAAAACTTTAAATTATTATTGTTGAATGTATTTTTGAAGAATAAAGTGATTAAGTTATATAAATTTACTTGAGATTTTTAAATTAAAAGCCTTGAATTCTGTAACGAACTGAAGAGAATTATGTCGTTATCTCTGAATTTAAATTGAAAATTGTTATTGATAATCTGAAATCCTTAAAAGTTTGTTTATACGCACAGCTAATTATGAGTGGATTTAATTGATAGCTGTGAAATTAATGATGATTATATATTTAACCTTGACCTGATTTATTTAGCTGTAATGCAGAAACATTACAGATGAACTATGATGATGACGACTATTATTGTAATAATATAAATATTGTAACAAAGTGCAATTGTTTGAAAGCGGGCTAATTAGTAAATAATTAATGTTGTTTAAAACTCGTATTTATCATTATTTATTCTATAATGAAATCATTTTTCTTTGTTCACTTAATTTAATAGTTTTAGTTATATATGGAATAATAATTAATTTAAGTATACGAGTCAAGACGAGAGTAAATTACGTTATTTTTTTCTTTTGCTATTTTGACATGGGAATAAAAAAATATTTGCGATGAATGTCTTATTCTTTGACAGTTTTATAATCAGATATTTTTCCATAATCTAAATATATAAAATTGACTGACTGACTGACTGATTCATCATTGCCTAGGGCAAACCGCTGAACCTAGAGAGGTGAAATTTGGTACACAGGGTACATCATGAAAGTGCACACTAAGAAGGGATTTTTTGAAATTCCCCTGCAGGAGGAGAGCATTAAGGCTTAACTGGAAGAACGGCTTCTACCGTACTATTTTATGGTAGATGCGATTTTTTGTTTTTAACTGCGTTTAGTTTTCATTGAGTTTTGTATTTATCGAATACTAGGTGTATTGATAATATGTAATTGATAACATTTTAGTCATTGTTATAAATATTTTTATATATTTCAATTTTTTAACCAAATGTTCGAACCGTTTTAAATTCAAATTTGTTATTGTATATTGGTTCGATTATAGAACGATTGTAAACGTTCTAGAACATTGATTAAATTGAAAACAGTTCATTTGATTCTCAGCAATTCTCATCATTCTCAGCGGTAGGTGTTATATAACAATTATTATGCTTGTTGAAATACTGAATATAAATGATGTTTGCTTGCAAAATCCGCCCGGGTGAAGTTGCGGGTAACAGCTAGTATTTGATATATGTCGAAATTTATTTTTGTGTCTTATGTCTAGACATGAAATATTGCTTAAACCAAAATAATAATAACAAATTTAACATTTTTCTACCTAAAAATAAGTTTTTAATCACTCAAAATTATTTCTATCCAAAGTTTCTAATAAAAGTTGAGTTTAATTTTCTTCAAAATGATAAATCTATAACTAATTTAGAGTGATTTTTAAATTCAATAATAATGATTCAAATTTCTTTTTATTTTTAGAATCATTTTAATGTGGTTTACATTTTCTTAATACAGGAAATTCTATTTTTAGAGATGCACACTGTTAGTTTTTAAAAAATTGAAACTTTTTTATAATTAATTTCAACATTATATAACGTTCTTTGTTCTTGTTTAATTGATTCAAGCATGAAATAAACAGTGTGAATTAGTGAAGTCCATGTCAGTGGTGATAATTGGATACAGTTCCAAATGTCTCGTGTAAGTTTACATATTGTAATCAGTTAACTGTCTATGTACAGTACCGTAATACAATACAGCAATGATGTTTAAACGTATTGAACTTCAAACCATTGTTTAACGTTTTGATTAATTAATTGGTATTTCTATTAATGAGGATCCACGAAAACATAGGTAATCATCCACCTTGAAAGAGACCAAAAATCATACAATGAATATCTTATAGTATACTAGCTGACCCGGCCACACGTTGTTGTGGCTCAAAATGTATCTATTGTAAATGTATAACACTTCTCTTGCAGGAAGGAATTTCAAAAAATCCCTTCTTAGTGTACATTCTCTTGACGTACCCTATTAAAACGCAAAAAAACCACATGCAAAATAGTATAAATAGAAGTCGAGTTCTTCACAGTAAGCCTTAATCCTGTCCCTTTCCCCGCTGGGGAATATCGAAAAATCCCTTTTTAGTGTATATTCTGTTGACGTAACCTATTAAAACGCAATTAAAAACGCAAAAAACCGCATGTAAAATAGAATAAATAGAAGCCGAGTTCTTCACAGTAAGCCTTAATCCTGTTCCTTTCCCCGCTGGGGAATATCGAAAAATCCCTTTTTAGTGTATATTCTGTTGACGTAACCTATTAAAACGCAATTAAAAAACGCAAAAAACGCATGCAAAATAGTATAAATAGAAGCCGAGTTCTTCACAGTCAGCCTTAATCCTGTCCCTTTCTCCGCTGGGGAATATCGAAAAATCCCTTTTTAGTGTATATTCTGTTGATGTAACCTATTAAAACGCAAAAAACGCATGCAAAATAGTATAAATAGAAGCCGAGTTCTTCACAGTAAGCCATAATCCTGTCCATCTCGCCCCCCAGTGGGGGAATTTCGACATGTATATTATATGAAAACACGTGCGTATTTGAATGCAACGTTGTGTCAAAATTTCAAAGGAATTGGTAGGAACAAACGAACGTTATATTTTATTTATATAGATAGATAGAAAATGATCTGCTTTAGTCCATTCTCACAGAAAAGCATAATGCCTTACAGAAAAGCAAACTTAGGTTGTCGGAAGTTAGCGCCATCTGTTGGACATAAAAGCCTTAATCCATATATAAATATATTTTTGAAGGGGGGGAAATGGTGGTCTTCACATGTGCCAGAAACCTTCGTGGGAGTGTATTAAACAACTTCCCGAAGTTTCATGGCAATCGGATAAATGGTGTGGTAGTGCATGAAGGACAAACACACACACACACAGACATACATTCATTTTTATATATATAGATTGATGAGGATTATTATTGATTATTATTATGATGTATTAAGCCACATCATTTTCTCTTATTTTCTTATTTAAAATTAAACTATCAACATTGGGACAATTGCATAAAGAATAAGTATAAAAATATATCTCCTTTGATATTTATATTACTTGACTACTTACTTTCTTTTCAGTTTGTTTGTTTTTTTTTATAGTAGGGAATAATATTTTTTAAGTGACAAGTTATTTGTCATTTAAGGATTTATAAAAGACAGAATAAAGCAGAGATAAGACATACTGTCTTAAATCAATGGAAGATCAGCTGAAATCTATGAGGACATTAGAAAATAATCAATTTTTATATAACAAAATTTTGAAATGATAAAACATAAAAATATAATTAGCTGCTATCTGTATTTTAAAAATTTTATATTACAAATCGATGTAGATAGTTTGTTAAATTCATTACATAGTGATATATATATATATATATATATATATATATATATATAACTATGTAATGATAAGTATTAAATATTAACTTTAACTTCAAAATTTTCATTAAAATACTGAATTATCTGATCTTAATGAAAATCTTTATTACACAACTTAAAATAATTATTGCTTTCAATTAAATAACATAGAATAGCATAAAATATTATTTCAATAAGGTAAAATTAAGTATGTACTGTTTGTTAAGAAATGCTTGTTTCTGAGTTGATCGTAACTTAACTAACCAAACAAAAACATCTGAGATGTAAAAAAGTTATGACAATTTAGATGATGATCAAAATTTTTCTTAGCAGTGTTTCTTCAGTAAAGATGAGCTTGGAAGTGGTACCTAAAAGACTTTTACCTGTATTATTATTTTCTACATTTCGCCTCCAAGTGCCAAGCTTATCTTTACCAAAGAAAAACTGCTAAGAAAAATTTTAACTGTCATCTAAGTTGTCCTAAATTTTTAGTTGGAGTAATTTTTTTACATCTCAGTTGTTTTTGTTTGGATATCAAGTGTTTTTGTTTAATAATTGTCTTATTATGTAAAGACACGAGACGATGATGTACAATTCGGTTGACGCTCGGCAGCTGAGTGCGTGCCGCCGACCAAATGCGCTATCAACCGAACGCTTTCAATATTCATTTCGGTTGGTACCAACCAATATGCTGCTGACTGTCGCTTTCGATACACTGTTTAGAAAAATTGCTATAAAAAGTTTTAATTGGCATATATTTTAGGTTTTGTTATTCTGAGTAACATTTTGATTAAAATTCATTTGTTTCCATACAATTTTATCTGTATAAGCATAAAATTAAACTGTAAAACTGAATTAGCTCTACGGGAAACCTCCTTGAACTTTGACCTATTGACCTGGAAGTTTTGCAAGCACCTTTCCTAGCCTTTCTCATTATCAGTGAGATAATGAGAAAGGCTAGGCTTAAGTTTAAAATTTGAGCTTCTAGACCCAGTAGTTTTTTCTCTAAGAGTGTCTGCAATGCTGGATGAATAAAAGGAAGAAGAAAATACAGCTTTTTTTTGTGCAACTTTTGCCCTTTTCAAATGCTTATTACTTAATTAGTTATTTTGAGTTGCTAGTTTGTTGTTGATTAATTTTAAATGGCTTTAAATATTATATTATTTTAATTTTTAAATATTATATTATTTATTTGAATGGTAATAGAATATGTATGTATTTTTTTTTTTTTTTTTTTTTTTAGTTTAAAATTTAAATAAGGTAGGATACGAAACGGTTGTAATATATTATTCAGTTTTTCTGTTGTAAAGTAATTATTATTTATTAATGTCAAAATATTTCAAAGTATCAATTTTTTATACTAATTTAAAATTCAGTGAATGGCTTTTCAAATAATCTTGTTGTGAAATTGCTTTTTTTTCCCCCTATAAAATTTTAGTTTCGGAGGAAAAAGATAGGAAGTATTATCATAATAATATCTTTTACGAGTAATGGATTTCATATTTAAATTAAAATTGCTTATAATTTACAGATCGGAAATATTTCTGAACTGTTTCTAAGTCTGATTTTATTCGATTTAAAGATTTTGTTCAAATTCAAAAATTATTTATTTAAAAATGTTTATTCCTTTTTTAGGAATGTTTTAAGGTTTTCGAAAAGGAAATTTTCATTTGGGATCAACTAAAAAATATTTATAAATCTGTATACTAATTGGAAAAATATTCTTTAGTATCTAAGGTCTTTAAAAATTAAATCTTTTATATTTTAATTAAGTATGATATTTGAGTATAAAATATAAATGAGTATGGTTACTTAATTATAAGCTTTTTGCCTCCAATAAATTACTTAATTATCTTGAACTTCTAATTGGTGGAGATATAGGAGACTTATCAAGTTGTATTGAAGCAACAAAATAATTGAGATCACATCATTAAAAGACTAATTTTATTCAAGGAATGCATTCCGGTCATACATATTTAACACCCAACTTTAAATGTAATGTTTGCTCACCAGTGGCCAAGTGGTTCCGTTTCCTGAACACTGGGAGTTCGATTGTGGGTTTGTGCCTGGCCAGGATGGGCTGGCCATGTAGAGTTTTCTGGGTTTTCTCCACATCTGTAATGCTTGAATAGGGGCCAGTTATCCTTAAAAAGACCTCCCGGAAGGCATCCCTAGGGATGCCTTCCGGGAGGTCTTGTGTAAATGCTTAACACCAGTATATATGTCCTGTTAATGATTAATGTCCACGTTGACAAATATATAATAAATTGAATAAGGACGGTAAGGCAATAATAATTAAGTATTAGTTTTAAGTTTCAGCTCCTTGTTTTACTTCACTGAAAGTGCTTCCTATTGTATTAATTTCTAATACTGGTGGTGTTACATCATCTACTTCACATTGGTAACTGCAGATATACCTGATATACCAGTAATAATGGCTTCAATATCTGAAAATTGTGATGTGATGTGACATTTTCTGGCTGATTTTTGAAATGTGGATGTCGGAACTGATAAGAAACCATTATTTTCCTGGAGGCAAAAATCATGTTGGGTAGTGTTATTAGTAAGAAATAAACATATAAGTAAAATTATAAATAATTAGGAAAATGCCAGACCGACTGACATTTAATTGTTATATAACATACTAAAACAGTTATCTTATTTAAGAAGAAAAAACTTTATATTTAAATTATGTTTACATTGCTTATATAATGAATTAATGATAGTCTTAAATACATAAAATTAGTTTAGTATTTAATAACAAAGAAAATTAATTTATCATTATCTGCTTACAAATTATTGCATAAATATATTGTATTAAATCACTATTAATGCAGAAATATAAATATTTATCAATATTATTATTATATTATATTTTGTTTTTTTAAAATTATGTTAATACTGGATACAGTTTGTTTTCTGTCCAAACACAAACTAAGAATTGAGTTGAAGCACTAGCAAATCAATAATACTGTTTCAGGAGACCATCTACTACAATCACTTGTCACTGGCATAAAAAAAAACAATTTTTAAAACTTGCTTGTGCTTGGCTTGCAATCTTTTCTCAAAAACAAAATCATGGATCCCCATTTTTATTGCATTTTTATTTTTTTTTGTCTCGTATTATTTAAAATGACAAAGTTTAATAAAAATCAATCGATCAAGTTTTGAGAATGAACTTTAATTCTATAGGCCACGTAGAAGAGGCTTTGCTAACACTCTGCCTCAGTTAATTTATTAAATTACTAAGAAGACTTTGCTAACACTCTGCCTCAGTTAATTTATTAAATTACTAAGAAGACTTTTTATATTCATTAATCAGTTATATATATTTTATTTTTTAAAAGTAATTATTACTTTTATTACAGTTAAATTTAATTTTATTACTTATTTTTGTCTTTTGTAGGAATATATGCGCTTAAAATATTGCTAAAAGCTGCCAAAAATCTTCAAATCCAGATTATCAAGAATGGATGAAGCTTTTCTAAATGATTTATTGGAATGTTCAGTTTGTCTTGAACAGCTTGACAGTACTAGTAAAGTTTTACCTTGTCAACATACTTTCTGCAAACGATGTCTAGAAGATATTGTAAGTTGCCACAAGGAACTAAGATGTCCCGAATGTAGGATTCTTGTCGAAACGAAAGTTGAAGATCTTCCATGTAACATATTGCTAATACGATTATTAGAGGGTATTAAGAGCACTGCTGCATTAAATAAAAATGTATCATCTGCTAATAGCACACATACTAAAACTGAAGCAATGATATTTCAAGGACCAAAGACATCACTTCCTACTAATCAGTTACAGCATTCTGCATCATCAGATTTAAGGGCCCATATAAAACAGGTGATTTTTATTAAACACTTTAATATTATTTGAATGAATACGAAAAATACCAGTTATTGTATTCTGTAATTGTTACTTCTACCCTTAATTAATAGTAGAAGTAACAATATTTACAGTAACAATACACACTTTACTAATATTATATTAAAAAATTCATTTATGAATTCTGATGTTACCGTGAGAAATGTTTTTGCCGAAACTTTAACTCTCTCTAACTTTAGAACAATGTTTAAAATTTAGTTTCACATTTCAAAAAAATCGAAATTTCTTAAAGTTTCTGTACAACTTTTTTTCCCTTCTCTGTTTCAGAACTTGTTTTCTCCTTTATTTATATTCTATTTTTTCTTTGTGTCTTTTATAGAAAACTTTGGAGTTAGGAAGAATATTTCTTAACTTTAAAGTTCTGTATATCATTGAATACTTTCATCATTGTGTATTAATTGACAAAAATACAAAATTATTGAAAAACTAAATAATATATTTATTAAGAACTTCAAAAGAATTTATTTATTTATTGTTAACAAGATAATGTATTGTAGTCGACTATTTTTAAAATTGTAAGCTTCCCGTTAAAAAAAAAAAGTACTGTAATCATAAATTACACTTACTCTTTAACAAGCAAACATGCTTATCTTAACAAAATAAACTTGAAAATGTAAAATAATCTACATATTAACATAAATTGACTACTCGTATACATAAATATTTGAACTGTAAATTCAATCAAATGATTGCCTTAATTAGTCAGGCTATAAATACTGTATTTACTCGCATATAAGACGAGGTTTTTATTCATTTATAACAGCTTAAAATTCCTAGGTTGTCCTGTATGCATAAGCGAAAGTGTCTTTGCGTTTTTGCAAGTAATTTTTGTGAACCATGTATTTGCATTTTTTACCAGATGCTTACCCTCTTGTATTTAAAAACACAAGTATTTTATCTGGGTTGTTTGAATTGTTCTTATACAATGTCAGGAGTAAAGATGAATAGCAATAGGAAAAGTAAAGATTTTGAATTGAATTTCAAATTGAAATTCCAAAATCACACAGGAGCTTGATATAAGTTTTAATCCATTCCCATGTAAAAACAGATGAATATTTGGAAATCAGAATTTGGAGAAACTCTTAAGTGCAATCGACGGAGAGTGGATTCGACTGTTAAGAATTGGCAAAAAAAGATTTCCGATTGTCCGGCTTTACGTGAACAAATTATGTTGTTGATTTTACAAGATTTTTTCCTTAAATTTTAAAATGCCAGTAATTTTTGTGGGACAATGTGTACATTTACCTGCATTTGATATTTTACTTTACTTTACGAAATAAAATTAGAATTGCATTAATAAATTTAATTTTCTTTATTTTGATCTTTAAAGTCACACCTTGTCCTATATGTGAAGTCATCTTACATGCAAGTATATACAGTATGTACTTATTAATGATTAGATATGTGAGGCCCAGAAATAGCCCCCCAAAAAAGGGATATGTACAAATTTGGGTTAATGTAACCCTTGGTGCCAAGGTGGCGGCGCTTCCAGTCGCCATCTTGGATTGGTCTGGAGACTGCGCGTTTAGCACTATTTTGATCAGAGATCACGTATCTCCGAAAATATAATAATCTAAGATAAAATATTGATAATAGAAAAAAAACATACTCATGTTAACGATTCTTTTTTTATATTCAATCCTACTTTTTTCCCTAGCTTGGTAGATTCCAATTTCATTTTTTGCAGGTCCTTTCTTCCCTAATGTTGTCGTTTCTGCTTCAACCATACAGGAATGTTTGGCTGCCTTTTTACTCACATTTGCTGTTGCCTTTTCCTATTCCTTCTCTATTTTCAGTGTTTGCTTCTTATTAAAGTTCGGAAGTAGTGCGGATGGAACATATTGTAGATCAAACCATCTTGGAGTTTTCCCAGTCCCTGGACACATCACAACCAATTGTTTTGCGAAAAATTAGAAACTCTCCAGGTTTTCTTTATACTTATTCAATCAGATATATGCTTCGGACAGTGCTGAATGCTGTAATTCCATTTTGCTGTACATGTCAAACAATTTGAGGGCGAACCAAAAGACAAAATACAACCAAAAAAGACATTGCCAAATATACTTTTGAATGTTTCTTTCGTATGCTGAATACTTATTACCACTTTTACAAATCTTAGGAAACATGATTTTAAGTCGCTTCTATAGTATAATTTACATGTTTTAGCGCACGAGTTGCTCCTTGCATGAGTTTGTTGTAGTCCTAATTTTAAAGCAAATTTAAAGCCATTATTAATATCATTGTCCCACACTAATTTCAAATATTCATATTCATCTATCTATTAGAATTTACGGGGAGTTTGACCTAACAAAAATTCACCAGACCTAATTTCTGCATAACTACTAGACACAAAATTATCAAAAAAAAATAAATTAATTAATTAACATTTTTAGTTTTTATTTATATCAAATTCACAAATACTATCGTTTAAGAACAATACATTTACCTTTTTAACTTTTTTGGAAAACTATCGAAAAAATAAAAATTAAAAATTCCACTATAGATACAACGCAACACTGTCAGTATTGTCTACCTACTGGTTAATTTGCATATTTCCACGAAAAACTACCATCTACTACGTCATATTTTACAAATTTGCATAATCTTTCACGTTATTTCTTTACATCACGTTAAACGTCATTACATATTACGTCAGTAAATTACATGATAGCTCCCTCTATCGCTATTATGTCATGACACCCGGATTGGAGATTACCGGAAGTGTCGCCATCTTGGCACCAAGGGTTACATTAACCCAAATTTAAGTTAAACCCAAGATAATAAATTATATAAGTGTTGAGTTGGCGACACTGGACTTTGATGTCGACGCTCATAAAGAGTAACAGGAAAAACAAAATTTTAGATAAAAATTTAGAAAGGAAAATATTAAAAATTTAAGACGCAGTTTAGAAAGCAAAACAAAACTAGAGAAAAAAATATCGAAATGAGCGTAGATGTCATAGTCAACGATTAAATGCGAGCAGAGTCTAAAAGATGGTGTCGAGTAAACCATCTCTAGCCGACCTTTCCTGCGACCTATACGAAGTTCCATTTACACCTGGAGACAGGTGAGAGACCAATTAGAAAGTGCTGAAGAAAAATCTGTCTAATTAGCAACAGTTTGATCTCGAAAAACTTATAAAAACCCCCGACTTCAAGGATAGACAGAGCTTCCTCGCTGAAATACTTCCGCTGTGATCGTCATTCTCTTCAAATTTTTTTGTGCTTCAATTCGCTAATATTTTGTTTCTTCCCTTTGCAAACTCCATTTTGTCATTGCCCCGGTGCTCCATCACCGCAAAACGAAAACTCCTAGAGACCTCCAACCGGAAGGACAATGACATCTGGGACATTGTCAATCACTGATGTAAGCATTTTTGACAAAAATAAAGTTTCTTTGTGAAACACTTGTCTTTTCTGCCTCCTCAAAATTGCCACCCACATACGTATAGCCCTTAGCTATCTTGACGGTTGGGAATAAAATTCGCCCCATCTCTGTGAACTTACAGATACTAAGTAATTTGATATTAGAGGTAGATGTTAGGTGCCATCTCTTATCTAAATTGATAATTATAATTTATTAAATAATAATATAATTAAATGGTTATATGTAAAGTTTAAATATGTCTGGAAGTGAAGAATTGCTTGGAGGTCCGGATGGCACAACTGGCAACTTGAGGTTGTGGGTTCAAGTCCTGTTCCAGGCTAGTTCTTTTCTTCCAGATGGTTCTAAATTATTAAAACTTATAATTATTAATTAGATAAGAGATGGCACCTAACGTCTATATCTAATACCAAATTACTTAGTATACAATCATTAATAATAGCGTATTTATAGCCCAATTAATTAAGGCAATTGTTTGGTTGAGTATCAACGTATCGGACTTTGGGAAGTTTAGAACTGTAAATTTATGAATGAATGAATAAATACTAGAATTTGACTTGTATCATTTTGATTAATATTCAATTTGTGCAATTTGTTTTTCAGAATATTATGAATAATGAGTACAATGGTAAATTAAGATAAAAATTTTAATAGTAGATTATTTATTAATATTTATGAAACATGTCACATGAAAATTTTTAAATATAAAATTTCTAATTTTGAAATCATATTGCATTATGTAGGTTATTCAACCTCTTCCTTGTGCAAAAGCATTATATCCATATGAAGCTAAAAGATTAGGGTAAGTAAAGTAGATTTATTTATATATATATATATATATTAAAATTGATGTAATGATTGAAAATTTTAGTTTCGAGTTAATCCTATTTAATTAAATTTCATTCGTAGACAGTGCTCTTATTCTAAAAGAAATTATTACTGTTACACATATATAATGATTGAACATATAGAACTTCTTTACTGAAAAACTGCTGGTACTATGTAATAGTAATTTCTCAGTAAAAAAGTTCTATACACTAAATTCTGAGTATAAATTATATAATGTAAACAGAGTATTCTCGGTGTATAGTTTATAAAAATTCTAATATTCTCAGTAAAAAGTGCTATATGTTGTTTATGCTATCTGCCAGTATGGTGTACTGGTGCATTCTGGGTGAAAAGTAGCCTGGTCATAGATAATCCTGATTTACAACTGTGAGGACCGAATTGAGCCGGTCCGAGTTAAAATTTTCATTATTTCAAATCCCCTTGGGAGATAACGATCGAGATTTGCGGTAACGATCAAGCTTTGAAGGATGTACAGTCTTCCGCCGTCAAAACCGCTTCCCTCCTTCTCCGGATCCCACCTGAGTCATGGAACTCAAGTCACCACCCTCCCTCGCGATTGGTGATCGTTACGGAAGGGACCGGGGGTATATAAAGGGGGAAGAGATCTAAGAAAGAGGTCGGAAGAAGGGGAACGACCCGCTGACCCGAGTCCTGTACGAAGGCCATTCCAGACGCCGGAGCCTTCGCCTCGAAGCCGATCCTGCCGCTCACCGCCAGGGAAGACGCTAGAAGAACCTTCGGCCGACCCGAAGAACCTTCTCGATCATAAGCGATAACCGAGAGGTATGAATCCCCTAACAATTGTGAGCTCTCTCTCTCCTGCGATTAGGGACGGAATGTGTCGCTTCGATGTAATCGATTCTCTGTTCAAATAAATCTTATCTGTGTTGTCCTGCTACTACAGATATTGCCGTTTTTCTTATCGACGACCCCACACTTCCTCCACTCGACCTGACAATTACATTACCGATTCCGATAAAACGGGATATCACGATAAATTTAGCCATCCTTGACAGTGGGGTGGGTCTTGCCGACCTGTTCGCTGACAAAAAGGGGGTACGACTTCGTCTTCCCCCCGGCGTTCCCACACAACAATAACTAAGCTTTAAAAACTGTTATGAAATTATAGTAATAGTTCTTATGTAAAATAAAATAGGAAACTTAAAAATCAAATGTTTATTTAGAAAAATTTAACCTTGAGACATTTTAACCTTTTGTTGCTCATGTTTCCTCAATGTGAACAGTATTGCTTGCATGGCTTATTGGAGATGCCAGGCTACCAAAATGTTTTATTTGAATTGTAACGTTCCATCAAAAACTATGATTACATCTTCAATTTCTGAATTTTGTATACTATCTAACAATATAAAATACTTGTAAAGTTCCACTGATTGATATCAGGCATGTTTTGTAATTGAAGATCTATATGTTTCTTTCAAGATCAGGATAGTAAAACTTTATTACTTTTGGGGAGGTTGAAAGGAGAGTGGCGAGTTCCACTCATTTGTAAAGTAAACAAACCATAAAGTGTTTTATTACCCCAATAAAAATCACTTCCTTGGTTAGAAATCAATCAAGTTACAATATTATTGTTTTGTCCTACTCAGAAAAATGTTTTAAGATTAAACAGTTAGTTTTTGTCAGATTGGATTAGCATAATTTGATTATTTTTTTTGCAACATAATTGTGCAGTTTTAAAAATTAACATCAAAGTTTGTGGCTGATTGTCTGAACGGAAATGTTTTCTATATGAGAAATGAAGGGATTGCAAATAATAGGAGACTGTAAAAAATTCGGCAACTTGCATAATGATGTCAAATTCATAAATTTAAAGCTTTATCATTTAAAAACATCTAATAGTATTACCAAATAAAGGCATTAGTCATGATAATTGAATGAAACAATTATGAAATAAACAAAAATTTTAGTTGTTGCAAATTTGGAAGTATTAAATTTTCTCATTCTTTAGTGGTGACAAAGCAATGTGACAATACAGGTGAGAAAAATTGGGTTCTCAAAAATGAATTGAGATTGGTCCAAAGATTAAGAAAGAACAAAGAATATAAAGAATAGAATTTTTGTGAAGATATTTTTATTATAATTGCTGTTGTGTTGAATTTTACACTTTATGTGCAACAGTTGCAAATTTTTACAACACTTTTAGTTGAGTCTCATCCACAGGCAGTTATGGATATATTACAGAGGGTTAAAGATTTATTATTTTATTTAGTCAATTATTGAAACAAATTACTTGATTTATGTTGTTAACATTAAGTAATCATATTATCAAGCTCATGTCCAAAAAACAAAGTCTCTTACAACATTCAGTAATTTCAGGTGACATGAGTTATTTCAATAGAAGTTTTGCAATAAGGGAATGCAATAATACAATGCATGATGTGTCTTCCATCACTACTGGTCAAACATTTTGGTTACAACATAGGTTTGGATTTAGGGCATTCAATTGCAGTATGTACAGTACATCAGCTTCTATAATTATAGGCTTATTATTTGTATTGGATGGAAATTGAAAGAGGAATTTTCTTCTGTTAGAATTTTTATTATACAAATTATTTTCTAGAATTTGAGAAATATTACAGTAGTTAAGTTTGCTTTCAATATAATTTCCATATATTATTTCTTTCTTGTTTCTGTAAGTACTTTTAATAAATTTGTTTTTTTTTTTTTTTTTTTGGTTGATGTATAAAATAAAAGCAAATAAATAAAAAGTATGATAAAAATAATCACGTTATACAGTGTTTTAAACAACAAATTTTGTTCAGTTTATCTAATCAATTTAGATTATACTAAAATCTTGACTGTCCTCATGTATAATTCTCAGAAGCAAAACTTGTGCAGGAATGTTGACATTTTTTGTGGATAAGATGCTCTTATATACAGACCACAACTTATAATTAAGGTTTTGGGGTTCAGCTCCAGAATAAAACCAATAGGAAAGGGAACAGCATCACTTTTGAAGTGCTTTTGACAGTTGAATGAATGTTATGGCTAAGTTATAACCTTGTATAGACTGTGGTCTACAGTCAAGGATTTATGGTATTTATATAACCATAAGACGATCAACTTCAATGAACAGCAATGTAGATGATGCTTTTGCATTGATGGATATTTACTTTTTCCATTTGTTGTCATGGTTAAAGTTGAACTCCACTTAATCCATAAGAAGTCCCTTTTTCAGCATTAAAACTTTGCCATTCACTGCCATATTATTCTGTTATGGTGAGAACCAGCCTTTAACCTTTATTGCTTTGCATACAATATGGAATTTCCAAACTGATAAGTTGTAAGTGGTTGCAGCCAGAAAGTTTCCTTTGACTAACTGGACATGTTAGAGATGTTTTAATTTTAAAGAAAATATATATGTTTAATTATTATTTAACAGTGATTTAAAAGGGGTTTTTTGACAGTTTAGCATGTCTGCAATGTCCTTTTAATTCTGACGGTTAGAGGTCAAGGATTATCCAAATGATGTGTATTAACAAAGTTTTTACTAGATACATTTTAGATCGGTAACTTGCTGATCTCTCTTCAGTAAATAAATATAATCTACAACAAGAATTACACCCTCCTGTTTGACAATCAATTATCCATTGCATAGTAATACTGACCAGATATCATGATAATATGTAACTATTAAGTAGTAGGTGATTATCAAACAGGAGAGTGATTCTTGCTGTAGATTACATCTAATTACTGGAGAGGGATTGGCAAATTACCAATCGAAAATGTATGTAATAAAAAGAATTTGTTAATACACGTCATCTGAATGATCCCTGGCCTCTGTTAATTGTCAGAGTTAGAAGGACATTGCAGTCATGCTGAATTGTCAAAAAACCCTTTTAAGTGCTAGTATAAATAACTAAACAATCCAACACCTAATGCTAATTTTAGCTTAGTTTGTATATGTTTAATCCTGTTTATGAAGAGTTTCGTCTTTTGTAAAGGTGGTTCAACCAGAGGTTTTACACTGTTTATGTATTAATCTAAATATTGTACTGTATATATACAGTAAGACTGCTTAATGCTGATTCAATATAACGCAGTCTGCTCGAAGCCTAAAAAAAAGTTCAAAATTTATGCTGATTTAAATCATCGTGGCATTTCATTGATTCGTATATAATAAAATTATTTGCAAGCACAAACCAATAGCAAAAGGTGGCAAAAAGGTGTACTTTCTTTAAATCTATGTTTGTTTGGTGCAATTTTGGAAAAAATATAACTTCATGGATGCCATAAAAAATATCGACTTCACTTGGCAAGAATTAACAGATAAATGCACGAAGTGTGGAAGAAGTTAGGGCTGAAGGTATCCAAGGATTCTCAACAAGAAGAGCCTATTGCTGTATCATTAAGTTGACCAAACTCAACCTAATCGATACAGCAGGACTAGGAGATATAGACAAGCAGGATATTGAGGAGTTACATATCTGGTGTGAGCCTTGCCAACAACAACGACCTTCAAGAACTGGCAGAACATGGAATTTGTGTGCAACTGGAAAATAGAGATTTTGAAAATGAAGAACCCAAAAAATTTCTCTACAGATTTCCTTAGTAAAAGTTTGGTAATGATAACCAGAATCGTTGATCAAATCGTAGCGAATGATCCATATTTTGAAAGGAGTGCAAAAGCGAAACAAGACGTTTTGGATGCAATCTTTTGTTACTGACATTTGCTTAAGGAAAGAAAAAGTGACAAATGAAACTTCATGACTTTATTGCAAAAGAACAAGAATTTCAGAAAAGTCAGGACCTTCGTCACAAAAAATGAACTTTACATTTCTGTGTGCATATGTTTATGTGTTATTTAACATATATTATTATGCAAATTAATATAAAAATAACTTAAAAATTAAAGTAAAATCTGTTTATTTTTGGTCACATGTTCCCCTATCCCTATTTACTCTACGTTAAAATGACCTCATTTACCTCTGTTTTGCTTAGCGCTTTGTTGTCTAGGAATGCATCTCCTGCATTAAGTGGGGTCTTATTGTGTATGTATATATATATATATAAATACATAAAATATACATTTACTTTGTTTTACTAATTATATGGTAAATTATATATGATAAATTTTTATTTCTATAGTGATTTATCCTTTAAAAAAGGAGATATGATTGTTCTGAGAAAAAGAATAGATCAGAATTGGTATGAAGGAGAAACAAATGGAAAATTGGGCTATCTTCCAGCTACACATATTCAGATCATTGTACCACTTCATTTTCCCATTCCCCAGGGAAAAGCTCTGTATGATTTCCATGCCAATAATAAGGATGATAAAGACTGTTTAACATTTTTAAAGGTAAGACTGTTACTGAATTTAATATTCAGTAATTAATAATGTAGTTATGATTAAGAATCCTGAAAATTACTTTAGAATGGAATTTGCAATTGTGATTTGAATTAAAATTGAAATTTAAATAAAATCATATGATTTTTTAATATAATTATGCATATTTATGTACTGTTATGTAATTTAAAAAGTTTATACATTCTTGGTGGTATTATATATATTAGCCAGAACCCATTAAATATTCAGTTTGACCAGTATATTACTTGCTAGTTACTTTGATCTCATGATCATTAGAATTTTGAATCAAATTCATACTGAATAAAATCTCTAAATATTTTTATAAATGCTATTCATCTCTCCTTTCTTAATTTTACAAAAATTACATGTGAAAGAAATAAAGATTTTAAAATTTTAAATCAGTTTGTAATTTTTACATATTACTTTTCAAATATCTCACTGAATACAATATTCTTAACAGAACACTTATTTCCATTTAAAGATTTTACCCTGGACAGGGCTACTTCACAAAGTATGTTCACACATTGTCATGCCTGCACAATGACAGCCTGTTTGATCGATTCTTTTCTATTTTATAAGTATGATTATGTCCTGATTATAAGCTAATTACTGAGCTAGGAATTTTAATTGATGATAATCTCACATTTAGATAATTACAGTAGTTAGTAAAAAGTATAAAATGGTTATTTAAAAAAATTAAATTTAATGTTTTATTGAATTTTTTTTTAATGAACAAAGCAGCATATAATCAAGTACCTGCAAAAGTCTACTGTGAAAGGAGCACAATTCTAATGTAGAAATCATTCAATTATAAATACTGTATATACAGTGAAACCTCCATTAATGGACACTTCCAAATAGTGGACACCTCTACTTAATGGACATTTTTACAATCCCCAGACTCTTCAAATAGGCCGTCTATTATATTAATCTCTAAATAGCAGACAATCTAAATAACGGGCATTGTCATCCATAACTGACTTTATGAAAATGCAATGTCCTGCTTTTAATATTCTGAACAAATTAATTACTTACGAAATATTTTAAAACAAAAACAAAAAATCAGTTAAAATACTCTTTCAGATGATGAATTTTGACCATAGGCATTGAATAAAGACTGGCTTAAAATAGGAATAGGAGAGGAAGGCAGGTTATAAGAAGTTGAACAATATTATTTATCTGTTGGAGAAGTTTAATCTGGTTAAGTTGTTAATCACCATTTATCATTATACATAATATCATTAAGCTTCTCTTTTATTGTTAGAATTAAATTTATGATACCAAAAAAACTATAAATTTTTCTGAAATTATTCATTCATTCGACAAGAACCTTAGTGTAGTAGTAATGAAAAAGAAACTTAAGATCATAAATGCAAGAAAACTGAATATCTTCCCACACTTTAAAGTGGTTGGCAAATCACCTTTGTAGCACGACCTTTGAACTATCACCAAACAAATGCTGTTGTCCTAACCATTTTAACAACTTTGTGGTGACTAAAGTGTACTTTTTAATAAATCAGTTACTAAAAAAAGCAAAAATGTTGGAAAATTACACCTACTTGATAACTACAAAGCAGACAAATTCCTGTATCAATTTTTATTAGTTGCTTACATCATAAATGATGATATAAACATAACAATTTGGAATATATTTTCCGCCCCTTGAAGTGGATAGCAAATTGCCTTCATAATTTGACACTTGAATGAGATTCAATTAAAACAAGATTTTTACAGCTGAAAAATAAATAATATATTGTATGTATGTTTTAATTATATATACTATGTGTACTTTTCAGTATATTCACATTCCTAATGCAAATTTGATGTTTTTGTAATCCATTGTATTCACTTTATAATGACCAGGTTTAAAATACAGTATAGCTGCTGGAATTTGCCTCTGAATAGTGGACAAACTTCTCAGTCCCAATGGTGTCTGCTATTCAGAGATTATACTATATACATAAACAGCCTTTTGACATGAACAGAAGCTATTTGCATGTTAATGGATTTTGAAACTACATTTGGGTCAATACTTACTTAACAAATTCTACCATTAATATTTTCTGAATCCTGCACTATATTTTCCCAACCAAGAGTTTCAGCTAATACTTATTTAATCTTCTTTTTATACTGCTCAGGACTGGAGTTTGTAGACTAAGCCCCCAACTCTAACTTCAACTCAGAATTTTAGGAGGTTCCACTGATTCTGACCCTAGAATTATAGAAGGCCTGACTCTAACACATGCCTCTAAATAATAATTTAAGATATACTTTGATTACATTAACCCAGAATATCATTTCATCACTATCAAGTGAATCATCAAGCATTTCTTATCTTATTTTTAGAGTTTTCATTATCACTAGGGCTGTGCTAAACCAAAATTTTTATATTCACATTGAACTTGATACTGAGATACATTGATATCAGATCAATATTCTAAAATCTAGAACAGTGTTGAGTAGTCTTTTCAGGATGATGACTGGAAGGGAACTTTGTAGGTCTTTGTAAGGACTACATACAATCTTATGGAGTTGCTGGTTTTAAGCCTGCTGAGACTTGTGCTAGGTATACAAACAAGTTAATTCTCAGATCTTTATAACCTCAAAGTGAATAAGCCTACTTGAGTACCAAGAACTAATGCATTTGTCTGCTGTCAGAAATTCTAATAACATTACAGTAATACAGTGACCAAGTTATTTTGTGATTTGTCATCTCAAGATTATAATTAATTCTTTACTTCAATCTCTGTAGCCTAATTATCAACTAATCCATATAGGGCAAATTGGTAACACTTGTGTTACCTTCCTTATCCTCATTGTTTTCATGAATTACATTCATTGCTTGTTCTTGAGAACTTGATTCTCAGAAATTCATTCTATTCTTGAAAGTTCACAATTCTTAAAAGTAGTTGATTCTACCTCTGGTTAATTCTAACAAAGATTCTATCTGTGTCCCCTTGCTACCTAACTTTTCTTTCTCCAACAAGGTTCTAAATAATTCTGTGAATACAGTTTGCTAAGCTGTATAATGACCATTATATCCGGAGGCAATTTTATTTATTTGGAAAAATTAATTTTCCACTTTATTCAGATTATGTTCTTTGTATCCAGAAACCTGTTCTATTTTTGCATAGGCTAGGATTTTAACTTATTATAAAATTTAACATAGAAGAACTTTTCCATTTAGGCAGGTTTTGATTTAAGACAGGTTTTACTGTATTAATTTTATAAGATATTATGTAATTACAATTTAATTTTAATATTATTTAATTAATAATTTTTAAGGGTGAAACTGTAACATTTATGAGAAAAGTTGATTCTAATTGGGCAGAAGGAAAAATTGGAGAGAGATCAGGAATATTTCCAATTTCATTTGTAGAGGTTTGTATTCAAGTTTTTTTTTTAAATTTTATTTAAATATATAAATAATAATGTATAATTATGTACCTTTTTAAAATTTCTTTTGGTCAAATTCTCCAAATCTGAAGTGAATAAATTACATGGATTTTTTGGAGATAAGATGTATAGTATTTGAAAAAATTATTAAAAACTTGCATAAATGGAAATTATTATATATGTTTTAGTAACAACATTTAATAGAAATTTGTCATAACAATAGAAAGTTATAAATTTTCTCTTTTAAATACATTATTTTTAATTTTATAATATATATATATATATATATTTTAAAAATTTAAACAGGACTTTTTCAAATACTATATAAATAGCATCAGAAATTCAGTTTGTTGATATATAAAATCATTCAAAGGAATCAAGAAGCAAATGCATCAGATTCTTCTTGGAATCGATATCCTGGAAAATGAAACTCGGCAATTGAGCAGGTGGTAACATTATTTTGCTTCAAATATTAATTAATAGCTGGGAACCAATGAAATTTCTGTTACTATTAACATACTTTAGTTGAAATTCATAAATAACAAAACTTGACAAATTCATTTACACATAATTCCTTAACTAAATAACTCTTTGCAAAACAAATTCTTTTATAATTTTAATTTATATAGAATTAAATAACTGCTTATGTTAGTTAAATTAACATGAATTCTATTAATACCATTATGAAATTACAACAAAGTACTGTTAAAATCATAACACTTTTCATTTACTAAAAAACAAATAACAAAAACTTTCAATAATTTACATACATAACATGTAATGTAAAATTCTGACAGTAGTCAGTTACTTTGCCAGTTTATTCCAGTAATTGGGCAAAATTTTATCATGAATTCATTTCTCTCACATGTTTTCATCTTTTCATTTAAATTATATTTGATATTAATATTTTTCTTTGTAAATTTGGTGACTTGTCAGCAGTATGTAAGTATTCAGAATTTTAATTTATATAACTTGTGTATAGAAATCAAACAAGCATTACAGAACATGCACCGAAAAACCGCTCTTGCATCCATTGATGGAATTAAAAAAAAAACAAACATTGTATGCAAATAAAGACTCAAATAATAAGTTAGATGAATGAAATTATGATAAATATATACAATTCAGTGAATACATAAATACAACTCTTTACATTAAATTATATATATCTATAGTATGCAGTATTAATTCATCCAACATTAAAAAAAGTCAAATCCAACATGTTAACATCAGATCAATGCTAATGGATCTTGAATTACATCCATTTTACTTAAATAGGGCAAAAAATTTCATATCTGGGTGACTTACCTGATTTAATGCTTGCAAATTTGGCTGTAATTTGAAAGATTTGTAGACCTATAACTTTCCACTGTCATCTATCTTGTCTTTCCTTAATCTTGAGAACAGTGTTAGATAGACGAAAGTCAAGACCAAATATGGAAAGTTTAGGGGCAGGAGGCCTCAATTAACTATATATGAACTTCTGGTCTAGACCAGAAGTCACATGAATTCAATAAAAAAATTTTTCCCTGAATGGAGATTTTTTGATGAGATAGATGAATGGCATGACTGTTGTTATCAGGAAAAGTATGATGTGTTTTAAATTGAATAAATTAAGAATATGATTAAAAATTGCTACCTAGCATTGTGATGATGTCACAATAAATAATTCTATATATATATATATTTTTTTTATTTTAATGTGTATAATTTATTGATAGGGACTTTGTTAATTTTTGAAAATCAATAATACAAAAATACAGTTAAATTATTCCAAAAGTTTAATATTTTTAAAGTCATGGAAATCATATTTCATAGTATTCTGTTCTGTGTTCATAATCTTGATATAATTGTCATTAAACTAAAAAAAAAAGTTCAAAATATGTTTCACAAAATCATAATATATGATGATAATTAAAATTAAAAATAATGAAGTCTTATCTTTTGGATAAAAGTGATTCATTCACTGTAAAAATGTTTATTTTGCCATCAGTGAATCAATCACTTATTTAAAATGAGAATGCTGAAATATCTGAAAATCCACAAACGATAATCATATGTCCAAAATAAATATTTTTTTTTTTTTAGTACTGTATAAAAGTACAGAATAAATGCAAATTTATTATGAAAACAAATTTAGAAAGTTAAATTCATTAAACATCTTCAATCATTTTGATTGAAGCTTGTGTTTTTAATTAATGTTTACCTTTGAATTTTACGAAGAAATTCGAAATTTATGAATTAAAATGAAGTTAAGTCATTTTTCTCATTTGATACTGATATGATTTTATTGCTTTGTATTACCATTTACACATTAATATAATAAATTTAGACTCTTTGTTGACTGCATCGCATTAAATAAAATAAACTGAAATAAATGAGCATTCGATTTTAGTTTTTTCTTGAAAAAGGTCATTAAAGATGACTGAAAATGTTTGAATAGTAATAAAAATGGATGCAGTTCAAAAGGTTTTATGACTAGTTTATTTTATAAATTTAGACTTTTGGAATTAATAATGATGTAAGAAAAACTTTGGAATAACTTCTTGATGCTTTTGAAATTAAATGTCTTTTAAAAATTTAATTCAAAAACTAGAAAAAATAATTTACTACAGATTTACCTATTGGCATGATGTCCATAGAAATTTGAATGTTATTTTCTTTGACTTTCCTGATTCTTCTCAAAGTTATGTATTAATTATATATTATACCTCTTTTGTACATGTACATTATATTGTTTACTAACATTAGATTTGACTTTTATTCTACATTAAACAATTGTTCAGTTAAAACTTACATTAAACTTAAAAAATGAAAAATAACACTTTTTATGACTATAAAAATGTATAACTTGCTTTTCTCTGCATTAGCTATTATATAGGATAAGGAAGCAGGCAGATAAGTCCATTTGTCATATAAAATTATGGCTACATACTTAAAAAACATTTTAAAATGAATACATTTTTAGACAAAATTACAGTAAGTGATCATTTATTCACTGAATGAAATGAAGCAGAATTGTAACATTATTTATAGCTTTTTCAAAAGCATATATGTGATGATTTAAATTAATTAAAAGAAAACATCAGATAGCAGCTGAACATTTTTTACATAAGAAGAATTGAGGTTTAAAATTGATTAAACATTAAAAATAATACATTTGCCATTTTCATAAAGTGCTTACTAAATGTTGCAGCAGTAAGAAGAATATGATAACAATGGATGTGATCATTTTTCAGTCAGATCTGCAGAATGTTATTTGAGGAAAAAAGAAGAGACAAAAAACAAAACAAAAACAAAAAGTGATTAGTTGATGATTGGTTCCATTTATAGGTAATTTTATTTATTTTCAGTTAAATGCTTCTGCAAAAGCATTAATGAAGCTTTCATCCAAGTGAGTATCACAAACTGAATTATAACTAAGGTATTACTTATTTAAAGTTAATTCTGACACAATTGCTTATATTGATTACATTGTAGTTGTGGAAATACATGATGGGCCAACCATTTAAATGGTTTCTTTTCCTGTTCAGTCAACAAATGACCAGACCGAGTTTGTCGACGACGACGTGTGAAATTCAGCCTGCGTGTAATCAGACAGAGCCTACCGTCGTCTCCAGTGAGTATTTCTTTCAGTTTTGCCAATATTGATGTATTTTAGACTAATGGAAAAAATTTAATTTTGTTTATGGCAGTTAGAATAAAACTGTTATTCTGAAATAGGCTTATAGGCATATAGAGTCGATTCCACTTAATTGGGACATGTTGGACTAATCCATTTTGGCCCAATTCAAACTAATAATAAATTCTAAAATAAAATATATAATACGGAGGTAAAAAAATAATAATTAGATACCTATTTTAATGCAGTTACCAAAATACAGAAAATATTTGTACTAAAAATTTGCCAGACTCACGACAATAACTGATTTGCATCATGCTAATGTCAAATATTAGTAGTGACGTACACAAGGGTTGATCATTTGATCTGTTCCTGATTGAACGATCTTTCCTTTCTCCCTTTTTAGTTAGAACGTATTTGGGTTCGTCCAAAAGTTACCTTACGGCCTTTCTTTGAACACAGTTTCCATTACTCCACTTTGGCGGGAGCATTCGTAGAAGCCGTCAACTCCGGATGCTGGTCTCAACAATCGGATGGCTGCTATCCGAGTCTAGATGTAATTGTGTACACAACACCTTCCAAGGGAACTCTAGCTGTCTTCCAATGTGGTTGAGCAACCTCTAAAAATTGTCTGGGGGTCTTTGTCCTCTCTCTATTAACGAGATTGTCTGGTCCAATCCAGAGCAGGATCAGTAGCTCACATTCAGACAGGATCTCAGTGTGATGTGTCTCATTATGCTGATCCCCCCCAGAAAAACTGAACCGCCCGAGCAAAAGACAAAATTGTTTTGTCTTCACCAATCATTAGACCTACATGAGGTTAGTGTACATAGTGTTGACATATTTTTGAAAGATCCCTAAAATATATCAAAAATTGCTAAACTCCTTTTCTGCTACTGTCACAATTGAGTGCTTAAATTATGTTCAGTTTCCATTTTTTGAGATTTGGTCCAAAAATGTGGCTGTCCCAATTAAACAGTGGTCCAATTAAGCAGAATTGACTGTATTTAGTCTTAATTCCAAAATTAAATTCCTTGTAAAACTTTTTCATAGCATATTGACTATATTTAGCTGAAATGAAATGAAATTTGCTTTTAAATTAATTATATGTTAAATGAGAAATTAATTTTGACATAACACAAAAAAAATTAAATATTTGCTAAAATAATAATGGTTATTTTGATTTAAATTTATTCTATGCAATAATAAATTGAAGTTTTTCAGTTAAAAAAGTGTTTTAAATTAAATTTAAGAATTTTTGACATCAAAGTGAATAGGGCCATAGTAACAAGTAATAATTAAAAAACTGTACAAAATATGTTTAATTAAGATTTTATTGTATATTTTTAATATTTTTATTGACAAGGTTTATCTTTTAAATTTCTATGAAATATAAACTTGTTTTTATTGAATACTCAAATTTTTTTAAAATTAAAATATATCTAATTTTTCTCTTTCTTCTAAACTTTTTGTTTTACATCTTTTCAGGCGTGCATCCGGTGTCCCTTCCTGCAAGTTCAAATATGCAATACTGTGCTCCTCCTCCTACATCGTCACCTTCGGTGTCTGTAACTACGACGGCATCAACGTGTCCTTCATCTCCAATTTTTACGACGGTGGCCATGAAACTTCATGATCCTTTGTGCTCATCTATTTGGCAGACATCTCTTCCTCTTTCTTCAGGTGTCCCTTGTCCTTCTGATAGCAATCAACGAGATCATTCGACATATGGAAAACATAATCTAATGATAACTGCAAATTCTAGGGAAAGTCCTCCAAATATTCAAGTCTCGCAATCTATTATATATCAAAGAGACCAAAATTTATGTACATTAAATGCTATTGGTTTGTCAAATAATTTACAGTCTTTTCCTCAAATTAGTTATTGCAACAATTATAAAAGAGAGCATGCATTACATGCTGTACCACAATCTTCTGTTAATTATTTAGATACTAATAGTCATTCTTTAATTACTCAAACTTCCCACATAAATAATTATGACAGAGAACAAACAATGAATGTTATGCAAATAGCCACAGTCACTTTAAGTGACAAAGAGGTTTCCCATCCAGAAACATATAATCATAGTATTTCCAGACTCACACCTCCTACTGTATCTTATGATGCTATTCCTGCTCCTGATGCATTTTCTTTAATGTCTCTACATACAAATAATTATTCAGAAGATCAAGTTAAGTTATTACCTTCTCATGAAGAAAATGTTTCTCCAGAATCAGAAAATGTTTCAATAGAGCAGCCTGCCGAAGGCACTCTAGAAACAGAGGAAGAACAACATACTTCTTCCTTAAGCGATTCTGGACATGCAGTTTCTCGTGAAGATTCCCCAATTTTTTCTCCGGTATCAAATATCTCTGGAAGTCTTGAGAAAGAACAAGGACGATCGTCTCCTTTGATAACTAATTTTGTTCCAATTACCAATAATGAATCAACACAAAATATTGGCATTGTATCAAGTGGAATTCATAGAGAATCAACTCCTGCCTCACAGGAAGATACAGCCATTTCTCAAACCTATTTAAAAGACAATATGAGTGTTACTGCAAGCAATCAACGATATTTTCAAACTATCGAACATGGATTACATGCATTTCCAGCTTCGAATGTTGTAACTTCTTCCATGTCGCAAGGAGCTTACTGTCCCGATATATCATCGGCGGGACCTTCAAATCCTACAGTTATGGTGCAACCTTCGTCTGATGCATCATCAACACAGGTTAGAATCATTCATGTAAAATATATATCATCATCAATATTACAATGTAAAATTTCTTAGTTAAATTAATACATAATTAATCTTATTTTAGTGGAAGGAAAGATGCGAAACAATATCTGTAAATACGAGTTTACAAGATGGTGAAGAACTCGATAATAAAGTTGTCCTACCTTGTAATCCGACACCAGCTAACCCGTCTTCACCTAGTGCAAATGGATCAAAGGTGTTGGAGAATGAAGAAATTTTGGCTTCACAGCTTTAGTAAGTAAATTTATTGAATTAGAAAGAGCATTTTCTATTTTTATGATAAATTAATTTTGATATTTTGTTTTTTTTTTAGTTATTTGGCATTGTACAATTACCATCCACAAAAGAAAGATGAATTAGAATTAAAACGAGGAGAACTGTACATAGTGAATGAAAAATGTCAAGATGGTTGGTTCAAAGGTACTTCTATGAAAACAAGGCAAAATGGTGTCTTCCCTGGAAATTATGTTCAACCAACCAAGTATGTAACTAAATATTGTTTTTATGTTTGAATAAATGTTTTTGTTTAATCTTAAATTTCACTTTTAAGTTGAAATTATATTTGTAATAAAAAACTATCAGTTTCTGTGATTAAGAATAGATTAAAAGAAATATTCTGTAGTTTAATTCCAAATAATTTCTATAAAGTGAACTGATATTTCAACTAAGCAAGAATTTTTATTTAAACAGACAGAAGTTTGAAAACTATTGAAATAGTTTGAGGAAAGTATTTATTCAAAAAAACAGTAAAAAATTAAACTTTGTTTACAATGAAATTATAATCATCATATTTCTCTTATAAATAAAAAATTAATTTTATTTGTACATTTTATATAAAAATTATTTCAACAAAATTATTTTTGCTTTCTTTCTTTGCCTACAAGCAAAGTTATGAGAAAGTTTTAACCTATTTTATTTAGAAATTGTCAAGTCTCTCCAATCAAAATACAAGAAAGCTTTCTACTTCATTACAGTAAACTTCTTTGAAATTAATGAATTTAATCTTATGAAAAGATTACTCTCGCATTGAAAAATATATTTAGGAAAGTATCGTCTTTTGTAGTTTGTCAGAAAAATATCACAAATTTTAGTTTTAATGAAATTTTTATAATGCTAGCTTGTTGTCACAATATTTTAATATTCATTTCTTGCATTCAAGTATTAGTGGGTGAAGTAATCTCTAATAAAAGATTATTGCCATTAAGTTTTTAAATTTCTTTATTTTCATTCCTTAAAATTAAACCTGATAATTGCAAAAATTCAATTCATGCTTAAAGAATATTTTATTTTATTAATATACAGGGTGAGTTTTTATCTAAAGACAATGAAATATCTTAATTGGATCTCATTATTTCAGAAGAAGGTTTAGACAAAAGTTGTAGGGTTTCAAAGGGGCAATCAATTGGTGACTTTGGATGCAACCTTGACCTTGATCTTTAAGGTCATTTGAAGGTCGGGCCTGTTTTTTCAATGGGAATACATATTTTTGACTATGGCAATGGAAAGAGCAGGAAATTTCACAGTCAGCCATGACCTTGAGTACCCCAAATTTGACCTCTGAAGATCATCTCAAGCATTATCATTTGAAGTGTGGCTCAACAAATGCATCAAAGTGGAAGGGCATCATTTTGAACATTTGTTATAAAATTTTTCCCCAAAACCAATATCTCAAGCAGTGGTGAGAAGTAAAGTGACTCACCAAAAACAAGCACCCTGATAGTGAGAGGCAAGGGGACTCACTGAAAATAAGCATTTCAACAGGAGCAGTAAACTACTACATCCACGTCATTACTCCCGGATAGTGCTAAAAGTAGTGAATGCTTTTAAAGGTCAAAGTAATAAGATTGTGAAAAAATGTAAATTTTACCTCCTTGTTTATTCCAGCAAGAAAAAGTATGGTTTCCCATTAAAAAAGGTTTTAATTCTAATCTTAAAATAATCTTTACCTAGACCTTAAGGTCAAGGGTATATCCAATTGTGAAATTTCCTGCTCTTTCCATTGCCAGGGATCAAAAATATTTATTCCCATTGAAAAGAAAAACAGACTTGATATTCAAATGACCTTGAAGGGAAGGTCAAGATCACATTCAAGGTCACCAATTGATTGCTCCTTCAAAACCCTACAACTTTTGTCTAAGCCTTTTTCCGAAATAATGAGATCCAATTAAGATATTTCGTTGTCTCAAGATAAAAAACTCACCCTGTACATATAAAAATGCATAGAAATTATTTTAATTCAATTATTTTTAGTGATATTTATACAATAAATTTTATGTTCATTTTTTTGTCTTTATTCGTTTATTAGATTTTCTGTTCTTCAATCACCTCTTCATGGAGCAACTAGTTTCACAAGCACTAGACCTATGTGTTCTAATCTCTCAGGTTCTCAGACAAATATTGAAGCTGCTGTAAATCCTAAATTAACTTGTAATACATCATTAAAAACTTTAGGAAGTGGAACATATGGACAAGTTATTTCTGATAGAAGCCTTTCATTGAATTCATCTGCAATAAATATTGCAAACAGTAAACCACAATCAATACAATACTCTTCAGAATATTTGCTTTCAAAGACAAATGAACATGTAAATAATTGTTTTATAACTACTGTAGGATTACCAGAAAAATCACAATCATCATCAATCACAGCACCTTCTCAATTACCTTGGACATTACGATCATCTGTTATGGTCTCCAGTGAATCTATTTCACAGATTCAGAAAGTAGAGGTATTCTTGATTAATAATTTGTTGATTTTTGAATCAAATTAGAAACAAATTTTTTGATTATTATGTTTCCTTGTACAGCAAGCAGCTTCCAAACAAAATGTTGAGGGACATCTGAGATCGTCTCATTGGTCATCGCAGAATCTTTCTAATTCTGCTTCGAATTCACCCATTTTACCAGAGTGCTCATTGAAAATGACTTCTAACAGTGGAAGCACCGATTGCATTTCTTCAATGGGACAATTATACGGTACATCACCATTAAGCAGTTTAGAATCATCACAAGTTTGGCCAAGTTGTTCCCAAGGAAGAAGATTATCTAGACATTCACCTTTACATACACAATCAGTTCTTCCTCCCACATCAACTGGTAATAATAATGTAGCTGGAGGACTTTCTACTTTAGTATCAAACATTCCAGTTTCTTCGTGTTCACAAGGTCGAACTGATAAGGTAAGTCAAATTCACAAAGTTTTTATTTGCCTGTCTCATATTTGGCAGTGTGAAAGATAGCTTTTAACTGTATTTAGTTAATAAACATCCTGTCAGTAACTATATGTTTTCTTTTATTTTTGTCAGATTTTTAAATACAACAGTAATAGTTTTATTCCTAAAATAGAAAAGTTTAATTAATATGATGGCAGCCTGGCTTAGCTTTAGACTTATATTAATGATTGAGTTTATGTAAAATCATGTTATCATTTTACAACGGATATCTTTCTTTCTGCGTACATAGAAAAAGCATTTTCATTTTTCAAATAAAGTTTTTAAAAAATGTAATAATTGGAGAAATTTTCAATCAACTGAAGCTGATAATTTTTAAACAACAATTGCTTATTTAGTACAAGAAATTTTATTACTAATTTCTTCTGAGCTTTTAAAATATGATTTAAAAAAAAGAAAATTGTAATTATTCAATTGCTTTTCAGTAAGCTATTTTCTCTTGCCTCCAATTGATGCAGTAGTTGCATTTTACTTTTCAAATAGCAATTCCACTAGTTATTTGAATGTATATTATATAGCTTATTAGAAAAATGAATAACTGGCAACAAAATAAAATTTGAAGAACTCATACTTTAAATATTATATTAACATTTTGGATCTATGTTAGTGTCATATTAAGTTAACTTTTGAAAGTATTCTTATACAGAAAACTAAAAATAAATAAATAAACTCTTTTCTTTTTAGAACATCTGTAAAAGGATGGTTCAAATGATTATTCTTTTTTTAAAATCCGGAATTTTGAAAGTGTGTAACTAACTGCAAATTTTTTTATTTAGTCACATTGAGTTAAATTTGTTTATGATATGGAAAATAGATTTGTATATGTAATCAGATCTTTATTTCATTTCTAGCCAAAAGAAAGGAAAGAAAAAGAAAGAGTAAGCTTAATGAAACGTTTGACAAAAAAGAAATCGAAATCTCCTCCACCAAACAGCTATTCTATGAATGGTTCTACTTTGGCTGAAAGTCCAGGCTCCAGTAGTCAATCTTGTCTACCACTTGTTCATGTGAGGTAAGTTTCATTGAATAGCTTTTATTTTAACAGTAATTATTTGTTATGCCAAACAATCTGCCATATTATTGGGCTATAATAAAGGCTAGTTTAATAATTAGTTATAAAATAATTTGACTAGACATGGGCTATCTAACTGCCTACCTCAGTCAAATTACTTTATTGTTAAGAATTATTAAATTAGCTTTATTATAGCCCAATAATATGGCAGATCATTTGGCATTAATTAAAAACTGGGTTTGTGGATTTGTTATTTAATTCTTTGTTGTGCTTTTACTTAATTTAACTAAATAAAAGTTACATTTTAATAGTCTTAATCATTGTGATTTCTAAAATTTTTCAGGAACTATTTTTATATTTATCAATACTTTAACTTTTTTTCATATGATTTAATTTTTTCATATGATCATAGCAAGCAATATGGAAACAATAGGTTTTTAACAGAAGAAAGTGTAATGAATTTTTTTAAATGTTTTATGTAATGAAATTTAATTAAATCTGAGAAAAACCTATCAATTTCAGGGGGTTGTGCTGCATAGCACCAAAATTTCCACCTGGCGATATTTTTATTAAAGTGGCAATAAAAACAAATAATATTGGTGATAGCAATCAGCAATAAAAACCCCAGTCTGTTTATTTCAACATTAAATGTGAAATTGAATCACAAAGCACACTTAGTGAAAACAGCAGAATATCAGGCTCCTGTGTGATGGGAGTCCTGTGCACCACACACTTAGTGATTTCACAATGACAGATGGTAAGTTTGGGCAGAAAAGTAGGAAGCAAACATTGAGAACTGAAGGCAGTTTTTGTGCAATGCCATCCAGTGTTTCCAGATTGGAGATGTTTTATCAACCAAAACAAAATTTGGGGTGACTTTTTTCACTTTGATCTTTTTTCAGTAGACTGAAATGAAAATTTTGACATGACAGAACATGTGAAATACTGTTTAAACATTGTAATAAAATGTGTTATTCAGAATTATTCATTAAAAAATTATTCAAAAATAATTCCTATTGCTAACAAGGATAGGGCCAGATGTTCAGGTCTTTGGTTTGAACGAAACATGGTGAGCACGAAGCCTTAAACACAAACAGTTCCTTGTCCAAATAATAGGTTTCCGAAAATTGAATATTTAGCTTATAATATAAGTCTTTGGAAGTTTCACATTTCTGAGTGGTGATAGCCGAGTGGATAAGACACTAGGCACTGGAGCTAGACAATATATGTTTGAATCTTTAAAATGTTAGTTTAGTTTTTTTTTCTGTATGTGTAACATTATTATTTTACCACATCATTAGCATTATTATTACTATAATTATTTCTCATGTTTAAAGCTTATAAAATAAGCTTTAAATGTGAGAAATAATAATAATGCTAATGATGTAGTAAAATAACAATGTTACACATTTAAAAAAAAAGAAAAACGAAACTAAAATTCCAAAGGTTTGAACATATGTTATTTAGCTTCAGTGCCTAGCATCTTAGCCACTCATGGATGTAAAACTTCCAAAGTCTTATAAGCTAAACCCTTAATTTTTGGAAGTACTTGAGAAGTAGGTCCTGTTATTTGGACAAGGAGTTGTTTGTGTTTAAGGCTATGTACTCACTATGTTTTGTTCAAATTGGAGACCCGAATGTCTAGCTTTTTCCCTGTAAGTGACAGCTTAACATGTTACTTTTGCTTTTCAGATGTCAAACTGATAAAGCTACCAGCACCTGCATTAATTAATAAGTAAAACTGGTGGTGATAAATAATTTGAAGTGGTGAAGAAATTTAAAACCTGGCAAAATGGTTGGCAATATTTTTAAATTTTCCAGAGCAACCTCTGCAATTTTACCTATAACATGTGTTCAGAAAGTTCCAGGAAAGAGTTAGAAAATCAAATGTGTTAGAACATAAAGAAATTTATTTAATGTTATTCAACTCTCAACACACTTTATACAGAATTTTTTCAATTCAGGAAACATTTAGAAAAATCACTTTTTTTTTAAAGCTGACAAAATTTCAATTCTTCTTGGATGAGTTCTTTTGACTCAAGTTGTTTTCTTTTTAAAGTTGGAATTATTAACTGTTCTTCCACAACTCATCTATTTCTTTGATCTAACTCTTAATGAATTTTTCTTTTTCCAAAGCAGAAAAAAATTTTAAAAAGAAAGCAGTTTAAGTCAAGAGAACTCAAACGAGATGAATCAAAGAAAAGTTTTCAATCCCTGAAAGAAGCTGATTTTTCTAAACATTTCCTGAATTAGGGAAATTGTTTCATAAAGTGTATTGAAGATCGGGGTGATGTTTTTTTTTTGTTGTTGTTGTTGTGTTTTTAAATATTAAATACATTTTTTAATTTTTTCAGTACACAATATTGATGATACTAAAATATAATATAATCTACTACTAATACTGACTTATCAAAAAGTCAAAACTATTTGTAAATGAAATTAAATAAAAATGACATTTATGAAATGTATTTTTTTTTTTTAATAATATATTATTTTTAGATCAGTGTCATGTCCAAGTGAGGCATTAGGTAGTCAAACAGCTCTTCACAAGAAATCGTGTTCTTTAGATGGTAATGCAGCTGGAGTACAGAGGTTATCTTCTCGTTCTAAACAACCTGCACCTTTAATAAAAGAAAGGTAAGTGTGTCCCTTTCATACTTATAAGCTATGATTTAAAATTAGCACTTACAAATGGAGTCTAAACATATCCGGTTCTTAATTCTGTAGATTTCGTTGTATCGTGCCTTATCCACCAAACAGTGATTACGAGCTAGAATTAAAAGTAGGAGATATTGTTTATGTTCACAAGAAGAGAGACGATGGATGGTACAAAGGTACCTTGCAGAGAACAGGTAGAACTGGCCTTTTTCCAGCTAGTTTTGTCGAAAGTTTCTGACACGCAGGCCTGCCATAGAATTTTGTACTTAAAAATATGATGTGCCACTACTTAGTATTGTTTAACTTGCTCGATTACTTTAAAAGAATTTTGGGAACAAATCATTGTGAACTTATTGTGATATTTGGAAGGCACCATAATTTCTATGGTGTTTGTAATTTTAGCATTTTGTACAGCGTATCAGAGGCATCAACTTTTTGAGGCCTTCTTCAGTCATTCATACGATGTCATAGAATTTTTAATATACAAAAAATAATTAAAAAAAAAATCTTGTTTGCTCTTAATCTAGATTGCTATACAAATTTAGATGTCGAGGAAGTGACTTTTGGTGAAAATAAATGTCATATTGTAATTTCCTGTTATACTATGTTTGTGTAGTATTCATATGAATGTTTGCATGCCTTGTGTAATGTATTTCAGATCATTTTGTAAATATTGTATTTTAAAATTAGCAAATTTTTGGTAATAAGCTCTTTTTGATCTGTACCATTTGCACTACATTCCATGTTTTTGTTGATTATTATATAATTTTTTTTCTTTTTATTTATATATATTAGAATTTTAAAGTGATCTTTACAAAATTCAATTTTGAGAGTACAAATTGGTGCATTTTGTCTTTTTGAGAAATGTTCGTAGGTTGTGACATGGAATCAATTCCTCTTTATTTTTATTGTGTTAAAGTGCCAATTTTATTATTTATTGTTTTTATTCTTTAAACTAAGATAATGCTTAGATAAGAAGCAGATTTACTGTTATTTTTTTTACACGGTTCCTATACTTGTATCAAATTTTTTTTTAAATTTATTTATCTTTAAGGATGGGTATTGATATCATTGCATTAAAGTTTAATGATAAAATATTTTGGCTATGAACGAAAATAGGCAAAAAAAAAAAAAAAAATCTTCACATATTTTCCAAACTTCATTTTAATTTCACTTCCATAAATTAATAGAAAGTTTAAAATTTCAAATATTTTTCTGGAGCATTAGTTTTCAAAATTTCAGATAGTGTCATTCATCGTAGATAGTTCTCATATCAAAATTTAATTAGATCATCATCTATCCTAGTAGGTAATTAACAATTTTCAGAAAATTTAAAAAAAGAAAAAAATGGGATCAATTTTCAGCATCTTTCATCATTCTAACACTTAAAAATATCTTTAAAAGAATATTTTTGAACATGAATTATTTTTGCGTTACGGCACAGTTTCTAAATGTAAAAATGTCGACCATATTCCTTAGATCTGATAGCAATACCCCTTCTTTATTTTTTTACAACATTTTCAGTTTGTTTACAAACGAGTCACTTCTATTATTTAATTTTTCCTTGCACTGTTTGAATTAAATTTTAAGTTCTGTAAAATAATTGAAAGAATAAATAAGGATGATAATGATAATTCTAGTTTTAGAATTTAAAAAAAAAAATTAAATTTTTCATATCAGTATTTCTCATAACATTAGAATGTGAAACTGTTGTAAGTTGAAATTTTTCCTAAATGTGAAAAAAAAAATGTGTTCTCCAAAAATAAAGAAATATTCTAAATAGGATTTTTGTTATAGTTTTATTGTATTGTTTCTCTCATCATTGTAAAATTTAGTTGTTTGAATAAGTGATAATGGATTTTCAATAAAAATAATTCTCTTGAATATTTGTTCTCAGTGATGCTTAAAATGTAAAAAAAGAAAACTAAAGTTTATTAATCTAATTTTCATCCAAACAAGTATTTAAACAATAATCACAAATATATAATGTTGGTGTCGTACACAGGCTCACCGCTTATTTTCCGACATCCAAGGGCACTTAAAATTCTCGTAACTGCCAGACTAACCTACATGTGGTATTGCACATAGCACACGCTTGCTCAGATTGTCTACATTATTGTTGTTGGTGATCTTTCTATCTATTCTCTTGAATAGCTGTAGCTGTGTTTGTAAAAAAAAGATTCAGGTTTCAATGATGTTAAGCATAAATATCAGTCCATATTCAAGTTTCCAACATAATGCTTTACAGATATGGGAGACGTATAATTAGTGGTATAATGCAAGATTTTGAAATCAAGTATGGTAGAAAATTGGTGGTTGGCCTGTACCACTATACATTACATACAGATAACAATAATATATTTTAAAAAATAATAATAAAGTATCACAAAAAAATTATTTTGTAGTCATTAAATTCAGTGATAAATGACAAATATATCATGTACATTTGAACTTGTCATTAGTTTCTATTAGTTATAAAACATCTTCCTGTATTTAAAGTTTAAACTTGATTATTGTTAAAGATTACAAAATACTGTTTCATAATAAGTTCAGTTATCACTGACAAACCTGAATATAAATGTAGTGCACATATTATTCGAAATTATCATTGATTACTATTAAGTATGAAATAATTTGCCAGTATTAAATTTGATGATTTATTGACAATTTCATCACTTATATGTTTTTAAGCTATATAAAGTTTTTAAAATGTTCTTACAATGTTGCAATCATTTTATTATTATTATTATTAAAATATCTCATGTTTGGATAATCAAATTTGATATTTTGTTTGTAACTGAACACAATGGAACGATCTATAGATCGGTGCTTTCGAATGCCAAATTATTTTTTCCTGAATTTTTCTGATTGGCTTTATCTAAAGAATTTTTTTCTATACGAGAATCAGATTGTTTTTCCAGTGACTTTTTCTCCTCTGTTATAATGTTAGCTAGTGCTAACGATACATCTTTTCCTAATTTAGTTTTCTTGTGTTCTGTCTCCTCTGCAAAATATATGTCAAGTATTTATATAGTAAACATAATAAATTTAATAAAACTAACATTCTGATTATGAAATTTATTAACTTTACCTTTGGGTTTATCTTTTTGGTGATTCTTTGCAAACCATATTTTATAAATTAAAAGGTATAATGCACCCATAGTTGCACACGATGCAGCAAATATTTGATATGTTTTTCTTGTTCCAAATTGTTCCATTAAAAATCCTCCTATTACGCTTCCTAATGCTCGACCTGATTAAATTAAAAGTTTTAAATATAAATATACAAATTATAAGTACACTAATTTTCATAAGTTAGGGAGCAAAATAACTCAAGGAATTTCTAAATATTCAGAATAAAGGTAATATATTTTCATTATTATTTAAAACTTAACATAAAATTATTCTGAATCTTTATATAAACCCTAGTTGAGATTGCTGGATGATTTGGATAGTTTTGTATTCACAGATTCTGAAAGAGATTTCAATACACAAATTTAGTATCTCAAAAATTAGTAGTGAAGACCCTTATATCACTACTGTAAGGGATAACTGATATTTACAGTTGATGGACAGGATAGCAGTTTATAATCTCACAATTGGGAAAAAACAGCATTGTCTTGACCTTGCTGCAGTTCTGTCATGCATTCTTAGTCTGGGAGAGTTTGGGATATGCCACTGAAGACTGGACCTAAGTTTTGGAATCATACCCGTAAAGTTTTTGACAAAATTGGATGCAAATTATTGCTCGATTGTTTCATACATCGTCATGTGACACATTCTGTGACAAATACCTGTGTCTAAGCAAAAACAAACAGCTGCTATTAAGGAATATTTAGAGCAGGTGAGATGTAACTCACATTACAGGTGCATTAAGTTCAGGACCATTCTGTGCAAAACTATTTTGTACTGTTTTGTGCATTTCCTTACTTATAAATATAGTCTAAATCTTGTGTATTGGAAACATTGTTACTATTAAGTGTTTACACTCTACATTGACTTAATTTTACTATATTATTTTAAACATATATTATTATTATATTTTATAATTTCTCATTTTTTGTTATAAACATATACAAAAATTTATAATTAAATTTAAATTAAGTTGAGAACTTACTTTATAGCTGTAAATGTATACAGCATCTATATACATTATTTAAGCATAAGTTTTCTAAAAATAATTATTCAAGTACAGATGTTCGTCACTTTTGTTATTGAAGTCCATTATAACAAATGTAAACTATCATATTATATAATGATTATAATTACTCTAATTTTATATCCATAAATTTCATATGTTTTGTTTACTTAACACCTCAAAGCCTGATGATATATTAATAAACCAACAAATGCCTAAATAATCGGACTATTATATGCGTTAGGTGCCATCTCTTACCTCTATACCAAATTCATTTGTATTTATTATTTAATTATAGCCATATAATAGCCCGATTATTTAGGCATTTGTTAGTTTATTATTTCTTAACACCATTATAATTTAAATAAATCTTTTAAATTCATTTGTATAACTAGTACATTATTATATGAAATATGAGTATTTCTTCACTATATACTTACCAACAGAGAAATGTAATGAAGCCCAAGTTGCCTGCATAGTTGCAACTAATTCATTTCCAGCCAGCAGATTGGCATAAGTTGTTAAAGTTATCATCATAAGTCCCATAGTTATACACTCCAGGGCTTCAAGTCCTAATGCTTCATAAGGTGTTTCTATGAAAGAATATCCTATAAACCTCCCACAATACACTATCAGTCCGAACACTATTAATGGCACATGACCCAATTTTCTAGCCAGTGCTCCAGCAATAAGCGTTACGGGTATACCAGAGACCGCACCCACTGTGAAAGTCAGCCCCATTAAGGACTTACTGGCACCCAAACCTTCCATGAACCAAAGGAAGAAAGTCTCCAGAAAACCCCAACAACTTCCTATAAAAGTACAATAAAAGAGGAGTGTGTCGACTTCTACATTCTTCAATAGTTTACCCAAGTTTTTCCACACATGTAAAGTAGGAGGCTTGACATCCAAACTGACAATTAATGCTATAATTGCCATTAAAACTTTCATTCCACCATATATATAGAAACACGGTGCATAGACTTCCACATCACCTTTTTTCAGTTGGTCCATAATTATGCCAGTTATGGGTGGAACCACACAGACTGCGACAGATGCCCAGAGACGTTGAAAACCGTAATCCGAATCAACTTTATCTAAAATAGTCAAAATAGCTGCTTTTAATAAACTCATTTCTGTAGCTATAATCACAAATAACGCCACTCTTATTAACAGATAGGACCAAAAGGTAATTGCCTTTGATTTAGTGTCCACTATGGTATTGTTTCTAATTTGTAAACATTCCACACCGCATAAAGTCCAATTACTGTTAACTGAACACATAATCTTGCTATAAGTGTTGTTGTTATAAAAGAATTCTCTATCCACACTCCGGTTGGAAATACCAAAATCAAACTTAGCATCAGAAATACAAACTTCTGTAGTAGAACTGACAAAGCATAAGTCGAAACTCGTTGAATTATGGTGTCTACAAGACATTTTGCATCCAACAAATGTCTCTTCGTCATTCAGATGATCCACTGATAACAGGGGTCTTTCATATTCGGTTAGATTGCAGGCCAGGAAAATTTCTTTGCTGGGTAAAGTTATAGTTTCGACTGCCGGCACCAACATGAAAAGCTGAGAGACTACAGCGCACAGAATTAGCGAAATGCTCAACATTATTTTAAAGTTTCCTATCTTGTCCGCTAGAAGACCAACAAGAGGAGTCGCAATCAGCGTAGCAACTGGAGAGACGGCGAACTGAATGCCGATATCGGTAATACTTATTCCAAGATACTTCATGTGTAAAGTTATAAAAGGATATAGAGCCATGTCACCTGTAAGTAGAATACATCCATTAAATTAATTACACCATTACATTGTAAACAAATATGTAAAGTAACAATACCGACCTGCAGCCTGAAGAAACAGCAACAGTTTGATTGGTAACAACTGTTTATTTTTCAAATCTTGAAAGAATGTTAGAGGCATCTTTAAATTTCTCTAAACAAAAAGATATTCTTTGTTAATAAGACATTAATTGTGTGTAATATTACAGTAGGATATTTCACGAAAGGTATCTGATTCTACTTTCTCTGATACCATGTTTGAAATTTCAGTAGATTAATTTTTCCAACCTGCAATCTCCATATACAGGCAAAGGATTTGCCTTATTATGCAGTCAATGTCACATATAATAAATGTGAGGGCCATTAAACTGAGTGGCACTTCATGTGCATATTACAAGTGTGTCCTTTCCAACGAATCTGCTTAAAACTGTGTACATTCGCCAGTAAATTAAAGCTTAATCTCTTGATAAAATTAATTAACAATAATGAACGTAAACGAGCTGCTGTATGTGTTGTTCTACATTAATTGATGATTTGGTGAGTTGTGAACAGCTGCTTTAACAGGTGAACAATTAAAGTACTGTATTATAATGCAAACTAATCCTTATTTTATTCACTAACAGTGCATTCGAAATTCAATTTCTGCCTCACTATAGAAGAATAGCGTGACAATCCGCGAATACAATATCCATTGTTGAACATTTTCCTCTATATACAAGAAATTAAGTGATTTATCTACCATAGAAGATTACTCGTACTCATTTATCCTTGACAAAAAATCATGTCGCGGTATCTAGATCCGTAATAAAGTACAAAAAAACACTACAAAACGTTGAAACTAGAGTGATAAAAGAGGTCGAATCGACAGGACTTTTAAAAAAATTAAAATCGATTTCCTTTCCGATTAAATTAGCAAAATTAAGCATATTTGAAAGTTAATTAGTCGATTAGTTCAAAGGCTTGTTTACTAAAGTACACGCAATTTCTTACCTTTGACCCCTGTGGCTTGCAAAGTTGGAGCGTCTGGATGCAGCTGCAACAACCAACCAGTTGAATATGACGTAACCGGTACCCGATGACGTTCTATAGGAAGTCTTTTTTTATTTTTGACGTGTATAGTATACTGTACTGTACTGTAGTACATCGAACATACAAGTGTATAGCTTCTAATGGTAGTTTATACACAATTGTATATAGGTGAGGTAGTATATATTCAATCCTGAATACTTCTACAGGTATAAATTTCAATAGAAATGCTTCGTTTGAATAACAATAACGACTTCCCGTGTCGCCATACGCAGTGTTTTTTAATTAGTTAGATGATAAATTTATAATTAAGTTAATAAATAAGTTGCATGAACTTTTAATGTACCTTAAATCTAACAATGAAAACAGTTTCTGTGCAAGAATTTAGTTTGCTAGTGTAATTATAAGGCCCGTACTGTACTTACTTTCTGCGCGTCAGATACATTAAGTGACAATTTTAGCACCTAAAAAACAAGTCGAACCGCCATTTTCTAGCATAATTTTTTAGTTGCCGGCGTTTAAAAATGACTCCATTAACTCCAACTTCCTGTAATATTCGATAAAATCCGCCAAAGAAAGTTCCTGTAGGTTGATTTCCTCTCAGTTTTCATTCAGGAAGGTATCGAGTGTTTTTAGTTCAGCTTGGATACTGCTGCTGCAACTCTTCTTTATGTACAGTACATTCTGACCCTTTAATAATCGTATGAACTTTCAACTTATTTACGTAAGCTGTTCGGAGTAACTGTACGTCACATGGCGATGACCACTTTAAAAATGTCGTCATTTGATATTTTTTTTGATCTCGTAAGTCTATTGATAACGCGTTAATGAAATTGTTTATGCTTAAGGGATGTTCGGTCGATGGAATTTGCGTGTTTTCGACGTCATTAATTCGATATTCCAGAAATTTTTTCTTGATCTGTGATGATGTAAACCGGTTCTTAATTGTGTACAATAGAGCCAAAACACTGGAGTTTCGTGACGGATCGCTTATACAATGCGTAAAAACTAGTTCTGTTACAGTGTGATTAGAATTTGAACCATAAAATGCAGACAATTACGTTGCGTTCGATTCTGCGTTACTCGATTTCTGTCTTGATATTAACTTCGCGTGTTGCAGAAAGGAAAAATTACGTATCGAGTTACTAAAATTAATGCCAATTTGCGTTAGTTTACGTGTCTCAATTGTTTTACGTAGTCTCGAAGACCTTTTCGCCTGTGTTCACGTGATTACGTTTTGTTTGTCATTCTGTTCGAGCAAAGTTTTTAAAATTGGAATATTTTAAAATAAATAACAAATTTTAAGATAGGTATAGGTGCCAAACACGTGTCCATTATTTACTTGCTTTTTTTTAATAGAAATTTTTAAATAATAAACACTCCCGCCTCCAGAGGGCGAGGTGCAACTCTGATATATTTGGATCGTAGTAGTAAATTTTTTTTTTTTTTTTTTTAAATATTTTCTCTCGTAAATTTAGGCTTAACGGAAATTTAAATTTTATTAAAACATTAAAATGTAAGCTCAAAAACATATTAAAATTATTAAGCATATACGAGGGTATTATAATATATGCGCAAAATCGACACGGTACGATCGTAGCGTCATCTGATGTAGAAAATTCGAAATATCTGTGACGACTGCGTATATAACTACGATACTATTTTTTTTTTTTCCTTTGTATCTATCTGTTCGTTGAGTGTGTTAAATGTATTTTCCGCGGTGACATCGTGCCAAGAAGAAAACGTAGCACGGTTGGCATTGTTTTCATGTTTAGCTGCTACTCATCACGTGAAAAAAAAAAAAAATAATATATATATATATATATATATATATGTGTTTTAAAAAAATACAGTTACTTTTTCGGAAGAGTTATGGCTGTAAAATTTCATCTGGTCGCGAGATAAATAAATAAAATTCTGATTTAAAATATTAAACACGCGTTAGAATACTTTAATGGCTCTCATTCGAGCTTTTCGTTGTAACCGATTTGAAATTATTTTCGATTTAAACGAGATGGATGCGTCTAAAAAATTTTTTCGGCATAAAAATCGCGACTTTAAACCTTATTACTCCACTCAAAAATGCAATAATACATCCTACACGCGATTGCAACTTGTGTAGGATGTACGTTTATTGCTTAAACCAGGCGAAAGATGGTAATTGCTAGACAGCTGATGTTGAAATTACTTGACATATCAGTTTGTAAACATCCCTATAGGAAATCCACTAATAATAAATTGTAAACCATTTATTTTATATTTAATTGCTATCTTTCGAAGGACAGAATTCCTCTGTATTTTTACGATTTGGTTAGTTCATTTAAAGAATAATAATATTACTCTAATTTTGGAAATGCGACTTCGTATAAATTGTTAATCAAACCGATTCTTATTGGGCTACATTAAGGCTAATTAATTAATTAAAATATTAAGCAATTTGGTTAGAGGTAAATGGTTAAGCAGCCATCTCGTGTTAAATTTAATAATTGCTTGTATCTGTTATTAGATATGAATTAATGTCTTTCCAAGCCCTGTGGAATAGGGCATATATAAATATGAATGTCGTACATAAAGTGTGACGTGCAACTTCTACTTATTATGAAAAATAAGAGAGAACACACACACACACACACACACACACACACACACACACACACACACACACACACACACACACACACACACAGATACACCGTTTATATACAATGGCTCAAAAGTCATTCAAGCGTGTTGTTTCTTGTGTTCTGGCTGTTTTTATGTATTAAATAATAAGTATTTTATTATCGAACAATTTTTAGTAGTACTTTTTAAGTAAGACTTTTGAGCCACCTTGTATATACATAAATTATATATTTATATAACGTTGATATTATAGACAGAAATTAATTGAGTAAAGCAAACTTCGAAGTATTTTCGAGAAATTTAAAGTCGTCACTTTAAAGAAAAATTAACACACACTTAATAGAATATGGGTGCCACACGAGGCAGATTCGGGGGGACCAGGTTTCATATAACCTGTCATTTTCCGGGCAATGTTACTCAATTGCCTTAGAATTACTTTAATTACTTAAACTTCCCTAATTAAAGTTAAAACTAAAGAACAACTTTGGTATCAGAGGGGTGCTGCACACCGTAAGCACTCCCCCGGATACGCCTCTGACACTTTGTTTAATAAAATTACAGTAATTTTATATGATTATATTATTATAACAATATATATATATATATGTCACGTTGCCAAGTATTGTGGAAATAGTTCTCAATTACTAGAATAACAACTTTTGTTAATTTATTCTAAACTAGATTTTCTGTGAAATACACGCTTTATTCAAATCGATTCTGAAGAAATGTTGACAAATTCGAAACTCCATAACATAATATTTTACATAACTGGATGGATTTTGTCCTTGCACTTTCACCTTTCGTCCTCGACCCTAATTCTTATACAACATTAATATTCTTTCCTCGGTTTCTAGTTTAAATACTGCCAAACCTCGATATAGCGCGCCCACCATTTTGATAAAACCGGTGGACACTGGTGGCTGGCCATGTGAAGTTTACCGGGTTTTCTTCACGTTTCTAACACCTAAATAGGGAGAAAAGTCCTCTCGGGAGGAATCCCCTCGTCAGATCTCCTACGTAAGAAAATCTCGATTTAGCGCCAATAGCTCGTGTGAATGACTCAAACTCAAATGTAAAATAAAGGGTATGTCTCCTGGGAGGAGTCTCTATTTAGGTGTTAGGCATGAAAATCCTTCACATTGCCAACCTGTTGGTGAGGTTCGAACCCGCGACCAACAACCTTATACTGTATAGAATCCGGTAAGGCGATTTGTAAATTCATAAGTAAATAAATACGATTATGTGTGCATAGCGAACAATGTAAATATATAACATTTGTAGCTAGTTTTTCAAGAAGATCCAGCGGTAAATATAAATAAAATTATTGACTCTTTCTTGTGGGGGGGGGGCAAGTCGCAAGTTTTGCCAAAGACCCGCCATATTTTTAATCCTTTGCTACCCTTCAACTTTAATTTAATGTAATTTAAAACCGATCTGGCATTCAAGGAAAAAAAGGTGAGGTTATCACCTCACATTGTTACATTATAAAAAAAAATTCTTATACAATACTGTATTACTATTCATGCTTTCGTATTAATCCTCCCACAAAATATGGCCGCCATTTTTTGCATATGCCTAAAGTGCTAACGATCCTGAAGGCGAGATATTTTACACTGTGTTCTCTTTGTTATATAATAAGTAATATTATTATACAAATACTTTTACGTAGTTTTTTGCGGCCGGATGACCAAGCATACTTCTCTGGGGGACCCGGGATCGAATCCGGACAGATCGAAAAACCCCAGGAATATTTTGGGGAGTGGTCCATCCAAATATATCTGCCCCGGTGGGCCTATGCGCTTGCTGAAGAAGCCCTTACAGTGCCAACAGGGCGGAAAGAATAACAAATAAAAAAAAAACCCCGTTCTGGTGTAAAATCAAACAGTGAAGTCGTTTACTAATACATCTTGTAACAGTTAAAACCTGATAGAAGCGATTTTTATTACCCGATATTAAATAGCAATAACGAGAATCAAATTAAAGTTAAATAATGCCGCCCTGTTCTTTTGATACTGTTATTCTTGACCTTTATTTTTCTAAGTAATGACATCTGTAATGATTATTTTAAGAACGCGTTTCTTTTGTGTATGCAATTTGATGTACTTTTAGAGTACGTTTCTCCGTAAAAATATGGAAACAAATTTAATATTTTTGTGTATTTTTCAGTATAACGAGATTTTTCCAAACATTTTTATTTAAGATCGAAGCGAAGTCGTTAACCGATCTTCCTTAGCTCGATCCCTTTGATTATGCTTCGAATGTCGAGTTTAAAAATGGATATAATTCCAACTGTGTAAGGTGAGTAACCTTATCCTGGCAGCTGCAGGTAAATGACTGAATCAGTCATTGTTTTCTTTTACGAAAATTCATTAAACTAGGAATACTTTTTTTTTCTTTTTTAATTTAAGAATATCCATCTTTTGACACCAGGAGGTGTATGATGACTATATTGAGCTTGAACGATTTAATTGGTCAGTTTAAAAATTTGAAAAATTCGAATATAAATCGCTCAATTTATTCAGTAATAATTATATTTTATAAAATTTTAATTAATTATTAATTTAAAAAAAAACAATTTGTTTTCTTATGTTAAAAATAAAGCATTTATAACGGGAGAGGTATGTAAAACTATTATTAATAATTCGTACGAAGTGCGCATGTACCATTTACATAAATATTATTGGCTGAGTTAAAAATTTAAATATTTAAAATGAACAATATGCGCATTTATTGGTGTGTTATTATTGTTTATTGTTTAAGCAGAATTTTTCGATCAGCTGATGTATTCTTTACTGCGTCACTTTCTCTTAATTGTTTGGTTTTTCTAGACAGGTTGATGGCACCGGGCCAGTTCCCAATTCGCATCACTGCAAGTCAGCTGGTACGAGAAAATGTCGTTGAACTAGCAACTGTTATAGAAGGCATTAAACAATAAGAATTTTTATAGGGCCAATGGCACTTCATTTATTTTTCTTTAAATGGATATTTCATCTTGTAATAAAGTCACGTGGGCATATAATATTTGTAAACTCTCGGTTTGGCCTTTTTCTGGAATGATTTCTCAATGAAGCAGTCAATACATTTCTACATAATATATTATGTAGAAATGCGCATTTAGATAATTATGCGGGGATATATGTAACAGGGAATAATTTACTGCAGATTTTTATGAAATGCAAATATTTTTATTGCCTAAAAAATTGAATAAAGCCCCAGTAAGTGCGTTCACACGATGAATTCTTTCGTGAATTATTCATTCTACGTCGCTAACCTCAATTGTATATTATCAGTTAGACAATCTGCAGCGCTATCGACCAACGCGAAAGAAGAACAAGGAAAAGAATTTGGTTCAAATTAAGCTGAGGATTCGAACCCGGACTCCACAAGATTGTAGAGAATCATAGTTTTTGTGAATCTAGCTATAAATAATTAATGCATCGAAGAAATATGAGGCAACGAATTCCTTTCTTTAACAATAATAAAGCAAAATATAAGGCTTTATGGCTTAAAATGCGCCATTGTTATATGTTGTAAAACATGATAAATAATGTAAAAATGTCAAGCAATATGGCGGCATTCAGCAAATAGACGCAATATATAATACACGCCATTAAGATGATGTTTAGTATGTAATAAAGCGATATTTTGTAAGATTTAATTAACTAATACGTAAATAATATGATATAATGGGCAGCGACGGTAAAATTTTCCGAATTCGAATTAATATTTTTGAAATTAATTGTATTTAGTCCAGCACGCGCCTTTGTAAACAATAAATAAACCAATCGCAGCCACGCGAATCACATGATCTAGTACACCCCTAGGTCCTATAATCCGCCTCTCTCACTGTTAATACCTCGTATATACCTACTATTGCGTGTAAAATTAGCATAAATAAACAGTTTGAATTTTATTTTTCTATTTATATCGGCAATTATGTAATCGACGGCGATATTATATCGCCGATTCAAACTTAATTCTAAACTCTGCCAAGCTGACAAAGAAAGACGTCAACCGACTGCGTCATCCAGTCGGTGGCATAAAGAGGGCGCCCATCTCTGCCGATCACGTGCTTTTTTTGTTGAGGATATCCTCAAGCCACTCATCTACGCATCTTCAGTTTTCTTTCAAGTCTCAAACTCGTTTGACTTAACCAATTTTCAACTCTACATCTTGTTACATACAAAGGAGGGATCATAAACTCGGGTAAGTAACAAGTTGCATTTACTAAGTTGCTTCTTTATGTACGGATTTTCCGATTAATTTAATCGGGGGAAAAAAATACGCTCCACGCATCCATTTACGCATTGTGTCCGTTTTGGATCACGCTCTATTTTTTTTGTTTTTTAATAACTAATTCGCCATAAGTATGGGAGGAAAAAGAAGGAAGTGACGTATCGAAAACAAACTGCTTTTCGTTTGTTGCCCGTTGTTGGGAAATCCCGTTCAGAAATAACTGTTCGACACTACGTAGCAGCGGCCGAATGGCATTTTGCCCGTTCTAAAGGATAACGTCTCGGCTATTTTTATAACTCGACACTTCAATGTCAGATGGCTTCCGTCTATCTTAAGAATAGCTTTGGTGCATATTGTTATGCATACGAACACGAAGTAGCGACGTATAAATTCGATATCATACGTGAAAATCGTCGAGGTATCCGGGTGCCATAAGCTCTCCAAGATGGTTGGCAACGTAAGGAATCATTCTCAAACACAAACAGTTAATTAGGTGTCTTAATGCGCTACCATTTTGTATCTTGCCTGGTGTGTAATACACGGAGTAATGCGTAATCTTCTTCCGTACGTATTACCACGAGACGTGTCTTAACACTAAACAATAGAAGTAATTAACACACAACGTTTTGCGTTTTTAACACACCAGCTTTTACGTTGTGTGCCACACACACATACACACACTAACACTTGCTGTGAGTTATAGTAAATATCGTGTTACGTTTACTTTTCCTGACGTGCTAACAACACCTTGAGACTTATATTAACATCTAACCTTGTGTTCTGCGTTTTTCTGTCTTATATTTGAATTGTGTTATATTTCTAACAAAACAAGGCGCGTGTTTTCTAGCTGGGTGTTGTTGCCTGTGTTTCTACGATACGGTAGCTCACGTATTGCCATTGTGCGAAGCGGAGTTACTCTAAAATAGTACAGTTCTTTGTTAACTCGCTCAAGGATCCCGTAGCACGTGAACACCGTTTTTCTAGATTGACAATGTTGACGTACACATCCGGATGTGTTTATTTACAAGTGTTTTTGTCGCGTTGCGTAGAAGCGCGTTCTATTTTTAGAATCGACTGAGAATGTCAGCGCTTGAAGAAGGTAAAAGCCGACTTCCCGTAACAGAAACTACTTCGAGGTTAAGTCCTATTAATGGGAATGTTTCCCCGTTATCGAAGATTTGCTACGTCACAGCTTTGTTTTCGAATTTGCCGAACTGCGCCGTTACGAAGCTTTGATATTTAGAGGCAAGATGGCCGTACGCACCTTAATATAACCTTTATAAAATCGAATATACAAAAATGGCGAATTAATATTAATGAATAAGAAAGTAAAGCGATTCGTATATACTTTTTTCCGAAACTTTCTTTCTAAATATAATTTTCAGACATGTTCCAAAACGTAAATGAATATTGGAGTGTTTTATAGCCGCGTGTAGTTGGAGGTTTGTAGAAGTCGTGCAAAGTCAGATTGGTTTTTCTGCGAACGTAAACAAGTAAATTTAATACATGTACATGGTGGACGATACATCAACAAGTCGTCCCTGCTTACAACGTACATATTCCACGGCAATAGCCAAATCGCCCGCTAAATATAGCCGTTAAGGGGGGCAATAAATAAACATATTTAAATGTGTTTTCTCATTGTTTTCGCAGATCCACCAACATGCCATCAGTGCCCTGTTTACAAACGCTGCAGAGAGAGTTGGCAGACAGCATCATCCGATGCGCATCGCTGGACGATATCCGCATTCTCTTGGCCTGTGGTGCAAAAGTGAACGAGCCGGTTACTCAAGGGCTTCGTCCTTTACACTACGCAGCTTATCAACAATACAAAGAAGCTGTTAATTTATTGCTGGTTAGAGGGAGCGACCCGGATGCCATGGACGAGGTGGGCTACACCGCTCTGCACCTCTGCGCGGAGCGAGGATACATCGACTTGATCTACCTATTGGTTAAACACGGAGCACGCGTGTGCTTTACGGAAATGACCGCCGACGAAAAGAGCCTGGGCAATCCTCCGCGCGTCAGTCTGGCAGACGAACCTCTCCGACTGGCAATTAAGAATAGCCATTACGAATGTGCCGAGATGCTTCTAAAGAATGGCGCAGATCCCAACGCGCGCTATTTCTTGGGTGCAGAAATCAATCTAATTAGCCCCTTAAATATCAAATTTTTGGAATTGTTACTGAGACACGGAGCCGATCCCGATTCACGCGACAGATCCGGTCTGACTCCGCTGATGAAGGCGTGCAGGCATCCTCAGGGTCTTCAGGCTGCTAAAATGCTAATAGATTACGGGGCGGATGTTAATGCCATGACGCCTGAGAGGCACGACAATCGCACCGTACTTCACTATGCCGTGTTGAGTGGCAATTTGGAAACGGTCAAGTTGGTACTTAGTCGGGGAGCACGAGTAATCTTTCCCTCTGACTACCAAAAACCGACACCGTTAGATTTCGCCATCCTCAGGGACAACGTGGAGATGGTGAAGCTGCTCATCGATGCCGGAGCAGACGTGAACACGGGATCACCCATAATCGGTTGCCCTCTTCACATAGCCCTGTCGGAAAAGGTGGAAAACAAAAAGGACATCACACGCCTATTGCTGGATAGCGGTGCGGATCCGAACGCCATCACTCTATCGGAACAGGGTCCACTACTCAAACCACCCATGGGAGAATACTTCAATTCCGTAGATAATCCCGAAGTATATCTCTTACGCCTTCTTCTCAGGTACGGTGCCCGCGTCGTGGTCAAACCGCAGCTACAGCATCCTCTGGGAATCCTGAAAACACTCCATCGCCTTCATCCCCATCAAGTACCCGACGTTCTGAGGGTGGTATTGGATGCTGCGGAATCTTTCAGCATACCTGCCATACGTCGCTCTCTTATACTTTCGGAAGAGCAAAGGAACTTGCTACTACAACACGCCACAACGCCCATACCTCTGAAGCACGTCTTGCGCCTATACATTCGCCAGTTATTCGGCATAGGTCCCGTCTTAGCCAAAAGAATCCATCAGTTGCCGATTCCTAAATTTATTCAAATGTATTTATTATACGATATATAGCCTTAGCTTAATTGCACCTCTTGCAATAATTAAAATTTCATTCCCGCATGATGCATATGCCATGGATGGCACTTCGTCTTAGTTGGGAATTCGGGCCCTGCCAACCTCGGCCTTAGGTTCTTACAATTAAAAAATCTTCCAGATGCGACGTTAATGGTTGCCACCCTTCTACGCGAGCATGCGACCGAATGCGTGAAATAGGCCTAGTCATGGGTTCACGTACCGAATTTTTTAATTTTTTTTTTTTGTATTTTTTCTATGTATATGTATGCATATATATATATATTATATTTATTTATTTTATGAAAAATTGTTTATATTATTGTTACGAAATCCGACAAATTTACGATGTGTTCACGTTACGGAGCAGTATTTAAAAAAGAAAGGAGACATTGCATGAATTTTTACAAATGTTTATTTTGTTTGCATACGAGGATTTCTGTGATTTTCTTTCTGCACTGTAGCAAAAATAATGTCTCGATATTAGATGTTACGATGAAATCATTTGGAAATAATTTATGTTATGATAAATAAATTTCTCGTTTTCTTTGGTCTCTCAAAGTTTTCATTTATCTTGCTTTCTTTTTACTAACGATTATAATATTTTTCAACTCGCCTAACTCATATTTAACGCCCGCAAGCCCGTTGGTCAGGTGCGAACCCGCGACCAACTACCGATTTTCGGTGGTTTCTATCCGTCGAACAGTTGGTCGCGGGTTCGCACCTGACCAACGGGCTGACCACGTGAAATGTTACGGCATTTCTTCACCTAAATAGGGATTAGTTTATCGTATAAAGTCCCCCGGAAGACAACCTTCTTGGTAGAGTGCCAAGTGTTGGTCGACTTCTTCCAACAATACAACTGTTTGCTCCTGTAGTACCTTATTTTAACTTTTTCGGTGATTTCATCCCTTGAATTCGAACATTTCCAATTTCTTTCATATACTCCAAAAGGATTACGTTATGTAATACTAAAACAAACATTTATGATCAATAAATTCTTCACTTGCTGACGAAAATTTGCATCCCAAGAACTACACAATCCTCAAATTTGACGTCATTTATGAGGAAATAATACAGTTTTATGTAAAAACAGTTTTTATGAAAATCATTTTTTATATTTAAGAAAATAAATTGTATTAAGTAACGTATATATACATAAAAACATGTGTACAGGGAGTGCAAAAGTAGGTAAACAGTTGTGAATCTATGATATAGAGGTCTTTGATGTTTATTATTATTATTATCTTTTATTATTTATTATACCTTATTTATGGTTTAATGCATAAACATGTTTTTCTTCCATTTTCCTCCCACAATAACATCTGCATACCTACTTTTGCACCCCCTTTGTGTATATAACATTTCCATTAGTTTACTGCATCGTTATTGTGTCACACTTCATCCATTATGGTGTCTGTAGTATAAATTCCATTCGGCTAATCGGAAGTATAATTTACACTTTGATCGACGTCTGTTTTTGTAAAGAAAATGACAAAACTCTTCCAACATAAACTTTCTGTGGGTGTGATTTATGCATGATTTTATAAATCGAGAAACAAATAGTTTGTTCGATAAATAGTAACAATCGCGACTGTAAAAATATACATCAATCCACATAAAAAACAAAAAAATAAGTGAAAACATTTAAAAATACTTTATTTATTTATTTGCTAAATGTTCCCACTTTTGTTGCAGATTTCTATTTTTAGTAATGCCAATTATTCCCATTCTCTTCAGTTCTATACGCATCTTTATAATCCTTATACTACCTGTTTCTACTCTGTAATGCTTACACACGACACAATACAACACAAACACGCGCATTTGTGTACTGTATATACGACAACACACATACGTATGTGTGTTGTATGTCATGTGCAACAAACGTACAAAACCTCTGTGATTCCTGCGCAAAATAAACACCCAAATAATAGAAAACAATACAAAGCTGAAAACAAAACGTATATTTTGTTACAGAAATGGTTTCTATAAATATAATTTGACCCTGAAAAAATACTGTGACCTATTTACTACGCTTTATACACGTTTAGTTTTGTATATATAAGAGATTTATCGCTTGAATTAAAGCCAAAGAAAGGTTCACCGCTTTCATTCAAGGTTTAGAGTAAATGCTCTTTTATTCAATGAACATTAGGGCTTAGAATAATGAACAACACTATGTTTTTTTTTTCATAATTTGTTTCATTTATTTTCAGTAGAAGGGTGTAGATCGTAGGGGAAACTTTTCGTACGTTCTCTTTAAATATCCTTACTGGCTTAAATTAGGGCTGTGTACTAATTTTAGAACCGTTCCGTTATAAAGCTTGGCAATTTTTTAAGTGGTCCAACTATTAATTTTTTTTAATTAATGGGGAGATGCGAGATATTTAGTTAAGGAGCGAGAAACTGCCATCTTTCTTTGTCTTTTCGAACGGCGCCATCTTGTAATTTGAAGAATACGTAAGAAAATTTAGTAATTAAGTTTAAAAATAATATAAAATCATAAGAAAAATACTTTGAAGGACTAAAACTCGGTTATAATTTAGCAGTAATTATGTTTTTGGATGTGGAAACTGAACAATGACCTCCGTTAATTTCTTCCACGCCATTAAAGTGTGTGAAGGACAAGCTCTTGAGTCAGAAGTGCTCTTAATTATAAGTTGAATTACTTTGTTTTTAAAGTCTTTTTTTTAAAAAAGGAGTGTTTATGCAAACGTGATTACTAAAATGTATTATACAAATAAAAATCCAGACATTTTGTGTTAAGTAAACTCTATACTCCTGTTGTAAATGCATAAAACTTAACGTTAAAATTAATTTACCTGGTATTTATATTCTTCTTCTTTCTTTTTAGCTTATAAAGAATAAATAATTTCCATAAATGGCTGAAAATGCTTTAAATGTAATCCAATAAACACAATTTATGTGTATACTTACGTATACAGTCTCCGTATAAATTTATATAAATAATAATATAAACATTATATACAAGATACATTAAAATATAATTAATTATTAATTAAATGTGTGTGTGTATTTTATATATGAAAGCGTATTATGTACAGAAGTAGATTCATTCGTTCCATTGCAGAAACACGTGGCACACTATGAGATATAAATTGGAAACGACCGTCGTTATGAGCATAACTGGAAAACCAATTCTGAAAAAAGGGGAAAAAAACATAACTTTTAGCTTAAAAATATGTTAATGAAACTGAACAGAAGTGAGTAAAATAAAGAATTACTTAAAGAAATCCATGAAAGTGAAACGGTAGCCATGTTGCTCTGAAAGACCCGCACATACTACGTTGGCAGAAGCGCCAATTAATGTACCGTTTCCTGGCCAAAAGAAAAGAAAATAAATGATATATATATATTTTAAAATGTACTAAAATTTCGGATAAGAATAAATTAAAATACCTCCCAAACAGGCTCCAAAAGAAAGCGCATAAACTAATGGTATCAATGGAAGATCCAATTCATCGTTATCGGATAAATCGGTTATGATTTGTACCTAAAAATATAAAATTAGTTAATAAAATTATAGTTTTAATTTATAAATCCACTTTAAAACACACACCATTGCTGTAGTGAAAGGGATATTATCAATGAAGCTGGATGCAAGTGCCGAAACCCATAATATGACCACAATAGCAACGAGGAGTCGTTGGTTCTCGTCTACAGAACTGATGAAATCTTGAGTCATTTGACCGATAAACCAGATTAATCTTAATTTCGTCAATGCCTAAATCGAATATTGAGTTAGATTGACGTTTTAAATTTACACAATTTTAATTTTGTGATTACCTCCATAACTACAAAAAGGGCAGCAAAAAATAGAAGAGTCGACCATTCGACTCGTCCTAGAACGCTTTCTATCTCGTCAAAATCAGCAAGAATCAATAACATGATAGCTCCAAGAAGTGCGATCCAACCTTCATAACGATTTAAACATCTGAATTAAGAATTTACGAGCATTCATGGTCTTCCAAAGAGAATTCTGCCAGTTTAAATTATTGTAATTATGTTAATTACCATCCGCAAACGTGGTAATGTACCGGTACATTACAGCATTGGAAAACTAACTTTTATATTTACCCATTACAATTTCTCAATGTGTACGCCTCGTGTCACATCACACACGTCAAACATGACAGCATCGGTTGTCATTTCTCCACAGCATCCACAGTTATACATCTCTTGTAGCTCCACAGCGGTATTACGCAGCTTCTACAGATTATACATGTTGCACATGGATGATTAATTCCGACTTTGCAAGCTGCAGAACACAAAACTCCTCTTCTGTTGTGTCGCCATTTTTGTTTACGACACTTCCTAAAGACAACAAGAGGTTTGAATGCACATGGAAGATGAAACTCGGACAGTTACTCTATCGATTGATGTACAGTACAGTGCATACTTCTCAGGTAATAATTAACATAATTACAGTAAATTGAAATGGTAGCATTCATTTTTGAAGACCGTGTACATTTAGTTTACTGTTTACTTACTTACCTAGGCTCAGATTTAAACTTGGTACGCTTTGCAAGAAGAAAAGGATGATGACTGTTATCAAAACTATACTACTTTTCGCCAGTAGAACTTTGTTTCTTATCTTATACTATAGAATAAAAATAGAGGTTAATGTTAACTATGGTTCCAAAATGGCGGCTCGTCTCTGATTCCAGCAAATAGAAGAATAATCTATTCTAATAATTTTGTTGGTAATAATTATGGTAATTTATTAGAATAGGTTAGGTTAGGTTAGGTTAGAACGTGTGTCCCCACTGTTTCCTTTCTTCTATTTGCTGGAATCAGAGACGAGCCGCCATTTTGGAACCATAGGTAACATTAACCAAAATAGATTAATGGACAATTTTAAGCTTCGAAGATGACTATTTGAAACCGGAAAACCTACTTTACTGCTCAGTTCTTCCAGATTAGCTAAATAATTATCATCCGAAGGCCTTAAATAAAAGAATAACTAAGCATCAGTTTCATCTTGTACACATATACCAATGATAATGATGATGATATATACCTGGCATCGTATAATTTTTTACGTAGCAAGGTTTTTAGTAGTTGAATTTTCTTTTTTAAAAGAGCCTTGACTGTCATTTCGTCTCGAGAATAGCCTGACAACGAGTTTCGAGCCTTCTTCCAAACATTTATTTCGTGTTTGAGTTCTGAAAATTATTATATTATTAAATTTTCTGTAGGTTTTATGAACCGTATTTTGCATAACACTGTAGTTAAACATACCTACAACTTCTGGTGGTTCTTCAAATTGCATAGAAGATTGCTTACGATACATTACTTTGAGAAATAAGTAGGTGCAAAGCGTGCACAGTAAAATATTCGGAAAGGCATGAAGAATGAAACTCGAGAAGTCCAATCCCTAAAAACCAACGTGCAAATATGTTTTTTAAATCGAAATATTGGCTATTAAATCGCTTATAGTCAGAAAAATCATCTTACTGTTTCTTTAATCTTGGAATTATTAATGATGATTACATTTGGAGGATCACCCACGGGTGTTGAAGCACCACCAATGTTGGAGAAGATGATCATAGCAATCAGAAAGTGTTTAGGATCCACATTTAATACTTCACAGAGTCTAAAATGGTGATATTTTATTAAATTTTAGTACGTGTTTTTTTCAAAATTCAAATCGTACCTTATAGTAACAGCTGTTATGAGAAGAATAGTGGTGACATTGTCTAAAAATGCAGACATGACTAACGTAAACAGGCATAGGGCTGTTAGTAGTGGTAAAGCTCGCCCTCGTGCTAAACGAAATGCCTGCAATTAAAATAGAATTAAATTATGCCCCTCCTTTAAAACACATTCGAATGCAAATTGCCCTCACCAAAATGGCGAAATAGTCGAAAAATCCAGTTTCGCAGAAAATGGCTACCATAATCATCATGCCGAAGAGAAGGCTTAAAGTTTCGACATCGAGCCAACTTATCACTTCAAGTAAACTTGGACGCTGGAAAAAGAAGCGATAATGCAAACAATTGATAAGATCTGTACGATAATTCTGTTAAAAATGCAAACTAATTTATAATCTACAGATAATAGCTTACTTCTCCAATTACAGATAAAAATCCGATAGCCACCGTTGCTCCGATGATGGCTGCCAGAGTTCTATGCACCAACTGGAAGATTGAAAAAGCTACTTCAGGACACGTTAAAAAGTCAAATTGAATGTTTATCATCCATTAGTCGTCACCTCGAATATTATGAGAATATATAACCCTACTAAAACGCAGCCGGCCATGATGATACTGTCTAAAGCTATGGGGGGTTGATATGATAATGATACTGCCATAGAGATGTAATCATTGTTTTCTTCCGTACCGATGATAAGTTGATAAAAACTCCTATAAATAGTTAAATTTAGTGTCGCGGGTGTATAGAGAAATCATGTTATGGTAAACCTACCCTTCGAGTTCTTTTTCGAGGAGGAGATTGAAGCTCCGTTCTTCAAGAGTCGATTCAATATCGTTCACGAGATATGCCGGTGATGCCGGTATCACCCACGTGGGTTGAGACGTCTGTATAATATTTTCCATTAATTTTTCTATAAAAATACATTAACTATAAAGTATTTTCTCACCTCGCGCAGACCACTTGGAGTCACCTCCATGATTTTGAAATATATACGATTTTGGCTGAAATTTAAATATTTTTCTGGAAGAAATGGACCCATTGCAGAAATGTGAAGGATGGGGTTTTTAGAATCGAGTTTTTCAGACAAATTGATATCTAAAAACTGTTTAAAGATTTAAAAACTAGAATAGGAACGATGCCTTTTGATTTCATTTCTTAACCCTTCTTATTGAGGATTTATTGTGGTTTTGTAATATGTGGTAACCAATTAAACTACATGACTAGTCATATAATCTTTGGGCAGGTAGAGCGGCTATAATATGGCTTTCTATGGGAAACTGGTTGTGTATTTAGGTGTTAAACACGTGAAGAAAACAAGGAAAACTCCACTTAGCCAACCCGTTGGGGGGTTGTGGTTTTGCGCCTGAAAGTTAACGGATTTCTTCACGTGTTTAATACCTAAACAGAAGCCAATTACCCATAGAAATTTGAGAATCACCCACCGAAACCAAAGGATACGTACTGGATGATCATTTTTGATGGCAATGTTCATCCACGATATAGACTTTTCTTCGATGAAACTTAAAGCTACCTGAAATCAGTCATAATTAACTGAAAGTATAAAATATTAATCACGTATATTTCTATTTTCGTAAACTTACAACAGCAAACAGAACAGATGCACACAGCACAACTAATTTACATATATTTAAGTAGTATCTAGTATCACAAGATGAGCCAAGTTCTTTTTCATCCGTTGAAGATGCATTGCTGAAACCGTCATCTCTATGAAGCCAAAAAGAAAATTTAATTAAAAAAGAAAAATAATCGATTTATATATATATATTATTATTATTATATTACCTGATAAAGATAAATACTGTCCTTTTACTTTTTAATAACATTAAATTGTTTTTATCGAACAAAGAAGGTGACAAAAGAGTCATAAATATCGCAAAAAATCGAACTGTTTAGGTACAAGTCACATCTGAACACGCAGAAGGGGTGTGACTGCAATCCCTCAATAGAAATTCCGATAAAATTCTAGATAAATGCGATACTTTATCTAATTTTACCTTAAAAACGAAGTGAATTAAACCAAAATTAGATTTCAATCTTTGCAATTCAACTACTTTTCACTCTTGTTTTCAGTTTTAGTAACGTATAATATTGCTTTATAACATAACAAAATCGTATATTTACATAATTAAGTAATTTAAGTAATTACAGTAGAGAGTCGTTAATCGGAACACTGGTAATCGGAACACTGGTAATCGGAATCGCCGGTAATCGGCACGATTTTCAGTCGGACTGTGTCGTGCTGAATCGAACGTTTTTGATACTAAATTTACTTCTAAAGTATAATTTTCATGTTTTTATATTCTTCAATATATTTATTTTGTTTGTACAAAATGCAGAAATAATTTTTAACGATACGATAGCCTCGATTATTATTATAAAAATTTTCGTTAGGCTTAAAATCGACGAAAATTCAACACGAAGCGACACGCAACGGAGAAAAATTCAACACGAAGCGACACGCAACGGAGAAAAATTTGAACATCGGACAGGTTAATGTATTTTTTCGTACATAATGGGTAATCGGAACAACCCCAGTCCCCAATTGATTCCGATTTACGACTCTCTACTGTAATAATTTAAACTTTCATTAAGTAGGTCTAATGAATTTTACAAAAGAGTTTCAGTGCTTCGTATTGGAGAAAAAAAGTGGAAAAATATACTTAAAAATAAAACAATTTATTACAAATAAATTAAGTTTCAGTTTGGATGTAATCAAATTCGATTGAAATTTCGAGAATCCCAAATGTAAATTTCCAATACTTCTCAATGGCTCCATCGGTTGAATTGCACGAAACGACACGAGAATATTCTTATAAAATGGCAATTCAATGAAACGCCAAAGAATAGACGTGAAAAATGAAATAAATTATCAAATTATCGCGTGCCAAATTAAATAAAGCCGTCGGTACGTACCCATTGACGTATACTTGATGAACGTCTTGATCCTTTGAGTGAAGAAGTGGAGTAGTTTCGTTGCATTTTTTAGAAATTTCACTTCTCAATATCTTTATTACTGAACTTTCTGGAAACGATTCGATTCTCACAGAAGTCATTAAATCACTTGACTAGTGTCTAAAGCTTTCACAGGACTGTTCTGTTTAATTATCTATAACGAATTTTGTATGCCATGCTGTAACGGTTATTATCTCGAATGGAGGTAGATAAACGGTTCAAAGTGTAAGATTAACCTTTTTTAAAACTGGTGTTTGCTCTATTTATCAGCTTCTTTCCCTGGTATCTTCGATTGTTTGCAAATCTTGCTGTTTTCTAATTTGACAATCGTGCGATGGTTACTTCGGATAAGATCAATTTAAATTGCTTAAACGTTAAAAAAGAATCGATTTAAAATTTCACACAGTTCGTATGTAAAATATCTATCTTTCTTAAAGAAAGATATTGCCAAAATAGACAATGTGAAACAATTAGCAGACCCACTTCTAATTGAAAACCATAGACTTGTATCCATCTTGCCTGATTATTTCTTACAGTTCCTTTCTGATGTGCCCCTTCTTGCCACACGATGACAATTGATTTCAGGGTACTGACTTGCAAAATGCCACACTTCAAGCACTCCCTCGTAATAAATATGGAGGGCTTATTTATATATACAGGCCATTGAAGCTATTAAATTTAGTAGTTAAATGTGGAGGAGGTGAGGAGATAGAGGGGGATAATGTGTCATATTTTTATGTGTTTCGTTACTGTTTAGCATATCGATAATTTAAATTCTGTTTATGTTTATTAATAAGTCGTAAATGAATATTTTCTATTGAAAAAGAAATAAATAAATACAAATAATCAGTGCATCTCATCAAAAAAATCTGATGTGATATGTCACATTGCTTTGATATGATATGATATATGATGTGGTTACGTGTTGGCGACATGTGGCATTAAATCCCACGTGTTGGCTAATGCAAAAATCCAAGAAAAAACCCATTTGAGATGTTATTCTCGTGTTATTTTCATATGTATCGTGCATAATTCGATAGGAAAATGTTATAGATGTAACATATCTATAACGTTTTCGCGCATAACATATACATACATACGGTGTGTTTTCGTATGAATGTGTATGCAACGATACATATAATCGCGTGAATAACGTCTTAAATTAATTTTCAGAATGTTTTATTCTCATTTTATTAATTGTATCATTTCTGTTTCTATTTTTTCTGTTTTTCAAAGCTAAATCGTATTCGTACTGATAAGATATTTACCTTATTTTTATTTTTATTTTTAATTATTTTGTCAGAACGAAAATGAAAAGTAAATTTAAAAATATGTATGTATAGTTGTATCATATATGAATACAATTACGTCTTTATTAAGTGTATAGTATTTGAACCACTATCGACATCCTCCCTCCCTGTTGTGTATAATTACGTAATACAAGCGACCCCTCTTAAACTGTACACGTAATTAACGAACGACCTTTGTTAAGGTACGAACCCGTGATCAAGTGTTAAGTCATTTTATCCACTGGCGAGCAAAATGTGGAAAGTAATTAAAGTGTTCCTATATTTATATGTCCTGTACTGATTAATTTAAAGATAAGCGATAGACAGAACATCCGAGGCAGTCGAGGCCTCAATCTACAGTTTTGGTGGACCCGGGTTCGAATCTACACAGTCAAAAATCCGCGAGAATTTTTCCAGGATATGTTGGGCTCCGTTCCTCATCACCTGGCCATTGTGGGCCTGACTGAATCGAACCTACGCTGTGTACAGAAGAAAGGCCTTTTTAGTGTCTACAGTGAGGAGATTCCAAATAATCATAATAAGTGAAATTTTCTAGCACAAAACTTCGTAAAATGAAATTTCGTTCTAGAAATATCAATCATTCTAAAAATACTATTGAATAATTTAAATCAGATAACGTGCAGATAAACAGGAAACAAATTTATTTATTTAAAATTTTATCTTGAGATGTACAAAATAAATTGTTAAACACATTATTACAAAAGAAATTTTAAAAAATAGGATTTTGATTATTTAGGCATAATTGAGTGAGATGTGTATTACATTGTTTATTGGCTTATTCCTGCACTGGGGGGTGCTCAAGGTACACCTGCACCCCTTTCTGGGATTTTTTCCGAATGAGGCCTGGTGTAAAGATTTTAGTGAGGCATTGCCTTACTAAAATGATACCATTCTCCATTCCCTGAAAATTTCAGGATCCACTGTACTGTACTTGTTAGCATTTATAACAATCTTCATAATAAGAAAATGTTTGAAGTATTGTACTGATCGTCAGCAAATGTTACACCTTAGAAATTGCACAGTTACAAACAAATGATTATAATCTCAAAAATAGATGCAAAGTTAATTTTCAAGACAAATTGCCAGATGACCTCACGTTTTGGCTTGTTGGATGGAAACTGTTACGCAACACATGGGTGATCTCTTCCTTTAACTACTCAGCCTCTGATGAGCCTGAGGCTGAATAAACAATGGCAACACTAGTCGCATGTTTGCGCCTCGCCAACTTGGAGTTTTCCGGTTTTATTTACGTTTTTAACACCCAATAGTGGACAGTTCCTATTTAAAGTCTTCCCGGGATTCATGCACCCCCTCGCAGATTGCTTGCGAGTTGCGTTACCATATACAAATTGTTAAATTATTCTTTCATCGTTTCGAGGGATCCGGGATCGAATTTGATCAGGATCTTCTTGATTTTCCATAAATATATCTGATGAGGCTGTTGTTTTTTAGTGTTTGCATATATTAAAATATTACGCTATTTCCTTATCTTATCATCACGTTTAATTAATATGGTAATTAGAGTTTTAGTGACTCGATATTTTTAATTTATTTAATTTATACACAACAAATGTGATAAGGAGACAGACCCAAGAACGTCGAGAGGGGGAGTTGGGAATCTTTACCTGGACCTGGCGAAAACTTAGTGGCCTCTAGCGGGTCCTTCCACTATAAAATTAATGTTATTTTTTACTAACAGAAAATAAAATATTTGACTGTCTTTTAATCATTCTATCATACTTCATTTCTTTAAAAAATGGCTAAAGGAGTCCCAGGCCTCATACCAGCTTAGTCTATTCTCGGTCTCTGCTCTTTATCTTCGAAACAATTGTTTAGCCAATGGACAAATATAGTTCATTATTGTCTTTTATATTGCAGAATAGGGTAGAAGTCATGAATTTTCTGTTGTTTGTTGATAATGAAATTTGGGGCCCTTGGGATTAGACGAAAAAGTGGGCACGCGCCCCAAATCCCCCAATGTACGGGGGTCCTGGACGAACGAATAGTTATTTTTAGAACGGACTTTCGCGTGCAGCCTAAATTTTGTTGTATCCAATATGAACGACTGGATGCTATTCGCGCTGTACAATCGTATAGGAGAGCATTCGGCAGTAGCGGATTATGTTCCTTTGAGGCCCTAGGCGCAATGTCATTATAAGGCTCTCTATGTAAAGGCGTATGTTTATATTTAAAAGACAATAAAGTCGTCAATTAATGAATTATGCCACTCATTGGGTAATCCGCCAATGATGTTCGGGAAAGGAAGTGAAAGAATGCCACGTGTTGCACTGCTGTATTCCATAAAACGAAACCAAACCAAACCAAATCGAAAATATATAATTTATTGATTTACATATGATCCAAATGCATAATTAATTTTGACAATTTACAATTGTTTTAACTGACCCACAAATAGATTCATTCCCGTTCTCGTATCGCGAATAACAAACAGGAAAGGACGATCACAATAGAATCTGCGATCTGTAACTACTTTTGCAATAAGTATCAGTCCCGTCGTTCCTGCTGCTACGCTTCCCTCTTCGTTGACATCGATGACAGCTTTGTGCATCACTTCACTGACATATAAATCTTTATCACCAGTAATTCCCGATAGATCAGCTCTACCAGTGAAGGAATTTTTCATACCGAGATTCTTCAAATGCTCGTTTAACGATAAGGATTCTTGCAATGTAAATTTTGGTAATGCCAACTCTAAGTAGGGTTGAGGTTTCATTTCGGAAATAATCTCTTCCAATTTTTCGGCGTTCAATTGTAAATTCTTCAAACTGTAATCGTTTGTTGGCAATACAATTATCATTTGTACGTCTTTTCCCTTGTAAGGAAGAGAAATTGCACGAAAGTTTTCAAAATTTACATTCATTACGCTCTTTATATTCGCGTGCATGAAGGGGACTTGGACGGGATTTACGCCATTGTTATAGAAGCTTCGATTGTACGTTTTCTTCGAATCGAATGCATTCTCCCACACACTCTTAAAGTAAATTGCATTCAGTAAAACGAGCTTGGTTTCGGGTTCGAGAGCTCGAAACAATTGCTTTATTTTCCCACCGGTTGCTTGCCTTATCCAATTGTTAACTTCCGTAACAGCGCGATTGTCTCCAGTTTCAAAAGACACCCTCCTTACGAGCGAATTAAAATCATTCTTAATTTTCTTCAGGAATTCATTCGAAATGGAATAATTCGATTGAAAGATCATGGCATTTGCCACATTTAGTTCGTATTCACTCTCATTACTCTGCAAGAAATGCAACAATCGTTTGAAACTTCTAGAAATATTATTTCTCTGTATTCCTGCCATATTGTAATTGAGAACACGTCGTATCTGTTCGTAAGTTTCGCTTTTTGCACCTTCGCTAAGCATGGCTAACGCCACGTAGATGCTGAATGGAGACATGAAAATGTTTTTATCAGATTCTAAACTTCCTAGTAACTTGAAAGAGAATTCATTGTTTGCCAATGCTATTTTTTTCAAAGAAGATCGGTCGAAGATCTCGTAACCTTTCGTAACAGTAAATGCACTGATGAATAATGCCAAGATTAAATTAGAAAAAGTAACCTGAAAAGAGAACAGTTATTATTCATCTAAATTTTTCATGCAATTTTTAAATTCTCTCGCGGTGTCACAAAATTTCAAAAGAATCATTTAATAATGCTAAGTTTTAACGTTATTTTTTTATATTCTAAAAAGGCTGTAGAGCTTGGACGTCACGTTTCGTTTATATAAAAGTACATATAAGGATTATAGAATGGAATAAGGAAAATAACGAAACACATGGGCGATCTGCCTCCCGGGATAACTTTCTATGGGAAACTAGCTTCTATTTAATTGTTAAACAGATGCCAGTTCCCGTAGAAAGTCCTCTCGTGAGGCATCCCCCTTGGCAGTGTCACGTTGCCTTATCCCATTAAACCAAACCAAACCATTTATAACGGAAGATATTGAAATTGACGAAACCACGAAATATAAAATAGAAAAATGGAAGGAAGACGAAAATTTAGATAAAACTGTATAAAAAAAAAAACATTACTATCAATACATAAAAATCATACCTGATTTTTCAGCCTCATCATTGTACTCTAAATGGTTCAGTGTAAATACTATAATCCGTTTCAAAATTGTGTTCGATTTCCAGCTTTTATTTATATCAGTTTTCCCGATTTTTGGATCACGTATTGTGTCTTTGACATCATTAACCGAGTTACTGCGATAACAAAAAACTCCACTGCATAATTATTCCGAAATTAAACAGTTTTATGAAAGTCTGGAAACATGGATGAACAAATAGGCTGTTGTTCGTTGACATTCTCTTTTGAATTTTGTTACACTTTGCATAAAAATATACTGGAATAACAAAAGTAAATTGTTTTTTTTTTTCGTGTTTAATAAAAGATTTAACAGATCACTTCCATTAACGATTTATAAATGTCATTTCATAAGATTATTAATGTATCTATTCATATTTTTTTTTTTCTAGTTTTATTCATATACGGCAATGCGACACGTAGATAATGTCACCCAGTAGGTCTTTTATGGAAAACTGACCCTATTTAGGTGTTACCAACGTCAAGAAAACACCACGTGGCCAGCCTGTTGCAAACTCACGACAAACTACCAATGTTCGATGGTTTTATCCACCCGGCCACGGGTTCATATTTGTGATTTTGTAGAACATGTTTTTAGTTTAAACCTAATTAAAATTTATTATTTTAACCGCTCGGTCGTGCCTTATTCCAGAAAAATACAATCCTTTTATCCAGCCGTATATAAACGCGCGAGAGAGGAAAGAATGCCTTCCGGGAGGACTTTTACGGGGAACTGGCCTCCTATTCAGTCGTCATCGGCAAGGAGAAAACCCGGAAAACTCCATGCAGCCAGCCTGTTCGATGCGAACCCACGACCGAACTTTCCAGTGTTTAGGGTCTGGTCACCACCGCTGCGAGCGGCAACGGAGACCACTCGGCCACTGGTGGGCCACCCGGCTGTTTTATTCTTATGATAAGGTTTAGAATGGCGAACATCTTGTTGAAACTGAAGATTATCATACAACATAACGAACTTTTGACCTATATTAGTTATGCTAATGAGAGTTGGGTTGTGAATTATGCATTGATAACATTACAGGACATTTTATCAATGACAATTTCTTTTAATTTATGTTGTCACTTTGTGAAACGAAATTTGCATATTTGGTTACGTAATTTTAGTTATTTCCTAACAGCAAAAGCAAAAACATCTAAATAACAGAAACTTCCGAAAGTTGTGGCATAAGAATACTGGATGCAGACTTGAATATAAGACTCAAATGTGAATAATGTGCACATTATAGACTATAAGTACAAGAAGTTTTAGATGAAGCAACGTCAGGATGATAATAAATCAGGATAACAAGCATCGTCACAAAAGGCTTTGAGCTTTAATTTGTGCCTTAATTAAAGTTCCTTCACTAATATTTCACAAAGGTGCTCTAATGTTCATGCAACGACTTTAAAAAGTCGCTGCACCTACAACAATTTGGATATTCACGACCACTAAATACCGGTCGTGGATGAGGCGCCTGGCCACGTGGAACTTTCTGGGTTTTCTTCACGTTTGTAACACTTAAATTAGGACCAGTTTCCCATAAAAGTCCTTCCAGGAGGCATTTCCCTTCAACAGATCGCCCACGTGTCGTGTTGCCGTAACCAAATAAACAAAACAAAACCAAAAAATTCGGGAAACACAAACCCTTATTCACAATATACAGCTCAAGAAGGTACAAACAGGATAATGCCTCCGTACACTACATTGCGCTAGGCTATTGTACATTCAGCCCGTACAATAGCCTGGCTTGTATATTCAAGAGAAAGTACACATAAATATTAACAAAGTTGAAATTATATTATTTCTTCCAAGTTGGTAAATGTAGTTTTTGAATATAAATGTTAATTAGACTTCTCTCTGTTATGGCGTTCGACGCGAGAATTCAAGTTGGATTTATCAGAGAACTCTCGCGAACAATACTGGCAATTAAATGGCTTTTCTCCGGTGTGAATCCTCCGACGACTTTCTAATGAGGACTTAAAAAAGAATTCTTTGTCACAATTTCCACAGAGAAATCTCTTCTTTGGGTTTTGACTGGAGAATCCTATGAAAAAAGATCGAACCAAAACATTGAATTTCAGTTTAAACTTTCAAAAGCAATCAATTATAATAAATACTGGCAAAAAATGCAGAAAAAGATGGCAATATCTTAAAAATAAATCCACATTTAATCTAAAATTAACACAATTCGAAAGAAAAACTCTGGTTTTTTTTAAAAAAAAAATCGGAAGAGAACGGTCTAAAACAATTTGTTTGTTTCCTTTGTCTTGCCAAAAATTGTTCACAAAGACATTCTTCGCAATAAATTTGCCAACAAAAACAGTCTTTCCGATTTTAGGTCTATTTTCCGGAAGCAAATATTCGCTCCGTTCTTGCAAACTTTTACTTCTTGTCCGAAATTCTTCGGGAGAAATGTCGGGCGCCTCGAAGACATTTCTTATAGAAAAAACGTGGAAATTAAACACGGAATAAGGACATTTTCAACTTAATCTTTCCCGCTGTTTAACAAAAAAATTGAGAAACTTGGAAATTGTTAAGACGTATAGATTTTAAATATACTTCTATTCTATTCGTCTCCTCTCTGGTTCATATGGAGGTTGTAGCCTTTTAAATATACTTATGAACTTCCATAATACTTAAGAGGAGAAATACACCGTGGGAAATTTGAATCGGGTGAAGTTATTAGTAATTTGATCGATGATCGGAAAAGATGATGTATTTCCAGGTTATAACGTTGTTGGGGTTCGAATGTCTTCCTCGTCTCAAAAGAAACTTTGGATCCAAAGACGCGGACTAAAAGTCAATTCGAACCTTTCAACCAGTCGGTCGACCAGCTACGGGAACCGAGGAAACATTTTCCTATTTAAAATCGAGTAAAATGTTCGTTAAATTCACGAAATCCATTTACATATTTAGTAGATTATCGAATAGAACATTTAAAATACTCTACGTAATTCGGGTGACACGGAATCTTTCCACGTGTGAAACGTTCGTCTCGTCTCGTAAATTCGATGTTCCTCGTCGGCATTTTCACACAAAATTTCTTCATTTCTGAATTACAAAAGTCTGCATTTATACCTTTTTTCTAATGCACAAACCTTCCATTCTTCTACCCTTCATTTGAATCGCGCCGTCGGTTATTTCGAACGTTATAAATTTCAAAAAACGAGTGGCTTCGCCCGATATTTAAAATAGAAAAGTCCTAAACGTCAACGTGGCTCGCTGCCGATACGTAACTTTTTACACTGTAAAAATGTTTCTTTTATAAAAATTAAATTATTAAATAATGGAAAAGCCAATTTTCACTCTAAACGATTTCCAAATTCCACATTCGAAACGCTTGAAAATTTAAAATGAAGCCGAACCTACCACATATAATGCATTAAGCGTTGTTTATTGAAATCGATTGGGTTACTCTTCATCGACAAAAAAATGGCTCTGAAAAGAGCCGTTTGATTGCTGGACTACGCGAATCTAGCAATTCCGTTTCCGGTTCTGGTCGAGAATTGCCGTTCTATCGACGCCCTATTCTCTTCTTTTTCTGGTCACCGGTTTTATATGGAGCCCCTATTCTCTTTCCGCTGCCAATTCCCCTTCTCCCTCTGTTTTTACTCCTCCCTGTGATTTTCGATTTGGATCTTCTTCTCTTGGCAATCGACGTTGTGCGCCATTGAGTTATCCTGCTTACTCCCGGTTTTCTCAGAACATTATCTCGTAGCTCTATATGGGCGTCAACAGAAATCCTTAAATGCCGAAGCAATGCTCGTTCGGAAGGAGTGAGTCTCTCCAATTCGGATGCCGGAATTTCTTCTAATGTAGAGGGGCTAAAAATAGATTTTTTCCTCCTTCGTTCCTCGATTATCGTCCGTGGCGACGTTCTTCTTCGCAGCACAGAAGCAGAATGACGCAATTCGACGTTTCGAACGACGTTCAAAGAATCCACCGTTCTACGGCAAATCGAATTTTTAAATTCAAATTTAAACGCCATTTAAAATTATTATATTAAAAACGTCGATAAAATGTTTTTTAAGTCTCTGAATCGTTTAAATTTTTTTAAAAACTTCAAAATAATTTTTAAGGTCTACACGTTTAAAGAACTCTGCAGAATGCTGTTCTTGTTCTTTATATTACTGTAATTCAAAATGGCGGAAACGTCAGAAATAATGATAAACACACAAAGTGTAAACTCTAAAATTCAGCTCGTAAATAACGAACTGAAAAGTTCTTTAAGAAACGAAATTTGGCACGGTAGCTTGTGTATAAAGGTCATTGATGCCGTTAATCTTTCATGGTTAAAGGTCGAGGGGTGGAAACAGGAGATAGAGGGTTGTCACGTGTCGTATCTCGACAGATGTCGGACTTAAGATGTTATTCGTTCTTAGCATTTACAAATATTAATGAAATTCACTACTACTATCGAAATTAAGCTTTTTGCTATTTTATATAAAAATTTTATGACAAAATTTCATAACAGATGGCACCACAGTCATTTTTATTTATTAATGTTTTGTTTTTTTAAATAAAACCTTATAACAACCGGAAAAATTACGCAACTCTTTAGAATTTAAATCTTTTCCGTGTGGTATGACGTCATACCACACGGGCTCTATTCTATCTCCATATCGTTATATGTTCTTTAAACTTTTGAACAATTATTTTATTTTTATCTTAATAATAGATGATCATTTAATAGATTTTTAAATGTATTTTCTACGTCCGTAGGCTACAAATTTGCTATTAATATTAATTAGATATTAAAAAATTTGGCATTACAGGTAAACTTTAGGCGCCATCTCTTATCTAAAATAATAAGTATTATAACTTGTTAAATAATTTAGAACACTTTCTATTTCGATTTTCTTTATCCCGTTGACGAGTTCGTCTGCACTTTTCATGCTAAATTCCGAATGATTGATTATTTCTTCTTCTCTGAAAAATTTTTAAAATACTTTGATTTGATACCATTATTTAGTATTTAGAACACGGGGCCTGAAAGCTAGGCTGTACAGTACTTGGGAACCATCAAGTGCCAGATGCTAACAGACAACTATACCATAACATTCATGATTTGAAAACTGCAATAGTAACCACGTGCAAGCGCATGGGAATACACTAATTATGTCAACGCCAAATCGACTTATTCGAACTAATGGAAAACACAAAATATTAGCGAGGTTGAGACCGAAGTTTTAAACGCGAAAACGTGTACGTCGGACGTTCGGCGCCGCTTTCCTGTAAGCCTAGAAGTTTGACAACGGCGTTTGGAATGTCGTGACTTTCCAAACACCATTGTCAAACTTCTAGGCTTACAGGAAAGCGGCGCCGAACGTCCGACGTACACGTTTTAGCGTTTAAAACTTCGGCCTCAACCTCGCTATTACTTTTTCACGTTTTCTTGTAATTTCCCAAGCCGGTCCCTAAGCATTTCCACAGTGAAATATGTTAGGCGGATTGCTATTTCTGAAAGTTCATCAAACAGCAGCTAAAATTTTAGTTACTTTCTATTTAAAAAATTTTATTTAGTAACAATGAATACATTCAAATTGCTCTATTTCATTCACAACTTTAAATGCACTAGTGGTCCCGAGCAATTTTGAAAATAGAGATGACACCTAATAGATCCCAGCGAGACGTGCAAATGCTTCCTCTGTTATGTATCCATAACATTATTCTTAATTATTTTCACTAATCGGTTTTCGAGAATCTGGGAGGAACAATTCGAGTCGAAGTGAAATCCTTTGCGACCAAAAATGAAGTCGTAACCCATAGTCTGAGATGTCCCGGTCTATAACTGAATCTAGACTAGAATTACATAAAATCACTGAACAAATCAAATGGACAGATTTGAATCATTACAGTAATTTCATACAAATGTGAAAGGGGAAAAATTATATTTCTCTATGAAATTATGTGGATTACATGAAAACAAATTTCAATTGTTAAAGAAATATAAAGAAAAGAAAAAAAAAATGCATATTGCTCCCCTGCAACTAAATACTTTAAATTAAAGAAAATGTTTATTAATCTTTCATTAAAACCACTTTACTTGTTGGACTTTACGTAGGAGGCTGATTTCACCAACCACCATTAAAATTTAAGATACCATAAACTTTAATGACTAAAGCATTTCGTGAAACTTGAAGAATATCTTGTTATCGTATTTTAATGAAGGTTGAAGAAATTGGCCAGCAATCTCTTAAACATGTACCCCAATTACCCAGATCAGTGTTTTTCAATCTTATTCTAATAGTGGCACCTCTACTTTTATCATCAATGTAGTTATTGTGCAGTTAGGACTTCTAGTAATACACACGGGTGTTACGGTTCTGCTCGGCACCATATTTCGTGGCACGGTGTCCACCGGTGGCCGAGTGGATAAAACCGCCAACCGACTATCAGCCACGTGGAGTTTGCCGGGTTTACTTTGTGTCCAACAACTAAATAAGGCTAGTTTTCCATAGAAAGTCCTGTGGAGAGGCTATCCTGACCAAATGTAATACAATGCAAAAGACAAGACTCCTTGACAGATGAAACACTTGGGTTGCATTGCCTTCTTCCACCAATCCATTTCACAGCATCCTTGAAGCATTGTCGCGGCATTCCAGTCGAAAACCACTGACCCAGGTAAGAGTTTTATACCCGATACACCTCATGTATATCTAGGTACCCAACATTCGGGACTACTTTTTATAGCAATTATTTATTGATTTCAATTTTTAGCAATTTTTTAAATTGTGTTACTTTTCACCTTCAGGATGATGATATCTTCATGTGTACAGTACATATAAGTGTAAGAAAGGATAAGACAGTCTTATTAGATATTATGAAATTATGTGCCTTAATTTAATTTTTTTATTTTAAGTAAATATATTACCTTTGTATACTTTATGTTGCTGTTCTTACCTTACAATAACTCTCCACAAAAGAAATATGTTAAAAGTATGAAAGCTTAAATGTTAAGATAACATCACACAAACATTAAAAATATAGATTTTTATTATCATTTAGGATGTTAAAATTAAAAGCTATTTTGTCGAATTCCTTCTGAGAGCATCTGATGAAATGGAAACAATTTACAATTTTAAGACAATTTTTTTTATTTTCTGTGTAAGAAATTTGACTGCGGGGAGATCGAAAAAGGAATTAATATCACTAGAAGGGGGATGGAAATTAATTTAATAAAACTGCCTCGTTACCTGTGGTCATTTTAATAAGAAGTAAATAACTTTTAATTGATTAGCATAATCGCTTAATGCTAAAAAGTGTCTTCCTGAGAAGTAAAATGTGTTTTATAGACTAAAAACAATTTTATGTCACTGAACAAGTATTTTAAATGTCTCTCTACAAAGGAAACAATTTATAGGAAGTTCTTTGAACCCATTTTAACATTTGTACATTATTTCTTTATACAGCATATTTGTTATTATGAGAGTTAAAATTTTTCCTCGACACTTTTGGCATGTCGTTCGATTTCCGTTTCATGGGAACGGGGCTCCCAATGGAGTTATTTTCGTCGTCGGAATCTTCAGAACCGTATGCTGAAAAGTAAATAGAATTAACTGAAATACGTAGGTAGTCATATGGTAAAAAGTTACGATTAGTTATTATTAATGGAAGAAAAAAATTAAATAATGAAATTGACACATCTAGAAATATAAATATGAGGTTTAAAAAAATTTCTTACGGTTACAATTAGGAAGAGAAATCTGTTATAATGTGCCAATCGGAAGCTTAATTTTATTCATTATCTTATTTATAAATTTAGGCTCACCTTTATTATCCAACCTGTTAATGATTTTATTTGATTTTAATGATCTTCTAAAAAATTTAAATTGTACTTCGTGTCTTCGAATTCTTGAATAAATTAAGCTTTAACATTTGCCAAATAATATAATTTGGCAATCATTAATAACTAATAACTCCAATAAACATTTTATTTCATACACCTAACTTGCAACTTAAAGTGCAACTTTCTAAACTATCTTCTTACAGATTACAAATTACATAATTATCAAGAAAAAAACATGATATATAAGTTATAGAAGCTGTATATTATTTTTTTAATCCTAATAATTTTCTAAATTTTAGATTATTTTATTTATAATATTGATGTAATAAGATACGCATATGCCACTCAAACATTACCGATGTACGCAAATTATCGTAAAACATCTGTACAAGTACAAATCTCTTAATAAACATAAAAGAACATAACATTCTATTACAATTCTTGCCTTTTTTCCTCTATTGTTGTTACTGTTCACATATTTTTTATTTTTTACTATCAAATATTAATACTAAATTATTTAAAACAAGCCTGGCCACTGTGTAAAATAACAGTGTCTTCCAATATATATACGGTGTGCAATTAGTGATGATAAATCCTTCTGCCTCTAAGTTTTCCTTATCCAGTCCCCCATCTACCTAACTCCATTCTAGAGATTAAGGAAGGACAGAAAGATGGATGCCAGTGGGAATTTACAGATGTACAATTTTTGAAAATTGCAGCCCAACAACATTACAATTTTATTCGCTTAATTTATTATTATAATAATCCTTTCGTGAAGATCACCGTAACAATAAATTAAGCGAATAAAGTTGTAATGTTGTCATTGAAAACCTTTGGATGTTTGAAGTGCTGTATTGAAATTCTCAAACTTATTCTTAATTACAGTATCCCTTCTGCACATAATTTTAGCTTATTATTTTGTTAAATACACACGAATACATTTTAAATATGAAGCCTACTCATTTGAGAAATTAGAATGTAAATTAAATGTAAATTAGGTAGTATCTATATTAATTTATAAAGCTTTCAGGATATGCCACAATTCCTAAATTCGATTTACAAGCTCTAGTAGGAATGGATTAAGTTTTTTTTTATATAGTATTTGTGAAGCAAATTTTAATAATTTTAACAAAATATTGAAGTTTCCATACCAACTAAATATGCAACATGTAAATGATATGACCTATATTTAGAGTTCGTAGTATTTACACGCTACATTGCATACTAACCTCTTTTTGAATGTTTTACAGATTATTATTTGTAATGTTTAAGGAAAGCTTAGCATATAATTGAAGATACAGTGCAAATTATTCTATAATAAATTTTATTTTTATTACAGAGTAATTTGAAAATGTGCAGAAAGTGACTTCTAATTTCATCTTGTTTTCTGGATTAATGGCAGTTAATCATTTGTTCTACTTTTAATAATTAATTATCACAGTCTTTGGGTATGTTTATTTATGTCTAAAACACTAAGTGTTTATAATTCTAATATATATACAGTAATTTTTTCAATATTTTAAATCCTAACCATTGATCAAAAAGTCATTGTTGGAAAATATATATAAATTAAAAATATACCACTGGGATCAATATAATTTCAATTAATAAATAAATTTAAAGATAATAAATAATTCTTGAAAAGCTTTATAAGTCTATCTTTGGAAAGAACCGACTTGAGAATAACGTCACACACGTTGTTGCTTCAATTACACCAATTGGCACATTCCCTAATGACATCAGCACTCTTCGCTTAATATGTCAGCCAATATGTGAATTGTATTTTATTTTCTCTCATTAGATGGCAGAACGACTTTTCCATTAATTGTGTTAATTTTTTATAGCAGGCATTAACTGTAAAGAATTGTGCATTTAATAATAACTATAGCAAACTTCCTCGTATCCAATACCAGAACGTGAAGCTTCCATAACACTGTTTATAACGGCAGTGACGTTTAACAGACGAGGAACCGAAAGTAACTTGCCGTGACTAAGCGATCGACTGATGCTCATTGGTTAATACCCAAGTAGATTCTTTCCACAGACAGACTGTAGTCATTACTGATTTTAAATTGATGAGATTTTATGTATTTATTTATAAAATAGATGTTTTAATTTTATATAAAAATCTTAAAATATATTTAAAATAAAATTAATCTTTAAAAATTAGATCCAATATTCATCATGGTAAGTTAGTTTAATTACATATGTTAAAAATGAGATTTAATATTGTCACTTATTTTAATTGATATACCATATATTTCATTATCAAAATTAACTAGTGCTGCAGTAAAGGTCTAGAAGAGCCACGTGCAACTCGCAAGCTGCAGTTTAGCTTTATATAAATGTAAATTGTATAAATATTACAGTAAATATATCTCTTTATCTATAGTATACCTTTTCAAGTAAGATACTTCTGTATTTATACAGAATTATTTTACACGAAAGGATCAAATTTCAAAACAAAAGTTTTTCTAAAGATTCAGATCATTTTTTAATTTTACTTCACTTAACAACTGTCATTAATTTTTACATTTATCTTATAAACAGATAGTAAGACAGTGGAAAGAATCCTTTAAGCAATGTGAACACATATAAATAATTGTAAATACAGCAGAGCATCGTTTATCTGAATCAATTGGGGACTGGGGTTGTTCAGATAACCAATTATGTACAAAAAAATATATTAACCTATCCGACGTTGAAATTTTTCTCTGTTGCGCGTCGCTTTGTGTTGAATTTTCGTCGATTTTAAGCCTAACGAAAATTTTTATAATAATAATCGAGGCTATTGTATCGTTAAAAATTATTCCTTTTTTTGTACAAACAAAATAAATATATTGAAAAATATAAAAACAAAAAAAAATTATACTTTAGAAGTTAATCTAGTATCAAAAACGTTCGATTCGGCACGACACAGTCTGACTGGAAAGCTTTCGGTTAAAACTTTGGTTACCAGCTTTCGGATAAACGATGCTCTACTGTACTATGTTAAAGACCAATGATTTATTATCTCAAAGGAAAAATACTTAGAATTTGATGCTGTCTATGCAATAAGATAAAGAGGAAGAAAAAGAAAATAGAAAAGGAGATTTCATAAATTTTATTGTAAATAAAAATGTAAATTTAAAACTAACGAGCAATTATTGTGACATCGTCTCAATTTTAGTAGTGTCTTGCCCCTGTGCATCATACTTTTCCTGTAAACAATGCCAATCATATATCTAACTCAGTGGTTCCCAACCTTTTCTAGGATGCGGAACACTTTTGTGAGCAATTTTCTTTAGCGGAACACTTACTTAAGTTAATATGAAATACATAAGCTTGTCGTCAGTTATTTTATTAGAATTAAGCAGTTATAATTCAAAATCTCTACTCATATTATTAACGCCAATTCTAAGACAGGAAAAAATATACCTAAATAACTTTAATGGAAAACTTGTGCCTGATGTTTTTTACATATTTCATTCAGTTTTTTTCATTGCCTTTATCTTATTCGAAACAGTAGTACACTCCATAAGTACGAGTCGTACATACATATTTAAGTTTGTGAAAATTTTATGATTTTAATTTTTTGATATTCGGCGGCTCGAATACGATTGTACACTTTCCGATTCGCGACTAAATCTGCGGAACACTTGGGAGATGCTTACGGAACACCAGTGTTCCGCGGAACACCAGTTGGGAACCACTGATCTAACTCCATTCAGGAAAAATTTTTGAATTGAAATAATGTGACGTCCAGTCCAAACTGGATGTTCTTATATGGTTAATCAGGGCCTCCTGCCCTTAAACTTTCTACAGCCAGTTTCAACTTTCATCTAACAAACGCCATTCTCAAGATTAAGGAAGGACAGATACACACACACACATGGATGCCAGTGAGAATTTATAGGTCTACAATTTTTGAAAATTACACCCCAGTTTAATATTACAAGCGGGCAAATAAAATTTATTATTATATGTTGAGTGTTATTTCAAGATAATAACCCAAAAACAATATTTCATAGTTATTGAAATATGCTAAATATAATCATTATTTTTTTTTCTTTTAATCAAAAGTGCAACAAGCAGAGAGTTACAACAATCTTACTTCTTACCAAGAACTACTGTTTATTAAATGTTTTCAACCTATTATCTATCACAGGCCATCTTCAAGTTTTTAAAGTCAATGATAAATTGTTAGAGAAATGACACAATGATTTATTATTGAATTTAAAAATCTGAAGATGCCTGATAATATCTGATTAAGACGTCTGTATGATAATAGGTTGAAAACATTTGTTTAATAAACAATTTTCTTCGCAAGCATTAGGTGGTGAAGTAAGACTGTTCTTTTTTTTTTTATCACTTACCTTACTAAACATTAAGACATGACTACTAAAATTGTATAAAGTTGTATCATTTTTAAATTACACTTTTTTTTAAAAAACTGTAGAAAATATATCGAAAGATAAACTATTTTTTGATATATTTCTGCATTTGGATGCATTGTATATTAGAAAATTATTGCAACGTAAGTACAGTGTAGGGCCATTAAGCCACAGTGACTGGGGTCCAAACTGCTTAAATGCAGCTTAGGTGGTTTGCGGATTAACTTTGTAGCATTGTAAGGTGTGGATCGGTTACGATGGCGGCCATCATAATGTTGACGCTCGGCGTGGATAAAACAGATTAGTACTGTATTTGAATTTCATTGTAAGTTATTTTATTGTTTATTGATAAATAAAAGACTAATCTTCTATAAATACCTCTTTGAAGTTATAAACCAGCATTTTAAATATTTAATCCACGATAGTGCATAGCACATCAATCATAGACACTCGAAATGCCTAAATGACCACTTTTGCGTGGCTTAAGCCAATTCGTGGATTACTGGCCCTACTCTGTATGACTAATGTGAATGCTATTATTTTTATTAAAAAAATATACTTTATACCTACTTCTCTATAGTAGGGAATTCAGATTGCCAGCTTTTTCTATCCAAATTTTTTAGTGGCACTAGGAATTGATGAATTCTCACAAAATTTTTGCCACAAATAGTCTATGTTGGGAATAAGGAGGCAAAGCCTACGCAAGGGACAAAGCCTCTCCAGTCTACAATAAAATATTGACTTTTTGTTTCAATAATTTTACATAGAAAACAGTTATAGTGATACCCTAGCCATTTGTAATAATATACCCATTGATGAATATAATATTTTGAATGGCAGTTACCTTGTTTATCACTATATTTAATAATAGAAATTTAAGATTGTTAACAGTTGTTAAAATGGCATTTCCCTATGAGGATTATACAAATAAATCAGACTTCAATTTAGTAGCATCATTTCTTTTTTTTTTTTGCCTCTGAAAGTGAAACAAAAAGTGTGTGCGGCCTGAACTGAAGTACCTCAAGAATTATATATAATTATGGTATCTACACACAAGTTTGAGTTTGACAGTCATGCTATTCGATAATAATGCTGTTTACGATACAAAACACACATTTAACAGTTCACTGGTGCTTTGCTGGCTTATAAGATGCACCCCGTTTTCCAAAGGAATTTTTTGAAAAAATTATACAACAGTACCCTCATAGCTTTGAAGCTTTGTCAAACATCACATTTGACAAAGCTTCAAAGTTTGAACCGCTGAGAATGAAAAATGCATCTTACGTGTAAATGAGCTTCTGAACAAGGAATATAATCTCAAATTAGCAAAAATTTGTTAAAATTCAAAACTGTTATAAATAAATCATACATCTAAGTTAAGTAAGACAATGGTTAAAAATAGGCAAAAACTTTCTGTTCGACACAATATAATTTTTTACTTATTAATCAGGGCACCGAGAAGTGTGTGGAAACAACAAAGTCTAACTAGTAAAAGGAAGGACTGGAAAAGGCTAAGATCGAAAAGGAACTTATGGTGAAGCACAAAAGTGATACGTTTGTGGCAAATCTGGAGGCCATGTTTAATGTGTCAAAGTCGACAGTGTGAGACCAGTAAATGCAATTTTCATTTTATTATACAGTATTTACATATTTTATTTAATTCTGTTATTTTTACCTCAAATTACACATACTTGCTGTTTTAAGTTCGTCGAAATGAGTATTGTTTAGGGTCTGGGAACGATTAATTCGCTTTCCATTACTTCTAATGAGAAAAAATGCTTTGGGCTTCAAATGATTCGGATTTCAAATGGCCTCCTGGAATGAATTAAATTTGAAGTACGAGGCACCATTGTATATATTTGCCACATTGAAAAATACTGTCCAAAAATGGAGTATCTTATGACTAATGAAACTGGGAAGAAACCAAGAAAGTCTTAAAATGTTTGTTAATTTTGAATAAGTTCCAAGTTGTCAATTCATTTTTAAATCCAAGATGAGAAAAATCTCTCTTATCGAATTTTACTCAAAATAATGATGTAAGGAATTTATTTTATTTCGGTTCGTTTTATTAAAGTCAAATAAGATGTGAAGTAAATCGAGATGTCGCCAATAAGGTAAGCAAGCATTGTTTACGTAGTACTTATTTTTGATCAAGTTAATGGATTTTCTTTATTTTCTGATAATAAAAAAAAAGTACAGCTGTTTGCATAATATACTTTCTCACATGACAATATTAATAATAATATTCTTTTGCCATTTAAAATTTTTGATTTTTCGACTGGATTAAAGAAAACGACAAACCAAATAAAAACACTTTGTATTTTTAAATATCATTAAAAAATATTATGTTAACTGCATCATGAAATTGGATCTAATTTATAAAATTAGAATTAATGAACTTACCAACAAGGCCTCCAAGTGCTCCGGCAAGCCTCTTTTTAGGCGGTTCCAATAAATCATCATCTTTTTGTGTATTCTCGGCTACTTATCGAAATATTACCAATCCGACGTTGGCAGAAAGGGAAAGAAAAATATATAAAACAAAAAATTTCCAGAAAACCATACCATTTGAGGTAGGCATCCAAGAATAACGGCACGTCATCCAACATGTTCAGGGGAAGTAAAATATACATTAGTAGTGGAAAGAGATCACCCACGATGTTGAAGTAGATCCATCCATCCATCCACACACAGCACATGGAAGGAGAGAGAAACAAATGCAAAACAAAAACATATTAATAAACATTTCCTTTGGCTTTAATAATGTTTTTTCCTTTATTCGGAGACTTCGTGTTCTGAAAGTGGATTGCCAACTGCACGTTCGTCAATTTCCATGCAAATTTTGATACAAAAGAATTTAATAAATAAATAAATAAAATAAATAAAAAGAGGAAAAAATTTTCATTTAAAATCACAATGTAAAGAATTAATAGAATTTTATTAATTAATAAACATATAGAATGATTATATATATATTACAAACAGATTGGATTTCTGTGTAACTTGAAATAACACTTTATATTGATTAATATTAAAATGCAAAGTGGTGATTCCTAAACTCAGAATCAACAGATCTCTCCGATTAGATTTATTAAATACAAAAGAATCACTAACAACTATTACATGGACCTCCTATATTTGAATATACCTTTGTCTGAAATCATCTCTCAAATGCTTTATATTTAGAATGTATGATATATTTGATGATTGTGTAATGTGTTTGTATAAAACTTAACACGCATTACATTTTGCACAACAAAATCCTCGTATAAGTAAAATAAAATTGCTAACGATATCATAAGAGAATATGATACGTAATTCTTGAAGCATACATATCGTAAATCATATGTATGCTTCAAGAATTATGTAGTAAATATTGTTGACAAGCGCATTTTACCTAAATTTACTGTGCAGTGAGAAATTTGTAATGACATTAAAGTTATACTTACGGCAATGTATACGAGACCTGTAAGTTGTCCGTTCGGTGCCATTTGACCATACAGTATTGCATACGAGACTTACAGGTCTCGTATGCAATACTGTATGGTCAAATGGCACCGAACGGACAACTTACAGGTCTCGTATACATTGCCGTAAGTATAACTTTAATGTCATTACAAATTTCTCACTGCACAGTAAATTTTTGGATATGCGTCGACAACGTAAGAAACAGCATCAATATATTAAGTTTTTCACTAATAATTTTAGATATTTTACAATACTAATCTTGACAAGGAACGGAAAGCGTCTACAATAGTCATTTCAACTTGTTTGGTATACATTAACATCTAGCACAAAACATATCACAATGATACAAACTGCAGATACGAACAAAACTATATTTGCATAAATTTTGTCTATGAAAATATTTATGTATATGTAATCTTTCTCTTACTAATTATATTACAGTAATTGGATTTTTAGTATATCAGAATTATTACATAAAATATTAATTAACTGATAATAAAATGACATAAACGTACAATGTTAAACATTAAAAGAAAAAAAAAAGGATTCGGTAAAAAACAAAGGAGTAATCAGAGTTTGGAAACCATAGATCCAAGGTACATGTAAAGAAATACGTGAATTATAAAATAAACATTATTTTCATAGATTGCTTTTATTAAATATAAAAATTAAATAATATACAAATCTGTACATAGTTTTAACAATATCACTATTTCCTTAAAATAATGTTAATTATTATAATTATTATATTTTTTCTTGCTTTCACATTCAAATAAGTGGTTTACATTTATTAATTATAATAAATAAACACACACGCACACAAATAAACAAACAAATACAACATTTAGTAATTGATAAATTAGCATTTAGAAGCAGTTAATGTGGTAATATAGGCTTTATGTTGTGTAAGGTCCCATTTTACATACTTATACTTCATTTTATACAATAATTTACTAAATTGATTTATAAATACCTCCTCTTATTTAAAAACGAATATTTGTTTGCCATTGATAATAATTACCACATAAAATAAAATACTATACTATATAATTGTTTACGATGCTTTCTAAACATCAACATTATGTTAATTTCCATTGTTTTAATTATAGTTACGTCTTATGAAGAGAATTAATAATCCTGAAAATATTTAGTTAAATTAAAACTAAGTCAAAGCAGCAGTCCTCGACCAGTGGTACGTGTACCACCGGGGTTAATCAAGAAGGGTCCGTTAGAACTACGAGTCTATACACAATGTGAAAAAAAATAGGTCGACAACTGCCAAGTTAGAGTGATTTATTACATCGATTAACAATATTAAAGAGACAAAATCATGATACAATATTTAATTTTCGCTAAATTTACTTTACGAGTCATTTCAAAGTTTATTTGAATTAAATTTATTATTCGTCTCTAATCTAGAACATTCGACAAGTTAGTTATTCAACGTAATGTTCGACAATTAAGCGTAATGTAATTATTTGATATTCGATTAATGCCGAACGAGCAAATTATTCGATATTCTGTAAAAATGCAAATTTAAACCTTACTTATATAAAATAAAATCAACGAAAAATTTAATACATTCGAAAATGTAAATAATAAAACCAAAGAAGAATTTCCAAGAAAGATCTTTCAGTACACTCATTTATGTTCTGCCAAAATAATCTGTTAAGTTCTCTTTTGGCCTTGAAACTTTCAAAACATTTTACTTTAGTGGAATAAACATGTTTTGAATGAAAACCTTATAGAGCATTGTCGTTTGTTTATTTTTTTTCACAACGTCGTGGATACTGGTGCCAAAGTCAATAAATTAATGAACAATAAATATAAAAGAATATCCTTTCAATTTAATATTTAAATTACAAAATTTAACTAATTGTAAACTGATATTTTCTTTATCTTAAATAAATTGTTTTATATTTAACCTCTCCTCTACTTGTTTTACTTTCCCTGCTCTGTTACATATAAGAGGGAAAGGATGGCAATTGGTCAAAAACGACACCCAAGATTTTTACATTTTTGGACTCGTGGGAACCTTGAAACATCGTGAAATAAAAAACAAATTTTGGGGGGTTTCTGTACATATGGATGTTAGTGTGTATGTGAGCGGGTGGCAGGATTTTGTTCACTCTTTGAAGCTTAGTAACTTCTGTGCTTTTTGTCAAAAATTTCTGAAAATTTAGCAGAGAGGTTTGCGTATTGGAGGATTGATGCAATTAAAATTTGGTGATACGGGTCAATGGGGTGGGGGAGAAACAAGGAGATCGCGTGTCATATCTCAAGTAAGATCAGACTTAATGACAATTTCTCGTTACTAGCATTTACAATTTTTTTATAAAACTCATTCCTACCCTCAAAATTAAGCTTTTTGCCATTTTATAATAATTAAAAATATAAAAAGTTTTTTAAAATAAAACATCATAACTGATGACACCACCAAAATTCATCTTTAAATTCTGAAATTTTATACAGCATAGTAAAGTCCAAAGATTCTAAAATTTACAGTAAACATTTGATATTTATTTAATCCTAATGTTTTTTCTAATACTTAAAATATTTTAAATTAAATATTAAACATCCAAACTGTTTTATGTTTTAGTTTATTCCTTAAAGATGCTATATTATGGTCAACAACTCTCTTATTATTTGAAGTAATTGAGATATGAATTATCATACTGAGCTATTGTTTTGCTTTGATTTTAATACAGTACTAGCTAATTATATTCTCAAAAACATCATATATAAAAAAAACACAGTGAAAATATGTATGTTTTATGTAACAATTTATCTTTAAACATGACTTATTATGATTAATGATACTCTATTGTCAATTATACTTTTACATATAATTAAAAACTTTGATATTGTTTATCTATCCATAAATTTTATTAGTTATTAAATAAAATCAACAGTAAATTTATTTTAAAAATACAAGTGTATATACAGGGTGTATTTTTTATCTTGAGACAATGAAATAACTTAATTGGATCTCATTATTTTGGGAAAAAGGTATAGACCATTGTTACTCAACCTTTTTTTTTTCCTCAGGCCACATACACGTGATAGCTATTACACACGGGCTGCAACATAACGATTATAATAAAAAAAACTTATATAATTTCTCACTCACCCTAGAAATTTAGTGTGACTGTTGATATTGCAAACATTTTTTCACAATTTCATTTAAATTAGGCTTGTAACTGCTGCATGCTACTCGTAAAATGGCATCCAGGTGTGAATCAGTAAGCCGATTTCTATATATGTTCTTTGCATATTTCATTTTTGAGTATGATGTTTCACGCAAATATGTTGATGCAAACGACGCAAAATTTGAGCACATTTTTTTACAGAAAGGATAAAAGGGACTTAGCAGTGTGGGCGAAGTGACCGAATCTATTTTTTGCCACAAAAATTTCAAAATTTATATTTTGACTGCATTATTTACGGGCCACGTTCGGGCCACTCACAAAAGCTCAGCAGGCCGCAGGTTGAGTATCGTGGGTATAGACAAAAGTTGTAGGGTTTTGAAGGGCCAATCAATTGGTGACCTTTGATGTACCTTGACCTTCAAGGTCATTTGAGTGTCGAGTCTGTTTTTTCAATGGAAACACATTTTTGACCCTGGCAATAGAAAGAGCAGGGAATTTCACAACCAGATATACCTTTGACCTTATGGTCTAGGTCAAAGGTCAAGATTATTTTAAGGTTTAAATTATAAGCTGTTTCTAATGGGAAACCATACTTTTTATTACTGGAATAGGCAGGGAAGTAAAAGTTACATTTACATGGAAAGAGCGGGAAATTTCACAATCAGCCATGACCTCAAATACCCCGAATTTGACCTCTGAAGATCATCTCAAGCGTGATAATTTTAAGTGCGACTCAACAAATGCATCGAAGTGGAAGGGCATCATTTTGAACATGTTATAAAATTTTCCCCCGAAACCAACATCTCAAGCAATGGTGAAAAGTAAAGTGACTCACCGAAAACAAGCATTGCGTTAGTGAGAGGCAAGGGGACTCGCTGAAAATAAGCATCTCAAAGGAAGCAGAAAACTACTATGTTCACATTGTTACTCTTCGGTAGTGCTAAAAGTAGTGAATGCTTTTAAAGGTCAAAGTAATAAGGTCATGAAAAAATGATAACTTTTACCTCCCTGCCTATTCCAGTAATAAAAAGTATGGTTTCCCTTTAGAAACAGCTTATAATTTAAACCTTAAAATAATCTTGACCTTTGACCTGGACCATAAGGTCAAAGGTATATCCGGTTGCGAAATTTCTCGCTCTTTCCATTGCCAGGGTCAAAAATGTGTGTTCCTATTGAAAAAAACAGACTTGACCTTTAAATGACCTTGAAGGTCAAGGCCCCATCCAAGGTCACCAATTGATTGGCCATTCGAAACCCTAGAATTTTTTCCCAAAATAATGAGATCCAATTAAGTTATTTCATTGTCTCAAGATAAAAAATACACTCTGTATATATACTTTCAATTTCTGTTTAATGTATTACAGAAATAAAACAATAAAAAAAAAAAAAAAACACATTTTTCATTTAAATTATTAAATATTTATTAAATTTATTAATAATAAAATATTTTATTTGAAAAAAAGATCACTGTTTAGAAAAAAGCAGAAATATTTTTATAAAGCAAGGATTATTTCAGTAGTTTAAACTAAGCACATTAATTACGCAAAGTAATTAAAGTTATTAAGTTTATTGTGTACTGAAATTAATCCTTTAAATTCGTATAACTAGTGCATAATTTTCCAAAATTTTGCACTTTAAAACAGTTGGCAATCCTTAAATTATAATAATAAAAGTATTAGCAATAATATACATGAAAAAAATAAAAAAGAACTGGATTCTGTCGTAGATGCACGACCTATGGAGAAACCGTAAATGATATTAAATGTCTGCAGTTTATTGCAACTAAGGAAGAAAGAAAGGTATAATTAATAAACCATATGCTGCAGTTTCCCATAAATGCAAATGTTATACTTAAATATTTTCTATTCTTTATTACACAGTACAGTCTAGTATTAATTAACATTACCAAAAAATTTATTTAAATATGCCATTTAATAGCTAGGAATTTACGTAATAATTTTCATATAAAACTATTTCAAACTGCAAAAAAATGCATATCTATAGAATGATTTTTTTAAAAAAAATTTGTATAAAATTTGTTTTTTTTTGAATATGGTATTTTGTGAAATAAATAATAGCAAAATCTGAAAATATATTTTAAAAAATTGAATATTTAAATATAAATAATGTAATTCTTTTAAAGAATAACATAGCACAAACAATATTTAGTGAACAAAGTATTAACTGTTATCAAAATATATACAGATGCTCCTCGACTTATGATGTTTTGACATATGATATTTCAATAAGAGTACGAAGCAGAAGCACGGAAGAATGGTTATAATTTGATTTCAAGTTGCTCTACTGATGCATTAATTATCTTTCTTGACACTTATATATATAAATCATCTTATACTTTCTTGTGTTTTACAGTATACATATATGTCAACATCCCGAAGCCTGATGTATTGATACTGATCCAAACTCTTGCCATAATTAATCAGGCTGTTATTATGCTATAATTAATAACCTATGCTATTAATTAATAATTACCGTATTTTACGGACTATAAGACGCATTTTTTTCTTCGAAAAATTGCCCCCAAAATTCAGGTGCGTCTTACAGTCCGTAGCGTCTTATAGTCCGTAAAATACGGTAATATTAATTTGGTACTAGATATAGATGTTACGCACTATCTCTTATCTAAAGAATATTTCAGAATGTTCTAAATTATTATTATTATCAATTTAGATAAGAGATGGTGCCTAATGTCTACTCCTAGTACCAAATTACTTAGTTTCTAATTATTAATTATAGCATAATAATAGCACGATTAATTATGGCAAGAGTTTGGATTAATTTACAGTATACTCATTATATCTTCAAAATGCCCCACTGTGTCTCCTGCTACTGGTGAGAAGAGAAAGACTATTACTATCAATGCAAGGTGATTGCTCATGAGTTTGAACTATCACAATCAACTGCAGCCCAAACTCCTGTTATACTGTATAGTGTTTTTTTAAATTTATTTTCATTTTCGACTTACAATTTGTTTTTTGGAATCCAACCCAATCGTCAGTCAAGGAGAGCCTGTATAAAATTAATATACAACTCTTAAAAATAGATGCATAAACGTACAAACACATAAAAGAAACCAGAATATACAGCATAAAAAAATATTTTAATAATTAAACTAACATTTTCAATCATCTGAATTGGTCGTCATCAGGTTTTAAATACATTTAACGGGACAATTAGAACATAAAATTTCGTATCCTGATTACATTCTCCTGTTGAATGCATTTAAAACCTAATGATGACTGATTAAGACAGTCGAAAATGTTAGTTTAGTGTGCTGCTGGATATTCTCATTTTTTGACATATTTGTTATTATTTATACATACAATAAACAATAGTCCAAAAGTAATCTAGCTTACAGACACACACACAATTTAAAATTCCAACTTTTAGCTCAAGTAGATTAAAGACCGAAATTTCGGTTTAGTTCAATCTAAAGTGCATAAAATTATATAATAATAAAAGTAAGTATACCGAGGCCTACTTATAACAAACTTAAAATGACACTTACAGCAGTAAATGCATTCAATCGTATATAAAATTTATCTAAAGCAACTAAAAACTCGAGTCTAGAATAAACGCAGATCACAGCACAAAAATTGATTTTAATATTTCTATCCAATTTATAATTTTTAATGTTTAAAATACATGCTAAAGTCAATTATTTACATTGTCAAATCAAATGTTTTATGATTCTCACTCATACTATAGATATGCAAATACTCTTGAATACATTTTATCGTCTTTACGAAGTGCCTTTAGGTACCGATAACATTTGCATTTGATCTGCATTTCACCTATCTCCGTGTCTACTCGCCTGAAAAATAAAAAGAAAAAAATATTAAGATCAGCGTAACATTGTTAAAAATGACACTACCTGAAGGATCTTTCACTAAAGGTAGTAAAGGAGGAGGCGGCATCAATTCTCTGTCACTGCCCGGTTCCAAAGATTTCCTAGATGATGATTTATTCAACATATGTATAGATGGATTCAAAGTTGAATCCTGTAAGCTGGATATGTTAGTGTCCAACATAATAAAGAAAAAATTTAAATTAGTACAAAATTTAACTAAACCGCGTTAATAACATAATTTAACCCTTAATGCACTATTATATGTTTCGTTAATAAAAATCCAATCTATCATACTCTTGTATCTTTCTTTGAAAAATCTACCAATTGTGGTTTGCGTATAAAGAATAAAAATAAAATATTTTTACACTTTATATGCAAATATACATTAAAATATTCTCCGAATTAAGAAATTACCAATTTTTATCATCTGAAATACATAGCTTTTACAAAATTTAAGAAATTTGATCTAAATATTTATAACCTTACATTTAGATTTAGAAAAAAAAAAACTTTGAATTGACTCTATGTTTTGTAGAAATAAAACATTGATATAAAGGTCGCATACTGATCAATGTTCACCGCCATGATGCAATTTCGCACCACATGACCTTTACACGACACAGAATTACACCAATGGAAAGTGAATGCGTTAACAATAACACTTTAATTTATGCTAGGGAACTGTTAATTTTAAAAATATCATTTCATTTTTCAGTGCAAACAATCTACAGTTCTGTATCAAACAATTTAAAACAACATTTATTTAAAAAATAAATTTTGATCTTACGAATCGTAGCAACAAGAAAACAAAGCATTATAGCAAAAATATTTAAAAACTAACATTAATTTAAAAATTTATCTGTTCTAAACTCTGCTTCTAATGTTGAGAAATTCAAAAATATTTATGTAACAAATTCTTTTGATTTGTTTTTTTGTAAATGAATGTTTAATATACCATCCACAGGCAAAGAAATCAAGTTTATCATTAAATCAAAATCATCTCATTGTTATTATTATTAAAAATATTTTATATATATCTTCATCATCCACTTTTTAATTATAGTTACCAGATACTTGGGGATGAAATGAGTTCTTCCCAAAAGATACTGGAAAGCTTCAATTCTGGGGCATGCGTGATGTATATTTTTACTCTGCCAGTTAAAGAAACGCATTTGAAATTTGGAAAAGGAAAGAGATACTTCATTGTAGAAACAGTTTTTCAAATAAAGTCCTCCCGTTGCTAGATGGTGGTCGGAAAAAATCCTGGACGATTCCGGAAAACTGGGACATCTGACAACCGTATACATAACCCATGTCTTATGGGGTTTCTGAATCTGAATCCTATAAATGAAACAAGAGTTTCGGGTACAGTTTTTTATGGCTGGTTGCCCATCCTGCCTGCAATCCTCCCTCACATCTAGGCAGAATTTAAAAAAAAGCACCCTGGTCACCAGTTGGAATAATGACCGAAACCACAGTCGCTTTGATGATCTAGCAAAAAGTGACACGTTTAGCGAAAACTAGCTCTTACCTCTTAGTTAAATATTAAAATATTTTTAACTTAACAACTTATAATGTAGTTGTTTATTACTTTAAATGTAATTATTATAAAAATTTCATCTACTTATTTCAATTACTAAAGATCATTGTAAAATAAAACATCAAACTTCAAATGTATATCATAATCTAGGCTTTTTTAAAAGCAAGAGCAGCCTACGATTGCAAACCAATTAAAATTTTTTTGTGATCTTACAGTAAGAACTTGGATTCATTTATTTATACCATTCTATACATAACAATTATCTAATACCACAAACAAAACATACAAATGCACGCAGAAATTTGTGCATGTAATCTTCATTTCTCATTTTGTTGGAATTACTAAATGTTGTAGGATAGTTTATCGCTTTCTCAAATTAATTTTAATATCATAAACCCATCTTTATATCCAATATCTAACCATGCTATTGCTTTGTCACTCTCCGTTCACGACCGGGTTCCATTCTGAAATCAGTAGCCATCGATTTTACTATATTTAAAAAGTTTTCAAATTGCACCAAGAATTATTTGAAAAGAATTTACATAAATTTAGAAATTAGTTAATTTCTTAAAATATTATTTCTTCATAACGATATTTTATTCTCGAAAAATTTCGAAATACGCTCGAATATAATTTCTCTAAGCACATTAAGGGTTAATTTTACGAACGACAGATATTTAAGTTCTTAAAGGTGAAAAAGGGAAGATTAATTATATTATTCTCTTTAATCCTTTCATCACTGCATTTTTATTAATACATTTAACTAAACAAAATGATAGTAGGTTTAACGAAACTTTACTTTCTTAAATTTTAGAACAATTGTCTTCTATATATTTATGGATATTCATAGCAACTTCTAAAAAGAAAATTACAGAAAAAAAATCAAAAAAAAATCAGAATTTTGTTATGATGAAAAGATTAAATATTAAGACAGCATATATGCTGTAAAATAGAAAATCTGAATATTTTTAATGTCGGAATATGTTTTTATAACATTAAAACTCAGATTTTGTAATATCCATTCACACAAATATTTATAGAAACCAAAACAGAGAAAACGGCAGCATTTTTCTTATCTGAGAATTAAATTTATTATAAACAATTGTTTTAACGAGAGAAAATGGAATTTTGAAATACTTTTTAACCCTTTTCCTATTAATAATTGTATGACTTTCTTTTTTATTTCTATAAATAATTGAGTGAACTGGCTTACATCTAAGTATTATTACAGAAAATATTATATGCAAATAAAATTATTATATTATATATGTGAATACAATCTATAGAGTTGTATAATTATAGTAGTTAGAATGGAACTTGACAAATCGTTTGGTACGGATAGCATCAAATAATTCATCAAAATACAGGCCACTTTTATAATGATACCACCATTTCTCGGGGCCATCGTAAGTAAACAATTGCATTGAACCTATACGAGAAATGATTTTCTTACATATAACCCAGCAACTGAATTAAAAGTGATGCCTTCTTGGGTATGCTTGATATAAGAAAAGTACACAGCAGAAGACCCGACGACAATAGGATTTCTGACACTCGGCTTGTGTACGTATCTCATATATTAGTATGAATTCAAACCAACCAATTTATCAAGTTCTGTTGTAACTACACCACCCTTAATAAGCCCATTAAAAAGAATACACTACTAAATCTTGGTGTTAGTAGAAGTTAATGATATCTAAATATCAAATATAATTTATTTTAATGTTATTTAACATATTCTGACAACACTAATTTATAATATCTAATTGCTTTTTTAAAGACAAATTTAAAAAAAATATAATTTCATATTACAAATTATAAGAGTTACTGGCAATCATGTTATATGTTTTAAAACAGTGAAGCGGGCCAAAGTGCATGTACGTATTAGGTAGGTAGGCCACAAATATTTTAAATATTCCACATATACTAAAGGTTATAAATACCTCTAGCATTTATAAGTGATGTGTCAAATATGTTCACGGGCCAGATTAACGTGTGCCGTGGGCCGATATGGCCAGGGGGTTATAGTTTGGGTCACTGTTTTAAACCATTAAATATATTTAAATCTTAAAAATAAATATAATATTGCAACAGAATTATCAATAATGTGTAAATTAATAATGTCCATCTATACGAAACAGAAGCTTCATTAGGTTTATAATTATTTAGACTATTATATAACTGTAACGTTTATTTATTGCATTATTGATTATACAATGAATATACAATGTCAATTTTTGACAATCAACTATCATTTGAGGGCTAAACAATCCAATTTGCATGGTAAAAACCAGCCGTTACAGTTACATAATAGACTAAAACTAATGAATATTCTGGAAATGTTCACATTTAAAATTTAAATACATAACAGGTAATACATTTGCATATTATAATTAGAAAATATTATATTAAATAATTACCGCTTATCAGTTATAAAAATAATAATAAATTTAATCCTTCAATTTTGAGCATGACAAATTACATGTCTCATTTACAATGTTTAAATAATATTGTTAACAAGCTAAAAAGTCATTTTTGATTTTTGCGTGAAATTTTTAAAGTAAAATATGTAAAAAGGCCAATTTAATTAATTAGTTTAATATGAAACAATATTCCAAATATATTTTTTAAATGTAAAGATTTATGTTATATAACACTGCATAAAATCAGAAACAAAACAAAATGAAATCCTTTAACTATTACTATTTACCATATTTTTTGCCTCATAAGATGCACTGTTGTATTGGACACATTCCATTTTTCATGTCAAGTTTTTGGGGAAAATATTCTTTGCATTATAAGACACATCCTAATTTTCAGATAAATTTTAGGTACAAAAAAGCAGTCTTATAAGGCAAAAACTACAGTATATAATCTGTCAATGCCCGAAATTTATTAAATCTAATTAGTATGCATACAATTTTCAAAGTACTGTATGTGTGTTTTTGTCCTAAATTTTTAAGATATTGTAAATCATAAAATCATGATTGTCTTGATAATGTTCTGAGTCACCCAACAAAACTTAATGATTTGTGTCAAAGTGTAGAAGTCATTTTTTTACCATCCAATGCAACTTCATTACTCTAGCCTATGGACCATAGCAATGTTTCAACATTTAAAGTGTATTACCAATATAAGACCTTTAGCCAAGCAATTGAAAAAAACCTTGAGAAGATTCAATTATTTTGATAAAAAGAAAAAGCTCTTGAAAACATTGAGGAAGCATGGAGAAAGTTATAGTAACTAACATAAGAGCTGTGTGGCAAAAACTTATTTCAGAATGCACAAATGATTTCCAAGAATTTGATTCTAAAATTAACAATACTGTAGAAAAAAAATAACATGGCATGAACTGGATCTAGGATTAACTGAAGTAGATAAGAGAGATTCAAGAATTACTCCAGTTTCATCATAATGGCCTCAATGATAAAGAACTTACTAATTAATCTATACGCAAAACAAGCAAATAAAGCTCAGGATGATAGCATTGACGACAATGAAACTGAAACAGCAACAAAGGAATTCACATTAAAAGAACTTGATCTGTGAATCTCTTGAGCAAAAAATAATGAATGGTGATCCTAATAGTAAGCGTTGAATAAAAGTTTGTGAAGAAATAGAAAATGCCGTTCACTGTTACCGAGTCGTATACCAAGAGGAAAAGAAATTTTTGAAACAAAAAAGTCTTCAATTTTTTTTTTACTTAATAAGTTTAAAGTTTGAGTCATAATGTTGGAAAATAATGCTAGCTCCTGCCTGTTATTCTTAATTACTGTGGTTTGATTATCACAGATTACTGCATTTTTCCTGGCAACATTAACTGCAATAACCAGGGATTCTCTGTACATCTTAAAACAAAGTGGATTTACACTGCAAATATACAACAATCCATGGATAATTAGTCACTAATGAACTATCTAATTAAAAATTGAAATTCAAACAAGAAATAATATATAGAAATGATAACAACAGATTTCTGTGGTTGAAAACAAAGCAAATTTTCAGTGAGAACAAGAAAAAGTCAATAGCGACACACATTATCGATGAGAATCGACAATTTAAAATTCTAAAAATTTTAATTTTTCGTACAGAATTGATTGGCAGAAATAAATACAACATACCATTTAAGTTTTTGTAAAAAAGTTATACAAAATTAGTTAATTTAATATGTATTAAATTACAAATCATAAATTTCAACTGATAATAATAATAATAGCAGATTGTAACCCATACAAAAATTAAATTTATTACGCTAAGTTATTTTTAAGCATTAATCTTAATTCTTATTGTACTTCCTACCTTGCTGAAATAACTAATTTATTCTGATCACATTGTTGCTTGTTGGAATTTGGATCTTCTTGAAACTTTCTTTTATGCAGTTCGACTTTTGAATATTGGTACTGAAGATGAGGATAAGCAGTACTGATGACCGATGGAGGAAGAGATGTTGTCACTGTCGACATGATGGATGGTGAAGTAGGAAGAGATGGCACAGAGTAAACAGTGGTTGGATTCTGAGTTATTGGTGCTACTGCATTCACGGGATATTGGTACGTAATTGGTGAAATATTATTTAGAATAGCGGGAGCTATACTTCCAACGTTAGCTTGAGAAACTGCAACGTCCGACGAAAACTGAGTATAAAGAGCGGCTTGCGAGAGAACTGGTATTTGTTGACTAACCACTAAAGGCACAGAAACTGCATTAGAGGTAACTGTAGAAGTGAACACTGGTGATGTCAGAAGAGCCGATGTGGGAGTTACGGATGCGGCGGGTAACGGACTTGTTAGATAGGCTGCCGGATATGCAATTGTTCCGTGACCTTCAGAAGCTATAATACCTGAAAACAATTCATTTTAATAAGAATAGATAAGAAAAATATATAACATTAAGTAAATATTTACCTGGTGTTGTATTTAAAACTTGAGGAATGGGAGCTATTGATGAACCTGTATAAACTGGAAGGCTAATAGATGTTTGAATAATGTTAGGAAGAGATGCAACAGGTAGAGTCATTCCTGAAATAATAATATATTGATACTAAATAAACAATTATCAATAAATAAAAAAGCAACTATTTTGAGTAACTTTCAATAATACTTATTTATTGTTTAAGTATTGTACCAAAAGTAATGATCACTTTGAGTTACCAAGAAATATTTAGAAATATTTTAGATTTATTAATACAATCTCTACTCCTCTCTTTTGACAAACTTTTAAATTAAGTTGGATGTCTGTAGGCTTGCAAATGGTCCTGAGAGATTAGGAAGAAGATGGCCAACTATAGTACATTTTTTTACTTAGCAGTTACAGAATTTCTTGTGAAGATTATTATTTTGGTATTCAAGATTCATAAATGTCTTCAAAAGTGTACAGATCTTCAAATTGCAGCATGATTAGTCTATAAAGATGATTCTGATACTTTAAAGCTGGAAATAGGGACATTAGCAAACAGTTTTATGGAACACCTAAAGATGCCTAATAGTATATTGCCTAGAATATGGAGAAAAGATCAATGCCGATCAATATCGAAGTCTTGATGGTTGGATGGCCAGTTGTCAGCCAGGGTCTCCAACTGGATTCAATCCAGAGAGCTCCAGGGTCACCATTCTGAAGATTCCTGGATCGAATCCAGTTGAGCAACCCCAGGAATTTTTGTAGGTGATCTGTCCCAGATATGTTGGGCTCCATCCCTCACCAAATGGTTATCCCTATTGTTGGTCCAGCTGAATCCACTATGGATATGTAAAAAAATCTTCTTTGTCAAAAGAGCCAAATAAAAAAAAAATATATATATATACACAAAAAAACTGAAAAAACTCTTCATTGAGCACTGCATTGCAAGAGATCCATCATGAAAGTCATTCTATTGCACAATAACCCACCATATTTTCTAGTATTAAATAGCTAGGAGATTCTTTCTCATCTCCTACAGTAACAATTTAGCATCCTCAAACCACTACTTACTTATTTTAGTGAAGAACTGTTCAAAGAACAACAACACATAAGCGATAGATTAGTCTAAAATTACACATTGCTGCTTGCATATCATCCATATTATGACAGTTAACAAACAGCAATATACTGTACAACAAATGAGGGGTCATAGAACTGCCAAAACAATGGCAAAAATGAATCAATAAAGATAGATAATTTGTTGAAAAATAAAAATGTTTACAGGATTTTTTAGTACTTATTTCCTCTCTGCAGACCTGGAGTTTCATGTAAAAAATTGACAATCATTACTTTTGGTACAAGCCTGAATAGGAAAATATAAATTTTATTTTTATCAGGAAATTTTCGTTTAGGAGGTAAAAAGATTATTTAATAAAATCATTTGAAAAGTTATCCAATCATATTAATTATTGACAAGTATCAATTAAGTTAATCATTGCTTAATTGACTGATAGTTATTGATAACAATCAATAAAAAAAATTCCCTTTAAATCAAATGTTATACTGCAATATACAGAATGACCATAATCTAAGTTTCTCTATTCAGGGCACTCTGTAGTTGTAACCAATAAACAGACTGATGCCAAAATTTAAATAGGGAAACTTTAATTATGGCCACCCTTTATATAACATTTGTGTTTAAGTCAAAGTTCAAATCTCTTTACATAACAATTTAGAACAAACAAATTTTTTACAACAAACTGTGCTACATAATGAAGTTTACTTTGTTACATACTGTGCATCCCGTAATTACTACTCTTAAAAATTAATCTGAAATATTAAATTCAGATATCAAATAAAATTTACTGAAATAAAAAAACTTCAAAACTTAAATTTTGTTAGCAAAATAAATTAATTTATAAAAAAAAACCCAACTCCACCAACAAGCAAAGTTGAAAATATGTAATTCCTTCAATCAAAAATTAGGTATGTGATTGTAGATAATGAGCAAAAAATTCATTATTAAGAGCATTCTTATGAGAAAGTTAAATATGTAAACATAGACAGTTTCTCTTTGCTTAAATATATATACAGCAGAATCTCATTTTAACAGATTGCTTGGGTAGCTGAAAATCATCCATAGTTCAAAGAATCTGTTATATCGCAAACAACGTATTTCCTGCATACCCAGGAAGATATCCTGCGTGCCCAGGAAGAAAAATAGTTTTCAAGAAAACACTCCTACATATAAAAAATATCCGTATTTAAAATTATTCAGTCTTGAAGATCTCTATTCTTTATTATATAAATATATATATTACAAGATCATATATTATGCCTTGTGTGTGTATGACAAAGCTGACAGAAATGGTATATACTATAAGCACAAAAAGAGGCAAATTATGTATGCTCATTAGCACTTCAATTGACTTCATGATTTGTTAAAAATAAAAAAATACTCATCCATCTTGGTTTGTTTTGATGATGCTTTTCTGCCTATTGAATACAACAACTGCTTGATATTAGCAATGTCACGTACAGTACAATCTGTTAGTTTAAGCTGAAACTCATCAAGAATGTCTTCACAACTTGGAAAGAATGATGGCCTCACCAAATTTCAGCACTGAACTTTGACCAGCATCAAAATGTTCACTAGGTGGCTCCTCCTCAATCCTATCAGCCTGCTGACTTTCTTTGTACAATTATTCAATTGTACATATCCCAGATGTAACAAGTACATTGTCAAACTCTACAAATTCCTGGAAACACCCAAATATTAACTAAACGTTAAAAAAATGCAAAGTTTACAATACATGGAGCTATAAAAAATCCATTATTCTGAGTTACATCTCTGCTAAAACGAGGTAAAATGACATTGATTTGCAGGACCTGGGAGAAAAAAAAATCTGTTCTACAATCTGTTAAAACGAGATTCAACTTTATAAGCTATTATATATTTTGAATATTACACATTTGAAAAGTACTGGCACTTACTTACTTATGCACTTATACAGTAGAGTCCTGTACAACACGGGGGATTCGTTACTCATTATAGAAAATTGTATTATCGAAACCTGTATTATCACACGATTTATGAAAGTTTAAACCTTGGCCTATAAGCTGAAAAAAACATATACCTCTGATCGACAAAATTCGAGAGTTGTTGCTTGCTTTATTTGCACGTTGTACGGGACTCTACTGTAATAGCAATAATTGTTACATTACATGTAACAATAATTGCTATTATAACTGTTATTACATATGAAATCCTAAAATAAAAATAATATACACAATAAAATCATATCATTAAATGTACAATACATTTAGTAATTAAATGTAATTTAGTCAAATACAGACGTAACTATCAGTTTCTTGTGATAATATACAGTACAAAAAATTATTTAAAACATTAAGAATTTTGTCTTCTCAAAACCATCCAGTAAATTAAATTTTAACCAATTTTTCATTCTTTGTATTGTATTAAAATGGAGTGAATTGGTTTATTGGGTGTAGTAAGATTAATTCTAAAATATTTTATTATAATTATTATAATGTATAAAAAAATTTTATTCCAAATAACCAAATGCCACATTATTTATGGCCATAAAGGCTCCTTTTACATGCAAACTATAAACTGACAAGCACTAATATTCATACATGAAGCATGTTTTGAATCTTTGATTTAGTAAACAAGAACATTTTAACAAACTGCTATTAAATCAGGATTAGTAAACTTTGATATAATTTATTTCTTATATTATCTTAATTATGACAAATACATGTTTTAATAACTAATTAATATACTCATTAAAATATACTAAATTAAAAAATAATATATTCATTTATTCATTATAACACATTTTATATTTACCTTGAGAGAAAACTGCTGAAATAGGAATACTAGATGATACTGTTTGTGAGACAGGTACATTGGCAGTGCTTACAGCTATATTAGAAGGAACAACTATACATATATAAAAAAAAAAGACAATATTAAAATAAACTTAAAAATAAAAAATATATAAGAAATTAATAAATTGAAATTGCTATTTAATTATATTCCAATATAATCATAATAATGATGATGATAATATTATTATTATCAAAATATAATTAACGAAGATCATATGTAAATATAATTTTTAATTCGTTTTTATAAACAGTCATGCCATACGATGAAGATACTTTCAACACGTTAATGATATTGGGTGAATGTAGAGAAAATTTTATGCTGTGGAATGTCTCTATACCCAAAGATATCCACATCTAACTCATTATGCCTGTCATAAATTATATGCTTAACGACCAGTGTATGCATATCTTCGTATTCAACCACAATATAACTGCAATCAACAAATTACACAATGTGCCCAAGATGAATGAGCAGCAATGTTCTCATTGCAGTTATGGTTAATCCTCATAATTCATTCAAAGAACATCTTTGGATTCTGATACGAGTCATTTGAATGTTTAGAAAATTTTGAAAAACAATAGAATGAATCCATTTTGCATCACATTGCATCAAGAACTTTGCAACATTGATCCCTTCAAAATTGCATTGAGTTCTGTCTCTAGATGCTGAACAGAAATCTGCTTTTCCACTTCCAAGTTCTGTGGTCTGATGAAGCAATATTTAAAAGCAATGGGGGATGTCATTATTCATAATGTCCATTATTTGGCAGCAGAAAATCTGAACTGACTTAGAGAAATGGTCAATCAGAACATGTGAAATCTTAATAACTGGTATGGTATTACTGGAGATCAAATAATTGGTTCTTACTTTTTAAAATGTCTTTTGAATGGACAACATTATACAGATTTTCTTGTTACTATTGTTATTGTTGAACTTCTGGAATATATGCCACTGGCAATTAGACAGACAATGTGGTTCCAACATAATGTTACATCCACAATTTTCCTGGATTGTTCATCAAATTCGGCACTTAAAGTTTCCCCACAAGTTAAATAGAAGAGGTGGCCCAATATCACAGCCACTATGATTGTCTAATTTAGCATGCATGGACTAATGGGGAAGGATTAAAGATATTGTGTATCAAAGGCATCCTACAGAATATGAAGACTTGAAAATACATATCAAGCTAGCATGCAGATCTCCACAAAACTGAGATTATTCATGCACAAAATGCTTATGCTTTCTAAAGAAGACTTCTAAAATTTTTAGAACAAAATGGAGGACACTTTAAATACCTGTCAGTCAGTTCACATCAACAACTTTTTTTATGTATAGACTGTTTATTACAAAAAGTTTGGTTTAATGTAAATGATGAGAGATGATAAAAAATTTTTTCTAACAAAAGTTGTTTCATATGAGAAGCTCAATCCAATGATGCCCAACTCAATTTATTCCAATATGCAAATCAGAATCAGGCCTGGGTGGTCCTATTTCTGCTGGGTTCAAATTAATGCCAACTTCACCAATTTATTTTTCTTGTGGGTTCTGTGGGTTCTAACTAAAAAATCTTCTTCAAAAAATAGTTTTCAAGAAAACACATGTGATTCAGATCACCTGAACCATCCTATATATAAGAGAATGGCTAAAGCTAATCTCTCTCTTAACTGTTTATGGTATTACTTTGAATGCCGTTTATGCCAGCATAAAGTCAACTTTACGATTTTCAGCTTGTTTAGACCTATAATCATATAAATCACCTCTAAACTTATTGCAAGAATATCAAAAGACCACACCAATTTCATTACGACACTAAATGTAATGATCATTAAGACCTCTCAATGTATGCATGATATACAGCATGTCCCATAAATCTAGAACCAGAGAAGTAAAGAATAATGCTGAGTAAGGAGAAGCAAATTCAAATTATTTTGTTGTTGGGGATTGGTAGTCAATGAGAAGTCACCAAAGAGTTTAACAGCTGCATCCAGACTTCCCACCAATCACATACAGCCAGTTAAACTCTTTAGCAACTTCTTCACCAACTGTGGGTCCCCATTATCGAAAGAACCTGAACCAGTTAGGGTCCATACAAAAATAGGTGTCAGTGAAAGAACCTACATATGGCATCAAGTAACTAATAAAAATATTCAGGAAGTTACATTGATAATTATTACACCGTTCTTTACATTTATCAATTAACACATCTGAGCTACACAAAGTCAGCATCTTCAATAAAATATTAACAACATGGCAGTGCAACTATGTATGATGTATGATGATATAACAATATAACAAGATAGTATTTCTTTTTGTGCACTCTCCATTTGCATCAGTAATATACAGTACAGTACATCAATTGTTGGAAACAACTTGTGATACAGTGTTCATTTATACGATTTAAGTAAGTTCATCAAATACAAGTATTATTAGGAAATATATGTGGTAGCCTGCTGTAATTACATAAGTGATGCACAGCAATTGCTAGCAACTATGTTTTACTTGTTTACCACTCTGTGGTAAAGATCTACATTTTATACCCATCATATAAGCTGATCCCTAATGTTGGAATGATTTTTCAAGCTTAGAAAGTCAACATATATGCTGGCATATATGATAATTCTAAATTAGTTTTTAAATACGTAAATTATTTATTTAAAGTAAACGTTAAAAATATTAATTTAAATAAGATAAGTGTTTCATTTTTAATTAATAATATTTGTAATCAAATTCTTACAACTTACTTTGATAACCAATTGCAGGTTGTGTTAAAGACTGAGCAGCTACTTGCTGTTGCTGCTGCTGCTGTTGCCACTGAACAAACTCTGTATAAATCTATAAACAAAATAATTCCTTTAATTATTATATTGATTTATATATATTTATATTAACTGTTAAATATATCAAAAATTAAACACACATGGACTGTATGTAGAACACGATATATACTGTGTCAATTTTCTATATAAGCTAGATAAACTGTGGTTTAGGAGCTTGTCTTAAATGATGGACTTTTTTTTTTAAAGAAAAAAAATCTTGGCATTTTGACTTAGGGGCTTCACTTATACAAACTTGGCCCTGGATGCATATGGGCTACATAGGGAAGGATAACTTCTCAATTAAAATGAATCCTCCTTGTTAAAGTAATATATCCAGAAAATAAAAATCAATTAATGTTTCTAATATTGAATCTATCAGCTTTTTTCAAGAAACGACAAAGAAACAGTTAGACTTCTCATAAGAAACCAGATCAAAAAGATGTATAACTAAAAGAAACATAATTAGTTTATAGCCAAACTTTTTAGAACACTTTTGCTTTTCTCTTCAAAAGTGTTCTAAAAAGTTCAGCTAAAAACTCTCCATTAAAAGCCTGACGCTGGCCCGTGAAAAAGACCAAAAACGTTTGCTTCTTGTTTATATCGAATTGCTGGAAACGTGCAAAAAGTCAGTGCAATATCCCTTTATTTAAATTAAAAAAAAAAAAATGTGATTTCCATTCTGAAGGTGTAAAACCTAAAGGTTATTAACAGTGTATTCAATGGCCAACCATATCTGTTTTCTGATGTTTTTCAAATGCAATGTGATATTGTTCTTTCAAGGCTGCCGAATTTGCAACATGTCCTCAATGAACCACACTTTTTAAGTGTCCCCATGAATGAAACTCTTTTTTTTGTTGCTTGTAGTTTCAGAAGTGCCATAGTGGCAAGTTTTGGTACAAATTATTTTTATAGACATGTCACTATACAAAATATGATTGCATTTTGACTGCTGATTAGGACTCTCTACATGAAAATAGAATGCTTTAATTACAATTGCCTGTTATTATATAAAAACTAAGTTTAACCTATGTTAATAGCTTGTTTGTAAACAAAAGACTCCACTATTATGATCAAATTGCCTTCTGGAAACCATTAAACAAAAAATATACCACTTAAATATGGAATTTCATATGACAAAAAATTTATAAATCCCAAAAAACATAGTAAAACAGGGTCCACTATTTATTTTATAACATCCACACACAAAGTTAATATTAGATATTTTAACAGAAGGTCATTAATAACCCATTTTCACATTAAAGGGAATCAGAAACAAAAATTAAAATTTTATAATAATTAAAATGAATAAATTGTATTATTATTATTATTATTGGGCTGCAATTTTCAAATTTCAGACCTTTATATTCCATTGTTGTCCATCATTAATCTTGAGGATGAAGTAAGATGACAGGCATGATTTGATTGTTATTGGGAAAAGTATAATGTACAGGGGCAAGACACCATTAAAAATCCAGACCAAGTTATAGAAAGTTTCGGAGCCAGAGAGCTCAATTAACTGTATATGAACTTCCAGTCTGAATCTTTTTTAAATTAAAAGATGATTAAAAATTGCTGCCCAGAATTGTGACAATGTCACAATAAATAATTACTTATTATATTTACATTATGAACAGAAATCAATACAAAACTTTGATAATTTGATGATAATATATCAGAATAAGTTTGAATGTACAGTACTTACTGTTTCAACTAGATTTAAAGCAAGTGTTTTAGCAGCTTGTAATCCTTCTGTTTTAGGATGCCTAAATTTAAAAAATATTTGAGTTAAAACAGAAGATAGTTATAAAATAACAACAGAAATATTTATTATAAATTTTAATAATAGTAATTATTATTTTTTTAATAACAGTAATAAATATAGCTATTTTTTCTTCATACATTCAATATAATACACGTAAAATATGAAAAATCATGATTAAAATGTACATAAATTAACAATGTTAAACTTCTTACAAACTAATTTTTTTTAATAAAAAATTAAAAATTAATAAATTATTTACCACAATCTCATTAAGAATGAATGATGATCCATTCTTAATGGAATTCTGGCAATTACTTTTGAAACAAAGCAAAAATCTGGTAAAATACTGAAATTATCTCTGGAGATTTAAATTGTTTATTAAGAAACATAGATATTTAAAAATATTTATTCATTAAAATGTTTTCTGAGAAATTTATATCTCCATTTTCAGCATAACTTAATCCGTCAAAAGAGTGGAGGGCTTATTTTAAATGATTTGATTGGAGGGATTTTTAACAAAAGGTCACCCCTAAAAGCTAGCTAGCTTAGATCTGTTTAGTTCAACTTAAGTAAGTTTAGCATGGCTCAGAGCTCTTCATTGAGCTTTGTCCTTGACTTTTCATGAGACAAGTGTAGACTTCATGTATTGCAGTTGTATAGTTTCATGTACTGTTCTCAGTCATCAGTACATCTCTCACTTCTAAAGATTAAATATTATCAAAGGTAATATATTTTTGTAAACTCTCTCTCTCTCAGAAAGGTAGAGAATTAGTTAATGGGTTGTTTGTTCAAGCTCTCTTTTAAAGAACGATTTGTAGACGTGTGTTGTTATTCTAACATATCTTGTATCGTTTCAATTTTATCTTTTATTGTAATTGTATAAGGATTTTATTAAATAAATACATTTTAATCATTTGAACTGTTCGATTTTCTTATGCCTAACTCCATTGTCTTACCCACAATTGAAATAATCACATCTATAAATTCCAGACGTTAGATATAAATTTTCATTCGTGTCTTAGTCTGTGAAATTGACTAAGTGGTGTCAGGAGATCTTGACAATTATCCAAGAGAAATTTGGAATATTAGCATATTCTCAACTTCTGACAATTAAGCTATCACAAATGTGTGACGGGTCAACCGGAGTCCCGGAAATTCATAAATTTGATCAATTTTAATTGTGATTTTGAAATTATGCAATCAAATTCTTACACAAATAATTATTATTTCTTACGTTAAATGAATGTGAAGAGGTTCGAACGCCTCCCTTCCTGACGTCGGTTCGATATATCCTGACCCTTTTCCACGCAATGTTACATTGGCTCCACTTTCAGTCCTAATATGTTGAAGATAAATTCCCTATTTTAGATAAAAAATATTAGTACTTTTAATTTTAAAATACGTCCCTCGCATTTCAGGTTTATTTTTAAGATACAATCAGAATTCACGTATATCCTGACAGTTAATTGAGTGTCAGAGTCTACTTTTCTGATGATTTAAATACATTAAAATCAAAACATTGACATAGCGATTACTATCAATACTTAGATAAAGTATCTTTTCCTTGTATAAATAAGTAAATTGATATCAGTTTTAAAATTAAAATTAATACGAATTTATTTAATTTGATATTTTAATATATTTTATTATCTTACATAAAATAAGTGAAAATAAAAATTTGTAATTCATAATATGACCAATTTTACAAATCATTCCCTTCTCTTTTATGTTATCCAGATTCGATCTCATTTAATTGGTGTGAAAAACCAATATCTTGGAATTCTGTGCAGATTAATCCATCACTTTAAACATAACAATGCCCTAAGACAAGGGAAAAAAAACTTGGCTGGAGCAATAAAAACATCATTTTGCAATAGTAAGCTAGTGTCTTATTGCTTCAGACGAGATATCTAGGTTTAAATCTGAGTTGGAACTTCAAAAATTTTCATGGGTGAATGAATTGATATAATGGACCTCATCCTGACACTTGGCCAAACCCATGATCAGTATAAACAAAACTTAGTGCCCACAGATTGGAGAATTATTTAAAAAAAACACCCTCACATTGCACGAATGCTTAATTGGACATTGATATAAACAATGTTCAATAATTTTATCTAATTAAAATTCATTAAGAAAATTTACAGTTATTATATTTGTAGTTTACACTCAAACCTGTTTTTGTGCGGTCTTTTTTTGTGCGATTTTTTGTGTGAAGTATATGAATTTCAATCAAATTGGTATACTGCACAAAAATAATTGCACAAAACACATTGCACACATAAAAAAAAAAAAAAAAAAAATCGCACAAAAACAGGTTTGAGTGTATAATACAGAAATTCATTATCATCATTTATACTATCTGCAATAAGCAACATTCAAATGTATGCTGTATGTATTTTTATAATCATCAAGATAAGTAATGACAATATACAGGGTTCCTATTCCAATTTTTGTTTTAATTTCCATGATTTTCCCTGACCAACTTTGTACATATTCCCTGATCCCCATGTCCCTTACACTATGGCACATTGACAAAGTAAAACAGCATTTGACTCACTAACCACACATGTTTTGCTTCTCCAATGTTTTAATTAATTATTTTTTCTAATTAACAATTATATATTTTTTATAATTGCTGAATTATTAAAATTAAAAGTCTTCCTCTTTGGCCTTAGTTCCGCTTGACAGCAGGGTCGACACATCTGGATTTTACTTTGAATCGCCATTTCGCCCAATCATGGGCCTGGTCTGGATGTAGACCCACAGCCTGCAGGTTGTGGTGTAGCATGTCCAGCCAATGCTGCCTCAGGCGGAACACAGGTACTGTACCTCCAAATGTAGGCCCATGTGGATGATGAAATCAGCATCAGCACGGAGCGCATGACTGTAGAGGTGCAGGCAACACTCGTGCACTTTCTCGCTGATCTCAGCAATGTCATACTGGGCTCTGATGTCAACATCGGGTACTCAATTGAGTCTGGTAATGCCACTCAACCAACGCAGCATCCTCGTCTCCATAGTAGCAAGTCGCAGTTGATGACCTTCATAGTTGGCCTGCACCCAGTGCTGTACAGTGCGACGGGCCAGACGACAGTTCAATAAATCTTTGACTTGAGTCAGTCCTTGATGCGTCAGTCGCACAGCACACTTGTTATTGAGTGCCACTTCAGCCAGGCAGCATTGATGTGTGCGACTACCTCATGGCACTAGACACTGTCAGCGGAGATCACAGACCCAAGATATTTAAAGTGCTCAGCTTGTGGAAGGCCAATGCCACCAACAACAATTGTGCCTTGCTCAGTTGGGTCTGTCATCGGGTACTCCATCTTCCTCAGGTTCAGTCTGAGGCCGTGTTGTGCAAGGTGATTACACCACATCTGGACGAGCTGCTGTAGGTCAATCCTGTCAGTAGAGGCAAGAAACACATCGTCAGCATACAGTAACATATATGGTACATGTTGCTGGATGTCACTTGTGATGGCGTCCACGACAGTGATGAAGAGAGTGGAGCCCTGGTAAACACCAATGGAGACGTGGAATGGTGTCGAGGTCCCAGCAACGCCACAGACGCAGCTCATTGGATTGCAGTAGAGCAATTGCACCCAACTGATAAGTTCCTCAGGAACATGATGTTGGCAAATAGTAGTCCAGAAAAGCTCATGTGGCACACAGTCAAATGCCTTCTCAAGATCAAGAAAGACAATGTTCAGCAGGATCCTCTTCTCATAATGCCTCTCAACAAGGAGTCGAGCAGCGAGGATGGCATCTATCGTACCACATCCCTTGAAGAAGCAGGCCTGGTTTTACATCTGTTGAAGAAGCAGGCCTGGTTTACAGCTTGATGAGGTCATGGATCCGGTGGTCTAAGACATGCTCGAACAACTTCATAGTATGCAAAAGAAGTCGGATCAGGCGATAGTTTGAGCACTCAGCCGGACTGCCTTTCTGTTTCCAGACAGGCACAGTAATACTCTGTGGTCAGTCATTGGACATCCTCTTCTCCTCGATGATCAGGTAGAAGAAAGCAGCAAGTCAAGTCGATGGCTTCAACCTTTTACCCTACAAAGATCTGTAGCAATGTCATCTGGTCTGCATGCCCTGCCAGGCTTCACCCTCTTTAGCACACTCTTGACTGCTTCTTCGGTAACTGACTGCACAGGTCCAGCCAGGAATTCTGTGATAGGTGGGTGAGGGAACTCCTCGGTGGAAAAATTAATAAATAATTAAAAATAAAACATATTATTAAAATTCTGTTATTAATTCACAACTATAAATCTACATGGCTTTAAAAAAAAAAGAAATAAATCAATTATTTTTTATTATTCATTAACAAATTCTATATAATCCATATAGATGACAAACATATCTGTTTTCAGAACCTGGCAGAGGTATTCAATGCTTTTGTATTGAAGTCTAAAGTGACTTAAAATCCAGATTATTGTATTGAGGAATAACTTCCTTGTAATAGCTTGATATTCTATCCTTTTTCTGCAGCTGTAACACAACAGAATTTACCATTCCAGCAATTGCTTCGTCGACTTGTTAACGCTTCCCAAACAAGACATTGCATCGCAAAAATGAATTACTTTTAACATGTTTTGAATTAAATAATTCACAGAACATCTCAATAGTTAAATCAAGATCTGCCATTTTAGAACTGCAGTGGTGTGCGTTGTTAAAAGAGTTTCAGAGGCGATTGTAGTGCTTAATTTAACAGCAACCCAAAAGTTTACCATCTGCCTGAAAGTATAAGGAAGTTTTTTGGAAGCTCCTAATTTGCCTCTTACTAATATTTTATTATTGTATTTCATTGCATACTTTTATTCTTATTATGTTTCTGTTATATTTATGTTAATTATTATATCACTGTATTACATTTTTGGTAGTTTTTTCATTTATTTTTCCTGTTAATTTTTTTCATTTAAAATTTTTAATGTTCTATTTTGGAACACTTTATAGCTGAGTTTACATAACTAAGATATGTAAACTTGAAGATGGCCTATAGAATAGGTTGAAAACATTAGTTTGTATCAAAATAGCAAATTAAGGTGCTTTTTAAGGATTGTTTATTAAGTCTCCACTGAGTGTAGTGTTGTGGTTACTGTCAACATATGTTTTTAATATTTTATCATGCTGTCTTTTTTTTACATCACGTACAGCACAGTCAACATACCCTATTCCATATTCACTGCCTAGCTTTATTACTGATACCCTTCATCTATTTTCTTCAGCAATTCCACGTAACTTTTGTACTAACTAAAAAATGTTTCCTCTTTTTTGAAACCATTAAAAAAATTTCAGAGTAAAAAAAAAAATGCCACACATGAAACTGCAATTTGAAGCAACAAATCCAACATTCAATCTCAGAACTCAAAAGTTTAAATGAATAATGAGTACAAAGTTTTCAATAATTACATACACCAGAAAATGTGTGATTTACATGTACTCACGTATTGGTTTTCAAGGCCATTACAGCCAAATGGAAAGGTCAAGTGATAACAAAAACATGGTTATACTCCAGATATACCATTTGTTAGTTTAACTAATTTCATCACTACCTAGATTATTTCTGATGAAATTTCATAAACAAGTTGCTAATTTTAGGAAACTAAATTTATAGTCCTGTACTGCAAAATTGAAATTCAGAGCCAAAAATAATCCAAAACTAAAAGGATTGTCCTAAACAAAAACAAATTTTTAAAACAATCTGAATCCACTGGATAATGTGGGTCCATTTGACAAGATACAAGACAGTTCTACAGTTACAAAATTCTTTCTGATTCCTAACAAATTATATCATATCACTCTTGAATACAAGAGTGAACTAATACAGATTACTAATACATATACAAAGTGCACTACAAAGTAGTAACTGTAAGAGATATTCAAGTTATCTATTCATAGATGACTCAATTTTTTTCTTTATATAAAAAAGCTAATGTATAAAACTGTACAACTTTACAAATTTCTGTTATAATATAATTTAATACTCAACTTATTGACACTTACCCCTGGTCCCAGAACTTTCTCTCGTACCGGATAATTGGATGGGGCATTCTCTAATCCGATAAACACTTTATCTTGCACAAAGAGAGGCTATTTGATTAAAATAAAAAACAGTAGCATTAAAATTTATATAATTAAAAATCATCATCTTAAAAGTTGAAACAATTTGTAAATTTTTAATTAAAAAAAAAAAAAGCAGTCTTTTGCTATTTTTATTTTATTAAAATATATTCATTCTTCTACTTTGCAAGAAAAATCAGCAGCTGTTTTGTTAATTTATCTAATTAAAATTTCCTGATCTTAGGACACACTCAAATTTTAAAAACAGTAAAAAAAAAATATTTATATAAACTTTCTTGTTCATAAAAAAACAATCCAATATATTTTTAATTAATTACCTTTGTGTTAGTTTATATAAATATAACAAAAATTTAAACTGATTAGCAATGAAAAATATATGAGGAGGTTCCAAAAAGTAAGATTTCCTACCATATTTCTGCACAAATAAGAACATGTACTGTACTTATTTGTAAAAATCACCTGTTTTTTGCATTTCTAAAACACACATCATCTTTGCTTATAAAAGTATACATTGAATATAAGAGTATGCTTTCACATGTTCCAGCTTGGTTGATTATAAGAGCACTGTACTCAATAAACACGTCATGTGATTTCATTTGTATGGTAAAGGGACCTTTCCATTTATCTATACAGTAATGACACAGCTGCCAATTCAGAAAATTTTATCACTAAAGTCAGATTTTGTGTCAGTATTTAGAGTATATTTTAGGATTATTTTCTGTAGTAAATAATGTAAACAGAAATTTACTAAATACTGTTAGTTATATCGCTTATGCAGAATACTGTATAAAAATGAAATTTGTATCTCTAGATTGGAAAATATCATTTCTTTCCTTTTAAATCAACTCTAACCTATTGGATATAATGGCAATCAGGAAGCTTTGGCAGCCAAAGGATTTGTCAAATGATGTACTTAGCAGTATCATCAACAAGGGCAATGTATCGTCATTGTTGATGATACTGCTATAGATGCATATTTTGATATTAGTAGTGTTACATAAGTCTGAAAGCAATGAGGATAATGAAGACAAGACCATTGAGGAAAGCAAAGGCAAGGCTAGCAACAAGAGCGAAGACAGCTACAGTGAATTCAGTGAAGAAATGTAGCTATTTAGTAACATCTCTTTGCAACTCTTATTAAGAATAAAACTCCAAATTAAAAAGGTTTACAATACTATATAAGATTTTTTAAATATTAAAATTTTAAAAGTATTTTGCAGAATACAGTGCCAATTTTGCCCCATCCTCTTATAGATGGGGCCATGCTCTTATCTGTGTTATGTGTATCATGGAAATATGGCGACTTTTAGCTACAAATATGAACATCGAATAGCCAAATACTTCATTAATACCAAATGATCTACCAAACTACTCGATTACTCAATATCTACTGTATTTGCTTGCATATAAGACGAGATTTTTATTCATTTTTCACTGCTTCAAAAACCTAGGTCGTCCTATACACACAAGTGAAGGATTCTTTGCGTTTCTGCAATAATTTTTGTGAACAGTATATTTGCATTTCTTTTTGCCCAATGCTCACCCTCTGGTGTTTAAAAACAAAAGTATTTTATGTGGGTCATTTGAATCATTCTTTGTGTATTGTCAGGAGTAAAGATGAATAGCAATATAATAGGGTTTGTTGGTTTTAAAAACCTGGTTTTTTTGAAGAAATTTATATAATTTGAAAACCGGGTTTTCCTAATTGAAAAAAAAAAACGGGTTTTTGAGCCTAGACTTAAACATAAAAATTAATTAATTATTTGACTAAAAACATCAACATTTTGACAGAAAATTGTCTCTGGCATAAACCGGAAATATTGTTAAATACAAAGTTTCATAAAACTAACTACAAAAACAAAAAAAAAAAAAATCCCCTACACCTAAAAAGCATCCAATTCTCCCTACAATAGGGAGAAATTTTGCAACAAGGAAAAAACAATAGACAGACTTGTACACTAAAAAACAATGTGTTGTTTTAACTTTGAATGACATCGATGCTTCTCACACGTGGAATGAAGCAGAGTATTGTAAAATTGTACAGCTCCTTAAAGTTTTACAACCAATACATTTAGCAGCTGATGCCTTAGGACGACAAGATGCAAATCTTCTTGTCGTCCTGTTTATCAACAAATGAAGACATTTGAATTTCTGTTATGTGAACTGAAACATTTGAAAATGTTCTAAGTTGTTGCATGCTGTGGAGGTATGAATTCGAGACAGAAGACAAACAAGATTAGTAACACTTCTGTGGATTTTGTAAATAAAGGAAAACATTTGGACGAAGGTGTCTAGCATATTTTCCCACCAGCTGCAAAATCTGATATCATTAAGTTATCTGGAAAAATATTATTGAGATTATATACAAATTATTCTATAGAAGATGACTGTGATGATGAAAAAGTGGCAAAGAAGAAAATCAACTCACAGCTTCAAAACATGCTATAGAAAGTCGATACATAAATATCTTCAAGAAGCTGAAGTGACTTTGTCCAGCCCTAAGACACTAAAAAAGAAGTATTTAGTATTAGAGAGTACAAACAGAAGAACAAAAAATTTAGATTTATTATTTAATGTTTTAAAATCAATTCAACCTAGCTCAGTAGCAAGTGAAAGTTTTTTCTATTTCTGGCAGTTTTGTGTGCAAAATAAGGACACGGTTGAGCAATAGATCTATAGATGTTCTTTGCTTTTTAAAATCATATTTTCTTAGGAAAAATAAGAAATAAAATATTATTTTGTAGGAATTCCTTGTTATTTGTTTTTCTTTGTGGTTTTCTATGGGTAAATTTTATAGTTTAATGTGATAATCTAGTGTTTTGTTTTGTGTAGACGTTGGTCGATTTTATTTTGTTATACTTTTGAAATTTTATAAATATTAAATAAATTAAAGTTTTAAAATAAGTTGTAAATATCTGTTATCGCCATTTTGGGGGGGGAGTGAAAATTCGAAAACCGGTTTTTTTAAACAGTCGGTTTTTGTATAAACCCTACAATAGAAAAAGCAAAGGTTTTAAATTGAATTCCAAAATCACATGAGAGCTCAATATAAGTTTTAATCCATTCCCATGTGAAAACAGATGATTATTTGGAAATCTGAATTCGGAGATACTCATAAGTGTAATCGATGAAGAATGGATTTGACTGTTAAGAATTGGCAAAAAAGGTTTTCAATTCTCCAGCTTTACACGAACAAAATATGTTGTCGATTTTACAAGATTTTTTTCTTAAAGTTTAAAACGTCAGTAATTTTTGTGGGACAATATGTGCATTTTACATGCATTTGATATTTTATTTGTGATTAAATGAAATAAAATTAAACTGTATTAATAAATCTAATTTTTTAAATTTTGATATTTAAAGTCACCTCGTCCTATATGCGAGATCGTCTTAAATGCGAGTAAATATGGTAATTATTAAATGTAGCTATAATCTGGCAGATTGTTTGGTATTAATTTGTATCTACTGTAAATCCTCATTCCACTCATGAAGCATTGCTGTTTTTAATATTATTTTTATTGGAATATATATAAAATAAACAACAGTCTGATTTACAAGAACTGGGGTATAAGTCATGGCAACTTTTTTTTTCATGAGAATGCAGGACCAGCACTAAACTTTGAAATATACTAATGGAAAGGGCAGTGTATGGTATAATACAAACAATGCAGGTCATGTGTACCAGGGGTAGGTAGGAAAGTGCAAAAAAATCTTAAACAACACTATTTTGCTACATGTGTTTATTAGTCAAAAGACTACATTGGCAGTACAAAAAACAAAATGGGTGCACACATGAAACTCAAAATAGTTTCCCAGAGCATCCACAACACACTGCCAATGACTTGAGACATCATATACCAGGGGTAGCCAACAGTTTTTGCCCCCAGGCTGGATTGGAAAGAAAAATTCTTTCACAATCACATTAAATAACATGATTTAATTGACACATGCACAATGTTATTTTACAATGTGAAGAAACGTGCAAAAAAAAGGTCAACAGGCAGGCAGCGCTGTGCGTCACACGTCAGCATAAACAGAGTGACATGGTGGAATGGCAGATGAGTTTCAGTGAGTGTAGGGTCTTTCGTTCTTCAAATAGTGTAAATTTATAACAGATGAATGCAAAAGTTGTAAATCTCTACAATGGAATTTTTTTAAAACAAGTATCGCGAATCCATTCCACCAATTACTGGAAGTTAAGTAGCTAATTTTGAAAAATTAATCGTGGGCCAGATAAACCCATTACGTGGGCTGTATGTTGGCCATCCCTGTCATATACCATCCTCCTCACCAGGTGCAAGTTGGGACATTCATGTTTCAGGACAAGAGCAATGTCCTAGAGTCCAAAACTGTCTCCTGAACAGTGGTTCCTTTACTTTGGGTGTGAGTCGAAATCACATGGTGACATATCCAGTGAGTACTTCCCATCTCCAGCAGTTGAGTAGCTCCTGTTCACACACTGTTTTATGTAGTGTTGTATTGTTCCTAAAGAATGATAACATTGTCCAAAAGATCAGAATGTTTGTCCCAAATGGCACGACACAAATGTTTTGGCAGAAAGATCTGAAAGTACTCCACTGTCACTGCCATGTAAAACAATGTAACACACAATCACTCCCCATCATAAGCTGCAGTGACTGTCACCTTGACAGAAGGGTTTTGTCGAAACTTCTGTCTTTGTGGTGATCCTGCATATCACCATTCCACTCATTGATGTTTGAGCTCTGATTTGTAAACATGGGCACAAAATGCAATGAGAGTGACAATTTTGTTGAGCGTGTGCTCTCCTTCCCACTGGTAGATTGTCAGATGGTTGTGGCATATTGCATACCATGTCCACTTTTGAACTTCAGTGAGTGGATGCTGCACCCACCTCACTACAACTTTCCATATTTGAAGGTCTTGTAGAATTCTGTGAATGGTTTATTTCTTAATGCTGGTTTCTGCCTGTAACTCAAGCAATATCCATCACACATTGGGTGATTATGGCATATGACCCCAGTTTGCACACTCACAGATCATCCTGAACATTGAAGGTCATTGGCTGAATTGCTTATTCATTGAAATGCTGCTGTCCACCTAGTGACAGTTTGGTATGACAAGGCATTTCTTACAGATCCATGTGGCATTCTCTGGCAGTTTGCCCTTGGAGAATAGCTATTTTCACATAAGAATGCTGTTCACACTGAGTAACTTTCATCCTGCACAACAACTGACTTATCACTGACATTCCCACACCCTCTGTGTAATAACCATACATCACATTGCCATCTAGTGAAATTGTCACACACTACTGACAACAATCATATTGTGGTCACATTATTTATTTTTGAGGAAAACAAAAAATAGGGTTATTATGACTTATGCACCAATCTTTATATTTGTATTTTATTTGGAAACAATTTCGAGTAATTGCCCATGAGCAAATAAGTGAAGTTGTTTACAAGAGCAATTACGTGAGGATTTATGGTAAAGACAAAGCTTACTATATAAGATCAAACTACAATCATGTAAAAGCATTAGATTTCTAAATAGTTGTCAAGTCTGTTTAAGCATTTATCACAACAGTTATTAATCTATGAAATCTGGCAAGAGAAAGATATGTAACCACATCTGAACTTCAAACTGTTTGTTGTCTGTTCTCTGAGGTTACATGAAACCCACCTACAGCATACTTTTCTCTTTTCAGGACATTTGTAGAATTGGCCAGCTGGAATATGATTTGCAAAGATATGATTGTCAAATGTCTGCCTGCCTTGACTGGTGCACTGATGTCTCGAACCACATTGACAGACATGGAGGGGCTCACCATTCCTCTGTTAGTGGAATTCACATGCCTATTGGCAAACTCCTGGCACTATTTACAGAAAGGTTGTACTGTCACTGTAGATTGCCACAAACTCATGACAGATTTTTGTGGGTGTCAGTTTCTTTGCCCACAAAAACAAATAATTCAGTGCATTTCATCTTTCATCCACTCTGCCAAGATACTTGCCATCTTCTCTGTTGTAACATCAGCAGAAGCCCAAGATGCCAACAATTACTGTTATTTGGTGGCCAACATATGTACCATGTAACCCTACGCAAATCAAGCGCATGCTGCCATTGTATCCACAGAAATAAAATAGGGAACTTTATATCTTGAACCCCCTTATATATCAGTGAAATCTAATTCACAGCACTAGTCTGTTTAAATCTTTATTATATTATAATACAGCATACTGTGTAACAAAATACTTTCTTTAAAAAACTTATGCAATTATTTATAATTAAAAAACAATATAATTAGAAAGTAAAATATTTTAAAAAGTCTTACCCCAGAAGAAAATGAATTTGAAACATTGACTAGTGGAGTTTGTATAGTATCATTAGCCACAGGAGGATAAGTAACACTGAGTAAAGGAGCAATGTTTTTAGCAATTCCTCCACTTTCTAAATGATGTCCTATTATTTCATGTATCCTAGAAACTGCCACTATAATAAAAATATTTTTAAATAATTTAGCATTTTATAAAATTTTAATTTGATCTTAATGATACAAGTGCAATTACAGAGCATTTTAATTAATAATTCCATCAAGAACAAAAGTTATTTAGATAATTTCCCTTTTTTTTTTCTTTTTCAAAAAGTATAATGTCTAAAAAGCATAAAAATCTTAATCTTTATTCACTCCTAAGTAAAGAAAAATATTGGAATAGACTAAATTGTTTGACATGTTACATTTACCAAAGATTTCAGCAACTACATACCTGCTGCATACAACAAAAATATCCATTAAAAAATAATTAGTAATGAAGTTTTAAAGCTATAATAGTGCTTTCATGTTCCTTCGATTTTCAGTTTTATCATCTTACTGAATCATCTAATTTGTCAAAGAATCTATGATGATATTAATATCATTAATATCATCATCAATTAATAAATAATCAAAGTTATTTTTTACAAAACACTACGGTAAAAATTAGCCAACAGCTAGTGTTTGGTTACCTAGATGAAAACACCTTATTTTTTATAAACATATAAAAATAATACTTACTGTCTACAGCATCTTGTGTAGAAGCTTGTATGTGTAAATAAAGGGGTCTGTCACTGGAAAATTTAAAAAAGTTTTAGTCGTTAATAATTAAAATAAAATACTGATGATTGAAATGCAATTATTTTTATTGTAGAATTTTCTTTAAATATTTTTACCATTAATTATTATTTTTGTCATAAAAATTTAATGTATGCTATAATCAGTATATACAATCAAACCTGTCTGTAGTGGAATCTCATGGAAACAAGCAATTCTTACGTAGTAGACAGGTGTCCATTATATACAGGCTACTTTAAATTGATTTTTGCAGAAAATTCAAGGGACCGAAGAAATCTTTCCTTAATGACAGGTTTTCGCTATATACAGGTTCTGTTATAGACAGATTTGACTATATATATATGTAAATATTTTTACTATCACACAATTCACTAGACATTTAATGTAAATTTTAACATCTATCCTGATTCAAAATAAAAAGATACAATTAATAACATATGAATGATATTTTTATAGATCAAATAGTAATGTACAATATCTGTTTTAACATTCAGAAAAAAAATGAACACAAAGAAAGTATAAAAATAAAGACTAATTGATAAATAAGGAGTCTATTTTTATAAAATTAGTTTGAAACTTATGACTTATTTTAGGTTCTTAAATATAAGGAGAGTGCATTTTCATCAATCCACAAGTATTTTAAATCATTATAAAAAAGACAAACTAGGAAATTAAATCATATAATTGTAGTTTCTGATGTAATGCCAGTAATTTCAAAATAAACAATAGTGTCTCAAGAGATGCCATGCAGCACAAGTAAGGCAGTTGAACTCATGCGACACACACAGGATTAAGAAGAAAGAATATCTTTCTCCCTTTTTTTTTTCAAGTAAATGTTTCAATGAAAATTTCATAATAATAATTTTAGTATTCAGTTACAGAACTATTAATTTTAAACATTTAAGTTATGTTTAAACATTTTGTGACCTTTAGTTCATAATAATATATTCTTACCTGGAAGTACTTTTCTGTTTGTCATCAAAATTCATGTAACGTCCTCTAGTTGAAATTGCTGCTCCACTATATTTACAAATCTAGATTTTAAATAATTTATAAATCTCATTATAAGTATTGATTATAACAAAAATTATGTATTTAGTAACTTTAACGATAAATCGATTTTTAAGATTCATATCAATTCTAATAGAATTTTACATTACACAGCAACTGAAATGTAGAACTGTCCATTAATTTCTGCTTTTATAACTGCTATAAATTCATAAATTCAGAAATGAAAACATGTGTATATTAAAGCAATAATTTTTAACCAGGAATCAAATATATCTTTTTAGTGGAAGAAACTTCAAATTAAAAAAAATTATACAGTGAACTCAATTACGGGAAAAACTCATTTTAAAGAGAGGAAGAAAAATGACTAAAAAACCAGCCTTTATCTACTATTTTTAGTGTACAAAAAAGCGTGTTTTGTGTTTTCTTTAAACACAGACATGTGTCCTATAAATCTGCACAAACTTCAGTTGCGTTTTCTGGTAATTTTGAATAATTACACGGCCCTGTTCTATTTAATGAAAAATTTACATAAATAATGTTCTGTTTTAAAAATGGAAGAATTAAATGAATGCAATCAAACAAACGTAATTACAGATTTTATACTGAAAATCGTAAAGATGGAAAATCTTATGAAGTTAAATACTTGTCTGCAATAAGAGCTACGTAGCATACAATGTATAGCATATTTCATAAGTAAGCAAGTGGAACCTAAGAAAGAAGAACAAAAAGTGATTGAAATATGAGGAAAATTACTAAAGAAAAGGAATTAATTGGAGGAAGAATCCTTGAAAAAAGTTGAATGAACACTTAAAATATTGAAAAGAATGTTCAGAATTTCACACAGATATGTCCATCAGATTCTGAAGGAACATTAAGAATAAGATTCTCAAGAAGTGAAAGTTTGCTTCATAATATATGACAAAGCAACTTGCTACTGGAAAAAAAACCCATCTGCAGAAGCTGTATGATGGAGTCTTGAAGGCATAAAACAATCTTGATGTGGTTATGGTCAACAAGTTCTATTTCACTTTTGACATAAGTGAAGGGCTAGATATGGATCCTCAAGTCAAATTCAAACAACACTCCAAATCTGGCTGGCAATCAGTCCAAAGGAATGTTCACAGGCCTTCCATCGCCCTGTTACAGCTCTCCGTCACCAGAGAAGTGTATGGCATCCAGAATGGATCCAGAAGAGGCTAGTGCCTTTCCTAAAGAAATACTACTTTAACTATGAAAGGATATGTCTTCTGTCCAGACATGGCCACCACTCATTATGCTCGTGATACAGTTGCCAAGTTAGGACAATTACAGAATTCAATAATCTCCCGTGAAGCTAATGTTCCAAATACTCCACAACTTAGACTGACCAAAAAATTTTGGTACTGACTAGAGCAAAAAGTTTATAAAAATAGTTGGGAATCTGGATCTATAAAGGAGTTGGAGGACAGGATGAAGACCAAACTTCATCACTTCAAAGCTGACAACTTCTGGAGGTTAATGGATCTAAAGTTCAAATGCAGTCCTGATCATTTCATCTTAACATTAAACAACTTATCTGTATCCAAAAAAAAAACTTATTTTAAAATAATGAATTTTAAACAACTTGAAATTTGTGTAATTTTTACGGTACACACCCTTAATTGGCTTCACTGTACAACTTTGTAATTTGAATACTATACAACTTTGAGCTTTGATATTGTTCCAATTAAACAATACCAAACTTCAGGATACTGATACAGAAATTCCTGTTTTCTGAAATAATGCATGCATGAAAGGAAAAATATGATCCAAATAATCCCAAATGATTTCTTTCACAAAACCTCATCTATCTATATATATAAAACTCATTGAATGCGGGTCCATCCGTCCGTGTAACGTTATGCCAAAAATGGGCACTAGAGGCACCCCTATCGTGTGTCATATTTCAAACATTTAAATTTTTATTTAAATTAACAATATAAATTATTATTATTCATTTGGCCAATAACAATATAAATAATTCAGTATATTTGTAATAAGAATTTATTATTGTCACGGAATGCCTGTAATGTGCACTAGGGAGCGAATAACGAATATATTGATCTGTTAAGATTAGTTTTTAATTAAGATATAGATTTGTATATATTTATACTCGATTTTTTAAGTATATTAATTCTATTTATTTGAACTATTTTGAATAAACAATATCTTCACTTTCTAATATAGAAATACTGTTTGCAGTTTGTGTATTGATTTTTTAAGTTTAGTTTTTAAGATGAAGAATTGTACACATTTACATATATTAAGTGCATCAAACTTTTAAAAATTAAGCAAAAATCTTTCATATAGGGTAGATGTACCAGTTCTGGCCAGAAAACAAATTTAACTTAAAAATATAATCACAAATAAAACAAACTTTTATCATTAACTGTGTGAACAGTTAACAATAAAAGTTTGTTTCATTGGACAGATTTGAATATGTGGTGATTATATTTTGAAGTTAAATTTGTTTTCTGGCCAGAACTGGTACATCTACCCTATTAGGTGCATCAAACGTGCCTCATGGGAATTTGTAAAGCCGGATGCACACATGCGGCGCGGCAAGGAAAAAGCGACAGAATGACGTCACTTTTTCTCGCCGCAGAGGTATATTTCGTGCTGCTTTTCTCGTGCCGCGAAAGTTGGTCGAATTCTATCTTTCGCGGCGACTGCCGCCAAGACGCGTTTCTATCAGCCAATAACATTTCGTCTAGCAGTCACGTGTTTTAATGGCGGAAAGTTCGACGTGGTTAACCGAGATAACTAACATCAGAATAAAGAGGAAAGAATAAGAAATTTAACACAAATTCTACACAGATACAGTAATCATATATTATTTAATTCAAAGAACAAAACAACCGAATCTTACTCGAAATTGTATTCTTTATTGAGAGATCTTAATCAAAGAATAAGCCTATTTTGTACAGTACATCAGTTCTTTATCGATCCAACAAAATATCTCGGCAAGATTCTTGCCAATATGATATCTCTAACCCAAAATATTCATTCGAATCTTCGACGAAATCTTCTAGCTAAATAAAACAAGCCATACAAAACAAAATTTGTAAACACGTGGATAGCAGATTATCGGTATCATTCGCCATCTTGAATACTGAACGAATGTGCTGAAATGTAAACGGATTGCTGCTTGTGTGGTCGTGCTGCCGCGCGGTGAAGACGCGTTTGCATCACCGCTTTTCCTTGCCGCGCCGCATGTGTGCATCCTCCTTAATGCTGCTAGAACGCCCACTAGGAGGCGTCCTGGGCTACTAGTATGTAATAAAGTGAACTGTAACTTGTACAATCTGTGATTTACATGTTGCACCAACAAGATTCCTATCAAAAGAAAATAAAAGAAAACTGTTATTGGCTACTTTAATATCTAAAATTAAAATGAGAGTTGTTTTATAAAAATTATCTCCACTTTGCAACGTTGTAATTCAAGTTATTTTAACGTTGGGTGATATTAGTTACAATAGAATTGTATCTATGTGCTTTATCACAGATACAATTCTGTTTCTGAATCTTCACAGACTCCACTTTTACACCCTGATTCTTGAAAAACTGCACATTTTCCATGTGGTCAGTGCGACATATTGTTATTGCATCCCTGACTTGTAAAGTTTGAATTATATATCATTCAGAGAGATCCAACAAAAACTCTAGCTATATTTAAGGATGATAATCCCTACATAAACATGGGGATTTTAGCATCTCTTCCTTACATGACAGGATAGTCAAATATTATTTCTGCTGCTAACTCTTCTTCCATCTGGATTTGGGAGCAGTTAGAACACTTAGCTCCAAACAGAGGTAAAGTCAACAAAAGTAAGACATTTCATATAATAAAAAATTTATAATAGTCATAAAAGCAAATATTGTAGCAGGAAATCTACAGCATATTTAGGAGAGAGCCTGAAAAACTTGTAAACTGCTCAGTTTAATAATTTATGTATGCACTTACTTCATCTTGAGTATGACCTCTTGTTAATAAATTTCTAGCACTTAATGGTGCATCATTTATTTCAACTTCTGCAGTAACTAAATCTCCTGAACCTCTTCCTGCGATATTGATAGTAGTACCAATCTGGAAACAATAATAGACTATTATTTTAACCTTTAAAATGCATTACGTGCCTTAATATATCCATTAAAATTAAAACAAAAAAAGACTTATTAAAATTTAGATTACATAAATGTTAATTATGATTGATATATGAAAATACTGTATTTCCACACTTCTACAATGCAGTTTTTTAAATACTGTTTTTACCTGTTTGGTACAGAGATGTGTCTTACGTTCACAGTTGAAAATAATATAGTCATCGTGAGTATATTATTATTAATTAATTAATGATAATAGCATTCTGTATGCATATGTAGCCATATTCCATTTGCTTAATAAATTACATCAGTTACATGGCATTTGTATAATGTACAGATATATTATATACTAGCGGGTGGGCCCGGCGTTGCTCAGGCAAAATTAACGATAGTGAAGATTAAGATTATTACATTATAGTCAACCTTACCTGTTTTCACAGAATGCAAGAATTGGGTTCCCCTGTTTCCAGACTAATTAGAAAATTTTTAGATGGGTCTAAAAATATGTTCGATTTCCCCCAAAAATGAAAAAACTGCATCTGCGTCTTGCACGTCGCTTTCTCTTAGCAATTCCATTATTACGTGACAATTCCATTGTTACGTAACACTTTTATTGTTGACAATTCCATTGTTACGTAATACTTCCATTGCTGATGGAAGTGTTAAGCCTTATTTCTGTCCCTCCCCCCATGGGGAGGAATTTCGAAAAATCCCTTCTTAGTGTGCGTTCTCGTGATGTACCCTAACTGTGTACCAAATTTCAACTTTCAACTCCTAACCGTTTGCGCTCTGTGCTGATTATTATTATTATTATTATTATTACTATCAACTCGTCTCGATTATATATTAACTAGCAGATAGGCCCGGCATTGCTCGGGCAAAAGTAATGATAGCGAAGATTAAGATTGTTACGTTATAGTCACAGAAGAAAAAGAGTAATTTCATCAACAAACTAAATATTTTTAATAAAAGGTCGAATTTGAAAATCGAATATTGTAATATTGTTTGATTTTCACGACGTGTTCTGATTATATTGTTCGATTTTCATCGAATGTTCTAAAGAAGAAAAGTCGAGAAAAACCGAATTAATCTGTTTAAATTCGAAAATCGAATATGTTCTAACATATTACTTTTTTTTTTTTCCCCTCCAGCGCCCGTAAATCTTGCACGTCTCCTTCTCTTGTTTTCCATTGTTACTTAACACTTTCATTGTTGATGGAAGTGTTAAGCCTTAATCCTGTCCCTCTCCCCGTGGGGAGAAATTTCGAAAAATCCCTTCTTAGTGTGCGTTTTTGTGACGTACCATAACTATGTACCAAATTTCAACTTTCTACTCTTAACCGTTTGGGCTCTTAACATTTCCATTGTTACATAACACTTCCATTGTTAACACTTCCATTGTTGACACTTCCATTATTACTTCACACTTCCATTGTTGCTTCACACTTCCATTGTTGATGGAAGTGTTAAGACTTAATCCTGTCCCTCTCCCTCCGTGGGGAGAAATTTCGAAAAATCCCTTCTTAGTGTGCGTTCTCGTGACGTACCCTAACTGCATACCAAATTTCAACTTTAAACTCCTAACCGTTTGGGCTCTGCGCTGATTATTATTATTATTATTATTATTATGTTGGGTTAAGTGAGATATACTCGGTTAACACCGGTGGCTGTGTACTATGCCGGACCAAAGTCAAGGCATAGTAACCAAAACAGAAATTAAAGAAGTGTATCAGTGTGTGTGTCTGTATTCAGGAATTTTCTCACAATATGACATGTATTCAATATAGTGGTTTTCTGTAGTGTGATGTATGTGTTTCTACTCAATTGTAATGTGCCCAGGCTTTTGTGTAGTGTGTGTGGTATGACACCTGTAGAGGAGAGAACAACAGGTACAATAAGCACCCTATCCATCCTCCACAGATGCCTTATTTCCTGGGCGAGTTCTGTGTACTTGCTAATTTTTTCAGTGCATGCATTTTGTATATTGTGAGTGTTTGGAATGGATATGTCTATAATGTATGTGATTTTATTGTGTTTGTCAATGAGTGTGATGTCTGGTCTGTTGTGGTAAATTGTTTTATCTGTGATTATGGCTCTGTCGTAGTACATTTTGTGCGTGTTGTTTTCCAATACTGTCTGTGGAATGGATTTGTAGTATGGTTCGTGGATGTCTACTAATTTGTGTTTGTTTGCAAGCTCTTGGTGTATTATATTTGCTACTTGATTATGTCTGTGTAAATAATCTGTCTGTGCCAAGAGCTTGCAACCAGAAGTGATGTGTTGTATAGTTTCTGGCATGATGTGACATTTTCTGCACGTGTCATTTCGTGAGTGTTGCATCTTTGAGTGTGTGTTTTCTGTAGTTTTTAGTATTTATGACCTGATCCTGTATGGCAATCATGAATCCTTCCGTCTCCCCAAAGAGGCATCCCCGAGCTAACCAGCTGTTTGACGCAGTTTTGTCAACAAAATCCTGGGCCAGATCATAAGGATGCCTGCCATGGAGTGCCTTTTGAGCCCACGATTGCTTAATGGTGTCTATGCCTTTTTATATGTTGCGTTGTGTCCGATATGATGTGAGTGTAAGTTTAATGGTGTGTTATTTGAGTCTGCTAGAGTTACTGCTTTATGTAATTGTGATGTTTCTTGTTTTTTGTAGAAAAACTCTCGCAGTGACTGTATTTGTTTGTAGTGAAGGTTAACTATGTCAATCAGGCCACGTCCGCCATCTTTACGTGGAAGGGTTAATCTTTCTGTGGCGGATTTAGGATGATGTTGTTTATGCTTAGTAAGTGTTGTTCTTGTTTTCCTTTGGAGTTGCTCAAGATCTGTGTGAGTCCAATGTATAACTCCAAAAGAATATGTGAGTACTGGGATGACATATGTGTTTATTGCTTTAACTGTGTGTTTTGCATTTAACAGTGTTCTGAGAATAGCATTTAACCTACTTTGGTATTCTTTAATTAATCTTTGCTTTATTTGTGTATGTTCTGTTAGTTTGGCCTGTTGGAATCCTAAATACTTGTAGAACTCGCCCTCTTCCATGGATTCAATAATGTCTCCATTTCCAAGTGCAAAATCTTCTTTCTTCAGGATTCCTTTTTCTATGTGAAGTGTTTTGCATTTCTCTAGGCCAAATTCCATTTGTATGTCCTTGGTGTATGAATGTGTGATTTGTAGGAGTTGATGAAGTTGTTTTTGTGTGGATGCATAAAGTTTTATGTCATCCATGTACATGAGATGTGACAGTGTAAACTGTGTTGTTTTTTCGTGTCTGATATTGTAACCATATTGCGTGTTGTTTAACATGTTGGATAATGGGTTCAGGGCTAGGCAGAACCAGAGAGGACTCAAGAGAATCTCCTTGAAAAATTCCTCGCCTAATAAAAATTTGCTTTGTTTGTATGGAAGTGTTACTAACCCTGAGATGTAGTGTTGTTCTCCAGTGCTGCATAGTGTTTTGAAAGAATGCAATGAGTGATGGATGTATTTTGTACATGTGTAGGATATGTAGCAGCCAACTGTGTGGAACACTGTCGAATGCTTTTCTGTAGTCTATATATGCCATGTGTATGTTTCTGTGTTGTTTGTGTGCTTGCCGTAGAATGACTGAATCTATGAGTAACTGTTCTTTGCATCCCCTGTGGTTTCTACGGCAACCTTTTTGTTGTTCTGTTAGAATGTCGTGTTCTTCAATATGTTTGTATATTTTGTTTGCAATACAGGATGTCAATAATTTGTAGAGTGTTGGAAGACATGTAATTGGTCTGTATTGTGTGGGGTCTGTGGTATTGTTGTTTTTAGGTTTCATGTAGGTGATGCCCTGAGTAAGAAAATTTGGCATGTCTTGTGGATTGATGATGATGTGTGTTAGATGTTTAGCTAGTTCCTGGTGCAGTGATGTAAACTTTTTGTACCAGAAATTGTGAATGTTGTCTACACCAGGTGTCTTCCAGTTGTGTGCTCTGTTAACAGTGTATTGGAAATCATGTATGTTTATTTCAGCACAGGGCATAGTTGGTATGTTGTGCAAGTTTCTGTTCTCCTCCTCGATCCAGCCTGCATCAGCATTGTGCGTGACAGCACTGGACCAAAGAGAAGACCAATATGTTGTGAGTTCTTCTTCTGTTGGTGTGCCACTGTGCTGTGTATCAGTGTTTGCTTTGTTATTAATTTGTCTGTAAAAGAGTTTTTCATTGTTTGTAAATAATTTATTTTGTTGTTTTCGTAATGTACATGTTTTGTATCGTTTGAGTCTACGTGCTTTGGCAGCAAGTTTTTGTTTTAGTGTATCAATGTATTCTGTAATGTGTGTGTTGTGATGTTCATGTTTTGTGTGTTTTTATTTTCTTGAAAATGTTTTTGAGCTGTTTCCTTAATTTGGGTGTTATGTTGTTTTTAGTGTATTGTGTCAGCCTGCCTAATTGCTGTCTAATGTCATTTATTTGTGTTTCTATTCTTCTCTGCCAGGCAGGCTTGTGATAGAATTGTGTTTTCTGTGTATTTGTCTGTGAATGTACTTTCAGTCCATGGTGTGTCACTACTGTGACTGCCCCAGCATAAACTAATGTATGAATGTCTGCGAGTGTAGAAATTGAATGAATGTAGTGTGGTAGTAAGTGAGTGTTTACATAATTTAGTGTTTTTCCTACTTCTTTTGACGTGTTGATTTTTGGTATTTGTGGTCGTTGTGTGGGATCTGTGCCTGTATATTTAGTGAGTGTTTCCTGAAATATAAGTGAGAGCGTGTTAAGTAAATCCATGTCTATGTTATCAGTGATGGAAGAGGAAGTGTCTGTAGTATCATTAGTGGTAATTGTTGTATGTGTGTTATTATCAATGCTTGTTGCTGGATTATCCCGACAGGTTACATGATCTTCATTAATGTTAGATGTTTCTGTCTGTTGATGTATTTGATCAGCAACCTGTTGTTTGATAAGTTCAAGTGTTGTTTGTGGAATAAGGTTGTTGTGTATAATTGTTCTTTTTTGATCAACAACCCTTTGTTCGGTGACAGTGAGGTGAGGATACTGTTGTGTGAATCTATGGTGTAGTTGTTGTCTGTATGCTGTCATGTTTGTTTCGAGTTTTGTGATGGTGTAATAAGTACGGATGATAAACTTGTTCATTTCTGTTGTCCATTTCATCCGTTGGCGTGGTTTTCCAGCCTTTGTGGTCTGTGGATGCATTGCCACAGAAACACCAAGGCTAGGTTGATTCCTCACATCTGTTGAGGGCACTGCAGTAGCCATGCTTGGGCCGGTGCTGCTTTCGCCACCGGTAACCAAGGGAGACTGTGGCCTATTTTTCGAACGTGAGCCTCTGCCTAACTCACGAACGCGGACCTTGTTAACCCGGGCGACGTCCGAGCCGGTATCACATTTAGATCTGGTTACTACCATGATACATATCTCCACAGAATGTGGGTGTGTGGTCACTCTTAGCTTCATTTCTCCCCATAGACCTTACTGGTCTATGGGAGAAATTACTGGCATGGGTGTCCCTACCAGGAGCTTGTGCTCCAGCCTGCATTGCCCTATGGATCAGTAAAATTACTGGGCTCTCCCACCACGACCAGGTGGTGACCACGGGAGAGGAGGAGGAGTTGTTGTTGTTGTGTTGTTGTTATCAACTCGTCTCGATTATATATATAAATATATAGATATGTTACTGTGAAAGACTAAAATTAGAGACTGTTGATATTCCCTGGTGAATGTCAACACATACAAAATATGTCGGTGAAAGACTGAATATTTGGTTATATTATTATACATTTGAACAATCGCTGGTGTATGTCGACAAGCACAGATAAGCTTTGGTGGAGGTCGAAACAACACCCAAGGAGCCGATGTCGATAGAGAAGTGACAGTTTGTTGCCAAATCTTTTGTGGGTAGCCGGAGGTAGAACAAGGTCGTACCACTTTTCCCGGCAACGGTTTGGTGGAAACCGCCCACTTTGTCACTGAATGGCGTTTTTGTTCTTTTGATCCCGTGAGGTGGAGATCGGTTTGTCAGCTTTATACCCGTAATTAGTTTGCAATTTGTAAAGTAAAGTTACTTTTCATAGATGAGATTTCTTCTCAAAAAATATTGCTGAGAGAAGCAGCTGCAGCTAATTCGAAAAGTGGAGGGCAAGGCTATACATGCTGTCATTGCAAAAAGAAGTGTTCCAGGAATAAATGCAGTTGTAAAAGCAAGGAACTCTTGCGCAATTCAAAGTGCCATAACAGTTTAAGTTGTTGCAATAATAAGATTGTATAACGTTAATCACATAATTTATGTGTAAGTTTATTATTGTATTATTTTCTTTAATGATTTAGAATGTACAGGTACTGTTCATTTTAGGTTCAACAGTTTATTTACATGTGCTGTTACTTAAGCTTTCTCCTATTTTGACACATTAAAAAGTTGCATTTTTGTCTTAACATAATAAAAATATTTTTATTCAACATTCATCATCAGTGCATGTCAACATTTGCTGGTGTAAGTGAGAAATACTGATATTTAGCAAATATTTCGCACATACACGAAATGACTGTGTGAATTCTGACATTCATCAGAGAATGTCAACATTCACCAGATATCGGTCATTCACAGTAACATATATACAAATCTCAGATAATTCAAAACTCGATAATTTAAAATCGTGATTATTTCATCCCTTGAATTTCAAACTAATCAGAATTTCCCGTATTTGTTTTAATGGCACAACACAGTTAATAAACATTGTCTGTTTCTCTAATTTGTTAAGTAATAAATGCACTAAATACTGGATAATACTCAAAATCAAGCTGGTGAATCTTAAAATTCAATTTCAAACGTGCGGTGCATCTTACAATTGAGGAAATACAGTATTTAGAAAATTTAACAATTACAAAATAATCAATAAATTTTTCTTCTTGCCAATCTGGAGACCCAGAATCAAATTGGAACAAGCTAACTACAGAGTTTTTCATGGGCAGTCTGTCGGAGATATGTCAAGCTCCCTCCATTTATCATCACCCAACTGCCCTATTATGGAACTGGTCAAACCCACAATGGATGTAGACCAAAAGGCCCTCTAATGCTAATAGGCAGAAAGAGTAAAAAAAAAAAAAAATCTTAATTACCTTGGGTTTTAGCTGTGTAGGTGGTAATTTTAATTTTCCTTTTGCTATCAACATGGCATTGACTCTTGCTGCAGCTTCTGCAGCTGCTTCCAAACTACTTTTGCTCATCTCTTCGGAAATATTGCTAATCTTTGATTCTCATACTAAAATAAATAAATAAATATATTTTAATATAACTAAATTAAAACAAATTTTAATTAAATATTTAAATTTTTTCCATATTTAATTCTATAAAATCTTAGCTATAGTTATAAACAAATCATACATCTTTCATTAATTATTCCCCGATAATGAAGCAATTTAATTTAAATGTCTTTGTTATCGGAAAATAATTAATGAAAGATGTATGATAATGAAGACACTTAACATTAAATTGCTTATCAAAACATACTGTTTACATTTATCATCATCACCACTTACATAAGAATATACAATATTTAAAAGATTTCAACATTAATATCACTTATTAAACAAAAAAAGTTTGTAAATTGCAGATAATTGATGCAATTCAAAAGATTTGAGGTTGGAATTTTCTTATTAATAGATAATTCTATTTAAATATTTGCTAAGAATAATCAAAAATAAAAATTTACTTGCTCAATAAGCTAATTTATATCTATAAAATCTTACTGAATTTACATTAATATAGAATAATAAAATTTATATTCACACACTTGATAAACCATTTTAGCAAAAGAAATCGTCACTGTTGGTTAATTATATAATTTTTTCAGTGCTAATTTTTCAATAATCACAAGAAATTGAATATAAAATGGTTCCAAATCATTCTAGATTTAATAACTTCTATAGGAATCTCAAATTAAAAATATTATGCAAAATGTAATGATCACACTGTGATCCACAGTGATTTTCGTCCAATTTTAATTGAAGAGAATTATTATTTTACAGATATTATTAAAAATCAGCAAGCAGTAGCGAAGAATAAAAATAATTAACTAATACCTTTGAATTACAAATCTAATTTATCAATTAAAATAGCTAATTTTTTCAATTAATTACAATTAAACTATAAATTGCTTTGTTAAAAGTAGGGCGGTGGAGTCAGAGTCGTGGAGTTTTGGTATTTTAGCCGGAGTCGGAGTCGTGGAGTTTTGGTATTTTAGCCGGAGTCGGAGTCGTCAAAAATCCGCCAACTTCAACTCCTTTTCACTTTCTCAACTTGTTATGTATATAAAAAACGAAAAAGTATTTCAATCATGTCACATTTGACTCTCCGAGTTTGTTTGCAAATCTATACGTTTGGAGATCTCTCGAACCCAAAAACTGTCAAATAAAGGGAAAAATTTGCACGACCACGTGCATATGTTGGCATCTAATTTGTTTAATTTCTTTATTCTGTTCCGAACTATTAAACAATATCTCAGAATGAGTAAAGTTTAAGAAACAAAATTTGGCACAGTAGCATGTGTATAAAGGGCATTGATGATATTAAATTTTGGTTCTTTATTAAAGGTCGACAGGGTAGAGACATAGAAGGGGTTGTGTGTCATATCTCCAGTGTGGTCGGACTTCATGAATATTTTACTAGTTATTAGCATTCACAATCTTATAATATAATCGAGATGGGTTAATAATAATAATAATGATAAGCTCAGAAGCTCAGAGTTCAAACAGTTAAGAGTTGAAATTTGGTACACAGTTAGGATACATCATAAGAATGTACACTAAGAAGGAATTTTTCGAAATTCCTCTTGCGGGGGAAGAGGGAGAGGGTTAAGAATTACCCCGAAGAACTCTGTTTCTACTGTACTATTTTAGATGCGGTATTTTGTGTTTTGTGAAAAATCGAACATACTTTTAGACCCATCCAAAAATTCTCTAATTAGTCTCGGAAGAGAGAGGACCTAATTCTTGCACCCAGTGAAAACGGGTAAAATCGGCTATAATCTAAATATCTTAATCTTCCTTATCATTACTTTTTGAGTGAGCAACATCTGGCTCATCTGCTAGTTTTTTATTTATTTTTTTATAAAACTCGTCTCCACCTTCAAAATTAAGCTTGAGTTCTAATATGAGAACAGACAGAAAAGGAAATCTTACAAAATTTGATGATGATATTTATTATGCACTGGAAAAAATAAATGACATTGACCACTCTTCAAGTTTGGATGTTAAAACGGCAATACTGCACTATCCAGACATTATCCAAACTACAACATTGATTCTCACAGCATTGCCACCAACCAAGTTTCCGTAGAGCGTTTATTTCCGCTCTTAAAATTATTAAATATGATTTAAAAACTTCAGTGAATGCTGACTTAATAGAAGTGATTTTTTTTGTAAGGAGTAATTCAGTTTATAACAGAGATGAAAAATAATAAATTAATCAACGTGGCAAAATAAGCAACCTGTTTTTTTACCAGTCTAAATGTTATATTTCTCATTCTTGGCTTAGTTTAATGTATCTGTATACTTATATATTACCCAATATACTCGTATATTACGTACAACATTTTTATTAAACTAATTTGTTTGTATAAGAATGTATTTACTATTTTTATTCATACACGCTCACCAAATACCGATGCCATCATCAAACGAGTCAATAAATGTGAACTTATATATTCGGTAGATGTGTCAAATTTTAATGTTTAATTAATTTTTTAAAATCATTTTATTTTGTATTTTTTTAAAAATAATCAGAATTGTCGTCATTATTACTTTCCCGGCTGTTATACAGTATAAGTCGATAACAAAGGAAAAGAATGACGATCAGTCAAAAAATGATTTTCTCAGATTTTTACGCTTTCGGACTTGGAAAGCCTTGAAACGTAGAGAAGTGCAAAAGCATTCGGGGTTTTTTCTGTACGCACAGATGTTACGCCAGGAACACACATGCGTAAAATTCGGCGTAAAATCTAGCATAAAACAGAAAATGTAAAAATTTTTCTGAAATTTTGGTTGAAATAGAACTGAAAATAGAGTAGAGCATGTGTCTACTTTTTACGCCGTAAAATTTTTACGCCAAAATTCCTCCAATAAAGAGAAGTCTTTTCTGTGACGTCAAAATAGACACTTGGCTTTTATTCTAACAATGGCGACAATGAGGGTTAACCCTATAATTGCGACGGTCTCGAAAAAACGAAAAATAAATGAAATAGAAAGGTCTATTGAATCCGTTCGGCCACATCAGTGTCATGTATAAAGACACTGTATTTAAACAACGTTTATGGGTAGCTATGGATGCAAAATTTCAAATAACAGGTAGGGCTAGTAGAATCGATATATAGGCCTAGTATTTAGATCACATGTTCTTTATTTGAATTCGGAATGTAAGTCTATTAATTTAAATTTTCTTTATTATAGCAGAGGAAGCAGAGAAAAAAATTAATAAAATTAGCACTGTTAGTGGCAGTGACATTTCCTACTCAGCCAGAATTTTTACCTATGTGTGTTCTGGCATAAAAGCGTAAAACAGAAACTGAACTAAAAGCTGATTTCTGATTCAGTTTTCTGCCACACAATTTTATGCGTGTGTTCTTGGCCTTAGAATGTGTACCAACCGATTTAGTTCAACCATTTTCTAGCTTAATAACTCCTGTGTTAAACCATCCGACTCCGATTCAAAATCGTGCCTCCCACACAGTCTAACATTCGTACATACAGGAAAAAAAAAAAAAAAAACCCGAATCTTTTGCAAATCTCGACATTTCGAGGTGCCGAGTCCAAAAATGCAAAAATTTGGGGTGGAATCATTTTTTGAACTATCGCTATACTTTTCCTCTGTTATATATAACAACAGAAAAGTAAAAATTATCGTATTGACTCATTACTTAGAGGCATACTTTAGCTTTGGAATAAAAAAGTTTCTACGTTCTATCTTTATTAGAACTAGCCTATATTTATTGATGCTAATACTCTGAGGTCACGTGATGACGTCAGAATTTTCAGGCCTACTTTGTTAACAAGTCCGCCCTTGGTCGGAGTCAGAGTCGAATCGTAAGAAAAAGTTGGAGTCGTGTAAATTCTACAGACTCCACAGCCCTGGTTAAAAGTTTACTCGGTACTCTTTGCTTGATGGGACACCAGTGGATACAAGCTTTGTATGAGGAGTTTCAAACCACCCCCAGAATTGTTGACCTTTTATGTGATATTTGTCTCAGTAGATCAGTTTTTAACACTTATCAGTCTACCACCTATTCTACATGCTTCGCATGTAAGCTCACACCACAGCAACCAGGTGAGCCCCCACCCCCACCCCACCCCTCCTAAAACTATATAACATCAATTACTCCACAGTCAAGTGGGCTACTCAAAAGTTGGCACTGTCGCATGGGCTAAATTGTTAAATGCAATAGTCTTCTGGTGCCCTGTTAAGCAAAAAGTACCATTTACTCAAATTTTTAAGAATATTTTAACATTCAGCCTAATAGTTGATCAGATCGTGTAACTTCGATAAAAAATCATTGGGTTCGTGGAGTTGTTTAACATTACACTGTCTTTTCAACATAATTTATAATCCCTGTGAAAAAAATCACTATATATACAGCATAGCACTATTGCTGTATTTTCTCATACATAATAAATGTAAAGATAATAAAGTAAATATTAATCTTAATATTGTAATAGCTATTTAAAATAAATGAATGCTATTTATATTACATAAGAAAATTTTTTAATTAATAATTAAAAATAAATATCTTTTATAAACATAAAAATGTTCTTTTTAAGTGGTTCTATTTTATATAATTTTTGTCTGTATCACTGCATCCTTTCGGCCTTGTTAAATATATCCTAATCAAAAGCAATATCTATTAATCAATCAGCCAATCGATGCATGTAAACGTCTAATTGAAATAAAACTGATAAAAGATCCGAAAGAGTATAAATTCCAACAAAAATCCATTAAAATTTAAACAGAATGAATATTAAATAAATACTGATAAAAACATTTTATTTATTTTTGCATAAAGAGATGACCTTCATGTATAAAATGCCTCAATAAAATCACAGAAATGTAAATTTAAGAAAAACAAATACAAAATAAAAGTTAAAACTAAATAAATAATTTTTATACTTTTTGTATTCAAGTAAAACTTGATAAAACGAGACTTAAAAAAATTAGTATAACATATTTTTCTTATATGATCAGTTATATTTATTGAAATGATGATTCAGAAAATTTGCTACTAGCGACATGGCATTAATAACACGTAGAAAAACAAGTGATTAGAAGAACCAGGGCAAAAGTTATGTATTGCAACAAACAAATTATAAAAAGGAAAAACTACCTTTAAAATGCTTATAAAACCAAATACAATCTAAGTAATAAATAGTATGGAAATGTCTTGATCTGGTAGCCTCAGAGTTGTATAGAGTAGATGACAATTTTTTTTTTAAAGGAAAATACACAACAATTTTTTCAAATTGCAGCCCGATGACTTCTGAATATACTCTGAATAAGTGTTAGTACAGCAGTGACCCATAGTGGCAAGCAATAATCAATAAGGGATTGAAAATTAGCAAAAAATAAAAGTTAATAAAAAATACGTAGAAGGACTAAAATGTCTTCGTTTTTGCTATGTCCAATCACCAAGAACTACAGTCTTCTACTGCAGAGACAACCTTTCTTTGGAGGCTATGCCTCTGCAAACCTTGTAAAACAGTCAAAAAATTCTCCAGTGACAAGCCAAAACAGTTTCTGCAGTGGAAGACTCTTGTTCCTGGTGATTGGATGGCAAAAGTGAAGACATTTTAGTCTTTCTATGTAGTTTTTATTACTGTGTAAATTCTTCAGCCAATTTTTTAAAAGGAAAAAACAAAATCTCAAAGAACTGACTGACAGACAAACTGAGATTACAAATTATGATTTATTTCAAACTGAATTGTAAAGTTAGAAAGCCATCAACAGTTGCTAAATAGAATCTTCAAATTAGACAAAAATTAAGATAATTATTTTTCAAAGCAACTGTAATAATGTAGTTCATGAAAAAGCTAAATTGAAGGGTACCTAAAATGGTCGACAGCAACTCCCGCAAGTCGACAATAAAACCCAGAAGCTTGAAAAACTAAGGGATTGATCGGAAGTCAGTTAAGCTTTTTGAATGTAACTACTACTATAAAAATACCCAAAACTTTGTGCAGCAGTTGAGTCACTTTTACTTGAATTCTCAAGTATTTAAGTTCAAATTTCTTAAGTTTATACAGGTTGAAGCTAGTATAAGTCACAATTCTAACAAAACAAAGAAACAAAAACTGATTCTAAGTACATGGTGACTTTTTAATGACTAAAAACTCACTAATAAACCAAACATCAACAGCTTGTGAATGCTCATCAGCTATGCTTGTCTCACTAATGATGTAAATAAATTTAATAGAAAGTACTTTAATTTACCTATTAAAGTATTTTAATATACATGGTGTTTTTTTAAAAAAACTGACAGTACTCAGAGATATCTGTAGGACAATCTAACAGCCAGACTGTCACCAAATTTGGGAAAGTGACTAAGGATGACATGGGAAAGAGATTCCATGAAAAAAAAAGTAGTACCCAAATTCACCAATAGGGGTGGATTTGGCACTGTTGTAGTGAAACAGCAAGAATTTGCATAAAACTCAGCAGCAATTAACAAACACACAAATGAATAATCAGACAGAGGTTTCAGTGCAATAACGAAAGTTTAATTAATCAGCAAATAACATTCTCCCTCCTTCAATGTGACCACTGTCCTACTGGACAACACATTGCATCCTGAACACAGTGTTCTCTATGGCCGAACGTAACACGTCTGCAGGAATGTTCATCACAGTTCTAGAAATGTCATCCTTCAAGGTCATCAAGTTTGAGACACCATCAAGATAGACCTTGGACTTTAAGTAACCCCACAGGAAAAAGTAACATGGGGTTAGATCCAGGGAGTGAGGCAGCCATGCAAGTGGAAAAAAGTGACTGATGACCCGTGAGACCGAACTGCACCGACTTCTGCACCGTGAGACGAATGTGTGATGGTGCTCCATCCTGCATAAAGATCGTCTCATCCAGGCATTGTCGTTGCTGAAGCTGTGGAATGACAAACTAGTCAGCACATCACGATACCTTTCCTTAGTAACAGTACCTGTCTGTGGTCCTGTTCAAGTGATGTTCTCAAAAAAGAATGGTCCGATGATGAAATCTGCTGTAAAGCCACATCAAACAGTGAATTTCAGTGAATGCAATGGGATTTGCAGCACAACCTCCCGGGGGTGTTCTGATGCCCAAATGCAACAATTTTGAGTGTTCACATCCCATTTAGGTAAAAATGGGCCTCATCTCCCCAGAGAATTATCCACGGCCAAGCATCGTCTATCGCCATCCTGGCAAGAAATGTCAGAGCAAATGTAGCATGGTCATTTGGTTTTAATTCTTGCAGGTGACTTATCTTGTATAGATAGAACTTCAGAACTTTTCGCAGAACTTGCCATACCGTTGAAGGCGTCATTTCCAATTGTTGTGCCACTTTCCAGGCGCTGCTACTACCAGCAACGGTCCTCTGTGAACCTTCAACGAGCACAGTTGCAACATCACTAACTGTCTGTGCAGACACCGGTTTCTGCCCTCTACTAGGCCGAACTGCTAAGGATCCTGTCTCTTCAAATTTCTTTATCAAGTCTTTCAATGCATTAATTGATAGAGGACCTCTACGCAGGTTGTTACGGATTCTAAACACACGAAGAGCACCCGGTGCACTCGATTGGTTAAGATAATAAGTTTCACAAGCAACGCATGCTGAGGTAATGAAAGATGCATGTTGAACTCTGCTGACGTCTGGAATGTACTTCAGACTTTTGTCCTTGTCTTTTAAGTTCAAATTAGGTGTCACTGCTGTTGACCACATCATTGTAAATTTAGATTTTGAGGTGTTACCAGCGCATTATGCAAATTCTTAGCTGTTTCGCTACAACAGTGCCAAATCCACCCCTACCAGCAAATTTGGGTACTACCTTTTTCTTCACGGAATCTCTTTCCATGTCGTCCTTAGTCACTCTCCCAAATTTGGCAATAGTCTGGCTGTTAGATTGCTGTACAGATGTCTCTGAGTACCGTCAGTTTAAAAAAAATAACACCCTGTACATATATTAGGCTATTTTTATTTTTCATATGTTAATTTTATTTACAACCAGGGTACCCAGCCACGCGTTGCTGTGGTTCAAAATGTATCTATTATAAATGTATAACACTTCACCCGCAAGGAGAACTTTGAAAAATTCCTTCTTAGTGTACATTCACTTGATGTACTCTATTAAAACACAATCAAAAAACGCAAAAAACCGCATCTAAAATAGTATAATATAAGCGGAGTTCTTCACGGTAAGCCTTAACTTTGTCCCTCTCCCTCACAGGGGGGGGAATTTCGACATCTATATTATAATTAATTTTTTCGTCCAACGGTTGTTTCATTTTTAATTAATATTTGGAGACAAAGTTCACCCATGCAGGGACCACCATTTATTAATTCTGTGTTCCAGACAGACAATACAATCTCGGCGACCGACCTTCCTTTTCAGGCTACTACCATTGGACCAAAAAATCGGACGAAATAATTAATCATAACTGGAAAATATCATTGCCAGGGGAAAGCTTTTTCAAATCTGCATTTTCCAGCACTTCTTCGTCGTGGATAAAAAGCCGAAACACCCCAAGAAGGCTAGATGGTCATTGAAAAGACGTTCGTATATCACCAGTTCCTTTTTTAGAAAAATTTTATATTTTTTAATTGGAAATTTTTGTGTTTTTTAAAAGGACTTTTTAGCGTTTTGGCGGCTAGTAGCCTAAAAAGGAAGGTCGGTCGCCGAGATTCTATTGTTTGTCTGGAACACAGAATTAATAAATGGTGACCCCTGCACGGGTGAACTTTGTCTCCGAATATTAATTATCTATATTATATAAAAACACGCACATATTCAAATGCATTGTTGTGTCAAAATTTCAAAGCAATCTGTGAAGAACTTTTGGAGATTAGCTATTAGGAACAAACAAACAATTACATTTTTATTTATATAGCTATATACTTTTTGCTAAAAGGGGACAATGAAAGATCACGAATTCCACAGAGCAGTCAACACTCAAAAAAGTTTAAGGACCTGAACTAAATGAACTCTTCTATGAATCTTCAATGAATAGAGAGATAAAGATGAAAGGTCTTCAAAAACACTAAACTAATATTGATATTAACAGATTGTAAACTGTCAAAAATGAAAGAAAGACCAGGAATGGGAAGTTGGAGTTGAGGAGTCAAATCTTTTTATGGGAGCTATCCACCAACCAAAGCCGAATATAATCGGGCGAGAAATGGCTATAATATTAATAATTAAATAGACAATTTGGCATTAGAGGTAGACGTTAGGTGCCATCTCTTAATAAATTTAATAATTACAATTAATTAAATAATTTAAATAATAATTTAGAATTACTGGAAGAAAAGAATCGGCCCAAAGCGGGACTCAAACCAGCACCTTCTGCTATCCGTGCAGACACATTACCAGTTACGCTACCCGAACCTTCGGCTCAATCTCCTCCTCCAGCATATAACCATCGACGATTATTACAACGCCAGTAATTCTAAATTATTATTTAAATTATTTAATTAATCGTAATTATTAAATTTATTAAGAGATGGCACCTAACGTCTACCTCTAAAGCCAAATTGTCTATTTAATTATTATTATTATAGCCATTTCTCACCCAATTATATTCGGCTTTGGTTGGTGGATAGCTTTACATGTATCGGGTGTAGTAAAGATGTTTGATTATTCTTTTTATGGGAGTCAATTTTAAAAAATACTGACTCGTGCATTTTTTTGCCAACTCCTGAGAAAAACTACGAAAGCTTTATTGAACTAAGAAATTTCATTGCAACACTTTCTTCACAACTATCATCTTTCATAATTTTCCTCGTTGTTTAAATCTAGAATATAACGGTTTAATTCCGGCAGGTTCGAATTTTCACAAATGTAATCCCAATTTTGTAATTTTCAGATGCACCATTTGGCAGATATATTTAACTTGTATGGAAAATGTCATCCACAGATAAAATTATCCAACAAATTTCATCAATGCCATTTTCATGATATAATTTTATAATAATTTTTAAGTTTTGATTAACTTACATTCAAGAAACTACTTTTGGTTTTATACTACTTTTGGTAATATGGCTCAACCTAAAATTAATTGAAGTAAACTGCAAAATGCAGCATACTACATTAAAATTTATCAAACGATAAGCAAAATAATCATTTCTTGCTAACTATTTAAAAAAGAAATTACAGATTTTACCAAATGATGATAACAAAATATGTTTCTACTATAACAGATGAACACTATGCTAAGGGTAAAATTTATTTAATTTTAACAAATAAATTTATTATTCACATTAAATTTAAATTAAATACAGTAAAAACCTCTGATCTGTGACCTCCAATGGTTTCAAGCAAACAGTGGTCTTTATGAGGGGAACGACGTTGGAAGGGTGGTCTTTCAGAGAGGTTTCACTGTTTTTGCTTACTACAAATAATTTATGATAAATAATGAGGATTCTATTGACGTAAGTGTAAAGGAATGTTACTACACTTTTAAAGATGTAAAGGATTGAAAAGAAATTACCACCATATTCAAGAATTTTCATAAAAAATAACACAAGAGAGACTCCTAAAAGCGTATTTTTCTTTTACTGGTTTTAGCACAGCCATGCAACTTCGCCATGCACAAGGACATTTTTAGACAAATCCTTATGGTTACTGAATGTTCTTCCACTTTGCAACTGGCTGTCTGTACATTCTACATTATTGGTATGAAAATGCTGATTAGTTTGAAATTTGACATACTGACAATTCTATGCAGACAGAGCATTAATTAACACCTACGTGTGTTGTCACATTACACACTTATTTAGGAGTATGAAAGATCATTTTGTAGTTTTTAGGGGGTTATTCATAAGTCTTTAATTTACAAGTGACTTCCATAAAATTACAGAAAATCTCTAATAGTTGGCATCTTTGCACTGTTGCATAACACAATTCATATCCTGTATGATTATTAGAAAGCTACTAATAGAATAAAATCAAAGTGCAAATAGAAGTTGAAAATGCATTGGAATATTTGCAGGCTTTCTTCCTGTTCTTATATCACTTCCAACTTCATTCATTAGTTAAGTAAAAGTTTGTTTTGATAGCCAGTATTATCAAACAAAACTTATATTGTTGTATGCTTTGAAAAAGTTTTAAAAATCCCTCACATAATGATACGGGACATTCATTGCCATTTTCATATAGCTCGAACCTATAGACAGTCTTTTGAGTATATCCATTTTTACTCTCTTTTTAACAACCAAGTTATCATATAATAAAGAAATGGTGTATATTTATGTATGTATTCACATAAGTAGAAAAACAGACATAAAACACAAAAACAAAGATATTACATTTATTTTCTCATGACTGATAAGTCACACTATACCAGAAATGCCTCACTTGTTTCCAGCTAACAAAAACAGCTGCTCTTCTCAGTTTATAAAATGTTTTACGTATAAGTACTAGTCGCAGCTCACTGATGAGTCACACAATGATCTTAAAATGCAATTTACGCCATAAAGTTGTGACTCTGACTCAACAATAAGAAAATTTGCTCCTTAAAACTAAGTTGGTATCAAAATCTATTAAAATTATACTCCAAATTTATCTTAAATAGTATAATCTAATGATAAAACTACTTTTAAAAAAGTAAAATTTCATATATTTAAAGTTATATTTTAAGCTTTTGTTCTACAATATAAAAGAAAGTTAAAAACAAACTTCTGCTTTGTTGAAGCTATTTTTTTTTTCTGTAAATAACATCCATTTCTTCTATAAATTACTATATATATGCTATACCTATCAGTTCTATGATCCATCTATTTCTTTTCCATAGTAGTAGTACATCTTAGATTTGCTGGCAACTGTATTTGCAATTTAAAAACAACAATCAAAAGCCATCATGAGTAGACTATGTAATGCATTATGCACCAATAATATACAATTTGCATGTTTATGTTATGCAACATACTTTTAAGTGATCATGCATCTTAAAATCAAGAAACATTTAAAAATTGTTTACTCCATCTACAGAAATTTATTCTATTTAAATGCTCAAGAATAAGAGATAAAGTATCTTGAAAACATTTAGATATTATATATTTTATAAGAAAAGTTCTATAAAAATAATTTTTGTTTCCAATAATTTTAATTTGGAATTCAGCTAGTCCAGGGGTCCCCAACCTTTTTGTACCTAAGAGCACATTCTAGAATACCGGCTGGACGACGGGCACCATTTATTTTTTCAAGGTGAATTTATATTTGGACATAGTTAACAGTGCCGGATTAAGCCTCTAGCGGGCCCTAGACAAAATTTAAATTGGGGCCCCATTTAAATAAGTTGCTTCTAAACAAATCTTATATAATGTGACATTAGCATGGGTGACACCCGGTGCGGATATTGTGGTGTCACCCAGGAATATTTCTAGATGGTGCGAGAGATATCATGGCAGGAGATTACTTCTGACACACGGATGGCTGTTGACCTTTTTTTTTTTTTTAGTTAACGACTGCTGAAATTTCTAGGTCACTCCAAGTTACGGGCCCTACACGTTTCCCTACTTTGATTTTATGGTATTCAGAACGGACCGATTTACTTCATTTCAGGTATGGGAAATTGAATTGGTGCAGATTTGGCGGAGGGGAAAAAGAGATCGGTCGCATTTCGCTTTGTGCTTTCATCTGTGTTGGACGCCATTTCTACTTTTGAATGGTTAATCATTCAAAGTGAAAAAACTTTTACATAGCATTTTATCGAAAACCGAAAATATTTTTATTTTTATTGTGGTCGCACAGTGGCGGGCACACGTAAAACGATTGGCGGGCGCCATGGTGCCCGCGGGCATAGGGTTGGGGACCACTGAGCTAGTCCATAAAAACACAGCTTCATCTCCATATACTTTTTATAATTTAGAGACATACATATATTATCTTTGTAAGTTCAAAAATTTTTATACACTATGTCTAATTACTAGGATACATATACAGTAGTCTCACATACAACGTGGGAGATACATTCCGTGTAATAGGAAATCACATTATTGAGATATGCATTATCAGAAGATTTTATGCATGTTTAAACCTGCAACTAGAAGTTGAAGAATAAAACGCATACCACTGAACGACAAAATCAAAAATCTGTATGAGTACTAGTCGCAATTTTTTCGTCACATTATAGGGAGCGCGTTATATGGGTGTTCAGTTCTATACTCTATTCACATTATAAATTCATCAAAAAAAAAAAAAAGAATTTTATTTCTTTGATATAATAAAATAAACCATTCATTTATTTACAAATACTAGAAAGATTCCATTTTAGACAATATGAGTCTTCCCCAGGAAAACAACAAATTAACCCTGAAGTAAAAACAAAATATAAAAGCAATAAATTATAACAACATATTTATTATTGTGTTGTTTAGTGTTAGATATTGTTTCATTGTTGTGAGTGTTAAAGTTTAGTGTTAAATAATGAATTATAATATATGTAGTGCTCTTCTACAATATAGCCTAGTTTAAATTTACAAAAGTCTAGATATAATAGATCTTCAGCTTTTTTGATAGTTGATTAATCTATAATCTATTTAAAAAAAAAAAAAACAATGTTAAAAGTCTGAAAAAGAGGTCAAAAAAGGAAAAACTACAAGTTAAAACAAGTGTTTATAGCTAAACTGATTGGTCATCTTCAGATTTTAAATTCTAATGAAATTCAAAGAATCCTTAGAATATTACATACATATTCACATTATTAAAAAACTTGAACAATCATCAAATGTATTCAAATAAAATAGTAATGAATTAATGGTACGACAGTTTCCATGCATTTAACATGTTCTCAGCAAACCAATGGTTTATACATCCTCCCTTTATAATATTTGAAAAGACCGACATGCAATTTGTCTCTGTGCTATCTTTTTGAAATGAGTTTTTATATTTAAATTTTTAAATAATCATGCAACCTAATGACAATGAACTAATGACAAACCTTATGATTGTCTTCACAATGCCTCTTAAACAATACTACTATGAATATATTAAAATACTGTCATGAAGCATCAAAAACAAGAAATTTTGGAAATACAGTAGAGCATCGATTATCCGACCCCCAATTAACCGACTTATCGGTTAACCGACCGCGTTCTAGTCGGCAAATTCAAATGTCCGCTAGTGATGTGGCGCTACAATATTTGGTTATGTCTTGGCTACTTTAATATTATTTTTGTTAAATTTTTGCATGTTTTAGCTGGCAGCACTGGCTCCCATGAAAGGGAAGCTAGTATTTAAACCAGGCCTAATACACTATACTAATAATGTATTTTTTCATACTTTTCGATCATCCGACTTTTCAGTTATCCGACCAACCCCAGTCCCCAATTAAGTCGGATAATCGATGCTCTACTGTATATTGGAAATTTTCAATTTTATAACAATTTTAGTTTTATAAATATATTTTACAATAATAAAAGATCTTTAGATAAATCAGCTAAAACATTAAATACAATTTCAAAAAGTAATTAATATTTAAATGTTTATGTTTAGAATTTTAATGTTGAATATTTTATAAAAATTCATTACGAAAGTTATTGTGAAAGCTGAAAAATTACATATACCGTATTTTACGACTATAAGACGCATTTTTTTCTTCGAAAAATTGCCTTCAAAATTCAGGTGCGTCTTATGGGTATTTTTTTTTAAAATTGCTTAAAAATTAAAATGCGTCTTATAGTCCGTAAAATACGGTATATATTTTTAACTACATATTTCAAATTGAATTATTTCTTATTATACAGTATAAATATTTATAATTGGGAAGATAAATGTATATAAAAGTAGATGTATAGTAATTTAAAATGTCATTACTGTAGTTACCACATTAAAATAAACTAAATTATTCACATCAATCAAGAAACTAGAGTTTGGATATAAGATGTTTATAAAGAAGAATTTCAATGGTATGGTACAAGTAATGAAAAGTTTAATTTGTATTTTAGTGCAATACCCTGCAGGTAATTGCTAAAATAAAATCAAACCTTTCACTTAACCTATCTCTATAGAGCAAGCATGCACAACGCATGACTCATCAAAGGATGCCTGTATAAAATGTAGAGGAAGTAAAAGAAAGTAAACATGTAACAAGTACGTTAATGCGATTTCAAGATAAATAAAAATCTTATGCGTAATTAATTGATATTAATTGGAATTTCCCTTTTTAATAATACGGTTCATTTGCAAAAATAGTTTAATCATTAATTATAATACCTTTACTTGGAAAATGAGCAGTGAAAAACCAATTTGTAGCCCGAAGATGTTTAGCCTATTTTAAGTTTGGCCTGCAACCTACTGTCAAGTTGTGCAGGCTATAGTGTGTGTACTTATCGAGCTTATGGAACAGCTGATATAGAGCAGCGGTTCCCAACCTTTCTTGGGCTTGCATACCTCTTGGCAGCCCATTTCCCTAAGTCAAAAAGTGGAGCCTTGGTTAGATATACAGTGCAGTACATGTAAAAAAGTTTTTTAAATTGAATAACATTGGAGAAAGATAAATATAATTATATTTTTATTTAAAACTAAGCAACAAGTACTGTGATGTTGCCAAAGGCCTCAATGTAGAATCCGAATATTCTTATAGTACATCCGCCATTATTAATTTTTTTTTCTGTGTACCATTGTTGGGAATCACCAATACAGAGCAACAGCAGCTTCTCCATAAGGTTGATTAATTGCAATTTAAAATCAGCATATAACTGTCCCATGCATAACCCATACTCTCTTTCAAATTGCCTTTTAAACACAGATAATCTTCAAATAATACATATAAGAATATAATACTGTGGCAATAAAGTTTAATGTTCATTTAAAAAAATATAGGTATATCTATCTACATTTGCTCACATATTACTGACATTTATTAGCCATCTAATTTTGAATTAATACTTTTTGTACTTTACTAGGAAGAGGTTTTTTGTCACTTATATCAATTTTCTATTAACCACCTCATAAATAATCATTATTATTATTATATCTGTTTAAATTTTATTTAAATTCTTATTTATACATTCATATAAAATAATTTTCTCTCTTTTATTTTGATTTATGAAAATAAAATCATTAATTATAGTAAAAGCTTTTATATACAAACAAAAACTTTACAATATAAAAACCATTTAAGTAACATTATAATTGCAATGTGCCAATTTGTTTTTTACTTAATATAAATGGCTCTGGTTCTGGTAACTGCCTAGAAAGGTCTGTCACGAGTGTGCATGTTTTTCTTGTTGCAAAACCTGTTTATCATATTTTAAACATTAGTTTTTGACTATTTTCACATTGTAAGAAGTAATCTGACTTTTACCCAAAACACGTAAATGTCAAGCAACGATACTTTTTCATTTTATTTTTTTAAAACAAAATATATTCATTCAGTCAACAATAGTACATCATTTGCAATTAACTTCTCCCGATGTTCCACAAATTTATTGATTTCATTTGCATAAAATCTTTTTGAATTTGATTCATAAAAATGATTGCATATCATATTTCAAGTTCTATTATTATTATCTGGAAAAACAAAATTAAATTAACGTTCTTGACATATTATAATTTGACTCAAACTTGATCGCATTTTTTGACTGATTGCGTTTATGCTTTGGATTGATTATCAATCCAAGTACAAGCAAATTAGACAATTTCACTCATTACGAGTGAGCCTGACCTGTAATAGGGTCACAGTTAGCGTGATTGAGAAATAGGGAATAATACTGTTGCAAATGATTTTAAGATTTATATATTATTATATATTTGATCTCAATTTTCAGAATTATGAATCAAAATTGGAACAACTTTCATAAATATTAAAATAAAAAATAAATTTATAGATGAAAACAAAATATTTTGTAAGGTATAGTTTAAATATCATTTATATTTATCAAACAGGAATACATTAAAAACAACTGACAACCCCAGGGGCCGTATTCTGGTCACCGTCTCTGATCTCTGGTCTCTCACAAGCTGGCCGCTGATTGGCTAATCCAAATGATTAGCCAATCAGCGACCGGCTTGTGAAAGACGAGAGACCAGAGACTGTGACCAGAATAAGGCCCCAGTCTTTTATTATTAATAATGAAACAGTCATGTCATTTTTCTTCAAGTTTCTTCAATGTTTTTTTTAATTTAAAAAATATCATCTGTCATTTTAGTTGAAATTATGTACATATTTTTTGATTGCCTCATCATCAGTAAATGTTTTAACTGTTTTAGATAATTTTACAGAGGTGTAGTCTCTAATAAAAGGTCATCTCTGCAAAGAAAGACTGTTTTGTTCCTGGTGATTGGACATGAAGAAACTAAGTCGTCTTCCGTTCTGTCAATTTTTTTATTTTAATCTTTTGGCCATATTATACAAATTAATGCATAAAATGAGTTTAGCAATTTTGTAAAAACTGATTAATAATTACCAAACCAAATTTTCAATACAGTATATTAATTTAAACTGCCAGATTTTCCAGGCTATACTGAGGCTAGTAACTAATTAAACTAACTAAGAAATATGGCTATAAGATATGCAGTTAGACTTAAATGTAATAATTAGACACAGATTTAAATAAAATTTAATATAAGATAGCAGCCTAACTGTCTACCTTTAAGCCATTTCTTTGTTTAGTTAGTTACCACATTAAGTAATATGTATAGCCTAAAAATCTAATTAGAAATTTGTATATTTGATAAATTTTAAAATCTCTTAAAATAAAATATATTAAAATAAATGCCTAAGTGAAATCTAAAGCATTTTCTAAGCTCTCTATATCCTTTGCATGCATTAGAAAGAATATATAAAAAATCAGTGTAGGCAACAATTGTATACAAAAGGTCATATATATCACTTGTCAGACAGTTAGGTTTTAAAATACACACTACATAAACAAGTTTTTCTATTTAATATCTATTTATGTTTGTAATTATTAACTTTTATTATTAACTTAAAAAATTTCAACATGAAATTTTGAAATTTCCTAATTCACATATATATTCTAAATTTTCACTATAGAGAACACAAGTTTATTATAAGTTGGGCTTTCGATAGTTTAACTGCATGAAATATATCCCTGAAGAGTCAAAAAGTATATTTCGTTTAGTTAAACTAAGCAAAAACCCAACTTAAAATAAATAATACATAATGTCAAAATCAAATTTATCAAACTTCAGAAAACAAAAAGGATTTGATCTATCAAATTTTAGAAATGCATTTGTTTTATTACATTTCTAAAATAAAGAAAACAGGTGGAAATTAATATTACTGATTAATTTCCATCTGTAACTACAGTTGGCAATGACTTATCTGAAATTCCGAAAACTAGCAAGCTCCAAAAACCAAAGGTTTTTTTGTGGAGCATGGAGAGTCACAAGTCTACACAATAATGGTCGTTTACAAATTTCACGTTTCTCTGCTGCTCATGGATATTTTATTTACTTTAGGTGATTTTTCGACATACAGGAGAGTGCCATTTTTTGTAAGAAATGAAGATCTAAAAACAAAATATGTCAAAAATGGTATGTTATCAAAACACAAAGGCTTGAACATCCCACGTTGGTCATGTCTGTAATTAGTGGAACCCTACTTTTATAGATGCAACTATACAGTACGTAAATACAGTACTACCATTCTGAAATATGAAATTACAAAAAGTGTCTGGTCCCAAGGTTACAGATAAGAAGATAAGATTGTTGACTGTATCAATTTAAAAATGTCATGATCAAAGCAAAAACTAGTAAATAAATTTTATTTTTCTGCTTTTGATCAACGATTAAGTTTAACTGGCAGAGTGATCAATCTATTGCTTAAAATAATCCAGAAATACATATATAACAAGATCAAACAGATCAATTAATATTTATCAGTACAATTGGTCATTTTCAAGTTCTAGTATATAAATATTGAGAAATTTCTATCATATATGCCATTCATGTGGGCCTAATCAAATAGTTTTTTTGTATAATGTAAAAATAAAAAAAAACAGTCTAACGATCAAAATAAAAGTAGAAAAATATAATAAATTTCTAGAATAATTGAATTACTATTGTATTACAAATTGTTTCAATAAATTACAATTTTCCTTGAATATGCTTTTTAGATCAAATGTCTAACAATCATTTTCCTAATGAAAACAGGTCATTAGAACAGTGGTTGATTAGAATGATCATTAGACATTTGATCTAAAAAATAAATCCAAAAAATTAAGTATTACAGCTTGGCATATTGTTAGCAATTACGATTTCTTTTTAACTTTGAGGTTTCAGAATCAACTTAATAATAAAATAGTTTGTTTCAGATTTGAAAAGTTATAATAAATTTTAAATGTAATTTTGTATTTAAAAAATCAAGCTTTTTAGTTTAAATATGTAATATCAATCCTAATAATAAACAATAGTGATGAATAGATTTGTTTTGTCTTATCTATAATGAAGTTCATTTGAAGATCAAGACAAAACCAGATCTATAAAAAAAAAAAAAAAACATTAAAACTCTGCATAAAATTATGAATAATAGAGAGGTTGCAGCCGAAGTTTTCATCTCTAAAACATGAATGTTGAATGTTGAGAGCCGCCATCTTGTAAGCCTAGAAGTTTGACAATAGTATTTGGAACGTCATTGGAATCATGCTCAACATTCCAAATGCCGTTGTCAAACTTCTAGGCTTACAAGATGGTGGCACTCGACGTTCGACATTCACATTTTAGAGATGAAAACTTCGGCCACAACCTCTCTATTACTGTAATTTAAAATTAAAAAATAGAGCAAAAAATTATGAAAATATAATCTGTGTTGTTTTCTCTTTTAAGTAACAACAAATATCCTATTTATGATCTAAACTGTTTTGTTTTATTTTGTAAACTTTATAAGTATCGCTAATAAAGTAAAAATAAAAAAGGTTAACATTGGTCTTAAAGAAAAATACAATAATCAGCAGGGTCTTGTTTTACATAGGGATTTCATGTTAACAGACTACATAGAACATTACCATGTAAATTTGTGCTGTACCCCAATGGTCTCAAGATGATTGCCTAGACACTTATGCAACCATTTACAATAAATAGAAAAATGTCAATATGTGTTTAAAATGTTTTACTGTATTTTACTATAAATACTAAATTCCATAATAAAAATTACCCCTTTGCATCCACCTAACCATTTGCCATCTGTGGAAATACAGATCTGTGTATATAAATTAAATATAAATACCCTTGTAAAACAAGACCCTGTTGTACAAATTCTACAAGTTTTTACCTCTTTTTAAAGGTTTCAAATAAAGGTAAATTTATTTCTGTTTGAATCGTTTATATTTATAAAATGAAGCCTTTAAAAAGATTATTTTCTTCCATAATATTATTCAAGTCTCAATATTATTCTTGCATACTTATTTAATCGTATCAAATTGCAAGTGCAGGCTTCATTATGATAAAGTTAATATTTTTAAAATCATCAAAACCTTAAATAATTCTCTTATATAAAATCATATCTCATTTTCTTTATTTGTTCTCATTTGGAATGGCAAATTTATTCAACACACAAAATAAACCTTAAAAAAAATTCCAGTAAATAATATGTTCGAAGCTTCTTGTCCTATTCAATTATTGTAGTTCTAAAATTTCACAACTCAACAAATGTAAAATTAATCGTACACAGCATTTGCATTTAGAAAAGAATAGCAAAATCAATCACTTTGAACTGTCGTTTTCGTATGCATTTCAGGTCTAAATCCCTCTTCAGCACTTGATAATTCTTGAACAGAATAACACCTAAACACAAATTTCCAGCAAATAAATACACAAATATTTAATGTTCAAATGTTTTTGGCCACAATTTCATCATCCCTCTTCAGGAACGAATACAAATATTTGCATACTTATTTGCTGGAAATTTGTATTTAGGTGTTATTCCATTTACATATACTTCCAGTTTACTCGTGTAGTTGTTGTTTTCTCAACAATTCTTGAAAAATACTGGTAAATAAGTTTAATACAAACATTTTCAATCCGAACTCAGATCCACATCGAGGACTATTGGGCATTCTAAACCGTAACACTCAATGTATTTTAAATTCACAGCCGTCGCATTCCAATTCAGAACGCCAACGCATTTGTCAGTATTTTGCTTGCATTGCAGTTATTTATTGGAAATTCTTTTAAGGTTTATCTTGTGTATTGTGTTATACTTGTCCAGTTTATTGAAGATAGTGAGATTTTGTGCAGATTTATTATTAAACTCTTAATTTTTGATAAAATATGCAACTTTTTTAATACATATTAATAAAAATTTAACAATAAATGATGATCAGTTTGTGTTTTATTCTTAATTACATCACCATCACGTTTCCTTATCATTTACTTAATTGTAATTAACCAATGCAACTTAATTCTTCATTAAGTTCATTACCTTAATAACACTATACACTTACTTATAGATTCCAACTTGCAAACAAATTTTAAAAGAATTCCACGTGTTTTACTTGAGCATAGAAATCCTTACTCAAAGATAAATCTACATTTGTTTTCAATAATAAATATTAAAGGTTATTTATTATATATTTCAAAAAAAAATTAAACTTTTATAATGTTCATCACAGAAAAGCATTGTACACGCAAAAACCTAATCTCCATTCAGTGTTGCCAGAAAAGATTCAAAAGCAAACCGAATAACTTTTAATTGTTGCCAGAAATAATCATAATTAATATAAACAAAATAATAAATTAAGTTAAATATAATTTAATTTTTATATGAAATTATTTCGTTTTTTTAATTTTAGAAATTTATTCATTTATATTTTCTCTTTTGTTTTACCTCATTTGTTTTTTCCCTTCTTGAAATTATTTTTAGACTCGCATTGTTGTACGGCTACATTGTGATGCATCCGTATCGATTATGTTTCGTATAATTATTTCGTAATTACGAAATAATGTTTATCGATATTAGAACAGTTTCTGAATGTAAAATTACAGTTAAATAAAATTCTTATATTATTAATATATTTTTTCTAATTGTCAATTATGAATAATTCGGGTAAATAGGTAAAATATTCCACATAGGATGATTGTAAATGGATGAGGAATCGATCAACAACATCAATGATTTATGATAAAATTATATAATAACTGAATTTAAATTTCACTAGATATAATTTTTAAATAATTTATTTAAAGGAGGTGACTGAAATTAATTATATACTGTGTATTTTTAAGCGGTCGTACAAAACATTATGCCGAAATTAACTAAACGAAGGTCAGGATCTCTCACAGGAGGACCAGAAAATTTTCGGCCAACGTTACCAGATCCTAAAATCATTTGTTATAAATTATTTATTCCGTTGCATTCCTTGTGTATTAAAAACAACATTTGCCTTCTGTTAAATGTTATTATTTTGAAAATATAATACAATTTTTGTGCCCTTTTTTAATGTATTGGCATCTCAAAATTTTAAGTAGCTACGTCTCTTACCAATGCCCGGGTGGATAAAACCACTGAAGACTGATAGTGGTCGTAGGTTCGGACATGGCCAACTGGATGGCCATGTGGAGTTTTCCGAATTTTCATGACGTTTCTAACACGTGAATAGGTGCCAGTTTCCCATAGAAAGTCTTCCTGGGAGACATCCCCCTTGATATATCACCCATATTTTGCGTTGCTATATACTAACAAACAAACTCTTTCGTCATGATTGAAACGTTTAACCCCTTTTTGTCCGATTTGACTCAGGAATTTTTAATTTTAATGTAATTAAACATAAAAACGAAAAAAAAACCGAAAGAAATGTGTTGATTTTGAAGAGAAAGGTTCAAAGTTCAATCTCTTTTGTCTCGCCTTTCTGCGAAATCTGACACAGATGAGTTATTGTGTTTACAGCTGGATGACCTTGAGAACAGCTGGTGTCGTCTTTCCCGGGACATTCTCAGAAGTCTCAGGAAGAGAAGGGTTTAAAGTAGGGTGAATACTAGGTGGCCGTATATTTCTAAATATTTTTCAAAAATTACATTTTTTATTGCGATTTCCGACCCCCCGACCTAATTAAACATATATATAATAAAATATATTAATTAAAAAACTTTTTAAAAAAACTATTGAATTTCGTTTTTGACATCAGAAAGTAGCTTTAAATAACTTTACCACAGTTAAATCCGTGCACTAAAACTTTAGAATTATGAATGAAATTCTATAAAAAAAAATCTCATAAAAAACAATTAAGCGTTAATCGCGCGTTATTAAAGGTTAATTAAAATCGCTATAAAATTTTTTCGCGCAGGTAAAAATGTTTTTAAACAATTTGAAGAATGGTTGGCTGCCATAATCGACAGAGTTTTATTAGCGAGGTTAAGGCCGGAGTTTTCAACGCGAAAACGTGAATGTCGGACGTTCAGCGCCACCTTCCTATAAGCATATAAGTTTGACAATAGCATTTGGAACGTCGAGCGATGATTACACTGACACAAAAGCCTGGTACATTAAAATTGAATAGAAACACATAAATCACACTACAGAAGGCCACTATATTGAATACATGTCATATTGTTAGGAAATTCCTGAATACAGACATACGCATGACACATTTATTTAATTTTCGTCTTGTTTTAAAGTTACTCTGGTCTGGCATAGTACACGGCCATCGATGTCAACTGAGTATAACACAAAACTCAACATAATAATGATAATAGGTTTATGGCATTACGAAATTCTATCAATAGTATCATGGAGTCAGGCGCGCAAGGTTTTCACGCATAATTGAGCGCATGGGGTACATTAGTTGGCCATTTTCAAAAATTAATTTTGTAAACATTATAGTTTATTTCGTGGTTTTTACATTTTGGATGTTTGTGGGAATGTGTTTTTGATGTATCAATCAACAAAACTACTCAAAATATAACATTTCTATTTATTTATAACGAAAACAAAAGAGTATTACGTTTCAGGAATTTTTGGGGAAAAAATCGTCAACTTTAGAAGCGTTTCTTACAAACTATAAGTAAGTCTGCTGCTATCTAACCTTTGATTCGCTATCTCGTATGTGTCTTTTAACTGTTTCAACCAATAAGTGCTTTGTAACGAACTCCGGGTCAAAAATATTTTAGTATTTCCAAAAAACACCCCTAATAGTCTACAGCAACTAGAGGTAAAAAGGCAGAATATTCGCTGATAACATCAACAGTATACTTCTTTTACACTGTAATTGGTTAATTTCTTTGTCGATTATTAGATCCACCAGTGAAAACAATTGCCGCTAAATTTCCCGCGAAATGCCATGCCTCCCGCAGACTACGACTTCGAATTATGTAAACAGTAGTTATAAAATCGCGTGTTTTAATCGTTTTCTAATCGTTTTTTCATTTTCCGTTCGGGCGATCTACAGAAAAAAATTGAGTGGAATTCGTTATGTGGCGCATTTTTTGCACTTTTTGGATAATTTTTTAAATCGTAATATTTCGCTTCAAAATCGCGCTACGTTTAATCTGTTTTTTGTATTTGATTAAAAACATATTACAGTTTACGATTGTTTAATTTATAGTTTAATACAAATTTAAAATAATATTAAAATTTGAAGTTTACGAAGAAAAGAAAAAAAAAATTAATTTACAGAGAATCGCTAAACTTTGCATCTATTAGGTAGACACATTATTCTTCTTTTTAAACAAAACAAACCGCATCTCTCTGGCTAGAGCGGGGGTGAAGTTATTGCCATTATTTACACTCTGGGTGCGTTCTTTTATCCTCTGCGTAACTCCGCGCGAGCGACATCCGTTTAAAAATTTCTGCGGAACGCGTTCCTAAATTCCGGTGGGAGTGCACGCCGTCGAACTGAAAAAACGGCCGTTTGTAGCAGTAGTTTACGGTGGAAAGCAAAATGGCGTCCTCCATCGCTCAGATAGTTTCGTTTCAGGGTCCATTATGTGGTTTTATGAATGAAAATTTAGTTGTGAAAGCGCAAGTTAGTGCACGCGGTGACGTAAGTGTCTTTTCGAATAAGAAGCAAAATTAATATTTTGAGAAAATGAAGGAAAAAGTTCTCCCTGTTAATACAATACTATTAGCTACTGTTATGGTCCTTATTGAAGCTTCTCTGTATGTGGTTAGTTATAAATTTCATTATTTACCATGCAATGGATATATAGTTTACTTCTTCCAAGCCAACCTTTAAACTGTACAAAATTAAGAGTATAATAAATATCAGAATATTAATACTGCTCAGTCCTAATGATCTGCAGTCACTTCTCGAGTTATGACGAAAAACTTTCATAAAAAATTTTTTAAATGTATTAATTTTTTATAGTTTTCGTCAAATATGTATCATATACATATATATCTTGCACGCTTCTGACGATTGATTGCGTCATCTTTAGTTTTGTTGTACCCTTCGCGTGTGCTTGTGTAAGATGGCTAACTGTTTTGTTGTAAGTACAGTCACTTCTCGACTTACGTCCGAAGTTGCAGAACTGAACCCCGTCGTAAGTCGGGAAGTGACTGTATTGACTAATGCAGGCATTAATTTGACCGTAAACTGCTGAATGTATGTTCAAATTTTTCTCCGTTGCGTGTCGCTTCGTGTTGAATTTTCGTCGGTTTTAAGCCTAACGAAAATTTTTATAATAATAATCGAGGCTATCGTATCGTTAAAAATTATTTCTGCATTTTGTACAAACAAAATAAGGTTAATGTTACCTTAGGTAGCCAAGATGGCGGCTCGTCTCTAATTCCGGCAAGGAAACAGTGGGACGCACGTTCTAACCTACCCTAACCTATTCTAATAATTTGGTTGCTAATAATTATGGTAATTTATTAGAATAGGTTAGGTTAGAACGTGCGTCCCACCGCTTCCTCGCTGGAATTAGAGACAAGCCGCCATCTTGGCTACCTAAGGTAACATTAACCCAAAATAAATATATTGAAGAATATAAAAACATGAAAATTATACTTTAGAAGTAAATTTAGTATCAAAAACGTTCGATTTAGCACGACACAATCCGACTGAAAATCGTGCCGATTACCGGCGATTCCGATTACCGGGGTTCCGATTTACGAGTCTCTACTGTACTAGGAAAATGGTGTTGGGTATCTTGGTACTGGAACAAGTAAAAAAGTATTAGATTAGTACAAAAGTATTAGATGGAACAACACTGGTGCCAGCTTTGTAGCCCCCGATTCTGTCACTCGGCGTCGCCGCTAGAGGCGCCTCGATCTAGTTTTGTCGTTCCTTTCACTAGCTCTATAGTAGTACAAATTCAGTGCTTGATGAAACTCAACAGAATAGCAGTCTTTCTAAAAATTTATAAACAAGACTATTGGATGATAACTTTGGGGAAAGTTGGATATTTTCTCATTTTCGAAATGGCAATAATAACAATCATTTTAATAAAAAAAAAAATTTTGAAAAAACGCTTTTTTTTTATATAAATGGACTAAAAATGCAAAAACTTAGTTTTTTTTTCCAGCTTTCACAGTATACTTGATTTATGCAATCAAAAATCAAAGCATGAAGTGCTCTTGTTAAGAAAGTTCCTTAGACTTTCTATCAATTTTTATGGGTTTCTCATGAGCTTTTAATTTTGGTTGCATAATACCAATAATGATGTGAAAACTGAAAAAAAAAATTATTTTTTACTATTTAATGCATTTATGTTAACAAAAAGCATTTGTTAAAAAAAAATTTTTTAAATATTTTATAGTTTCTATTTTTTAGTTTTATATACGGAATAATGAATTATTGAAATTCTTGTTGGTTTAGTATATAATTGGGAAATAGGTGAAAAATTGAGTTACATGATTTTATGTAAACAGTATGACTAAAAAAAGGCAAGACTGTGCTGTATGTGTAGTGCTGTCATGTATGTAAACTGCCAGATGATAACCCACATTGAATTGTTTTTTGACCTGGTCATGCAGACCCATGCATGAATAGGACTCACTATACAAGTATGTTTCTAAATTAGTAGAAAGAGAAGATATCTGTACTAATTTAAATCAAATCAAAAATGGTAAATCAAAAATTATCATTATTTAACCTGTACACTTTTGTGTGTTTTTACCCTGTAGGCCCCTCCTCTGCAGATTTACAATATTTTATAACAAATTGCAGAAATATTTTTTAAAATTGATATTACATCTGACAATATTTTAAAAAATCACTTAAATTTTTTTACTGCCCGAATCTATATATATAATCGAGACGAGTTGATAATGGAATAATAATAATAATAATAATAATAATTATCTAATAATAATCATAAGAATAATAATAATAATCAATAACTCTTCCGTGGTCACCACCTGGTCGTGGTGGGAGAGCCCAGTAATTTTTACTGATCCATTAGGGGCAATGCAGGCTGTTGGAGCATAAGCTCCTTGGTTAGGGACACCCATGCCCAGTAAGGTTCTATGGGGAGAAGATGAAGGCTAAGAGTGACCACACCCACATTCTGTGGAGATATTTCATCATGGTAATAACTAGATCAAAGTGTGATACCGGCTCGGACGTCGCCCGGGGTTAACAAGGTCCGCGTTCGTGGGTTAGGCAGAGGCTCACGTTCGAAAAATAGGTCACAGTCTCCCTTGGTTACCGGTGGCGAAAAGCAGCACCGGCCCAAGCATGGCTACTGCAATGCCCTCAACAGATGTGAGGAACCAACCCAGCCTTGGTGTTTCTGTGGCAATTCATCCACAGACCACAAAGGCTGGAAAACCACGCCAACGGATGAAATTGGACAGGTAGAAATGAACGAGTTTATCATCCGTACTTATTACACCATCACAAAACTCGAAAACAAACATGGACAGCATACAGACAACAACTACACCATAGATTCACACAACAGTATCCTCATCTCACTGTCACCGAACAAAGGGTTGTTGATCAAAAAAAGAACAATTATACACAACAACCTTATTCCAGCAAACAACACTTGAACTTATCAAACAACAGGTTGCTGATCAAATACATCAACAGACAGAAACATCTAACATTAATGAAGATCATGTAACCTGTCAGGATAATCCAGTAACAAGCATTGATAATAACACACATACAACAATTACCACTAATGATACTACAGACACTTCCTCATCCATCACTGATAACATAGACTTGGATTTAGTTAATACGCTCTCACTTATATTTCAGGAAACACTCACTAAATATACAGGTACAGATCCCACACAACGACCACGAATACCAAAAATCAACACGTCAAAGGAAGTAGGAAAAAACACTAAATTATGTAAACACTCACTTACTACCACACTACATTCATTCAATTTCTACACTCGCAGACATTCATACATTAGTTTATGCTGGAGCAGTCACAGTAGTGACACACCAATGGACTGAAAGTACAATCACAGACAAATACACAGAAAACACAATTCTATCACAAGCCTGCCTGGCAGAGAAGAATAGAAACACAAATAAATGACATTAGACAGCAATTAGGCAGGCTAACACAATACACTAAAAACAACATAACACCCAAATTAAGGAAACAGCTCAAAAACATTTTCAAGAAAAATAAAAACACACACAAAACACGAACATCACAACACACGCATTACAGAATACATTGATACACTAAAACAAAAACTTGCTGCCAAAGCACGTAGACTCAAACGATACAAAACATGTACACTACGAAAACAACAAAATAAATTATTTACAAACAATGAAAAACTCTTTTACAGACAAATTAATAACAAAGCAAACACTGATACACAGCACAGTGGCACACCAACAGAAGAAGAACTCACAACATATTGGTCTTCTCTTTGGTCCAGTGCTGTCACGCACAATGCTGATGCAGGCTGGATCGAGGAGGAGAACAGAAACTTGCACAACATACCAACTATGCCCTGTGTTGAAATAAACATACATGATTTCCAATACACTGTTAACAGAACACACAACTGGAAGACACCTGGTGTAGACAACATTCACAATTTCTGGTACAAAAAGTTTACATCACTGCACCAGGAACTAGCTAAACATCTAACACACATCATCATCAATCCACAAGACATGCCAAATTTTTCTTACTCAGGGCATCACCTACATGAAACCTAAAAACAACAATACCACAGACCCCACACAATACAGACCAATTACATGTCTTCCAACACTCTACAAATTATTGACATCCTGTATTGCAAACAAAATATACAAACATGTTGAAGAACACGACATTCTAACAGAACAACAAAAAGGTTGTCGTAGAAACCACAGGGGATGCAAAGAACAGTTACTCATAGATTCAGTCATTCTACGGCAAGCACACAGACAACACAGAAAACATACACATGGCATATATAGACTACAGAAAAGCATTCGACAGTGTTCCACACAGTTGGCTGCTACATATTCTACACATGTACAAAATACATCCATCACTCATTGCATTCTTTCAAAACACTATGCAGCACTGGAGAACAACACTACATCTCAGGGTTAGTAACACTTCCATACAAACAAACCAAATTTTTATTAGGCGAGGAATTTTTCAAGGAGATTCCTTGAGTCCTCTCTGGTTCTGCTTAGCCCTGAACCCATTATCCAACATGTTAAACAACACGCAATATGGTTACAATATCAGACACGAAAAAACAACACAGTTTACACTGTCACATCTCATGTACATGGATGACATAAAACTTTATGCATCCACACAAAAACAACTTCATCAACTCCTACAAATCACACATTCATACACCAAGGACATACAAATGGAATTTGGCCTAGATAAATGCAAAACACTTCACATAGAAAAAGGAATCCTGAAGAAAGAAGATTTTGCACTTGGAAATGGAGACGTTATTGAATCCATGGAAGAGGGCGAGTTCTACAAGTATTTAGGATTCCAACAGGCCAAACTAACAGAACATACACAAATAAAGCAAAGATTAATTAAAGAATACCAAAGTAGGTTAAATGCTATTCTCAGAACACAATTAAATGCAAAACACACAGTTAAAGCAATAAACACATATGTCATCCCAGTACTCACATATTCTTTTGGAGTTATACATTGGACTCACACTGATCTTGAGCAACTCCAAAGGAAAACAAGAACAACACTTACTAAGCATAAACAACATCATCCTAAATCCGCCACAGAAAGATTAACCCTTCCACGTAAAGATGGCGGACGTGGCCTGATTGACATAGTTAACCTTCACTACAAACAAATACAGTCACTGCGAGAGTTTTTCTACAAAAAACAAGAAACATCACAATTACATAAAGCAGTAACTCTAGCAGACTCGAATAACACACCATTAAACTTACACTCACATCATATGGACACAACACAACATATAAAAAGCATAGACACCATTAAGCAATCGTGGGCTCGAAAGGCACTCCATGGCAGGCATCCTTACGATCTAGCCCAGGATTTTGTTGACAAAACTGCGTCAAACAGCTGGTTAGCTCGGGGATGCCTCTTTGGGGAGACGGAAGGATTCATGATTGCCATAACAGGATCAGGTCATAAATACTAAAAACTACAGAAAACACATACTCAAAGATGCAACACTCACAAATGACACATGCAGAAAATGTCACATTATGCCAGAAACTATACAACACATCACCTCTGGTTGCAAGCTCTTGGCACAGACAGATTATTTACACAGACATAATCAAGTAGCAAATATAATACACCAAGAGCTTGCAAAGAAACACAAATTAGTAGACATCCACAAACCATACTACAAATACATTCCACAGACAGTATTGGAAAACAACACGCACAAAATGTACTACGACAGAGCCATAATCACAGATAAAACAATTTACCACAACAGACCAGACATCATACTCATTGACAAACACAATAAAATCACATACATTATAGACATAATTATTCCAAACACTCACAATATACAAAACGCATGCACTGAAAAAATTAGCAAGTACACAGAACTGCCCAGGAAATAAGGCATCTGTGGAGGATGGATAAGGTGCTTATTGTACCTGTTGTTCTCTCTTCTACAGGTGTCATATCACACACACTACACAAAAGCCTGGGCACATTACAATTGAATAGAAACACATACATCACACTACAGAAGGCCACTATATTGAATACATGTCATATTGTGAGAAAATTCCTGAATACAGACACACACACTGATACACTTCTTTAATTTCTGTTTTGGTTACTATGCCTTGACTTTGGTCCGGCATAGTACATCACAGCCACCGGTGTTAACCGAGTATATCTCACTTAACCAACATAATAATAATAATAATAATAAAATAATCAGCTCTCAGAGCCCAAACGGTTAGGAGCTGAAAGTTGAAATTTGGTACACAGTTAGGGTACGTCACGAGAACGCACGCTAAAAACGAATTTTTGAAATTCCTCCCCAACGGAGGAGAGGGACAGGATTAAGTCTTAACACTTCCATCAACAATGGAAGTGTTAAGTAACAATGGAAGTGTCAACAATGGAAGCGTTAAGAAATGGAAGAGTCAACAATGGAAGTGTTACGTAACAATGGAAATGTTAACAGCCCAAACGGTTAGGAGTTGAAAGTTGAAATTTGGTACACAGTTAGGGTACGTCACGAGGACGCACACTAAGAAGGAATTTTTCGAAATTCCTCCCCACGAGGGAGAGGGACAGGATTAAGGCTTAACACTTTCATCAACAATGGAAGTGTCAACAATGGAAATATCAACAATGGAAGTGTTAAGAGAAAGTGACGTGCAAGACGCAGATGCAGTTTTTTCGCTTTTGCGGGAAATCGAACATATTTTTAGACCCATCTAAAAATTCTCTAATTAGTCTGGAAACAGGGGTCCCAATTCTTGCATTCTGTGAAAAAGGGTAAGGTTGACTATAACGTAATAATCTTAATTTTCTCTAAAACGGTTAGGAGTTGAAAGTTGAAATTCGGTACACAGGGTACCAAATTTAAGTACCAAAGTGTTAAGTAACAATGGAAGTGTTAAACAACAATGGAGAACAAGAGAAAGCGACGTGCAAGGTTTACGGGCGCTGGGAAAAAAAAGAAAAAAGAAAAAGAGTAATATGTTAGAACGTATTCGATTATCAAATTTAAACATATTACTTCGGTTTTTCACGACCGTTCTTCTTTAGAACATTCGATGAAAATCGAACGATATAATCAGAACACGTCGTGAAAATCGAACAATATTAGAACATTCGAAGTTCGACTTGTGTACTGGTATACAATTCAAAATACATATTTAGAACATTCGATTTTCAAATTCGACCTTTCTTTAGAAATACTTAGTTCGTTGATGAAATTACTCTTTTTCTTTTGTGACTATAACGTAATAATCTTAATCTTCGCTATCGTTACTTTTGCCCGAGCAACGCCGGGCCTACCTGCTAGTATTAATATAACAATAATATCTAAATAAACAACAACTAACCCGTTACATATAAAGATCAACAACTGCCGAATTATCGGGCTAGCAAATGGCTATAGTAATATTAATAATTAAAGTTAATTTGCTACTAGAGCTAGGCGTTAGGCGCCATCTCTTGCTAAATTTAGTAATTAATAACAATAATATCGACAAAAAGACTCCAATAAGCTCAATAGACAGAGCTAAATGTAATTTATCTTACACTGGCTAATATTGTTTAACTATTTCTATTCTACATCTCTTCATGTTCTTATCTCTTTTTTCCATTATCTTTTCCACAGTTACTTCTGATGTAAATACTTTTTCTATTCACAATGCCCTGTATAAATGAAACTGTTTCATGATTGGTGGATTTCTCTTCCTAAGTTATCATTTATTGTGTTATCTGAATTTTTATGTAAATATGCTCAAATAATGGATACACTACGACTGGGTGATAGTCATGTGGGCAACGGTCAACTGATTGACAGAAACTTAAAAAGTTTTGCACTCTTAGCATACAATTTGGCAGATATTTATTTATTATTATTATTTATTTTTTTTTGTAAATATTGGTAAAATATATATAAATACAAATATAGTTAAGACTTACGAAATATAAGTTATAAGTTATGAACTATGTGTTGCAAATTACTTCCAAATTAGAAAAAGAAAATATTTTGGAACTATGTATTGTAGCATCATTAATTATTGTATGTCAAAAGCAGTTAACAAAACACATTAATGGAAAGTAGTTATTCGAGAACATTCAAAATTCTTTTAAAAATCTTTTGTACTTTTTCATTTTAATGTTTATTGTATTTAATGTATAATGTAATGTATTTTTAATTTTTTAATTTTAAGGTAGATATCATCCGTCCTTTGAGACTTTTCTATTTACTTGTGAAAATATAAAGTATATAATATGTATAAATACGTTTGCTAATTTCAAAATCGTTCTTTTAACTCATTTAACTCGTTCTTTAAAAAATATTATTTAAATTTACTGGGATCAATAGAAAAGAATGGTGATTTTTATAAAGGAAACAGAAAATTTTGTACTTTGTCTATTATCTATCTCTTATTTCGTCATCTGGATATTCAGCACCCAGTCAGTTGTAGCCCAATTGAACATTGCCCAGTTGATGGTGTTTCCAAATAATTGTCTTTTAAATCTATTTCTTTCTTTTTTTATTATTTATTTTTATCATATTTAAATGAATTTTGCATCCTTTGTTGTTACAGTAATATGATCACATGGCATTTATGCAAGCGTAGAGCCCTGCATCAGAATCAATTTGACTTTTCTAAAAACAAAGGTATAGTAGATGCCATACACCAGATTAAACAAAACAATCAGCATATCGCAATTATTACTATTGACTTTAGAGGCGCCTTCGATCACACCTGGTGGCTTTTCATCCTGTACACATTACATGCTCACCACTGCCCTCAAAATCTTTACAAATTTCTTCAGTCTTATCTTAGCAACAGGAGTGCAGGTGTTTATACAACACAAAATAACATACCGCGCATTCTTTTATTCAGCAATGTGCTAAGCAGTTGCTACCGGAAGTGACGTTTTTGCTGCTGACGGTTTAAAAGACTTTTGCTGAAGAGAAAGCTATCTCAAAATGGCTGACATAAACAATGATTCTCTTACTGCTATATTTACACGCATTTGTTCAATATTATTAGAAGAAAAGCTAGTAAGTTCGATGTTGTTTATAAGAAAACGTGGAAATGATGATGGTTTATTTATGTCATTGGCGATGACTGATTCCCAACAACGAAGAAAGCGTGCAAAAATCGTTGGTTACGTTTACGATATCGTACCACGATATTCGAATGAAATCTTTAAAAGCCATTTTCACATGTCACGATTAACAGTAGAGGTAAGTGGAAGTACTTTGTGATTTAGCTTGTTACGCTGCACTAATTTTTATCGAAATATTCAGATTAGAGATGGGAAATTATATTTTATTTTCGGCTTGGTCACCTATTTTCATATGTTCGCGGGCCTTTGTGTTGAAAACTTATAAAAAACAATAATAATACGTTAGATATGTCCATAATGTTTATATAAAATTTCGGCCGAAACATAATATGTAATTCGAATTGCCTTTTGACTATTCGATTCAGATACTGGTGAAGTTGAAATATGATAAAAGATACTTTTGAAATTATCATTTAAGCCAAATTCAATGCTGCTATTATTATTATTATTATTATTATTTCATTGGAATTCTTAAATTTCTTTAACCGATTTCAAAATAATCTACTGTTATTTAATATTTTTATGACTATTTTTTAAAGTGTTTTCTATAATGTCATTTCGTTCAGGAGAAACTGCATGTTCCGATCCTCTATATTTTACCATATCTTATACAAACTACACAGTTAAGTATAAATATACAGTACATGATTTTTTTCTTTTCAGATTTTGATGAAAATGCTACCAGTGAAAATATCTACGAGAAAACCGCATACACCAAAAGAAAACATAGTACTCATGTCTCTGTGGTTATTAGGAAACCAAGAGAGTTTCCGTGGTGTATCAGATCGATTTGGAATGTCCCAGTGGCGTGCCGTGACATTTGATGATAGGGAAGCTGTGTTTCTGTAAGAAGCCGACTTCCAAGGGCAATCAGTTAATTGCGCGTCAGTGATGGTCTAGGGTCCATTCGTACGTGCGTGGTGGCGGAAGAGACGTATCTGACAAAAACCGACAAAAAAGAAACATAAAATAAACATATACTATGTACAAAATAGTTTGCTTTAGGACAATCAGCCGTTCGGACATCCTGGGCGTCGATGTGGTTCTTCGATGGTCGATCGAAGGTGGCCCCGGGACAGTGGCGTTGACAAGTCTGTAGGGCATGGGGAGACTTCCTCTGTTGGCGTCGGGGACACGGTCTAAGTCCGAAGTGGCACGATAGACGAGAAATTGTTTTTTTGCACGTTGACACACGGCGTTTTGGTTATTCGGAACGTTAACCGAGTGCCAGGTGTCCTCGATTGTCGGGGATTATATCAATCTCCGTTCTTTCTTTCATCCATTTTGATTGGTCGTTCTCCCTCAATCACGCTTCCCGAGTAGTTGGTTCCTGGTTACTAAACGTAACGAGACTCTTTCCTGGAGCGCGAGAAAAGTCAAAATCGAAGATAAATTCGATCTTCCACCGATCATAGGTCGACTTCCTTCCGCGATTTATGGTTTCTGCCTGGCAGTTTGATATAAACAATGGCTGTCCGACTACAAACGTCTTTTGCCTATGTTTTTTAAACTAATAACTTTTTCTCTAAATTAACCGTTTTTTCGCGTCTTTCGTGACGGATCAGACCTGTCCAGTACATAACATTTCCATAAAAATTTTAAACAAATACTGGAAACGACAAAAATAAACAATTTATGTATTTTAGTTCTAAAATACAAATAATCTATATATATAATCGAGACGAGTTGATGATAATAATAATAATAATAATAATAATCAGCGCAGAGCCCAAACGGTTAGGAGTTAAAAGTTGAAATTTGGTACACAGTTAGGGTACGTCACGAGAACGCACACTAAGAAGGGATTTTTCGAAATTCCTATCCACGGGGGAGAGGGACAGGATTCAGGCTTAACACTTCCATTGTTGATGGAAGTGTTAAGTAACAATGAAAGTGTTAAGTAACAACGGAAGTGTCAACAAATGGAAGTGTTACGTAACAATGCAATTGTTAAGAGAAAGCGACGTGCAAGACGCAGATGCAGTTTTTTTCGTTTTTGCGGGAAATCGAACATATTTTTAGACCCATCTAAAAATTCTCTAATTAGTCTGGAAATAGAGGGACCCAATTCTTGCATTCTTTGAAAACGGGTAAGGTTGACTATAATGTAATAACCTTAATCTTCGTTATCGTTACTTTTGGCCGAGGAACGCCGGGCCCACCCGCTAGTACATACATAATTCAAATTGATATGATTTCAAACAATGATAGAAAAACTTGTTTTAATTTTTTATAAACTCTATTCGGCGATTTTTTCCGCAAAGTGGTTAATTACTTTATCATAAAAGTCGCTGGTCGTCGACTCCATCGACGTATTTGAAAGCTTTTTTTCTATCGAAAGCAACGCTAGCGACGACAATTTTTCCTGCGACCGAGTGTTTCTGGTCAATGTATGAATTTGCTTCGTGGTCGAAAAACTGCGCTCGGCAGACCCACCGGTAGATGGTACTGTAAATATTAACGATATTAAATCATATAATTCTTTTAGTACGTCTTTGTTCGGATCGACATTAATTATAATATGTTTTACGTTTAAGAGTTATTTGTCAATATAATCCGGACACGAATATAAATATTGCGATTCGCTACGTAATTTAGATAAATCAAAAAATTTCCCATAAAATTTACTTAATTTATAGAATTAAAAACGGTTGGAAAAAATTGTTTTTCATAATATTAAGATTATTAGCATCTAAAAGTGATAAAAATTCTAAAGATTTTATATCTGAAAATCTGTCAATATAATTACAGTATAATTAAAAGAAAATTATAATTAAATGTAACTTTGCAAAAGAAACGTACATAAAAATAACATTGAATACTCTTTACTTTTTAAATCTTAAACAATTCACCTAGTCAGATAGCTCCCTGCCAGTGGCTAAGGGATAGAATCGTTGGAAGCGTTACACGCGTGTAGCTTCCACCAGCTAAACCGGCTGAGGTTGGTGCTCTAAAGCGCATGCGCCAATGCCCTCTGGCTGCTTTACACCATTCAGTTATTCTCGCCGTGAAAGCTGTCTCGGAAGCGCTTCCATTCCGCCGCTGATATTCGAATATACAATAGCAATCTTATCGTTTTTTTCACATGTAGTATAGAAATTTGTAATAAGATACACAATGCAGTTATAATAAAATATTAATTTTAATTAATTCAAAGTACGTTAAAATATAAAAATTTATATTTTAGAAACTACAAGGGAAGGTCATTGGAAGGTGGAAGCGGCGCTTCCACCGCTTCCAATGACGGCACGCCACTGATGTAGTACATATTGTAGATTTGTCTGAAAATGGACAAGTCCTGTGGAAACGTACAAATAAAATTAATGATAGACATTATTAAACTAGAAGAGAGTATAGTATAAGAATTACTTGACAGTATAGATGACAGTTTTGCTGAAATACTTAATGTTTCTTCATCCTTGGCCAAGATATTATTATCACCGATCAAATCTACAATTAGTAACGAAAAAAAACGAATGAAAAAAGATGTTTGACCATTTGAGTGGTTTGAAGACTACGTGAAGGAAAAATAGAGTAAACGTTTAATGTAATAAAGAATTTATTACGCATTTCAGGAAATGAATAATGCGTTAAAAGAAATTTTTAAAAATCCAATAGCGAATTGCTTAACTTTCCTGGCAACAGTTAGTCTGCGTGTGTGACGCCATCTGTTATGAAATTTTACTATTAAAACCCATTTAATATTTTTATCTATTATAAAATAGTAACAGCTGAATTTTGAGGGTATGAACGAATTTGATTTTTTAAAAATTCTAAATGCTAATAACGAGTAAAATCGTCATTAAGTCCGACCTACTCGAGATATGACACATGACCTTTTTTATCTTCCAACCCACTCGACCTTTAATCACTAACATTTAATAGCATCAATCCCCCTAATGCACAAACCTCCCTGCAAAATTTCAGAAATTTTCGACAAATAGCACAGTAGTTATTAAGATCCAAAGAGGATAAACAAGATCGTGCCTTCCCCACACACACATACCGAAAAACCCCGAATTTTTTGCATTTCTCGACATTTCGTGGTTCTGACTCCGATAATGCAAAACTTTTCAGGGGTCATTTTCAGACCGATCGCCATTCTTTTCCCCTCTTATATATATAACAGAGCCGGGAAAGTAATAAAAGAAAAATGCAAGAAAGTGCTTTATAAAAAAAGAGTAGGCCTACTTTCAAAATAAACTGTATAAAATAATTGTAATAATAAATTTGTAAAAGATTTCTAATATTTCATTTTATGTAAGATCATTTCTTTTAGATATCGAACAAATCCTATACTATTTGCTGCTAATGTGTTCATTTTGTTTTGTCGTGTAGATTTTGCATTTCTTTGAATGTTACAATTTTCCCATTAATTACATCTGATGTTTAATTAAAAGCTTAATTTATATTATTATATAACATTTTAAGGTCGTTGCAAGCAAGTTCTCCGCAGCATACAAACTAACAAAATCACTTTCTAAAGTATTCATCTAAAGTGGCCTGCTTCTTGTCTTTAGTGCAAGCTTCTAACGTGTAAGATTCTAGAAAAGACATCGCCTGATATTCAGGCCAGTGCGGTATATACAATAAATATACTGTATATATTGTATGTATATATGTACTGTACATATATACAATACGATAAGAAGACGGTGCAAAACTTCGTTGGAAATTAGAGATAACAGACGGAGACCATCGGAGACTATTGTTTCTAGCCAATCATAGCAATTTAATACTTTCAGAAGGAATAATTTTCTAATTCAAATTTAAAACTGTTTACAATTGAAATTTGTCAGCCAATCAGAAGCATAATTTCAATTTGCAAACGTTAAATGGACGGAAAAATCGGCATTTTGTGACGACTCTAAGTACAATGAGTAACAACGAATTCTCAGATCCTGGAAAACGTAACAGATCAGGAGATGTAATAATGAAGCCGAATTGTATTTTATAATATAATCGAAGTATGGGTAGAATTTATTTGTGTGACGGAGTGATACACAATTATCCGTTCATGAGAAAAACTACAAAAAAGTGTTTTTTCACATGCTGGATATTACACCGTATAATGCTTGTGTTTAGTATCGCCAACATACGAAAAAACAATATCATTTCTTGATTTTCGGATGTCTGCTATTAGAGAAGTGATGGAAAAGTTTCACACAAGCAGACATGTAGCCCGCCGCCGTCGACTGTCACACGAAAATTCGTTACGTTTATCGGAACGGCATTTTCCCAGCAACATATAAATTGTTCCAACCAGAGTGTGTAAAGTCTGTTCACCAAGGAAATAGCAAGTGGAATCACGTTACCAGTGTGAAAAATGTTCTGTTCCACTATGCGTTGTTCCTTGATTTGAAATTTATCATACTAGAATCTAGAATTAATTTCTAATATAAAATTTTTTGTTTTTACATTTACAGTAGAGCGTCGATAAGTGGAACCAATTGGGGACTGGGGTCCTTCCAGTTAATGATTTGTTCCAGTTTCCGACTTTGTACGAAAAAATACATTAACCTGTCCGATGTTCAGATTTTTCTCCGTTGCGTATCGCTTCCTGTTGAATTTTTCTCCGTTGCGTGTCGCTTCGTGTTGAATTTTCGTCGATTTTAAGCCTAACAAAAATTTTTATAATAATCATCGAGGCTATCGTATCGTTAAAAATTATTTCTGCATTTTGTACAAACAAAATAAATATATTAAAGAATATAAAACACATGAAAATTATACTTTAGAAGTAAATTTAGTATCAAAAACATTCGATTCAGCACGACACAGTCCGACTGAAAATCGTTCCACTTTCCGGCCATTCCACTTACCGACGTTCCACTTATCGACGCTCTACTGTATTTATATGTCTATTTTCTGTGTGCAAAATATAATTTGGTACGATACAATAGCCACAATTATTTATTTTTCTAAAACGTGATCTCGTTAGGCTTAACGTCGAAAAAAATGCCACGTGGAGCGACACGCGACGGAGAAAATATTCAACATCGATAGGTTGAAGAAAATATTTCTAGAAAATAGCGAGCTAGCCGTTGCGGCTGAAATTTTCAACGCGAAAACGCGAACGTCGGACGTTTGGCGCCGCCTTCCTGTAAGCCTAGAAGTTTGACAATGGCGTTTGGAACGTCGAGCATGATTCCACTGACGTTCCAAACGCCATTGTCAAAGTTTTAGGCTTACAGGAAGGCGTCGCTGAACGTCTGACGTTGGCGTTTTCGCGTTGAAAACTTCGGTCGCAACCTCGCTAATATTCCGGAGGTGGATTGACTTACAAAAAAATTAAGCAACTGCTTAGTGACCTACTATTAAGAAATCCCAAATCATTCCGTGAATTTATAATTAATTAATTGTCTATTAAGTATTTGTATATTAAATAGTATATAAACTATAAACCGATATATAAAAATTATTGATTTTCATAACTTATAAAGATCTTAGCTGTTTAGCAAAGAGCCCCTAAAATGTTTTTATGAATACAACAAAATCATAAAAATGAAGATACCTAAAATTGGATAAAAGTGTAATGCAATACAAATACGTATTATTTACAAATTCTATTTTACAATAAAAATCAAAACAGAAGACGGTTGAGTGGCCAAGACAGTCGAGACGTCAACCTGCTCTAGGGAATTCAGAATCGAATCCGGAGCCATTCTAGGAATTCTTCACAGGCGGCAAGTCCCGACTCTCACCACCAGGCGCCATTGTAGGCCTGGCTGAACCCACGATCGGTATGGAAAAAAGGGGCCTCTTAGTACCCACTGGACAGAAAGTGTAATAACTCCAGTTATAGGCCCATAGACTTCAAAATCCATTGAAAATCTTAATACAATATATACTTCGATATTTTGATTATCTTCATTTAATTACTTTTATAAACAAATTAAATAATATATCTTTAATATACAGTAAACTGGAGTTCTATAGATGATAAATTCTTAAATTTCATAAAGATATTAGAATTTATTCCCTTAATAACGTGCGTTGAGTTAAGATATATGTTTATGGACTTTTGTACATGTTCTTCATTAATATAACTTAGAATAAGTAAGTGATTCTTAGCACGAGATGAAAGAGGTCAAGGTGAATAAATAAATTTATCATCATCATCATCATCATACGAACGTATAATATATCACGTTTTCTATAAATCGCTTTAGATTTATATCATAAAAAATGAATTATTTATTCAAATATTTCGGTTTTTTTTAAGATAAAAAATTAAATTTTTAAACATTTTATCTGGAATTAATTCCAAGTACATGAATATTCTTCTCGTTATATGATTTTAAATTATTTATATTTTAAAATTGAAAAATTGTAAATGTTATTAAAAGAAATACATTAAAATTTTTCGAAATTAAATCAATTTATTATTTTAAATTAATTCTAAAACTATATTAAGAGAAAATTTATTTCTCCTGTTAACCGTATTTATAAAATTATTCTTCTTGTAATTAAATGTATATAGAAGAGATTTTTAAAGTAAAATATTTTAAAATATATTGTATATTAAAACTCCTGAAGCAGTTTTAATGTACAATAGAATTACCAAATCTGGTAGTATAGAACTGTTAGGATTGCCTACTAGGCTCGTGAAGTCTAGAGGCCCCTAGATCCCTAGATCCACATCCCCTAGACTTCACGAGTTTAGGGCCTCCTACTCTCATGATTCTAATTATATAGAGGGCCCCAATCTTCCGTGAATAGTGTCTTAATTTGCCAATGTGTAAAGCATGTAAATTATATTTAAGGTATTAATAACTTAATAGTTTCATTATAAAAAGAATTATAAACAGTTTACAATTAGAAAAAAATATATATATGTATATATGAAAAATTTGTATGTAAGAGCCTAAAATTCTTTATATGAATCATTAATCAATGATATATTTGTTCAATTATCATTAACTTAACTTAACAAAAGATAAAAATAAACTTTTAAAATATTCTACATTCAATCAAGCATAATCAATATTCCTTTATAACTTTTGAATATTTATACATAGTCAAATTCCGTAAAATTAATTAATAATAATTAATGAGTTAAACGAAAATTAATCAACGATAAATTTTTATTAACATAAACAAATTTAATTATAAGTACCATGCTATTTTATTAGCAATTATAAATGTTTGGACGATGCAAATGATTTTACAGTTAGGCCATTGACATGCCATTTGCAGATGTTTTACAATTGCAAACCATTTTAACGACAGAGAATAGAGCAATTATACGACCCTCCATTTGAATATACAACTACCATTCCAAATATTCAATTAATTATAACTAAGGGAATATGTGCAAGTTCACTAGATAATTAAATGTAGGAGTTAACGTATTTTCTATTATTCTCTAAATGGATATTCATAATCAGTATTTTTAAATCTTTAATAAGTCGAACCTCTAAACAACGACCACCTCCGAACAACGGACATTTTTTTTTTTTATGTTCTTGTCAGTGGCCATTGTTTACAGGTTCGACTGTTTGTTTTTGAAATTTTTATTTATTTTATCTTGATAATTCTAGAATACAAGATTTTAAGCACTACATATAAATGTATAGAACTGAAAAATTTATTTATTTATGTTCATATTTTAAATCAATATAATTTAATTTATTAGATTTTTAATTAATTAATTTTGATTTGACTTACTTATCAGTGCATTAAACACATGCTGTTATTGCTCAGAGCAGTAATGCAGTGTGTTATCTACACATTTTATCAGCTCATAACTCTGTAACATATATTTTTTTAAGGTAAAAATTAGCCTTGGAATTGAATAATTTAATCTCTATTCTAAAATTTAAGATAAATAAATAAAATAAGTTATTAACAAGCAAAATGTTTATATATTTTCTTGAGGCACCCTACATATTTTATATCAATAACAACGCCTGAAATATACTTTTTTTTATTTAATAATTGTCATAATTTACTTTTTAATTCAGACTTTAACTTAAATCAAAGAGTATAAAAGCTTCTAAATATAGTGAACTTTCAATTGAAACCCTATAAAAAATGAAAGAAGCCTGTATTTAAAAGTGTACAAAACAAAATTTAATTTAAATAAGATTTAATTAAATTTTAAACATTTGCATGTAAATCAAATTATAAATTAGTATAATAGACCTATTAAATTTATTTGTTTGTTAATTCATGGCAACTCAACACTTGGGCGATGCCTTCCAAGAGGTGTTTTTAAGGGTAAACTGGCCCCTATTCAGGCGTTACAGACGTGGAGAAAACCCGGAAAACTCCATTGTCCTGGCGAGGTGCGAACCCACGACCGAACTGCCAGTGTTAAGAGAACGGAACCGCTTGGCCAGTGGTAGGTCCCTATTGAATTTGTTAACTCCAATTAAACTTCTTTAATAACAGTTAAAGTGTGGGTTTTTCCCTTCATTTTTGATTTTTCCGCTTTGTGGGCACTAAAACTGCAAGCCACAGTGGAGCAGAACCCGACATATCAGGTACAGACCACACCCGTAAAATTCCTGAATTCGATCCCGAATCCCCAGAGCGTCAGCTGACACCTTAACTCATACAGTGCCTATAAATTTCTTGTACAATTTAAATTATTAACATCTGTGGTTCTATAAAAATAGAAGCAACCAGTAAAATGAGTTAGAAAGACACATTCAAGTGATTTTAATTAATAAAAGTACTAATATTTTATTTTTATTTTAAAATAATCTGCCTAACATTATAATACATTGAATGGCTTCAGTAGAAGAGAGGCAAATTGTATCCTCTTAAAGAAATAAAAACCTCTATATTTTTGTCGAAGTTTAATATTTAAAAAGCATAATACAATTTTTAAGACATGTTTTTTAATGTAATGGAAGACCTCAAAAAAGGCGAATGATGGAGACTTCCGAGAAGCTTTTTTAATAGACGAAATGCAATGCAATGAATAATATGCAACAAATGTTCTTGAAATTCTTGTCAAATTCATTCGTTAGCCCCTCTAATACAGCCTGTCTCAGGAGGAGAGAGAGAGAGAGTCTAATTTGGGGAGGGAGAAGCATATGCTTCATTAACCATAAATACACGAAAGAAAATTTATGATAAACATCAAATTATTTATTAATGTAGTTTTTTCTAATAGTTAAATAAAGAAATAAAACATTTTGTATATGAGAATGATTAGCTTTCTCTACATAAACAATTTATGCACACATATATTTTCGATTCCCTCCCTCTTTGCCACGATACCCGGATACATCACTGGTCTTCTTCTGTGAGTTAAAAAATCGAATAAATTATCACTTTAACTCTTTATAGATTATTTTAATCTCTTATAGAGTCTACATTATTAACAATTTAAATCGCACAAGGACTTTATGTATTTTAAGTGCAATTTGGATTAGTTACGAGTGGAAAGTAAACAATCGTATAATGTTAATGACATATAATAAAACGTTAAATTTCTATAACTAATGAAGCCATTTAGCATTTAAAATACTAAGAGAATATGGCGCTTTATGTGTTAAAACGGACGTTTTTTTTGAAATTGACGAATCATCAATCACGAGAAGTATCGCCCCCTTGCGGTAAGAAAGAGAATTATTGATCGAAACTGGCGACGATCAGCTAAACACGTTGCTGCTACCTTGCTTGCTGCACACTTTATGTGTTTGTGGATAAGTGAAGTGAAGTGGTTACCAGATATCAGGTAAAATGTCTTAATATATCATATACGTAATCTCGTCACTTAATGAAACATAAGCTTTTATTAAAATTTACATAATTACCTTTATAAATAAGTACGGATTTAAATTATAATTTATAATAATAAAAAAACAATTAAATATTTTAATTTTTTATTAGAATGTTTCACATTACGAAGACGATATTAATTAATTTTCTTGAAAAAAATATTTTTTTTTTTAATACAAGTTGATTTATTATTAAAAGCAATAGCGACGTTATAAGGTGTTAAATTATTAAATTTTGGATAAATTTAGGCGAGTTCCGATATTAAATAACTATAATCGGAATTTTAAAAAAGTGTAATTAAAAAAGTAACTTTTTAAAATGTTTTATATGAGTTTGAAAGTGAAGATAATATTTTTCTTTATTAACCAATATGGCGCAATGTTTATAAATAATGCTCGTTTATATATAACTTTTTCAGGGATATTCTAATAAAATATGTGTAAAATATGTTATAAAATAAATTTTTTGATAAAATGAATGGTATTTAATGAATTTATAATCATTTTTTTTTAAATAGAAAAGTATTTTAAGATTGTTTTTCAATGCGCACTATGTAAGGTTGTAAATAATTAAGTGTAATTTATATAAATGGCGGATTATCCTACAACTTGCTTGGGATTTCAGCGTTTAAGGAATCTCGATGGAAATAATTTTTAATAAAAATTCTATTTATAAATGCTAAATGGAGCTCTCGAGAGGCTCCAAAATTAGTTACCGCTTAGAGTAAATTACTGTATACGTTTCAAGCGCTAACTTAATTCATGCTGATTTATATAAAAAATCAAATAAAAATTCTGTTTGTTTTTTATTTCATAAATTTAATTTTTGTTATTATCGTGCGTATGAGTATTTAATTAAAAATAAAATATCGTGATAAATAATCTCTTTCCTTTTTTCTATTTTCAATTCTCCGTTCTGGGGACGTTAAGAAAACATTTTTTCCGTACTTATCATGAGTTCGTCTATGGTCACAATGGGGAGGCAAGTTGGCGAGGCATGGAGCCTGATGTATTAGGAACAAATCACTGATGAAAAATTCCTAGGGTTGCTTCCCGGACTCGATTCCGGAACCGCCGGAGCAATAAACTGATTCCTTAACTACTTCGCCTTCCCATCATCCGATAAATAACACTAAAATTGTCCGTATTAAATTTAACTAGGTGTTTTGGATGTAAGCATTTATAAAATATGATATTAATTAGTCCCCATATAGAAATATGCCGGGTGGAGGTTAAGGTGTTAACCTAACGTTCTGGGGTACCCGGGATCGAATCCCTACTGGTCGAAAAACCCCACGAATTTTTGGGGATGACCTGATTCAGATACTTGTGGGCCTGTGGGCTCGATAAAAGATTTTCTTAGTGTCCAAAAGAGTAAAAATAAGAGAAATACTGTATTATTATATATTGAAATCATAATTAATTCGAGTTTTGGCGATGTAAACACAGTTCTAAAAACGCCAAACATTGATTATATCAGTGTCATTTGCATATAAGAAAGGCATAACTTATTAAAGAATATAAAAATAAGATTTAATTATGTTTACTTATATTTATTATACAGTATACAAGAAATTTCTAAATTGTTTGTTTTCAAATTGCTAATTTAAGAAATTATATTGTGTTGATGACATTTATACGACTATTTTATAGGCCTTTTCTTGGGCATAATTTCATTGTATTAACTTACTTATATGAAATAATTATTTAAAAATTAGTAAAACACATGAATTTTTAGTATATATGCTTTGCTATCAAAGCTCAACAAGTGGATATTCAAATGTATTCACTTGTTGAGAAAACTGTCAACAGGATCAGTGGCAGAATATTCTGCTGCAGAATGGGATAGATTGATACCTTGAATAAGGAGGTAAATATTTATGCAATCCCCAAATTTTTATAAGTTTATGAAACATAAAAAAATAAATATTGTTTTACTTTAATGTCAATTTTTGTTTAGTTATAGCTGAAGATTGCTGCTTTCGACGGTATTTTCCCAATTTTATTTGTATACATAAATAACTTTGCCTTTCGTCAGATTTACGAGAATGTAAGCCGAGTTTGATACTATTTACTTCCCTGTTGTTGCCTATAAAAAGTACTTTACGAGTTTTGCTATTCATTAAAGATGCAAGCCAGAGAATATCACCTTATGGAAAATTGTGCAGCCAATATGGCGGAAATTGAAAATCTTGTAAACTGAATAAATACAGCGAAAATATTTTATTTTCCCTTTCTTAAAATAAAATAAAATGAAGAGAATAAACTGTAGAAAAGTAAAAATACTTAATTACTTAATTATTACGTAAAAATTTCATCTAATTTAATGAATAATAGCATTTTAATTGAAGAGATTAGCAAAAGTCGTATTCATTCTTTTAAAATTTATCGATTTTTTTATTTTAGTTGAATTATTTTTGATTCTTTTAAAAGAAATCTTAATGTTATTTGTGCTATTCTTGTGATTACATACAAAAATAAAAGAGAAGTAGAAGAGAAACTAATGCTTTTTTCCCTTCTTCTTCTTCCTCCTCTTCTCTGTTGAAATGTTCGAGTTTACAAGAAAAGAAAAAAAAGGATACGATTGGAGAATACAAAATAGTTCAATAACTATTTTGTACCTAGAGAATAAAGTTTAGAAATGACAAGATCAATAAACTTTTCTGCTCATTACCTGGAAAATGTTTATTCTAACTTATTAAATTGTTTCAATATCAGTTTCTAATTTAATATACAGTTTACTTTATTGATTTTTGATGAAACTTGCATTGTTTATTGTTTACATGAGAATCTATACTGTAATTGTTATTATTCACTATATTTTGATTCTTTCTGCCTTGTGGGCAATTCTCAACCAAATACAAAACACGAAGAGAAGGAAAAGCAATAAAAATTAAAAGAGCCGCCGGAATAAAAGTCCAAAAAATTTCAATCTCCTGCCCCTCTATAATAAATCGATTTAAATAAGTATTAGTTAAAATACCCGAAACAAAATAAAAAACCAACAACGTAATTATAACCAAAACCACTAAAAAGGCATTATTTTTTAAATCAAGCCCATTGCGGATTCGACTAGTCCAGCAATGAAACGTCCAAGTGGTGAAGGACGAAGCCAAACATATCCAGGACAAACCACCCTCCAAAAAATGCCTAGGGTTTCTCGCTCCGGTCATTTCAACTTCTCGGCCACCCGGTCAATATTATGAGTTGGGGTCGTTCCCAACCCTTCATCTATGCTGGTTGACCTTAATGTGGGAAATGGCTGGATGGTCGAGGTGATAAAAGCCTGTCACTCTGAGTCCGGATTCGATTTTAGTATATGATTTCAGCAATCTAGCTCGGATATGCTGAACTCGGCACCTTACCTTGCCGCTCCCATTGTGGGTTAGCCGAACTCCCAATGGGCACGAAAGAAATATCTTCTTAGTGTACACAGGACAGAAAAACTGAAAAAATATAACCCCATTGCGGTCAAACCAGCCTGTAATGGGTGCAATTATGGACAGCCGTAAAACTTACAATGTACTGGTGCCTTGAGTTAATCAGTTAATGATCTTTGCTTACCGAAAACCTGAAAAAGAAAATATAATTTTCGCATATAAATTGAGAGAAACTGCAAAAAACAATTCGAATGGAATACGAAACGAGAGAAAAATTGTCAATAGCATCTTCTCTAAAAATCGAGTGAAATAAATTACTATAAGATCGCCATTTTAAAATATAAACAATAATCAAACTCGATTTTCTAACCCTTAAATATCAAACATTTGTAAAACCGGCTGTTGTGTTTGGGCTATATTAGAGAAATAATTTAATCAATCAAACGGTGTAATTTGGCATAATAAGAGGCGGTTATCTCGGCACTTTTTGATCTATGAACTTAAAAGATTTGAAAAATTCGAACGGTGATTGGATGAGAAAATGTGCATCAATACTTATAACTCCGCCTATTTTATTACTGTAGCCAATTATCGTTAAGACAACCATATTTCAAATTAACATTTATTAAAATAGCCGGTTTTTTATTCCTTTATATTCGATCAATACAATATTGTAGATAGATTCTGATAGATCGCCATAGGAAATATTCACTTTGCTTTACTTTCCCGGCTCTGTTATATATAACAGAGGGAAAGTATTGCGATCGGTCAAAAAATGACTCCCCAAAATCTTTAAATTTCTGCACTAGAAAGACTTTGAAACGTCAAGAAGTGAAAAAAATTAGGTTTTATTTCTGTATGTATAGATGTTTGTGTTTGTTTGGGTGTGTATGTGTGGAGGGACTATTTTGTCTACCCGTTTTGAGGTTTAATAACTCTTGTGCCTTTTGACGAAAATTTCAGAAATTTTCGTCAAAGGAGAGTTTTGTGTATTAGGGAGGTTTGATGTACAGGGAGGTTTGTATATTAGGGGAATTGATTCTGTTAAATTTTTGCGTTTAAAGGTCGACTGGGTGGGGAGATAAAGGGGTTTGTGTGTTGAATCTCGAGTACTGTCGGACTTAATGACGATTTTACTCTTTATTAGCATTTACAATTTTTTTAAACCCACCTCTACCTTCAAAATTAAGCTTTTTGCTATTTTATAATAATTAAATAATTAATATAAAGAATTTAAAAAAATAAAATATCGTAACAGAGGGCACCACACGCGGTTTTAAACGTTGCTGGGAAAGTTAAGCAACTCGTTGCTGGATTTTTTTAATCGTGTTTTTATAAAAATATTCGAAATAAAAAAAAATAAGTTAAACAATTTTAATTTTTTCCACTATGCCCATTCGTATAGGAATGGATGAAACCACTAAACACTGGTACTTGATCGCGGGTTCGCGCCTGACTAATGGGCTTTCCGTATGGATTTTTTCGAGTTTTCTCATGTATCTAACACCTAAATAGTTGCCAGTTTTCTGTAGGAAATCCTCCGGCAAGCACTCTCTCTTGGCAGATCGCTCATGTATTGCGCTGCCTTATTCCATCAATCCATTCCCCGTCCACCCTGTGGGCACAAGAAAACCTTTTCTTTCATAATCATCTCGAGTTCAGCCAGGTCTCCAAAGGTGCGACTCGATGGTGATCCAACATATTCGGGATGGATCACTCGAAAAATTCCTGGGTCGGCTCGCGTGGATTCGATCTCGGATATCCTAGGGCAGTAGAACACCTTACTACCTCGGTTATCCGGCGAATTCTAGCTTAAATTTATAATTTTTTACTAATATTTGATAGTAAAATGGTACACAATACTTAATTATTATAATTGTAAGCATTAAAGTATTTTAAATTTTAAAACAAGAACTTGTAAGAGAAGAATATAACTGAAAGTTTTTTTTAAAAGTTTCGAAAGAAAATCCATCAGATTTTCCACATTTAATACTTTAACACTTTAAAAACAATTGCTTAGAAAAGTGTAAGAATTTTAGGATTAGTTTTGTGTTCATGGAATAAATTATTCTTGGTAACAATGTTGGCATCTCGTGTCAAAGTGTCCATTGTTTTGTCAAATTGGATTAAATTCTATCCTCGTGATATTTATTCAAATATATACTTGAAATAATACACTTTAAAGGAATTCAACTGGAATATTTATAAGTACTGTACATAAAAATCGGAAATTTTTTAAAGATAAATTATGTAGAATTTTACATCGTAAAACTGAATTTACTGATCAAAAAAACAAATTTTATTACTTCTAAACTAAGTCTTTTTTTTTTTTTTTTAACTCTTTCCGCCCTGTGGGCACTAAGAGGGCCTCTTTTAGTAGGCCCATTATGGGTTCGGCCAGGCCCACAATGGGGCGACCGGGTGGTGAGGGACGGGGCCCGACATATCCGAACGGACCACCCCCGAAAAATTCCTGGGGATTATTCGACCCGTTCGGATTCGATCCCGGGTCCCCCAGAGCGGTAGGCTGCCACCTTTACCGCTCGGCCATCCGGCCACTCTAAACTAAGTCTAAAAAATTAAAATTATTCAAATATTTTAATTCTATCAACAGATTTTCCTATTTTGTTATGTTTTTATTTGAATTTTAAGTCATTTGAATAAGGTTTCAAAGCGATTTTACATATTAAAATCATTCCTCCCTCCCTTAAAGTGCGAAGGTTTGAGTAGAGAGGAAGGAATTGAAGACTCGTAAGTAGCTACCATCAATAAGATAACTTTCGAAAATGGTTATATATATAAGAAAATAGTTTAAAATAGTCATTTTTCTTGTTAAAATATACAAAAATTTTGTTTTATTTCCATTTTTGGAAAGGTTTTTTTTTTTTTTCAAACCTCACGGCGGCGGATTGAGCATCTCGAGGCCCAAGGCGCCTTATTTTGAGGCTTCCTTCTAAAAATTTTAAATAATGTTTAAAATGAAATGCATCACATTTACTAAATACAGTCAAACCTCGATGTAACGTCATGAAAATCTAGCCCCTACCCTCGTAAAGCACCAATGAATTCTCATTACACTTTGTTAATTAATAAAAAATACAAATAAGACGAAAACAAAGACAAATTTCTCTTGTGTTCAATACAGTTTGTTCAAACAACAATCCTTTCGTGTATGTGTTTGTTACAGTTAACCTTCGATTCAGCGTTACCATTTCTTCGCTTCTGAAATTGGCACTAAATCGAAGTATCTCAAACAATAAGGATTGTATACAACGGTGTAGTTTACAAGTTTGACTTTGAGAGTTTGAAAGTCACTTGATTTGTTGAATACAATGTCATTTGCAATGCAAAATCGTACATTTAACAATTCGCAGGTGATGAAAGGTTTCTTATTTAATATTTATTGGAAAGATCCGTTCACAAATAGGGTCTTGGAGGGCGCCGTATGAGCTAGCAATTTAAGCTAACTCAATAATGGCAATGCAAACCATGTCTTGATATAAAACTAGCTGAAGAAATTTCAACTAAATTGAAATGGGCTAGTTTCTTAATGGGTAGAACATGAATGCTTAAAATGTCATAATCACAATCCCACAATTATGGGATTGTGATGACTTCACCCGATGATATCATTGTCGCTTAGAAGTATATCAGAAGAACGGATTAGGTTTACATTTCTTATTTCTCCTTTTATGTAAGGTAGAGAACCCATTACGGCCACCAAGTTTAGACTAGTCTAGTCTATCAAGGTCCTAAATTCTAGATGATTGCTTAGTTATTCCTCGGGGAAATTAAAGTTTGTCAAAACTTGGAGGGCCCCACTTTACTTAATATTACATAAGTTGAACTAGATTTTATTATAGAGATTTCGGCCTGGATCTTTGTAAGATCCTGACTGCAGGGCTACACACACGTCTTCCTCTTCCTCTCGTCGGCCCTGTTCACGAGTAATCATTGGCGCTTTACAGGGGGTGGCACTGTTTAAAATGTTGCTATATCGAAGTTTAACTATATTCTAATAATTTTTTGCCTCCAACGAGCTTTAATGCTGCAGGGAGTCTTGTTATTTAATATTCAACATCTATCTGTAGAAAATATAAAAGAACTTAATTATTATTCATTTCCAGATTCTTTTTTAAGAGATCAAGATAGCAATATTTGCATAAAGAAGACATTTTTACGTAATTATGATTTAAAAAAATATCAAAAATATTCTTTTCTTTGGTTGTCGGCGGGAGTCCACATTTATCAAACTGTTTATTACGCTTCTCTTTTTAATATTATTCTTTCTTTAAACTCGGATCTATAATGCAATTTGAGTCGATAATCTATTATTAGATTTGTTTACTCTTATTCAGAATTAAGCTGAAATGATTTATACAATAATTCGTTACTTTTCGTTACAAATGAAAATCACTCTTAATGTATTTTTTAAAATGAAATTACGATCGGATTTATAATATTTTAAGCGTTATACAACTGTATATTACTGTAGTTTAGAGGTCAAAAAGTTTAATTTGTTCCTTCTTAAATATACTAGTTTCTACAGATATACGAATATTCTTTGTTCATTTATTCATACATTCAAACACGCATATTTAACAAAACTGTATATAAATAATGATCATATATTAGTGTTAAACGTTTTGTAAACGATATTTCAAAAAGTTTCAATGAAGATAGGCGGGCCTGTGCCAAATACAGAAGATAAAAGGGCAGAAAAACGTCTAGATTGGTTTGAAATGCGATTATAAACGATTATTGGTTAATGAAACAGAAACAGACAAGATAAATTTGCCTAAGAAAACGATTAATCGCTTTCAAACAATCATAATTACCCAAATATTTTAACGCATTTATCTTAAATATTTCGCAAAGGACTGCCTATGTTCTTATAGGAAATATTTCACTGTTTTACACGTGTATAAATTTACTGTCGAGTGTTCACGTTTGATGTTTACTACATCTTATTGGTGTTTAGCGATCAAATAGTAAGCTTAATATATGGAAAAAATACATAAAATATAACTTAGAATAGGATTTTACGAATTAATTATGTAAATTAATAATTTTCGTATTTATTTACTGAGTCAACAAACAATATTTATTTATCTATCTATAACGCAACTTAACTTCTTTATAATGCGATTATCTAAAATCGATAAAGCAGCTCTTTATAGAGTTATTCGATTTACGTAATTTTAATGCCATCTGATAAAGAAATTGAACGAGTTCTTTATATTATATGATAAAGAAAAAAGTGAATTCCTTTCTGATGAAAACTCTGAATTAATTAAATGGTTAAGACATTTATTAAAGTAGCTGTTGAAGAGATAATTTGAATTAGTTTTAGATATGTAATGCGATAATTTAATAATATTACGAAACTTTTATCATAAATCCATATTACTTTGCTTCTAACTGGCTTATGAGGAAGAGGAACGAAGAGTGCACTTTCATATCTTTTCATTTTTATCTTACTTTCTTGGACTGTACAATTCTATTTACATTATAAACTTTATAAATATCTTCTTTAACTTAAAAAATTTTCATTAAAGTACTTTAAGTCATTAATTAATTTACTTATTATTGTAAAATGAAGGATTATAAAGTTGAATTTTAGCTTATTTACTTCTACTATCTTTTGAAATTCACTGGTTCCATTTACTATTTCTACCAAACAATGTTTCTGTTGACTGAACACTAGTAGTCAGTCGTGGGTTCGAGCCTCTTTAACGGGCTGGTTTCGTGAAATTTTCCGGATTTTCTTCACGTATTTAACGCCTAAATAGGGGCCAGTTTACTTAGTCCTTAGTGAAGCAACCTGAAATTGTAAGTCCTTTCTGGAGCCATCCCCTGTAGCAGATCGCTCTTGTGTTGAGTTGCATTATCGCATCAATCGCGTCGATTTCATCATTGGGCTGCAATTTGAAAAAATTGTAGACCTGTAAATTCCCACTGTCGTCCATCTGTCTGTCTGACTGTACGTCTTTCTATAATCTCGAGAACGGAGTTACATATTTAAAACTCGAAACCAGATATGGAAAGAGTGGGGAAAGGAGGCTCCGATTAACTGTATACGAACATCTAATTTGGAATGAAAGTGACGTTATTTCAATTCAAACATTTTCCTCTGAAAGGAATTTGATAGATGACCGGCATGACTTTGTACAGGAAAAGTACGATGTACAAGGGAAAGTCACTACTAATTTAAATTAAATAAATTAAAAATATGATTAAAAATTGCAGCTCGGCATTGTGACGACGTCGCAATAAATAATTCTTTATCTATTTTCCAACGAAACTTTCAATCTCTTATCCAGATTACCCCCGTTTATCTAGTAATAAAATTACACGAAACGAGAGGAAGAAGAGACTCTTAACTTATTTACTTATCGTATTTCACGAATTCAACACCTCTATTTACATTTTAATCTTTCCATTTTTACATTTTATTATTATTTTTTTTATTTTTTTAGTCTAGAATCGATTGTAATCGTTCATCTTCTACTTCACCAAAGAGCTGATGAAGGCACGCTCACCAAATTCTATCAATAAGTTATCTGCTTCTAATCTTTTCCCGATGTTCCTGTTTCTAACTGCTGCTGCTGTTTAAAGTAAACTTAAAACATCTTAAAATTATATTTTTAATATATTTTTCCTCCTAAGTCTTTACTCAAATCTAAAAAAGTACAATTATCATATAACGTGCAGTAACATCTCCTGTATATTTGAGTAGAATCGGCAATAACAAAGAGTAAAAAAAAAACTTACATTAAAAGAAGATCAAAAGGAAAACTTCTGAAAGATGATGAAAAATTTAATATTTTTCTTGTCTTCTGAAAATATTTCTTTTCAACTTTCTTCTTCATCGAACGGTAAAGTAAATTCTTACATTTCTAACCGCATTTTATATAACTGTTTTCATAACTTTTCATATTTTATATTGCTTTCTAGTCGATATATTTTTACATAAACTTAAATTGTATAAAATATAAAGTATAAAGCTTCATTTATTATTTTTTTTTTAAATGAAATTTTATGCCAAGTAATTAATTTTGAAGAGGAATTTTCTCTTATATTCTACACAATTGTTCTCACTTCTTTCATACTTTTCATTACTTTCCAGTCGATATATCCTTATACAAACTTAAAATATATAAAATATAATATATATATAGCTCTATTTTTAATTATATTTTTTTAAATCTTATGCACGATAACTAATATTAACGAGAACTTTTAATATTTATATGTTTCTATTCATCACTCTATCCTACTTCCTACACAATTGTCTTCGTAACTTTCCTACTTTTCATTCCTAACCAGTCGAAATATCTTTATATAAACTTAAAATATATGAAATATAATATACAAAAGTCATATAAATTCTCACGATCTGTCCTCCTTTAAGCTTTTTGCCATTTTATAGTAATTAAAAATATTAAAAAAATTTTAAAACAAAATCTTATAACAGATGGCGCAACACGTAACTTTATTTATTTTGCTTAATAATATAAAAGTTATTATTATTATTATTATTATTATGTTGGGTTAAGCTAGATATACTCGGTTAACACCGGTGGCTAAGTACTATGCCGGACCAAAGTCAAGGCATAGTAACCAAAACAGAAATTAAAGAAGTGTATCAGTGTGTGTGTCTGTATTCAGGAATTTTCTCACAATATGACATGTATTCAATATAGTGGCCTTCTGTAGAGTGATGTATGTGTTTCTATTCAATTCTAATGTGCCCAGGCTTTTGTGTAGTGTGTGTGGTATGACACCTGTAGAGGAGAGAACAACAGGTACAATAAGCACCCTATCCATCCTCCACAGATGCCTTATTTCCTGGGCGAGTTCTGTGTACTTGCTAATTTTTTCAGTGCATGCGTTTTGTATATTGTGAGTGTTTGGAATGGATATGTCTATAATGTATGTGATTTTATTGTGTTTGTCAATGAGTGTGATGTCTGGTCTGTTGTGGTAAATTGTTTTATCTGTGATTATGGCTCTGTCGTAGTACATTTTGTGCGTGCATTATTATTATTATTATTATTATTATTATTATTTTGAAATAAAAACTCATAACAGCTGGGAAAGTTACGCAACTCGTTATTGGATTTTTTAATTAAAATTTTATGCTTTTAATTCATGTTAAAGATAATTTTTTTTATATGCGAATGTGTTTCCATTAGTAGCCATAACCTAGCTTTTAAGCATCTACATAAGTCGGTGTCACAAGAGACTAAATGTCTGGATGAAGAATGAGCTTAGGAAAGATTAAAAAAATACAAAGCTGGATTGTTTAGTAACCTGTTTAGTCAATTTCAGATGGACATAAATCTGTTTCTGTACATTTAGATTGGTACAGTGACAAACGTAATTAACAGCATTAACGTGTAATCTCTTTCTTCCTTCTTTGACAAGAGGAGGAAAAAATTCTTTATTTCTTAAGCTGTATTTTTCTCTAATTAATAATCTAAAATAATAAAACGTCATAAGTATATTTTTTAAAAAATTAAATTTGATTAGTTTCTTCTTCATTTAGTCTATAAATCCAATGCTTATTTAGATTTAGATTTATATAATTATAATATAAATACGTTTTATATCATTTACACTATGAATGTAATAAATGTTTATTTAGTAAATGAATACAATAAAACCTGTCCGAAACGGGACTCGACTGTTTACACAAGTTTTACCGTATAAACACGGTAAAACTAGCGTGAACCGAAGTATTTTTTCCGTTTTAGGCAGGTTTCCGTTTAAGACAGGTCTACAGTTTTCAAATTGAAGCCTAATAAACGCTCGTCTTCATCGTCATCTCCATCATCATTCTTACATCATCAATTACCATAGAACTTTATGAAATATGAATTGTAAAATGAAGTCATCTTTCTTCATCTATGCTACCTAAAATGACGATGATGAAAAGATTGGGCTTCACGAATGATGATGACAATTACGACGATAGTGATGATGACAAAATGAAGATGATGACGTCACGACGATGATGACGCTTTGTAAAACGTAAATTTCATCATTATTTTTGTAGTATCGATTATAGAACGTCGTGAAGGAAGATAAATTCTCAAACCAATTCATCTTTCATCACGAATATCTATGACAATAGATGCCGCAGCATCGTATCTTGTTTAATTAAGAATTTCACGAGCTCATTATAAATTTCCACATTTTTAAATAATATATTTCTCTGTATAAATATATAAAAATCCTCGCAAGAATAAAATCGAAGAACGTTTTAAATATATAAATATAAATATATATTTATTTATGCAGATAAAATTGGTTTTTAACTGTATATTTTTAGTATTTTTTGGATGAAATTTTGACGTTTCGAAAAGTGGAAGAAAATAATATTAAAATACAGCCTTTTCACCCTTTGAGAATAATTTTTTTTTTTCTTCTATTGTTTCAGACAGTTACAGAACTAAACACTCGAATTACGAACGGTTCAGTAGTTCTAGAATATGTCTAGAATTTCTAGATAGATAGATTCTAGACCTATTAGATATATGCAAGAATCAATTTGAATATATCTTCTGTCTAGAATCTATTAAACATATTATATTCTAGATGGATTGATTCTAGACTGATTCTGAATTGGTTCTAAGCTGGTTGGTTCTGGATTGGTTGTAGAGATATTTTAGATCGATTCTAGACTGGTTGTGGGTTGATTCTAGGCTGATTCTGGATTAGTTCTAGATGGATTCTGGATTGATTCTAGACTGATTTTGGGTTGGTTCTAGATGGATTCTGGATTGGTTGTAGACATATTTTAGATTGATTCTAGACTGGTTCTGGGTTTATTCTAGGCTGATTCTGGATTAGTTCTAGATGGATTCTGGATTGATTCTAGACTGATTTTGGGTTGGTTCTAGATGGATTCTGGATTGGTTGTAGACATATTTTAGATTGATTCTACGCATATTCTAGAATTCTAAATTCTATATTTATTGTTGCATTGATAATAATTCCTAGATCATTATTGATCGGATGGAGCAGCATCATCGCTCAAAAGTTACGTGTCGAGTGATAAAGATTGATTGGTATAACAAAAGTGTGTTGACATGAAAGAGATACAGACAAAAACTTCGTAAAATCAATCGAATTATTTTTTTTTCCAGGAAAAAATTTTTGAAATTTGATAAAAAGTAAATCTTTAATTATTTCAAAATTTGATAATAGAAAATCGAAATAATCGATTTTTTAATGTTAATTTTAACGTAAAAACCTTAAAAAATTCTGTTTAAATAAAGTTGACCTCGTTGTATCAACTGCGAAAAAATTATGTTTAAAATAATTTATTCGAAGAAAATTATTTTATAAAATAATATAATGCATATTTTCTTCAATTTTTTTCAATAAAACTTTACCATAAAAGCAGAGATATTTGTTAAAATTGTGTTAGAAAATTCGAAATTAATCGCAAGTCGTCAACTAATTTATACGTTGGTTCCCAGTTTGGGCGCATATTTCATGCCAAATATCTTAAATATTAAATTTTTTACCTTAATAAAATTAATTTTAAAAATATTTTTGGCACAGATATATTATATAGATTAAAAATTTAATAATATTTTAATCATTTTAAAAACGTCCTTTAGAGAAAATAATTACAAAGAAGCTTAAAAATACAGTTCGAGTGTAAATATACACTCGAATTGAAAAAAAATCGATAAAAAAAATAATTTCCTCGTGTAAAGAATCTTTCAGGTGTATTTTTTTTATCATCTTAATAATATTATAAAGAATTATTTTATTGTGACATCAATACCAGGCTGCAATTGTTAATCATATTTTTAATTTATTTAATTTAAAATATACGCTCTCCATCTCAAATCAGCACTGGCATGCTCTTGTAAACCACACTTTTCCTTTAACAACATAATCGTGAATTTTTAATTGAAATCACGTGACTTCCGGTCTCGAATAGAAGTTCATATATAGTTAATTGGGGCCTCCTACCCCTCATCTTTCTATATCTGGTGTCAGTTTTCATCTATCTAACTCTATTCTCGTGATTAAGGAAGGAATGAAGGAAGGACCTACAGATCTAAAGACCTATTTCAGATCTACAGATTCCCACTGTCTATCTGTCTGTCCGTCCTTCCTTCCTTAATCATTAGAACGGAGCTAGATAGGTGAAAATCGAGACCACATATATAAAGCTTTGGAGCGGGATGCCCGTGTTTACTATATACGAACTTCCGGACCGGAAGTCACGTGATTTTTTTTTAATTTAAAAAAATATATGATTAAAAATTGTAGCCCTGAATTGTAATGAGGCGACAATAAGTAATCGCTTGTTGTATTCCTTTTATCCCTCGAAATAACGTAAAATATGTATTGACCTCTCGATATAGCGAAGAATTTTGTTTGCCTTTATGTGAATTCTTTATATAGTGAATTATTTAGCTCACTCCTTTGAGAATTCACTATGTCCGGAGTCTAGTGTAGAAGAATGTAATTAAAAATTTAAAATGGCTTCCGGATATGAAGATAAATTTATTTACTTTCTACCAGAAATTATTTTTTTTTTTATTTTGTTTTTTTGCTAATTTATAAACGTCTTGACCTTTATTTATCATTTTTAAAGTAATAATTCATAATTTAAGTAATTATTTAGCTTAAAATATTGTTTTTTAACATTTTAAATTTGTATTTTTGTTAAAAATTCACACTTTTTTTTTTAAAGCTTCTGCTACAAAAATTGCGAAAAAAATATTTAAATATTTATTTGTGTATTGGAAATTGTTTTTCTCTCGCTCATAGGCAAATGCGTATTTTTATTGGACAGCAATTCTCAAATTGCAAATCTATACATTCTCTAATCCAGCAACTTCAATTTTTAAATTTCCGGTACAAACAACGAAAATTAACAGAAAAAACTAACGTTTTCGAATCTCCATCGAGATCTTCCTCAGGTTCGTTAATGGAATGTCATGAGAATAGAACTCTTTTGAAGTTCAAAAAATCGAACATCTCCAGCGTGCGATGACGATGCAAAACATAAGATTGATATAATAGACCTGAGTCTACTAACGTAACGTCGCAAAATATCAATGCAGGAAATAAAACCATGTCTACCATCGTGGATTGACCTCCGAGATGTATCGCCACGCGTACGATAAAACGTTGCTGTCTTTGTAATTAATGCATTTCCCCGATTTGGTAGCTCTGTAAATCTCCAGGGTCTCTAATGCCCTAATGTGGTCCGTTTTGAACGACTTCTTAATGAGGGTGGCGTTATCGAAGTCCGCTTTTACATCGGGGTCCGTGGCATACGTCGACAGGGCGGTGGTGTGCCTTTTTTTGGCAACGTCATTCTTATGTTCAGAAACCCTTTTTTGGAGGGATCTCTTGGTAGAACCAATATATACTAGGTCTCTTTGGAATCTGTGGTCTCTTAACGGGATACTATAAACGCCCGGTGCCCTTAAAATGCTCGGTTTGTCCTTGGCGTTTCTGAGAAGCGAGTAGATAGATGACGTTCTCGTGTACGCTAACTTGGTGCCCTTCCTTAGCGCTATTTCCCTGTACAAGGAATGGAGGTCTTTGTTGTATAGTACAAGGAATGGAGGTCTTTGTTGTTTAGCTCGTAAGTGTTGTAATATAAACACAGCGCATCACACCTCCGCAGGGCGGAGTGATTCTAACTCGAGCCCCGACCAGCACACGGTTGTACTATACAACAAAGACCTCCATTCTTTGTACAGGAAAATAGCGCTAAGGAAGGGCACCAAGTTAGCGTACACGAGAACGTCATCTATCTACTCGCTTCTCAGAAACGCCAAGGACAAACCGAGCATTTTAAGGGCACCGGGCGTTTATAGTATCCCGTTAAGAGACCACAGATTCCAAAGAGACCTAGTATATATTGGTTCTACCAAGAGATCCCTCCAAAAAAGGGTTTCTGAACATAAGAATGACGTTGCCAAAAAAAGGCACACCACCGCCCTGTCGACGTATGCCACGGACCCCGATGTAAAAGCGGACTTCGATAACGCCACCCTCATTAAGAAGTCGTTCAAAACGGACCACATTAGGGCATTAGAGACCCTGGAGATTTACAGAGCTACCAAATCGGGGAAATGCATTAATTACAAAGACAGCAACGTTTTATCGTACGCGTGGCGATACATCTCGGAGGTCAATCCACGATGGTAGACATGGTTTTATTTCCTGCATTGATATTTTGCGACGTTACGTTAGTAGACTCAGGTCTGTTATATCAATCTTATGTTTTGCATCGTCATCGCACGCTGGAGATGTTCGATTTTTGAACTTCAAAAGAGTTCTATTCTCATGACATTCCATTAACGAACCTGAAGAAGATCTCGATGGAGATTCGAAAACGTTAGTTTTTTCTGTTAATTTTCGTTGTTTGTACCGGAAATTTAAAGGTTGAAGTTGCTGGATTAGACTTTATATGTACCGGTAGTCACGGGTGAAGTTTGTTTTCTATACATTCTCATTGACGTCTGTCTGTCCGTTCGAACTTCAATCTCGACAACGGAATTAGATAGGTGAAAATCAAAACCAGATATGAAAAGGTTAGGGATCAAAAGCCACGATTTACTACATACGAACTTCCGGACCGGAAGTGACGTGGTTTTAATTCAAAATTTTCACGAGAACGAAGTGAGATTACCGGCATGTTTCCGTTGTTATCAGGAGAAGTATAATGTACAGGGGCGAGACACCAATAAAAATCGAGACCATATATGGTAAGCTTAGAGCCCGGAAGTCCCGGTCCCTACATACGAACTTCCGAACCGGAAGTCACGTGATTATTTTAAAATTAAAAGATGATTGACGATATCAGCTCGGCGTTGTGACGACGTCACAATAGTATAGACTCGACTTTTATTTATTTTTATTTTTTTTCAATTTAAATTAAATACGAGTTTGATAAATTTATAAAAAAACTCATTTTATAAATTTTTTATTTTTTAAATTTAATTTTAAAAAATAAATTGGTACCCGTACTATATGTTTTCCCCCTCTTCTTTCATGTTCTGCACGGAGAGATGCCAGCTGTCTTCATGAAGTTTCGGGCTAATTTTGTATTCTTAAAACTTGAATACACGCCTTAAAGCTGTTTTAAGAAGTAAATTAAACTTAATTAAGTTAATTTTTTTAAAAAATCGATTAATAAAATTCGGAATTTTACGCGAATTTTCGCTCGTTTAGTTGATGTTGGTGGACAGCTTCTGTAATTCTACTTATTGGGTTGCTCCAATTATTAATTTTTTATTAATTATTTGCTGTAGATAACGAATTAATGAAATAATAGAATGTTATAATAGGGTAGATTCTCTTTCCTTAATGATAAATTCACAATAATTACAGCAGGAAAATAAAGTATTTTCGACGTTAAAATTGTTTTTTATGCGTAAACATACACAAAAAACACACATATATGCGTACGTACTGTACAGTACAGTACGTATACGTACACATACAGTAAAACCTGTGTAAACCGGAATGGCAGATTTCCGCTTTAAACGGGTTTTACTGTACATACAGACACACAAACGTATTCTATCTCTTCTTTTTATCTTTGTACGTCTGTATGTATGTACTGTATATGCATATATGCGTATGTTTCGTATATGAGATTACGTGGGTGCTATACAGATAAACAAGTCAAATTTAATTAAATTTTTTCCTTTATTTTGATGAAAATTACAAAAAAAATTATCCGACAATACAAGAAAAATCAACAATATAATGATAATAAGATTAACATTAATTAATTATTGATTTAATAATCTCTATTTTATTTTATTGCGTATTATAATATACTAATTTAACGATAACATTATCAATAAATGTCGAATTTATTTAAAGAAACACTTATTATGACATTTCTCTTGATAAAAACATGCAAATTCGTCAAAAGTGCTTTAAATTATTCATTTCTTACTCAGTTAAATAGCAAGAGAAAAGAATAAAGGGGGAAACAGTCAGACATACGGCTGAACCTAGAGAGAGAGAGAGAGAGAAAATATATTCATAACACGAGAGATGTACGGTACATATGTATTTTTTTATTAAATATTATCTCTCTTATTGGGCTGCAAATTTCAAATTACAGAGATATAAATCCCCATTTTCGTCTGTCTGTTTGTCTGTCCTTTGTTAAGCTCGAGAACGGAGTTGGATAGACGAAAATCGAGATGAAATATGGAAAACTTAGGGGCTGGAGGCCCGAATAACTGTATAAAAACTTTTGGTATGGACGTGAAGTCACGTGAGTTTCTTAAAGTAAAAGGCATTGTGACGTCACAGTAAATAGTCTTTTAATTAAAGATGGTATTTTGCGTATATTTGTACGAAGTACTTTTATTCATTTTAAGTTTAATTTGTTATAAATATATTGTCTCATTGTTTCACGGTCAGTCTGTCTATCCGCTCGGCTATTTCTACACGTATCTTAATCCCGCTTCGAAATTAAGTATTAATTAATTTATAATTAATTCTCATAAATATACTTGTAATTTACAAAGTTAAAATTATGTGTGGCATCATCTGTTATGATATTTTATTCAAAAAACATTTTTATATTATTAATTATTATAAAGAGGCAAACGGCTTATTTTTGAGTGCAGGAGCGAGTTTTTAAAGAAATTCTAAATGCCAATAACGAGTACAAATTCCATTAAGTCTGAACCCATTCGAGATATGACACACGACCTCCCTTTCTCTCCACCAACTTGACCTTTGACCACCAAAATTTATTAGCATCAATGCCACATATATAAAAATAACCCTAACTAGCAAGCACGAGCACACACAAACACAAGCATAAGCAGGAGCACACACAAACATAAGCATAAGCACAAGCAATTATTTATTGTGACATCGTCACAATGCTGGGCTGCAACTTTTAATCATATTTCTAATTAATTTAATTTAAAATATATGCTCTCCACCTCAAATCAATAGTGTCTTGCCCCTGTACATCATACTTTCCCGTTAGAAATGGAGTCGTGCCGGTCATCTAACTCTCCTTTCTGAGGAAACGTTTTGAATTGAAATAACGTCATATATACTTAATTGCGCCCCCCCCGTTCCTAAGGTTTTCAAATCCGGTCTCGGATTTCAACTAACTAATTTCGTTCTCGAGATTAAGGAAAGACAGACAAACGGACGAAGGTGGAAATTTGTAGGTCTACAATTTTTCAATATCCAAATTTTTCCCTATTTCTCCACGTTACATTCTATAACAGGCGGGTAAGCAAAGGTGATATTTTATCATAAATTATCCATTAGAAAGTAATAAATAAATTCACGAAAACGTCGAGAAATAAAATATAATCTTCCAAGACATAAATAATTTTCCGAGAATAAATAGAACGAATTGATATTGACTAAGAGGACACGTAGGATATTGGCCATTATTACTACTCGATCAGCAACCAACAAGTAGAAAAATATGGAGTCAATCAATACGTTTTCTACTTACATTCGTCGACAGTTTCGGATTTGATCAACGTCGAGGGAAGATAGTTGCTGATACAAATGAAATTTCCTCCCGAAAATATACCCTTGGCATATTCATTACACCAATAACACGCTTTCGATTTTCACGATAACGTCCTTCCATCCCTCTCACTCTATTTATTATTTATGAGTTCGTCTCTTGATAAATAATTTTTTTTTTCTTCCTCGTTCCCTCGATGATTTATTTTTCGAATTTTTCGATATTACAGTTTATAAAATTTAATACATTTTATTTATTTTTTGTTTACGAATTTAGTATAATTTCGTCTCTTCTAATGGAGAAAATTCTCTTTTAATTATGGCTATTACTTTTTTCTCTATCGATTCAGATCTATTTATTTATCGAATTTAAACCTCTAATTTAAGAAAAATTAATTTATTTTTCATGTTTTATTAATAGTTTTTAAGGTAATTCTCGCTGTTGTCTGCCCATCCTTAATCTCGATAACGGTGTTATATAGTTGAAATCGAGACCGGATGTGGAAATATTAGGGGCAGAAGACCTCGATTAACTATATACGAACTTCCGGGATGGACCGGAAGTAACGTGATTTCAATTCAAAATAATTTCCCCTCAAAGGAGTTAGATAGATGACAGGCATGACTCTGTCGTTGTCAGGAAAAGTGTGATTTACAGGGAAAGCCGCTATTAGTTTGGGGTGGAGAGCATATATTTCAAATTAAATAAATTAAAACGTCCAAAAAAAATGCAAAAAATTTACTGGTTTTACCTGTATGTATGGATGTCGGTGTGCATGTGTGTGAAGGGCACCCAATTTGGAGATTAATAACTCCTGTACCTTTTGTCGAAATTTTCTGAAATTTGGCAGGGAGGTTTGCGTATTAGGGGGATCGATACTGTTAAATTTTGGTGGTTAAAGGTCGAGGGGTTATGTGTCGAGATACGTCTCCACAGGAGTCGGATTTAATGAAGATTTTACTCGTTACTAGCATTTATAATTTTATTTATAAAACTCGTCTCTACCCTCAAAATTAAGCTTTTAGTTATTTTATAATAATTAATAATATTAAAAGTTTTTTTTTGTTACAATCTCATAACAGATGGCGCTACATACAATTTTAACTTTTTTTGCTGGAAAAGTTACGCGACTCGTTGCTATCTTTTATTAATTGTTTTGAAGGTACTTTTATTTCACAATTATCAACATATATTAAATAAATTGAAATGAAATTTGTTGTGTCTGTTTGCGTTTTAAAAAAAATGTATAAATTACTCAGTTCGAAAAATATGATAAATGATTTAAAATTTCAAAGGAAATTGTCAAAAAATCCAGTAACGAGTTGAGTAACTTTCCCGGCAAAAACTTAAAATTGTAAGTGGTGGCATCTATTGGGAGATTTTATTTTTAATTATTTTTTATACTATTAATTATTATAAAATAACTAAAAGCTTAATTTTGAGGGTAGAGACGAGTTTTATAAATAAAATTATAAATGCTAATAACGAGCTAAATCGGTAAGTACCACAGCACTCAGTGTCTCGTTATAGTTTCATGGGGCTCAGGAGAATTTGAATTAGGGGGCCCCTATTAGTGGGGGTCTAAGTAAATGAACTTTTTGCCCGTAGAATAACCCACCACTGACCACCACCACCACTCTAGATACGAAACAAGATTCCCCCCACTATCTCCCCACCCCTTTGACCTTTAATCACCAAAATTTAGTAGCATCAATGCCCCTAATACCCGAACCATCCTGAAAAATTTCAGAAATGTCCGTCAGAAGGTACAGGAGTTATTAAGCTTCAAAGTGGATGAACAAAATCATTCCCCCACACATACATACTAACACAAAAGAAATCACTTTTCGTGTAGTTTAATTATGTCTAATTATTATTAAAAATAGTAATTTTGTTAATGGAGAGTGGATGAAAGGACACCCAGATAGTTGACTCTTTAACAACCCAATTAACTGACTTTTAGGCTCTTTTTTTTTTAATCATTTAACTTGTTAATAAAAATATCGATTTAAAATTACTTCTTGATACTTTAAAATATATTAATTTCAAAAGTATCATTTTCGTGTCGATGTAGTTAATAATTTTGATTGTTCTACTTTGGTAAACACATAATTAAATGCACTTATGTTATGTAATATTAAACTTGTTTATGAAATTTCCTTATCAAGATGAACCAATTTTGATATAAAATATGAATAATTTATATTAAATTATGAAAATAATACTATTATATAATTTATATATTTTTATTTATTTATTAGAAATATTACAATATGTAACAGTTATGCTTTTTTAAAAGTATAATTTTTTATGTATAAAAATCTGTATGAAGCGTAAATTGAAACGTATTTTTTATAATGAAAATTCATTTAAATATTAATTTCGAGAGCGTATTTTTTTAAACCACGTGGTCAAAAACATGTGTGCAAAATATTTTCAATTTCAAATAAGCACGCGATTATTTGAAATCGAAATATTTCAATTTCAAATAATCGCGTGCTTATTTTTTAACCACGTGTCTTTAGACACGTGGTTAAAAAATACTCTTTAAAACGACTTTTGTTTTGGGGCTGCAATTTGAAGAAACTGTAGACCTATAAATTCCCACTGTCGTCCGTCCGTCCGTCTTTCCTAAATCTCGAGAACGGAGTTAGATAGATGACTCCATTGTTAACAGGAAAAGTATGAAGTACAGGGGAAAGACACTACTAAAATTGAGAGCATTGTGACGAAAAATTGCATCCCGGCATTGTGATGATGCCAGAATTATTTATTGTGACGATTACACGATAAATAATTGTTCGTTTTAAATTGGGCTGCAAATTGCACACCTGTAAATTTCCACTGGCATCCGTTGTCTGTCTGTTCCTCGTTAATATCGATAACAGAGTTAGGTAGATGAACACTTTAAAACAATTCGTCAGTTAAATTACAGGGTAGCCCTTGTAAAGTTAAATTACAAGTCAGTAATCCTTGTAAAGAATAAAAGACGGACTAATCACATTTTAAGACTTATTTCTACCATTTTTAAAATAGAAAAACGCCTTATTCTAAATTCAGCTTACAGTCACACATTCACAAGTATACGTGTAACGGACAATACAAAACGGTTAACTGATTTTTGAGCCGCACTGTATATTAATTTCAATTGTTTTTATTGTTATAAAATTAAGTGTAACTTGCCTTATTGATAATGATATAATTGTTTACGGACGTTCCTTAACAGAATTTCATTCACTAATTGGTTAAACTTATGGAGTTTATCAGCTTAAAAAGCAGATAATCACAAATAAACTGCGCGAGGAATAAAATACAGTAATAAAATTAATTGTTAAATCTGTTTTCTAACGATTCAAAATGGCGTTCTCCTTATTTAATTAACACTTGGATGAGATTTTCAATGTTAAACTGTCATAAGTGATATTGAAATTTATCAATTTATCTTATAATATAACTAATTACTCAGATAAATGACAGTGAAACTTCAAATAATATTAATGATTTATTTATTTATTGGGCTGCTGCAATTTTTTTATAATTGCAGCCAATAAATTCTTACTGTCGTCCGTTTGTCGGTCTGTTTTTCCTTAATCTCGAGGACGAAGTTAGATAGACGAAAAGCGAGAGACCAGACGTGGAAATCATAGGGGCAGGAAGCCCCAATTAACTATATGCGAAATTCCGGTTCAAACCGGAAATTACGTGATTTTAATTCAAAAATTTTCCCAGAACGGAATTACGTAGACCACCGGCACGAGTCTGTTGAACTTTAGCACGCATAAACATCTTTAAAGCTAAATATGCTTAGTATACGGGCTCAGAAAGGTTTGGCCATCCCCGCTTTTAATTAATTACTACTTCTATTCAAATTAGTACTATTGATTTTAATCAAAATCCTACAACGAGTTGCGTAACTTTCCAGGCAAGAGTTAAAATTGTTTGTGGTGCCATCTGTTACGCGATTTTATTTTTAAAAAAATACTATTTATATTATTAATTAATATAATATGGCAAAAATCTTTAATTTTCAGGGTAAGACGAGTTTTGTTTAAGAAAAAATTGTGCTAATAACGGGTAAAATCCTATCCCATTCGCGATGTGACACTTGATCACCTCTATCGCTCCTTCCCCTCGACCTTTAACCACCAAAATTTAATAGCATTAATGTTCTTAATACACAAACTTCCTTGCTAAATTTCAGAAATTTTTGTCAAAAGAAGGCACAAGAGTTATTTAGCTTCAAAGAGGATGAACACACACACACACACACACACACACACAAACACAAACACAAACACACACTACAGTAACATCATACATACAGAAAACCCTCAATTTTTTGCATTTTTAGACGTTTTAAGGGCCCCCGAGTCCAAAAATGTAAAAATTTTGGGGGAAAAGTACGGCGAAAATTTAAAAAAATTTCTCCATACTTTCTCTCTGTTATATATATATAAGAGCAGGGAAAGTAAAATCTCAACTAGTCATTGATTTATTTAATTATAAATTCTATGCAAAAATTTAATTATTTATTTATTTAAATTATAAATTTATCATTTTAATATACGCAAAAGCAGTAATTTTACGTTAAAAAAAAAAACCTTTCAAAGAGCCATTGTCTTCGTCGAACTTAATTTCCTGATATATTAATAAGTAAAAAATAATAATAAAAATATAGTAATTTAAAAAGAAATTAATTCCAAAATTTAATTTAATTTGAATATATTATTTTATTCAATCACAAAATTGATTTAACGCATGCAAGTTCTTTATAACGCGTTACGTTCTTTGACTCTTTTCTATCAACTCTAGCGATCTGTAATGTTGTCTGTTCGAAACTTTTCAGCTGCTTGAATAGAGAATCTTATTCAAGGAAAAAAAATCAATGATGACGACATAAATTGAAAGTCTGTCTACAGTTACCTCTGTATTGACTTACACTACGAATCCAAGAAACGAACTTTTATAATTTGTTATACTTACAATAGTATAATAGCAACGTCTTTCGAGTATTACTCTGTCAATATTATTTCATTTTTCCTATCGAGATTTTTAAATACTTTTTTGATTGTTTTATATTAACCATAAATAACTAAGCGAAAATTTTTTTTTTATTGTAAATTTTTGTAAATTTTATAAAGAATTTTTATAAGAAAGATAATCTTATTTAACACTTAATTTTGATAATGTTTTAAACTTTTATTTAATAAATTTGTTAAATCATTTTATACTGTTTGAAAATATAGTCTAATTTTCTTTCTCTTCTTCTCCTTCTCTTCCTCCTTATTCTCATTCTCTCCGCCTCTTCCTTCTTATTCTTACTATTGTTACTAGAGAAGGAGAATCTTACTATTTTCTTACTCTCTCCTCCTCATTTTTCTCTTGCTCATTCTTCTTATTCTCTTCTTCTCCTTCTCTTTCTATCCTCTTCCTCCTCATTTTCTTCTTCTCCCTTTATTTCCCCTTTTTTCTCCTCCTTATCTTCCTCTTGTTCATCATTCTCATTCTCCTCCTCTTCCTTCTTATTTTCTTCTTCTCCTTATCCTTCTCTTTCTTAAATCTTAATTTTAGTCTATAATTTAACCATAATTTTAGTCAAAAGCAAACGTTTATAAAGAGAAGCAGACATTTGAAGATTGTGTAAAATATTTTGTGGTACATTATTTATAAAATTTCAACAAATAACCTTCGAAAATGTCGATTATTTAACTTTCAATTGGAGAAATAAAACTCCACGAAAGACGTTAAGGTGTTGTAAATCTTCTTCAAATATTTTTAAAAAATTTTAAAAAATGTATTTTCGGTCTTAAAATTTATTTTTTGTAATTTAATTTTGTCTTTTATTATTATTTGATCGAAAATTTTATTACTTTGATTATTTTAAAACATTCACAAATGTTTTTTGCATAATTCATTTCTCTGTAATTTATTTACATGAAAGTAAACGATGGCATTTCCTTTCAAAATAGCCAATAACGGTATTGCTCGAAACAGTGTATTTTTTGTGTTGTTTCGAGTGTCATTACAACACGGAAACAGAGCGTTATTTCGATGTTATAATGGTAGAAATATTCATAAAATTCTTTTATTTATGTTTGCGACTATCCGTAAGAATTGCGACTAACATAAACCAGAGACTCGTGATGGACTCATGGTGAAAGTCCACAATGGAGCTTCCAGGATGGAATCAGAATTTGCCAGAAGATTAGGGAAATTCTAGATGACTTTGATACTACAGTAGAAACACCATTATGTGTCTTCACTTCAAGCCCCCCGAAATCATGTGTCCTTCACCTTTCGAGTATAATGAATGGCGAAAAAGTGAAAATGGTTTCTCTGGAAGTGCTATAAATTCTATAAAATGAAATTAATTCGCTACTTTTTTTTTTTTTTTTCTATAGCCTTTCAAAAGTAGAGCGTGATAGACAGACACCAGCCCGCTTAATTATATGTCTGGTTGAAATTAAAATAAGTTTAAAAATCGCAGCTCGGCATTAGCATTTTTTATAATTTTCTTTTATAAAACTCATCTCTACCTCAAAATTAAGATTTTTGCCATTTTATAATAATTAAATTAATAATATAAACATTTTTACGATATAATCTCATAACAGATGGCGCCACACACAATATATATATGATTAATAATATAAAAGTTATTTTTTAAATAAAATCCCATCACAGCCGGAAAAGTTACGCAACTCGCTGCAAAAATTTTTTTTTATCGATAAAATATTTTTGAAATAAAATAAATTAAATTATTTAGTTATAATATATTAAAATAAATAAATATTTTTGGAATAATTTAGACATTTATAATTAATAAATGACCCAATGCATGAATTTTATTGTTTATTAATTACAAAAATTTTATTTGTAAGTATATAAATTGATTTATTTTATAATATATAAGTCATTTATTTATCGTTGGATGCGTTAAAAAGACACATTTGCTTGTAGAAAATTGATAATTTCTCGTTGAAGTTGTGGTTATTAAATCACAGTTTCTTATTTAACATAACATTCAACAGGAAATGATTACTTAATTGAATGCATTTTTGTTATTATTGAAAGTAAAATGACTTTAAGGGAGAATTTTTCTCCACTTTAATGATAAACCTTGTTCAATAATTAATATTTTAATTGCTTCAAGATTATTCCTCCAGCTTCCATGCTTAATAATCTGTAAAAGAAGAATCCGTTTGAGGGGGGAAATATATTTATTTATTTTTATATAAATAAAAATGGTTTAAGTCGTACTTAATATCGATTTTTTGTTTCTGTTTTTCGGTGCTTAATGTGAGAAAAGTCATAGAATTTATAGTCGAATTTTATTCATTTTTTGGTGCTTAATGTGGAAAATATTAAATAATCTATGGTCGAATTTTATTCATCTTTTGATGCTTAATATGGCAAAAGTTAAGTAATTTATTGTTAAATTGTCCATTTTTTTAGCGCTTAAATAGCAAAAATTATTAATAAATGTGTGTGTTTATATATATATACAGTATAATGGCTATAGTTATAGTTATAGCGTTATAAAGTTACAGTTTTTGAATTACTAAGTCCTCGATCGAAGAAAATAATTCGGAAAAAGTCCAATTTTGTAAATATATAAACGTTAATATTTATCCATTTTTTAATTATCTTAACGGAAATAATGTGTTTATTTTATACATTTTGGACCTGGTGTCCTTGAAACGTCGAGAAATGCAAAAACAAATTCTGTTTCCCCCCCGTATGAATGTGTGTAGCCGGCACAATTTTATTCACCCATTTTGAAGCTTAATAACTCCTGTATCTTTAGACGAAATTTTCTGAAATTTGGCAGAGAGGTTTGTGTATCAGGGAGAAATGTTTCCAGAAATTTTCAGGAAATTCAGACCATTGGTTCGAGAGATATGGTTCCCATTCCCTTAATACCTTCAGAACAAATCTGAACACGTACGTGTATAAAGGGGTGATGGTAGCAATTGTTAGAAATGAAAACAAATAAAGAACGCCAGGAAAGTCCAGCAACAACGTTGCTTGTTTTTTTAGATATACAATCAAACCTCTAAACAATGGTCAATGGTCGTAGTTTGCGGACTGTTTTGTGTGCATCTCATAATGGAAAGTTTCTGAAAAAATGACCGTTATTTAGAGGTGGCCGTTACTGGAGATTCAATGTATTTACAATATTAGAAATGTATTTGGACTAATGAAATACGGCACTGAAACACAGGCAATCTACCAAGAAGAGTGCCATTATTTTTTGGCAAACTGGCCCCTGTTAGATTCGGAAGAAAACTCGGATAACTCTATATGGACAGCCCGTTGGCGAAACTCGAACCCTCTATAATCACATAAAGTAGACATTATTAATCCATTCAATTTATGATATTAAATACTGTCTTTTGTGAAATAGAACGTTACAGACAGATACAACCGCGGACTTTTAACTGTCTGTCTGTAACGTTTAAAAATACACAGTCAAACTTCATTTAGCGTCACTGTTTGTTTACCTCTGGAACTGGCGTTAAAGCGAGTGTGACACCAAATCGAAGTACCTCAAACAATAATAATTAAAGTATAGTAATAAAGTTTACATACAATTTTATGTTTGAGAGTCTGAGTCACGTTTTGAGGCTAACGATGTGTTTGAAAGTTCTCTTAATATTTATTGGGAAGGTCCATTGGCAGATATTCATAACACTTTAGAAGGACGATGCTGTTTGTGACGCTAAACCGAGGTTTGACCTAGATTAAAGTACAAATTTTCTTTTCTTATATTCGAATAAAACCTTTCTTATGTTATTGTTTTACAGATTAAGGATTTTTGAAATGTTTTCGAGCCGAAGATCATGTCTCAGCTAGAATCAGAAGAGAGTTTATGTTGCGAAGAAGATACCGATAATCCTTATCATGTTGTCTTGTTACCAGACAGTCCGTTGACAGTTGACATTCATTTATCCCCCTGTCACGCCATTACTCCAGTTTCGACAAAAAGTAAGATATAAAACTACACGATTCTAATATTAAAATCATAGTCTTTTCTCACTAGGAAGGCACTTCAGCGTAATGGAATGACGTCAAATGGGACGAGCCCACTTTCATAAATAGGGGATTGTTCGAGACACGAAACACCTTACTTGATTAAAAAAATATTTCAAGTTATTTGACACGAGCTCAACCCCCTAAAATAATAATGGACGTGTCTGTTGATTATGATATTTACGTCATTAGGTGTCTTCCTCGCGCGAGCAGACAGAATCTTATACGTAGCTTACAATCGCAGAAAAATCGTTATTATTGGATAAATTTTAATTGTTATTTTTACAGGAATTGTTTATAACGAGAATTTATTTTAATTGCGAAACATTCGACGTTTTTAAACTGATTTTTAGCTTTAAAAAATTCGAAATATAAGCGATGAAAGTTGACTTACTCTTTTGATGATGGTGATGATATTCGATGTAATTCGATCTTGTAATGATTCTACATATTCAGTGAAGCAACAATAAATACGCTCCTCAACGTAGCATTCTACATAATGCAATAGTAACAATCGCTATCTGAGCAATAACACGATCATTGTTATTGGTAGATATTCACTTGAGGTCTCTTTAACAGAAGTAAGAAGATCGTCAATAACAATTGTTCTCGTGGTAAAGTGATGCTATGAATAATTTCATTGTTTAAACGATTTTCACGTTACGTAGATGTTGTGTGGTGTTTAAAGATGGGAAACATTGTTACTGTTATTACTATAAGCGAGAAAAATAGAAATGTATCCGATATATCCTGTGTTTTCTTTTTTCTTTTTTTTTTTACTTAGAAAATAGGAAGAAATTTTTAAGATTTCTAACACATCCTCTCTTTAAAATAGACTATTTGCATATAAAGAGCCGAAGTTAACAGCATTTCTTTCTCAGAATTTCATGAAATACACGAAACTATATTACAAATTACTTAAATAAAATTTAAAAAAAAAACTTTATTAACACAAATGTTTTACTCGTTATTATAAATATTATTAGATGTGTTGTTGTTTTACTTGTACAGTATATGAATATAAGTTTATGAGTACAGTATGTGAAATTAAGGATTAGATTGAATTATTGAGGCAATAAATGCAGTCTAATTGCCAGCAATAAATCATTTTTGGGCTACAGGGGCATGCTAAAACAACTCTGACTGTTATTTTTTGTCTTTTTCAGTCGTTCAATTATAAGAAAACGTAACAGTAGCCAAGTTCACGTGATGAAACCGAAAGCATATATTATGTAGGCATTGACGACTAAATGAGGGTTCTTAGCCACCTATAGCTCTACACCAATGCATAATTTGTTATGTTGTCTGCCTAAATTTCGCTTGTTGTTCTGATTTATGGTGCCCCAACTCGAATCCTCAATGAAAAGTTATAAGAAATCCAAGTTTGAATCCAATGGTTTGGAATCCGAACCCGGATCTTTCCTAGAGGAAAGCGATTACTTTTCACTGTGAGGAAACCGCAAGTAATCCATAGATCTAAAGAATCTTTAATTAATATGGATCAGAGTTAGAACAATGTTTCTATTCGAATTTCTTATTAAAAATCACTAGAGTTCCATCGAATTTGAAACCTGAAGGAACCTTTCTGTTGTGTGGATCCGCACGTATCTGTTATAACAGATATACGAATCAAAGATGGCAGCAGTACCCCAATTATAACTTCTCATAACATTCACGAGAATACTAAAGGAGGAGATCTACCAGAAACTATGAGGTATCTTCAAGAAACAATTCAACCAATGAATTATATTCACGTTCTCATAAACTCTACCAAAAAAATTTAATAATATGTTATTAATAGTAAAATATATAAGCATTTTTGAAAATAATAAACATAATTCTGGTGAAATTTGAAAGCCAAATTCAACTGTTTTTTATAATATTATAAAACACGCAACTATTGATTTAATCTAGTCTCAGAGAACGAAAATTGTACTTTTTGAAGTTTGCTTGCAGCGAAATTTCAATTCAGCATCTAAAATAGATTTTTTGAATTGGATAATATGCTTTGGTATTGGTTAAGATTTTTCAAAGAACCTTCTATAGAAGAAATTCTATATATAAAAGTAAGATTATAAACATTTTATGTTCATCAATTTCCTCTCATAGACACTGTTATACAATTCTGTAGACTCAAGTAGAGGCTGTTAGTTCGGTAGATTTATTGGAAGAACAGTGTTTACCTTATAACCATACACATTCTACCTCTTGGGAATGTTCTTTTTATCAATTATTTCACTTTTTCCCCTGTTATAAAGACGATAAAGAATACGTTTTTTCGTTTATAATGTCAACACCAATGGCATATTTATTAAAGAAAGATTACTTTTAAGAAAACGAACGAATTCGAGGGGAGAAAAACGAAAATTTATTATTAGATGTGATATATTCGTATCTAATAATATACTTTTGTTTATTTTAATATTCATTTTGTTTGCTTATTAATATAAAATAAATTAGAAATATTCATTAAATTTGGGAGCAGAATAGCACTAAAGCTCCAAGTATGAGTTTTTAATTTGTTTATATTCATTTATACATCGAATATTTGTAACCTAATATTAAAAACTTTTCTTAGAATATAAGCGGTTCTCTGTGATATATATGTTATATAACGTATAAAATATTTTAATGAAGAAGGTTAGGTCTTAACGATGATTGGATAACAAGATAGAAATGGGCGGAAACAGATAGGAAATTCCGCCTATTTTTATTTCTTGTTAAATTAATCATAATTCTTATCAATTTTCCTTAATTTAATGTAAAAATTTTCCTGTTAATTTTGTTAATTTACAATATTTTTCTATAATAATATACAAATAAAAAATTATCTTTTATTAAATTTTAAAATAAACATATCTAATCGCTGCATAGGATATAAATACAGGAAGTTTCAAAATTGTCTTCACAACTTTGCAGGAGAATAAAAATTTAATCAAAGGACGTGTACAATATTTTTAAATGCAAAATGTTAGCCATACACATCAAGTTTTATTCACATAAACTTTAGTACACCTCAGTGCGATCAGCCAGTATCAAGATGGCTGCTTTCACAGGTGTGAAACGAGCTTGTCTGTTTCGTTTAGAAGAAACGAAGTGTGCTACACAGATTCACTTCCACCAATACGGTGCAATTTCTCATTACCACAGAGAAGTGCTTGAGTACCTCAACAATCAATTCCAGTTCGGTTTTCCCTTTTATATTTGCAATGGCAGATTGACCTTTGTTCGTTCCTGAACCATTTCCATTTTAAAATTGAAGTTTTCTTTCTACTAAATATACCGTATTTTACGGACTATAAGACGCACCTTATTCTTCGAAAAATTGCCTCCAAAATTCAGGTGCGTCTTATAGTCCATAGCGTCTTATAGTTCGTAAAATACGGTATATAAATAGATAATAAGAGTTTCTATAAATACATACATATTTTAAGCTTCGTAATTTTTATTTATATAAATATCAATATTAATTTTAAAATGTAGAAATATAAAGTTATAGCAAGAAAGATTAAGGAAATGTAATGAAATTCCCAAGATCACGAGATAGACTAAACTTTCTTCTTCTCAATAAAGTGATGTATTCAATAGGATGTATCAAATAAGATCAAGAGCACTAAGTAATGCATAATGGACTTAAAAAGTCTACTATATACTACTTTGTTCCCTTGGCCCATTTGATGTAGAGTACAGTATTATTCTTTGAGCTCTTGTTCCACTTGATATAGTCTACTTTGGGCTCTTCCTCACATAATATATTCTACTTTGGGCTCCTTCTCCACTTGATATAGTCTACTTTGAGCTCTTCCTCACATGATATACTCTACTTTGAGCTTTTCCTCACATGATTTACTCTACCTTGGGCTTTTCCTCACATAATATACTCTACTTTGGGCTCCTTCTCCACTTGATATAGTCTACTTTGGGCTCTTCCTCACATAATATATTCTACTTTGGGCTCCTTCTCCACTTGATATAGTCTACTTTGAGCTCTTCCTCACATGATATACTCTACTTTGAGCTTTTCCTCACATGATTTACTCTACCTTGGGCTTTTCCTCACATAATATACTCTACTTTGGGCTCCTTCTCCACTTGATATAGTCTACTTTGAGCTCTTCTCCACTTGATATACTCTACTTTAGGCTCTTCCTCACATGACATATTCCACTTTGAGTTATTGCTCCACTTAATATATTTAGTGACTGTCTTCAAATTTAAAATTTTTCTTATTTTCACTCGAAATAGCTTATTCTCTTCGAAAAATGTTAAATAATAGGATTAAAGATAATTTTTTCAAAACAAATTAATACGTTTTAAGTTTAATGTGGGTTAATAATTCTGCGTTATTAAATATTTGCATATGACTTAAAAAATATTAAACTATTTCACGAAATATTTATACAAGTTAATACAAATGATGCATTATAGAATATTTATATACAGTAATAAAAATAAAAATATCTTTGTAATCAATATGACCTTGCCTTTTTGTATAAGTAAATAATTTAATATATGTTATATACAGATAAATTATATTATCTTTACCTTATTTGGCTTCCTACAAAATGGGATAAAGTCAATACTGTGCTATGCATATAATTATCGTATAGCATATATCTGTGCGTTATGCAACGATATAAAGTAGGATCTATATATTTCTGCATATTATATAGATCCTACTGTATAATTACTCCTTTCTCGGGTTTTTCTTTCTGTAAAATATATATTCTAAATCATGGAAAATAGTAGAGAAGACAGAGTTAAGTTAATTACAGTCTCTATGGATTTAGAGGATGCGTCAATATAAGATATTAAAGATTGTACCTAATTGTTAAAGGGTAAGTTAAAAATGTTTTACTAACAAAGATTGACTGAATGGTTAAAAATAATCAAATAGAACACAATAAAATAATGTAATTTTTAATTTGACAGTTGTCTAAAATATAACTTCTATCAGAGATAAGTCTTATGTTTAATGATTGAACCCAAAAATATTAAACCCATTGTTTGAATTCTGTTCTTATATACGAGGGATGTAGTGAAAGTAATGCAAAAGTAGGCGTAGCTTTTTTATTTACTGACATAGATCGTTCAAATTCTACTTGTTAATAGAGTAACTCTTCCTCTATATAAAGGTACTAAGACCAACATAGTCTCCATTACAAGCGATGCATTTACATCATCGTTGAATCCAACTGTGTAATTCTGTATGAAAAAATTCAGGTGTGAACTGTCGTACTCGCTTCTTCACAACCAATTTCACCCAATCTGTATCATAAAATTTTTGTCCCCAAAGATTGTCCTTAAATGGCTCCAGATCCGAGCTTGTAGGTGAGCATTTTTTCGAAGAGGATACCAGCGTTGGGTTCAAAGATGGCGCAAATGCATTGCTTGTAATGGGGACTATGTTGAGTAGCACCTATGTGTAGAGGAAGATTTACTCTACCAACAAGTACAATTTGAACGATCTGTGTCAGTAAATTAAAAAGTTACGACCACTTTTGCATTACTTTAACTACATCCCTCGTATATAAGAACAGGATTCAAACAATGGGTTTAATATCTTTGGGTTCAATCATTAAACATAAGATTTATCTTTGGCTTTTAACGTATTTTTGAATCTAGATTTTTATACAGAATATTTATATCGATGTTTGATACAACAGAAGAAAACCAAATTCAACAAGAAATACCATCACTTAGATTTTTCGATAAAAATTTATTTTTAATTCTACGTGATGTAAACACGTAAACACAAGTTGATGTGTTTCGATTTTTATCGAACATTCGCTTCCTCGAAGGTCGTTCGAATGTATGAATATATTATTAATATACTTATAAATAAATAAATAAATAAATATTCGTTCAGCAACTGCTTTTGTGAGGTGTCACGTAAAATTCCATCATAAAAATTCATATATTCATATTCACGTGTTGTCTTGTTGTCTTCTACTACTTTTCAAAGACCTTCCAAGCTCATCATATGAGGGATATGTTAGCCTGATCTTTTAAATTGATATGGTAATTTAGAAAATACATCGTCTTATTTTTATTCATTATTCAGCTTGAACTTTCAGACAATCTAAAATACAAGCAACAGCATCTCTTATTAGATCTAATTCTATTGATTTAGTCCATTTCTTAATTTAAATTATTTGCGATCTTCTCCTTCTCCTTCTTCTTTTTCTATATATATATATATATTTACCATAATAATCATATATTTACACACAAAATAAAATCGCTCAGCAATTGCATTTTGTCAGATACGATGTAAAATTCTTCAGTATAAATTCATACTTTGTTTCTGCCAGGGCCATTGAGAGGGAGGAACTGGGGACTTTTCCTTTGCCCCAGAAAAAGTTAAGGGCCTCATAAAGAACAAAAAGGGGTCACTCCAGCAGGGTCTCGTACCAGGCTTTCAAGGGACCTGGTTTCTGCTAGTTTATTACATCTTACCGCTTGGCAACCCTCTCCTCTGCAGCTTATCATATGAAATGTAGTCACTCTAATCTTCCATACTGAATACGTAACTTGGTAGACACATATTAACATAAATTACCATCGAACTTTATAAGATACACAGCAATAACGTTGCTGACAAAGTCCGCATTTGAATACTTCATTCGCCATACAGGGTGTCTCAAAAATACACGGCATAACATAATGAGTTTGTAATGTGTACACAATAGTTTATATCAACACACGTCCATAAATGTTTGGTTTCCGAGTTCTGAAGGTCTTCTACAACACATAACCGTTCACATCACCTTACAAAGTTCTATCTTGATTTCATTTGGTTTATTTGATTATGGCAACATGACAAGGGAGCGATCTCCAAAGGGGGTATGCCAACATGAATAAAACCCAGAAAACTCTACATGACCAGGTGCGAACCCACGAGTTACCAGTTTTCAGTTGTTTTACCCACTCGGCCACTGGTGGGCCCTTGTGATGAAGGAAATCATCTGCGGAAGATAAGACATTCCTGTTAATAACTCAGTAACCAAGACATACTTTTGTATACATAAACCATCTTTATTGTCTACACACGAGGAACTCATTCCTGATGTTATACCGTGTATTTTTAAGAAATCCCACTTCTTACACCAATAGCGTGGAATGAAACGATTAAATATTTATTTACTAAATTAAAAAAAGGATGTACAAACTGACGAAAGCTCCATTGATTAAATTATAATGAAGACGTGTGAAGTCTGTTTTCTTTCATTTTTTTTTATTTTTAGTTTTTAAAATCGATAAAAGAATTTTTTTTTTCGTTTGCTCCAGATGCTCTGAGTAACATTCAAGACTTCGTAGAGACGACAATTGTATTAAAAAAAGATAAAAAATCCGAATTAGGTATCAGCATCGCTGGGGGTAACGATACTTATTTGGTAAGTATTTTATATAAATATAAAAATAAATAAATTTAAAATTAATTCTTTAAAAATTCTCTTTATTGATAGTTTTGCATGTCGCGAGCTTCTTTACGGAATAATCATTAATCATGATGTATTTGATTATTTTTTTTTAATTGTTGATTTATGTATCATTTGTAAGGATAATGATTGCTGTTAATGATCGTTCCGGCATTTTTTTTTTTTTTTAATTGTTGATTTATATTGTATATAAACATCCCTTTTTGTTAAATTTCTTGACTATAACTGATATTATCGTTTATAATCATTATTAAACTTGTTAAATCCTTTATAAATTAATAAATAAAAAGCTTGCGTGTTGCTGGACTTTCCTGGCGTTGTTTATTTGTTTTCAATCCCAATAATTGCTACCATTACCTTTAAGTCTTCATGAGATATAAAGGTTGTGGTCCATATCTCCCGAACCAATGGTTAGGGATTTTCTTCAAAATTTCTAGAAATTTTCCCCTAATGCTCAAAATTTCTCAGCAAAATTTTAGAAATTTTTCGACAAAAGGTACGTGAGTTATTAAGCTTTAAAGAGGGTAAACAAAATCGTGCCCCATACACACACCAACATCCATACATACAGAAAAAAAACCCCTTTTTTTTGCATTTTCTGATGTGTCCCAAGTCCAAAAATGTAAAAATATGGGGGTCGTTTTTTGACCTATCTCCATGCCGATTTAAGTTTAAATTATATTTTTAATTAAAAACATAACCTCGTATGTTTAAATTATATTTAAAATCTGTATATGCTGTCTAAAGAGGTGTCAATGCATAAATTTTAGTGTAATTATTAAACTTTTGAAAAAACACTTTTATTGGTCATATTTTTTTGAGATTGGGAGACGAGGATGGTGTGGGAGCCATTTCACCATATTCAGCACACCACTACAATACACATACACCATTAAATGATTATGCATTTGATTATGTTTATCGGGTTTTGGAGGAGGGAAGATTGTAGGGGTGGAGACAACCCCTAAACATCATTAACATGGACATAAATGTCCTCAAAGTTTCAACCTCTATTAACTCATTTCAAGGGAAAATTTTTGAATTGAAATAACGTGACTTTCTGTCCAAACCGGAAGTTTATATATACTTGATCGGGGCCTCCTACACCTAATCTTTCCACATCTTGTCTCGGCTTTCAACTATTTAATCCTGTTCTAGAGATTAGAGGAGGACATACAGACAGACAATGGGAATTTATAGGTCTACAATTGTTTCAAATTGCAGCCCAATTAAACTTTATATATGTTTTTAAAATGTGAAATATGTTTCGTTCTGCTGAAGGTACGGGTTCGATTCTCATATGGACGAAATTACATTTTTGTAAGTCTTAACTTTTTCTGGTGTGTGTGTGTGTATTGATTTAGTACGTAGTTAACATGCATTCGTCTAAGATTTTCATCTATTTTTAGTGGAAATGTGAGGAGAATAACGCCAATATTCTAGATATTATCCTATTTAGTTTACCGATATTTGCAACAAGAATGCAAGATCAATAGCTTTAAAGTAATTTAAGCTGAAGTTAAGAGATAAATCAAACAAATGACCTTCTCAGCAATTAGTTTAATTCTAAATCAATGCATACAGAGACGTACTTCGATCAGTTTGTTCTCTATAAATCTGTACAACAAGCAATTACTTTGTCGTAGATCTTGAACGTATATCTTCTATACCCAATATTTACCGAAGTTATACTGTAAAATAACTGAAATTAACGAAATTATTAAGAAAAATAGATACTTTTCAATTAATTAAATTTATTTTGATGTAAGAGGTTTGTATAATTTGTTAGTTTAACAATTATAAAAGTATCAATGGAAGATTTAAGCTGGCTACACACGTTCAGGTATACTAAACTGGTGTGCCTGTTCTGGTATACCAGACTGGCATGTTTGTTTAAGTATACCTATCAGGTATACCAGTACTTGTGTAGTCGGCTTTAAACGTAACGTTCTTTCTCGTTAAGGTTCTGGACCAGATCTTAAATCCATTTTGTTCCGGATGAGATCTGAACACACATTTAAGTGTCTCATGAAGAACGTTAAAACTACCGTGCTCCCTAATCTAACTGGCTAAAGTATTTTTCATTTTAAAGATAAACACGAGTTCTGATCCCATCGAGGATCAAACCAGACAAGAACCAGGATTTTAATACGTCATCCATAAATCGTGGATTCAAAATGCACCAATACCAAATCACAGATGGAAACATGCGTATACAATATTTCCATCTAGATCTTCGTTTCCTTCATCTAATGGACCTTTTCTTAACACATTAAAATCTATGAGTGCTGCTTATTTATTAACATTTTAAGCCATTTCACTGCAAGTAAATAAGTCGAGTTGATCTACGAAATCTTTCATTTTTTAAAATACTTTTTAGTGTAATGTTTTCTTTGATTTGTTAATGCATCTGCATCATTCTTTTAAAATAATTCAACTATTTCATTAAGTAGCCCGGGCATTTGTCACGTTTCCAAGTTGAATCAGCATTAAACATGCTAATTTACTGTTCTTCAAAACAAATTCCTCTTGCTAAAGACGAAAAAATCAGCAAGAATTTTGTTAATTTAGTGTCTAATTTTATGTTAGTAAATGTTCTTTGTTAAGTTTTTATGATTTAAATCGCTTGTAGAAATTAACTACACCTGTTAAACCTTGTTTATTTACTAATTATTTACGATTATAATTTACGTAATTAAATTTACAGATTTAAAATAAACACACAAAGTGCAAAAATTTTTGTAAATTTTTTACAAGTTTGAGATGTCGAAACGTAATTTATTAACACAAACATTAACTTAATTTCGCACGGTTTAATGTTTAAAAAAAGCCAATAAAAGTAGCTATAAAAAGGAATAAAAACGAATTAAAAAAAATAATACAGTAAAACCTGTCCAAAGCGGAACATAATCTGCCTAAACGGGAGCGCAGCGCTCTTCTGTGTTAAAAAAATCACCTGCCCAAAACGGACACTTGCCAAACCAGAAAAAAATATATTCGATAGCTTACGAGTCTGTTTTATACAGGTTTCACCGTATTCAGTTTTGTTTTTCTTTTAAAAAATAATACCGAAATTGTGGTAAATTGTAAGGCAAATTAACAAAAAAACAATAATAATTAATTAATTTAGCGTGATTTAGTGCTATGAAAAATCGAACAGAGAGTTGCTTAACTTTCCCGACAACATTTGATGGTTGCGCCATCTGTTACAATATTTTAATTAAAAAACATTTTTATATTTTTAACTATTATAAAATGGCAAAATGCTTAATTTTGAGGGTAGGGATGAGTTTTAGAAGAAATTGTAAATGATAATAACGAGTAAAATTGTCATTAAGTCCGACCCTATTGGAGATACACACGACCCCCATTATCTCCTCACTCCCTCGACCTTTAACCACTAAAATTTAACAGCATCAATCACCCTAATAAACAAACCTCCCTGAAAAATTTCAGAAATTTTCGACTAAAAGCATAGGAGTTATTAAGCTTCAAACAGGGTGAACAACGTCGTGCCCCACACACACACACTTACACAGTAATTACCTCCGATTTTGTTTTTTGCATTTCTCGACGTTTGAAGGTCCCCTTCAAACGTTGAAGAACGTAATTTTATAATATTGTTTTTCATTTTTTAAAAAAATAATACCGAAATAAATTCAAGAAATAACTTTAATTAAGCAGGTTGAGATGGAAAGAGCATCGATTTACTTATTGTTCTTAATTAATGTGACAATTATTTTAATGGCTTAATTTTAATTTTATTTATTTATTTATTTATTTTTTTTTAATAAATTTATTCGACGTTTCTTTAAAAAGGGGAGTTATTTGTCTGTTATCGTGTACAGGAGCAAGTTTGCGTAACTGAAGTACATAAAGATGGAGCAGCTTATAAGGACGGTCGATTGAAACGTGGAGACGTCCTTCTAGCTGTGGGTATCGATGTTTATAATTTGAATTTTAGTTTAAAAAAAAAATAAAAATTGCATTTTTATTACGTTTAAATGCGTTTTTTTTATAGGTTAACGATGCATCTTTAAGGGACGTCACGTCTGTAAATTCGGTCAAATTACTTCGTGAAGCTTCCTCCCCAGTACGTCTTTTAATACTCAGGGAAAATCCTCAGACTCTATTTACGACTTTAAGTGGTAAAAAGTTGCATTTTTCTATTTAATTTATATAATTTTTTTAGTTTTTTTTTTTTTTTACGGTTATAAATATAGGAAAATACCTTCTTTCTTACAGATCCTTCGAAATTTATAACAGTAGAATTAAGGAAAGGTAGTATCAAGGACCAACTTGGAGTTAGTATCGTGCAGAGAACGTGAGTAATTTCGTTATTTATTGGTTTAAATATTATTAATTAGTTAAAATATTAATTTATGATGAATAAATTTATGTTTTACGAGGGAGAAATGCGTATTGAAGTAAATTAATGGTTAAATAGGCCTATTTTGATTTTTTTTTCTGTCTATTACGCTCTATATCCTTATAGTTAATGAGAGGATATAATGGTTTCATCAAATATTTCATATATGTAATCATAATTCTGTAAAAACAATATGGCGTCGCGACGCGCCGCGTAAGGATGCGATGATGCGCGCCGCTTTCGCGTAGAGTAAATAAGTAAATGGAAGCAAATATTTGATTTAAAATTACCGAAATTTTTGTACAAGCGAAATAATTCAGCATTATAAGTAAAAGTTTTAATTTTTTTTTTATAATAAATTTATACGTTTACTATAGCAAATTTTATTTTACGATCGCGTAACGCATGCGACGGAACAAAAATGATAACTTTTTTAAAAAATCGTTTAGTTATAGTAATACTAATCAATATAATTTTAATTTTGTTTGTTATTTGTTGAGTAATTAACCTCATTTGTACAGTTTACCACGAAATAACGAAATTTTGAAAAGAGGCACCATATTGGTTTACGACGCGACGAGACGCGACGCGACGCGAAGCTTCGGTAATATAAGTTACACTTACATAAATCGACATCAGTTCAGTTATACAGGTTACATACATGTTACATAGGAAATAAAGTTATTTCTGTTACGCGTTTATATTAGAATTTAACCGTAAAGAGGTAACGTTATGCCTTATGTAAAGTTAATGTGACTTAATTGCTATACTTAACATTTAACACGATGCTTAACGCTCCTTAATGTTACGCGTTAAGTGCGTCACGTAATATTACTTAATGCTGATTACGCGTTATTTATATCATGTAATGCGCTTTTAAATGTCCTTATACAGGTTACGCAACTTGCGCCTTTAATGTTGTGCATTACGTTAGAATTTTTAACATGCCTCATTCTAATATAAAATCGTAACAGAAAGGAGCTTATTTCCGTTACGCGCTTGTATTAGAGTTTGACCTTAAAACGAGTGACAAAAATCGAAAATATAATGAAATAAATTGAAAAAAAAACACACACATTTTTACGGAATACAATGAGTGTTTCTTTCTGTTTAGAAGTATAGAAATAGTTCTAAATGCCATCACGAGGAGGCAAAATGGCGCTGCACCGGACTCGGTACCGAATATTTTTTTCCGTTTTGAACAGGCTTTACTGTATACGTTCGTTCCTCTGATTGGTTGAAAGCAAAAACAATACACGACAAGCGTAATCGTTGGAGATGTAGATTACGTATAACGATCGAAAAGAAATTTAACCAATCGCAGCTCATTCTATAATTTAAATATTCACGCCTTTTAATTACGTTGTAGCAGTTTTTAACCAATTAGAGAACGAATCGACGTTGTCTGTAGATCACAACTTTTTTATAATAGTTTAACCAAAAAACTGTGTTAGAAACAATTATTAAGCTGTCTTAGGCTATATTTTGCTCCTAGAAGGATGATGTAACAGATCGTTATATAAACTATAAATGAGCTGCATCATGTTAGATGCAGACATAAATGTAGGCATATTTGTCACGTAATAAAGCTATATTTATCACTCGAATAAAGCCATAGACGATGGAATTTCTCTTATATCAAATACCTCATCCATCTCTTTATAGGTTAGTTATAACGAGAATCTGAGCCAGGTCCGTGCACGGGATTTTTAGACACAATATAAGTATATACAGTAACACAATACAGTAGACTGAGAAGAAAGTAAACGAGTATATAATAAATGTAAATTATACACAAAAGATTCTAAAAATAATACTAATAATTTGATTTTAAAGTTTTTTTTTTTTAATCATTATTTCTGTTATCAGTTTTCTTCGGTTAGCATACGGACTGGCATTTCGCCATCGATTCTACATAATAACATAAAAATATCAGTTTTATTATAAACAAATTAGTTATTTTTAACTCTACATGCAAAAAATCTTGAAAATAGAATCGTTTTCACCCTTTCTCTTGTATTAAATATCCATTACATTTCTATAATTCATCATTTATCAAACGTTTCTCGTTATATAATTTGTTTCAATTTTAAGCATATCGATGTAGTGTTTCCCGAACTTTCAGGACTACTATTTCCCTTTTAGTGCATAAATTTCTTATATATATATATAGGCCTATATTGTTTCAAAATGAATTTTTGTTTTCCTTGCCTTCTATATCCCCTTTAAATCTCTTGTTACATTAAATCGGCGATTCCAGCACCCCTTTAATCCCCTTGTTACATTAAATCAGTGGTTCCATCACCTCTTGAATCTATTATCGTTCTCAAGGGGAGGTAGAAGACTCAAGGGGATGCTTGATCACTGATTTAATGTAACAAATTATAATATTTTTAACCTTTAAAATTGGAATATCCGTTAGAAAACGATGCGAGAAATTCGCTAAACCAGTTTTCCCTCCTCGTTATATATATATATAGAAAAATATCTGACAGAAAACTGCTGATGGCTTCAGAATATATTTATTTAGCCTCTGATATCAGATACAAGTACAAATAAAATTGATCCGAACTGTCACTATCACCACATTATTATTTTTTTAACATCACTTCTACTTTATCCATAATTCCTTATCATACTAGTTAATCTAGATAAATATAGAATTATAATTTGCTAACTTCTCCTCTGTTTTTCTTTTTCCTTACAGAAATGGACGTGGAGTGTTTATAACATACGTGGTAAGTTACTATACAAATTAATGGCCTCTGGTACTTGAAATATATTTGATAATTATTATATATAAACTTCTAGCAGCCAGGTAGTATAGCTGCTAGACACGGTAGGAGAATTCTTCAGGGAGATCAGATTCTAGAGATTAATGGACATAACGTTCGTGAAAGCAATCAGAAGGATGTGGCTCACATGCTGCAGGTAAGTCAAGATGTTTATCATGCGATTTTAAAACGTTTTTCAAAAAAAAATTATAAATTTAAATCTAACTTTAAACGTAAAATGGACTATAAACAAGCCAAGGATGTAGTCTGTTTCAAATGAAACGTCATTGGCTTGCTTATCCAGCTGTGTTAAAGCCGCTTCGCCAGGCAACTTTCCCATTGTTTACCATACTGTCGTTATTTCGAATAGTGTAAATTCTTTCTAAATATGTTTTTTTTTTTATAGCAGTTAGACGGTAATATAGTTCTCTTACTGGGACGTGTACCGCATTTAACGCAAGCAATTCAAGAGTGGGCGAGAAGGAAAGCGCAGCAGTTTTTAAGGACACGTACCAGCACCTGGTCGTCTTATACCGGGATATCGAAGGAAAAATTGCAGACACAAAGGCCTAGGTTCGTATAAAATAATGTAAATTTATAAGACAGAGATAAGGTGGCTTCAATGAAACGTCAAAGAATATGATTTCATGCCTCTAATCGATCGAATTTTATTACATTGTGACACTGTAGTGACGTTATATCGATAATTTCGAATTGAAGGTATTAAATTCAATTAATATATAAATGATAACAATAATAATAGTAATAAAGTTATAATCGAATATGTTTTCAAAAAAAAAAAATCCATAAATACATTCGAATCTCGATTTAGCGCCACCTCCAAAATAGGCACTAAATCGAGTGTGGCGGTGAATACGGCGAAAATTAAAAATTATATATAATAACGTGGCCTGTAGAGAATATAAATGGATCGTTTACGTAAATATTTTATTATTTAAAGGGGACGATCTAAATGGCGCCGTTTAGGAGGCCACTATATCGAGGTTTGACAGTATAATCTTTCTCATTCGAATTCATTATTTTTGATTGGATATTTTAAATTAACTAAAATATAAATAGTAAATTCGACCAATCAGTTGCTTCTCCGAATATTACGTCTGTACGATTGCAACCAATCAGAACAAATGCGTTCGACTTTAACGGATTGTGTTTTTTACTTTCATTCCACGACCGAAAAATTTCTCTTATTTGTTTAATAATTAATTAATTAATTCCAATTGTTTTATATTCTATATACCAGCGATTCCCAATCTTTTCAAGCCGGTGGATTCCCATAAGACGGAAGGGCCATTTTCTCAAACGAGGGCCAATTCTCTAATTATTTTTTTGTGTTATCTACTTGTATTACATCTTAAGCTAAGTTTATACACGCAGATAAGTGTGTAGCTGCTATAAATTTAATTATAATCTCATTTGAAATTACTTGAAACGTGCCTCAATTTTTGAATTCTTGAGGATCCCGGAAAGCTTGAAGAACTAAAGCTTGAGAATCGCTATTCTGTATCGATTAATATTGATTTATTGCATTCCTTTTTTTTTCTTTCTCTGTACAGTCTTCCAGTGAGTAAAGATATCTACTCTTTGGCATTTCCAAATTGTAACAGCAACGTGTGTCCTCCCGGTACAGACAGGTATCCATCCAAAGATATAAGCAGAAATTCAAGCGTAAGATCGCGTTTGAGTATCGTGACCGAGAATACTAAAATGATGCACTCGAACAAGCAAGAAGCTCACACCATTGACGATTTCAGTAACGCGGGTTCCGAAAACCCCCTTCTACCGAGTATCTGCGTGACAAGTTTTTAACACGGCTTTATTGAAAAGTGATACCAATTCATTCCGTGTCATTAGCAATATTAATTTACTTTTTCTCTCCCCCTTATTTGTATATAATATACATAAATATGTCTTTGTGTATTGACTGTGTACATGCTTCAGTTTTTCTTTTGTCCATTTAATATCAATATTGTGCCAAAATATGAAATATATTTGTGCCTCCTGTTCTGAAGCCAAGCTTTGGATTTTAAGGAAAATATAAATAAATAAAGAATAGTTTTATAAACCAAAAAAATATATATTTAAAAAATAAACAGAATTTAAGGTCTACGTATATATATATATAATTGTATTTTTAAAACGTTTATATATCATCGATAAGTGTCTAAGAGTGAGGAAAATCGTGAAGACACGCGTGTTGAGTAGAAAGGATAAATCAATAAGGCCTTATTGCCAGTATTTAAAATTATTTTGTACATAAAAGTATGAGGTTTTAAAGAAAATAGTGGTCCTTGCCGGTGTAGGTTAAACGTCGAATTTTAAATTTAAGAAATAATAAATAAATAAAAAAAATATGAGAGAAAATTCTATACTTTTTTGCTTGATATAAATGATATAATTTTATGTAATATTTATATACTGTTAAATTATTAAATAAAAATTTATTAAAACAATATAGATGATGGTGATTTTATTTAAATTTTAATGTACAGTACAGTAGCCTGTCTAGTCCGTCACTCGACAGTCCGACACCGAACGTCACTAAGCAGGGTGAAATTTCAGTGTTATCCCTTGTCCATGTGACGTAGAGACGTGCTTACAAAATTTGGTAAACCGACACTCGCCGGTCCGATATATGTCGGATTACAGAGAGAGAGAGAGAGAGAGAGAGAAATTTTAAAACAACGCTTTTCTTGGCCCGATTGGTGGGAGATTGTGTGGTGGCCTCATCTTCCTCTAATCTTGTAAGAAAATTTAAATATATATTTAATTAATTCGAAAATAAAAATTCGTTAGGGAAATAGAAACGGGCGGGCTATTAATAACCATTTTAAAACGATTTTTCCAAATTTAACTACAATAAAAACAAGTTGGAAAAACTGAAGAATAATTGAGATTAAGTTTAATAAATTGGAGGGGGAAAAAAAAACATGGAAGAATTATTAATAAAATAAAAGCAAAGGAATAAGAAATGTAATATCGAGATGTTACTTCAGAGACTAATTTACGAAACAGGAAATTAAGAGAAGTTCCTTCAGGTAATGAGAAAATAAGTATGGAAGAAAGGCAGAATAGCTGATGGTGATGAAGATGAAAGTCGTTAAATTAATGAATAATAAGAAAATGGATAAATAAGGGAGAAGAAATGATGATGACATGAAAAAATCGTTAAAGAAATGAAGGTTTAAAGTAATAAGAAAATAAGAAGATAGGCAGAAGGACATGATGATAATTAACAGAAATGCAGGAGGACATGATGATAATTAACAGATATGCAGAAGGACATGATGGTAATTAACAGAAATGCAGGAGGACATGATGATAATTAACAGATATGCAGAAGGACATGATGGTAATTAACAGAAATGCAGGAGGACATGATGATAATTAACAGATATGCAGAAGGACATGATGGTAATTAACAGAAATGCAGGAGGACATGATGTATAGAGAGAGAGAGAGAAGAAAAAATGTTGGAATATAAGAAATAAAATCAACAAAGCACGAAGAACGGATTGGGGAAAGATGTAATAATAATAACGGAAAGAGGAAGAAATAACGGAAGCAGATGAAGTAGAAAAATATCAGAGTTATAGAAGTATGAAAGCTAACACAACAAATTGTTAAGCTTTCAAAAATTATTAACAAGAATTATGCAGCTTCTCTTAGTTAAATCTTCGCTGTATAAATTTACATTAATTTAAATATATCACTACTTAACGTAAACCTGAATGTCATTACATAACGGGGAAATGGTCAGTCATACATTATAATTGTATAAATTAGTATATAGAGTAAAACATTATAGACGATCGATACGGTATAAAAATTCCCCATATCGAAATATTAAATAGTAATGTAGATATTTGGGATTAATTAAATATTTACGCGATATATTAATTAATTTCTAATTATATAAAGTTGTGGGGTATGTCGATGTATTATTGGGTTACAATTTGAAAAAATTATAAGTCTATATATTCCCATTCTCGTCCGTCCGTTTGTCTATTTATCCTTCCTTAATCTCGAGAACGGTGTTAAATGTGGAAAGCTTAGGGGTAAGAGGTCCCGATTAACTATATACGAACTTCCAGTCTGGACCGGAAATTACGTGATTTCAATTTAAAATTTCTCCTGAGTGGAATTACGTAGATAACCGGCATGATTATGTCGTTATCGGGAAAAGTATGATGTACAGGGGCAAGACACTGCTAAATTGTGACGATGTTACAATAATTTTTGCTCGTGTTAATGAAAGAAAATATTTAAAAGAAAAAATTTATTTCACAATAAAATTGTACAAACAACATTTTTTTTTTTCATGCTTGGAAGCGGCTATCGTCCGTGGAAGAGCGATAATTTCTAACATTCATTCGTAACACAAAAAAAATGGATTTTCACATAATGGCGCCGATACCCTGTCGATAACCGTAAGCAGATTTCAATGAAGAAGATTTACTATCGCGAGTAAGAGACACTTGAATTTTTTTCTTTAGTAAATCTTCACGTAATCTCTTCACATCGTCTTCGGCTTGTCTCCTTAGCTATAAACAAATAAAATAAAATAAAAAGTTATCACGGAATTCAAGTATTAAGAATGCGCTTCGAGAAGAGGAAGAGGAATTTCTGTGATGTGTTTTAAGAGGAGAAAGGGTTTATTCAGAGAAATAGTAGAAGAGGAAGGAAGAGATAGATGTGGTTTGATGATCTGAAAGGAAAGAATTTATAAAACCTTGCAAAAGCAAAGGTTGAACAGAGTGAAAAATATAAGAATAGACTGATTTGTGGATCTGCTTTGCATAGAATAAGATGATGAAGATAAAGAGAGAAGGTGGAAAAAGGAAGATGTAGTTTGATGAATTGAAAGAGAGAGAAAGCTGAATAGCGTGCGAAATTGAAGAATGAGGGACTACTCTGTATAGAATACAAAAAGAAGAAGATCGAGATGAAGATATATATATACCTCGATTTCTGCTTTTAGTTTAATTTTTGTAGATTCGACTCTCTGCCTTAATTCTTCTATATCTTGTAAAAGGCGAAGTATTCCTAATTTGTATGTTGTCTAGAAAAACATCAAGTAAAAAAATCAAACACACACACATACACAATAGCAAAATATATTTCTATACAGTACGAGTAATTGAGTTTTACTCACTCTAGATGACGGTTCGTTTCTTCCTGCAGCAACTTTCTCTTCGTTATATATCTGGCTTAACATTTCTCTAACTAACTTCTCTAATTCTTGTCTGAGTTGAAAACATTCGTCTTCTAATCTTGGAGTGTTTTTCTTTGCTTGATAATAACGCTTTTTCCATGCATCACGTGCTGTAATAGATAAATATTGTCCTACATTTTCGATATTAAATAATTCAATCGCCCTTTTATCTTATGCATATAGTCGAAGAGCAAATTCTCAGAAGTGGTTTATAGGTTTGTCACGTTAAAATCTTTTTATTTCTACTCAATTCACGTTGGCATTTATTTATTTACAAAGTTTGGTTAATGTTACCCTAGGTTCCGAGATGGCGGCGGGAGAAATTTTTCCCTACGTTGGAGACTGCTACGGGGAAAAAATTTTTCCCTCGATTCAAGATGGCCGCGTTTCCGGCCGCCATCTTGAATTTCTCTGCAGACTCCGCGGACGTTAACCGAAATAACCAAAAAAAAAAAAAAAATTTTTTTTTACTCACTTTTCGATGGTGGTTGCCTAATTCTTCCTACTTTTTTTCCCCTTTACGATCCATTCTTTTTTCGGTTTTGCCAGCTTGGATACTTTCCTTTTCTCTTGGTGCGGCTCTTTTCTTCCCTGTTCTTTTCGATTCGGCTGCTCTTTTATTGGTCGATTGGCGTTTCCCTCTGTTCGATTTATTACTACTTGGCCATATAAACGACAGAATGCAACCCCAAGAAATGTGGCCAAATTTACTTTTAAATGTTCCTTCAAAGGCAGAAGTCTTCGTTCCGCACTTACTACATCGCAAGAAACAGCTTTCTCTATTACTCCGATGATATAATTTGCATTTAGAATCGCACGGAATGCAAACGGACTCGGTCGGCTGTATGCCTAATTTTACAATTGTGTATGCCCAATACACAATTCGTCGCAACACTGCAGTAAACGATTGCAACTGGAAACTAGTCGATTTGCATAAAATTGCATTGAAATGAACAGAAACACGTCACAGATCGAGTATTTGCATATTCGTTCGTAACGCAACTACGAATTTCCCGCCGATATTACTCTCGCACGACGTCACGAAAAGGCTCCCTCTACCGTCGCAAATTTACACACGACCGTTGCCGTTTCGAGGTTACAGGATTATCGGCAACGTCGATCTCAGGGTTGAAACCGAACGGGGAAAAATTCTCAACGGCGTCGACGTCACGACTCTAGGGAAAATATTTTTCCCCGCCGCAGTCGCCAAGATAGGGAAAAATTTCCACCGCCGCCATCTCGGAACCTAAGGTAACATTAACCCAAAGTTTAGAGGGTCCGAGCCCTCTGGGACTCTCCATAGTTATGATATTGCTTAAAATATGTACGGATCTCTGCGATACATGCAAGATTCAGTGTGCTTAAATGATTTTCACAATGATTGGTTCTGCTTCAACCAATCACCGTTCAGAAACTGTATATTTCAAACCTTCATCTTATTTATATCGCAGAGGACGGTTTATGTTTTTAAATAATTTTTTAAATTTAATTTAAATGATTTATTTTTCTTTTACCTTTTTCTAGTTGGTGCATTTTTAATTCTTTTAATTCTTTGGCTCGTTTTACTAATTCTGCTCTTTGCATTTCGTAATATTTCCTTTCTCTTTTAGTTCTTTCTAAAAGTTTGATCAATTTTCTCACTATAAATTAAAAAGACCATTTTAGAAATTTAATTTACATAATTAATGCAATTTAATTGATTATTTCATACTTTTTTCTTCTCTCTCTTCTGCGTTAAGACGTTGAAATTCTTTAGGATTCGTTTCTGCTTTTAAAATCTCTAAATTTGTCATCTTTTTATGCACATTTTCCGTCGAACCCGAAATTTCTGCTTTATTCTCTTCGTTCGATTCTTCCGTATTTTCTTCAGTTTTTTCTTTCGTTTCGGATTCTTCGTTTCCATTTTCCTTACTTTCGTCTTTCTGTTCGGATTCTTCATCTTTCTGTTCATCAGCATTTGGCTGCTCTTCATTTTCTTCAGCATCTCCTTCTTCTTTATTTTCTTCTGCGTCTTGTTTAACTTCTTGTTCCTCGATTTTATTTTCTTGAATTTCAGCTTTTGCTTGTTCTTCTTGATTTTCATCGTTAGCTTCATTTTCGGCTTGAGTTTCCTCTTTATTTTCTTCCTTTGTTTCGGCATTTTCTTCTCCTCCCTCGTTTTTTTCTTCTTCTTTCTCCTCTTCTTCTTTACTAACTTCAGAAACCTGTTCTTCTTTATTAGCTTCAGAAACTTGACTATCATCTTGACTACTTTCTGTCACTTCAGTGGTTTCAACAGCTGTTTCTTCTTGAGTACCATCGTCTGTCTCCTTTTCTTCATTATCTTGGACAGTCGTTTCTTCTTGCGTGCTTTCGTCTACGTTCTTTTCTTCGCTACATCCAGCAACAGTTTCCTGTTTTTCGGCTTCAACATTTTCTTTTATTTCAATCGTTTCTTCTTCCACTTTTTCTTCACTTTGTTCGGTGTTTTCTTCGGATTTTGTTGTACTTTCTTCCTCATTCTCTTCTTCTTTTTCGATCTTATTTTCTGCGCTAATTTCTTCTTCAGTTCCCTCTTTATTTTCTTCCAATTTTTCCTCATCAGTTTCTTTTTTATCCTCGACTTCCTCGTCACCTTCCTCACTTTTTGTCACATTTTCAACGTCCGTATTTAGCTCGTTGTTCTCTACCTCTTTCATATTTTCTTTCTCTTCTTCTCCGGTTTCCCCATTTGGCTCGATGTTTACATTTTCATTCGATTCTCCTTTCTTTACTTCATCTTGACAGAACTCAATATCTTCTGTTTGCATTTCTGCCTGCTCCAATTCTTCCAATTCGCTAGCTTCGGCATTTTTTTCTCCATCTTTCTCCTCTTCTGCATCTTCGATATTTTGGGCGTCAGATAATTTCCCCTCCGTTCTAACAAACAAACAAATAAAAAAAAAGTTATGTAGTATTAAGAACATAAAACTGCTTCGCCAATCACAACATTACGTTTACATTTCTTCGCCATTAGCATTCTCGACTGCTGAAGTATCTTTACATTCGCCATCATCAGAGACTTCGTTATCGTTTCCATCTGCATCGTCCTCGTTAACGTCCTTTTTTGACATATCTGTAAAACGAAAAGGATTCAGCTAAGAAGGAATTTTAGTAAATGGAATAATTGCATTAAAACTTAAAAAATTGTATCCACTTAACGAGATGGACACGAAATAAAACTAATTAATTTTATCATACCCGAGGCAAATTATATACATCTGATCGAAAAGTAAATTATCTGCTAATAATTCTTAGGACGTGAATAGGTAATTAGTGTATTAATATCCCATTTTATTCATATCTACTCTTCTCTCAAGTTCCTGTTTCTCTCTTCTCTAAAATCTTTTTCATCTTCTTCTAACACTTCTATACTTTTCCTAATTGAAATCTTTATTAGTTTTAGTATCTTCTAGATTCTTCTTCTTCTTCCTCTTTTCTTGGCATATTGTTATAAGCTTAATTTATTTATTTTAAGCACATGCTAGACTTTTCCCTTCCTTATCGCGTAGGAAAGTGAAAAGTAGCTATCTCTACTTTCCATCTTACCATCTTTTACACATTATTAATATTAGATTCGCCTCCTTATCGGGTTAAAAATATTTATTCTGCACTTTCGGCATTCTTTTCGGAATACTTAACCATTTTCTCACAATTCCCATTTGGACCATTTAAGAGTTCTTCTTAAGTTACTTGTCCTTCTCTCTTAAGATCCTTCCTGATCTTTAAATCTTTCAAAGTAGAAACGAATTGTAAGCAATTATCAGAAGAATTTGCTTAATACTCGAGTGCACAACATACAATTTACCTAGCACGATAATTATTATTGTATATCGAAGAGAATTCTTCCGATCATTACTTGTAGACTCAAAGGGGAGGCGAAGTATAACTCTCATTTAACAAAGGAATATTATTGATTTTTGGCATCCCATCGCTATTTAATTACGCCCTCGAACGTATATAATCCCCCATAAATCTTTACAACTCGATAAACGATATACAAACCTTTAGTTACTTCCTCTTCTACTCCACTATCTTCGGCCCCGATTTCCGAATATATCCCTTCTTTTAAATAAATTTCTGGATCTTCCGCCTGTAATATATACATTGTACACATTACAAATTGCGGTTTCCATCGCAAAATATTGTTTTGTAGTACAAGAATCATAATCATGTTCCACTACACAGGAGAGACTATGCCAATATTCTTATAATACGATTCTACTAAGAATCGAATCGATGAAGTGACGTCAGAATGCCACATATATATTCTAAGACGAATAAATTACTTGGCTTAAATAATATATGATGAACATTAAAATCTAAAATTAAAAAAAAAAAAAAGAATTTAGAAAGTTAATTTCTTCAGATTTACATAGGCCCTATATAAGGAATTAATTCGAGCGCACATAAATATCAAAATAAAACAATTGAAAATAAATATAAAATATTATTAAATTCTAATAGAAATTTGTATAATTAATTATATTAATATTTTTAATTTATAATTCCTAAAATATATCATTTAAGAATGCATAAATAAATAATAATTAATGAAGTGTGTGTGTGTGTGTCGTATATTAAAATACGGATAAATAAATTATGTATGTGCATAATTAAATTAATAGGAAATCTCTTTTAAATAAGCGTAAAGTTTTTATATACGAGAAATTAATGTTAGAGTAGCCCTTTTTTTGGGGTGTATATTTTATGAATTTAACTTCCGAAAAACATAAATTTAAATTTAAATTTGATTTTCAAATTGTTTAAGTTAGATAATATGTTTTAATATATAAATAAAAATAAATTTGGCATTAAATACATTTAAATAGGAACAAAATTAGGCCCTATATAGTATATAGAGTTAAGTAGAGACAAAAATTATATACAAAACACATTTAAATAGAAATAAAAACGAGGTCTTAATATACTTTTAAATTGTTTTAAAAATATAATTAAATTATTTTATCTCTTTCCAAATCTTTTTTAAATGAATCTTTAGCGGTTTAATTAAAATTAAACCATCACTTTTACAAGGTCGTAAATAAAAAGATACTTATTTAAAAATAAAAAAAATAGAAAAAATAATTTGTTTTATTTGCCATAAAATCACTTTAAAAAGTAATTATTTTAGACGTAAAATTGTATTTACTTGACTAATTAAAATCAATCAATTTGACAATTTGACTTACTTCAAAGATCGAAACAGTTAGGTCGTTGGCATTTGATTTTATTTGTAAGTAACGAGAATGACATTGATCTAACGAAACGGTACAATAAACGTCTTTTTTTCGAAGGAACAAGAATAAAAAACAAAAATATTATTATTGATTTCCAGGAATTTAATATATTGAACAGTAGAGACTCAATAGTTCGAGTTGATCGGGAGTGAGACAACCTCCAAGTATACAAAATACAGTGAAACTTTACACACTTCTTATTGTATAGTACAATATAAAATGCATTAAATAATGTCATGTTTACTTTATATTAATTAACACGACAGTAATTATTATTATATAAATAATAATAGTATAAACATTGCTGTTAAAATACGTCACGTCCTGTACAATACAGAGCAAGTGTCAACAGTAACTGGGAGTATATGGCACGACAATAAATTGAAAGGTGTTAAACCTTATAATTTCATTGTTTGTTGTCTAATCATACGCTTGATTTGAATTACCCAAGCGTGTAATTTTTACTTGTATTTTAGTTTAAGGGTAATGGTAGGTTAGGTTAGGTTTGGTAGACACATTACTGTACTTACAAGCGTATGAAAAACATTTAAATCGGACTAAATTTTTACTCGATTAATCGGTAAATTAGCTAAAATTAATCTTAAATTGCACTGGGATCGATTATTTATAGAAATAAGTTGTAAAAATGAAGATTATACTTACGAAAGGGGGCATAAAATTCTTTATTTTCACTTCAGCTTCTTGCCGCGGCCTTACCTAATCGAGTTATGAAGAATACGCGAATGATTATGCAATAACTACGTTACTGATCGTTCTTAGAATGTATAGATTTAAATTTAAATAAGTTATTTTTATTTTAAAACTTGCCTGAGTTAAATTTCTACCGACGCTCTTCAGATAAACGAACTTTTCTGGTACGGCCTTCCTACCTAACTGCATTTCTATTTCTCCTCTTAACTGGAGTAAATTACAGGACGGATGAATTCTATAATTTACAAATATAAATACCGGTAAATATAAAGAAATATCGAACGGTTTTGGTTTGTCAAACTCGTGTAAGGTAATAAATAACACTTTATTTAATATCAGGATAGAGGACGTTTATCAATAGAAAATTTATAGATCTGCCGTCATAAAATGGCGATTTTATTCCTATTTATATATCCATTAAATTAGTAAAAATATTAACTTTATTAGGCAATTAAATAAGTAAATATATAAATTCAAACTTTCCTATTAATTGTATGTAATTTGAGCTTGAATAAATGTAAAATCTTGCCAAATAATCATTAAAATGTATTGTACTGTACATTAAAACTTAATTAAAACTGAAATATTCATAAAATAATAAGCAGTAATTAGTTCATTTGCATTTAGATAATGGTTAATTTATTTAAAGTTCAAGAAATTTGAAATTTTTGTAATAAAAAGTCGATCAAGTGAGCGATTATAATATTGTAAATTATCAAAAAAATGTCCTTATTTTGGAACTAAGAAAGAGCAATTAATATAAAATTAATCTATTTAATCGCCAATTTTATAAGATTAAAATTGTATAAACAAATTATTTTAACGAGTTTAAAACAATACAAAATTACTAAAGTAATTGTTAAATTATTTAAAAATATAAATTTAATTTTAAAAATTTCAAATGTTTAATTAAATTTAAAAGTAGAATTGGCGAAAAATTTATTTTTTACCTTAAATAAACATAAAGTAACCATTATTTTATAATTTAAATAAATACTTCGTTTAATTAATCATTACATTTAATTATTATAAAGTATCTCTATCATAAGGATTTAATATAATTGTTTACAATCAAAAATAATAAATAAATAAATATAATCTTTTAACATAATTTAATGCAAGAAATTGCTCCTAAAAATGTCTTAAACGTGATAAACAATGTTGTATAAGAAGTATTGTACAGTACATATATGTAACAAAGTATAGCTGTACATACGTTATTTAAGCTAAATTACTTTATACTTAAATTAAATACTTTTGGTGTACTTATGTAGCATTTTACCACACTTTTAGCGTTATTTAATGCGATATGAAGTTATAAATATCGTTGAGAGTGCAAGAAACTTCACCTAACAACTTTGTATAAGAAATATCAAACATAAACTTCTCACTTTACATATGTTTATACAGTAAAATCATAGCTCCTAACAATGTAAATAAGCTGTATGAGGAATTTTGTACACGTAAAAATCCTGGATGTGTTATGCAGGGAAATTGTCTGATTCAAGAATTTTAAACGACATTTTTATTAAACAGAAGCTTTGTTGTATATAAATATAAGAAAATACCAAGAGGAAGAAGGGAAAAAACCAGATAAGAATGTTTGATTTCTTATAAATAAAAAGTAAATCACTCTCTCATCCTATCTGGTTGACAATTCTTTCGTCAAGATGGGATAAATATAATAATGTCATCATCTATTGTTCGATTATGCCCTTTTCTTACATTCCTTTTCCTTTATAATTTACACATTTTTAAACGTTGTCAAAATCCGTAGAGGCCATCAGGTCCTAATCTCCTATTGGGTAATAATCCTCCACTGCTGAAATTCTTAAGTACTGTACATATACAAAATATTATGTAGGAAGATAGATTTCTATCGATAGTTAGCGTGTGGTAAGAGACAAATGAGTAGATATTCCAACGCCATGTTCTAATTTTGACTGGATGATACATGAGGGAGGTTATTAGGAAACTTATATAAAACTAGAATGGGGGTATACGGAAACGTTATATTGCAGAAAACCCTCTTATCAATCACTTGTTTTACTATATATAGCAGGTGAAGACAACGTTCTCTTCTTGAAAGGAGAAATGGACGATTGTCAACAAGAATGAACTCATTTCTACTTTATTCACTCCGGCATCGAAACAATTCAATCGTCATGCCATTCTTTACGTTGCTAGGGGCATAAAAATCAACGTTTATTTTAATAACTTTCTATTTAATTCTTTAAAAATTCCCACTTTAATTATCCATTATTCATACTTTTAAAGTGATAAATATTCATATTTTTTTCTTAAATTTTTATACATTTTTCTGGATGGTTTGTCAATTTAAATTATTCATGTCTTACGGGTATGAAATTAAATTGTCATTTATATTTTTATTTCTACTGGAAACACGTTTACGAATCATACAGTTTTAAACGCTTTAATTTGAATTTTTCGAAATGGATATTATTGGTTAGAAATTGACCAATCGAGTGATGGGATATTTTTTAAACCACTTTCAAACGATTATTACTCGTCGAATATATTTTTCTTTGCTAATAATAATTATATAATTTTAATAATATTAATAATCTTCAAAATTTAAATGTCTAATTAACGATTTTGAATAATTGGTATTTATTTTTTTAAATATACCACGTGACTCTTCTAGACCAATGATGTTCCTCCACCTATTTAAATTCTATTTACCGGATATTTAGGTCTTTTATCGATCAAATATATTGTAATATAATCATATTTTAGTAAATAAAAATATAATATTAATTATTAACAAAGGATAAAAGGAATTAATATTAATAAAGGACTTATAATACTTTAAAATGACATTTCAATAATTTTACTCTTACATCATAATAAAACTTTATTCGTTTCCATAGCAACGGTATCAATTTCCGACGCCATCTGCTGGTCATTCATTACATATTTATTAAATAAATAACTTAAAAAATAAATAAATATAAATATTTTTTAAATCTGTTTAAATTGTTTAAAAACATTACTTAATATTTTTAAAATTTTTAATCATTTATTAAAATGCATTAACCTAATATAATTAATTAGCTTTTTTGTACGAGTCCAGATTTTTGCGTTCGAGTTGGATGATTTTCATAACATTAACCTCATAAATTATGAAAAAAATAATGTTCTATTTTAATATGAAAATCGATTTGTCATTTGTACGTAATAACAATAAATTTTTATTGTATACACTTTATCAAAATATTAAATCCTTAAATACCCGCACCTTAAAATGAAAATAATACCAAAAAAATGGCGGTGATGTAAATTGAAATTCGGGATAATTCGCTTGGGTATTGTATTAGTTTAAAATACTGTAAGCATTCGTCTAATTTGGTCTTGTTTACATATATTTTTCCCATTCCTCTTTCTACTAGTAAGAGGAGCGGATTCCTAAGCAATAATTACGATGCCGAGCAATAAAATTGTTGATTGTTCATTTAAAATGTCTAAATAAAAGGCATCTCATATGCCAAATCAACACACAAATAATAGGCTTTCCAGCTTCCATGATACTGCAAAAAAATCGAATTTTACTTTTACAGTAAAATAAAGGACATACCTGACAAATCCCGCTGAAATTGAATAATCCATAGCAATATTTTTGGCAAGTTTTCTCCTTTCTATCCATTTTTCCGAAGGAAGCAAGTAGATGTGTATATCCACTAACTAGAAATAATTTGAGATAAAGTAAGAGAAAACAAATATGGTCATTCGAAATCGATTGACGTTAATACATAAAGCGAAACGATAAATAATTAAAAGTCAATTTATTAAATAGCGCGATTAAAATGTCTAGCGGCTGTGACATTTATCTAAGATTTATACATTTACAATAAAAAAAAAAAAAGGCACGAATGGAGTAAGCTGCTAAATCAATAATAATAATAATACACACAATAACGCAATGTTTAAAAAAGACTTGTTTAATTTACAAACCTCGTCAGAAGATGGTCTGGGTTGGATAGTCGATTGTATGTTTTCGGGAGCGACATCAACCATTGTAAATGGAAGAGGACATGCTTTAGTTTCCTTTGAGTAGGAGTCGTTACTAACCGACCGAAGTCATGTTTACAATTAAACAAATACCACGTGCGCATCTCGAGTCGCTAGGGAGCGCTTTTGTCCTTCCAGGCCATCAATCGATTTTTATCGTGATGTCGTTTGCCGCCGCAAACGACTAAACGAAGATAATTTAGCTTTATTTCTGTTTAATTTACCTTATGACATTATTAATGTAATAAAAATGAGCTTCAATTTTAAAATTTTGACAATTAGCATTCCTAATCAAGGTGACAAGTGCGTCGATTTCGTCGCCCTGCTTTACTTTTAATCGTATTCAAAAAATAAAAATAAAAAAAAGGATCCACTAAAAAAACTTAAGGAAAGATATAAAATAAAGCTTCGGACCTTCGGACAAATTAGGCTTAATTAGTGAGGCCTAAATGATCAACTCTCCGCCCTGTGGGTACTAAGTGGCCTTTTTTTTCAAGACAGTTATGAGTTTGGCCAGGCCCACAATGGTGCGGCCGGGAGGTGAGGAGGACAGATGAGAACACACTGAAAAAAATAAATATACCAAACAAAATAGATACTAAATAAACATGGCCGATATCGATTATAAAAATAACTTGGGAAATGTTTAAGAAATTTCTGAACTTTTGCACTTAGGTTTTGTTTATTAGGGGCATTGATACTATTAAATTTTGGCGGTTAAAGGTCGAGGAGGTAGAGAGATACAGGGGGTCGTGTGACGTATCTCTAGTAAAGTCGGACTTAATGACGATTTTATTACAATTTCTTATAAAACCATCCCTACCTTTAAATTTAAGCTTTAAATTTATATCGCTTCTGATGCTAACTGAAAATATGTTTTCCCCGGTTTTCTTTCGGGGATTTTCCTTTAATGCAGCGATTGTTTTTGTTAAAATGCAGGGTATTTGTTTTCTTTTATTTTTACCACTTTGTTATTTATTTCTTTAATGGCTATTTTAGTGAAAAATATTACAGTAAAGCATCGATTATCCGACCTCGATTAACCGACTTATCGGTTAACCGACCGCGTTCTAGTCGGAAAATTCAAATGTCCGCTAGTGATGTGGCGCTACAATATTTGGTTATGTCTTGGCTACTTTATTATTATTTTTGTTAAATTTTTGCATGTTTTAGCTGGCAGCACTTGCTCGACCCTGAAAGGGAGGCTAGTATTTAAACCAGGTCTAATACACTATACTAATAATGTATTTTTTCATACTTTTCGGTTATCCGACTTTTCAGTTATCCGACCAACCCCAGTCCCCAATTGAGTCGGATAATCGATGCTCTACTGTAATGTCTTCAATGAAAAGTATTACTAAGTGCATTTTATATGCACAATAAAACTTTCATCTATTGTTTCTGCATACAATAAACAGGTGTTTTTAAACGTATGAAATTGCTTCGTTCCGAAAGACTTTTCTGTTTAAGCGTGTTTTCGTTCTGAACAAGTTTTACTTAATATGTCCAAAATGCATCTCGGACTCTTCAGTTTGATTAAGAAAAGAATAGAATAATATTACACAAAGGAATTATACATAACGATGAAGACGTAGTACACACGAATACGATTTCACCTTTTCCATTGTTGATTTAGCCATCAGGTCTTATTTTCTAATTATCACCATGAAATACAGTGTCGACATTATCATACGCAGTAAAGCTTTTTATACATTAAAAAATACAGCGACGTCCACATTTTTTCACAAGGGTATATAAAAAATATTATTATTACTATCAGTTCAAAGAAAAATAGAGGGCCGAAAACAAAATAGATAACATAGAAATATCATTATTTTGATATTGTAAAGGTTATTCCTTTGTTTTACTTTTATTTATACAAGGAAAGTTATTTACTTCATTAGTATCACGTTATCACATTGTATTGACAGATAATTGTTTCACAAACATCTCTTGAGTTTTGTCTTTCAAACAAATTTCCTGTACTTTGAATTGGATAGATATCTGTAGTATAAGAATATATTTTTTATCTGTAAAGTTTTCCTAATTTACACTGATTTTTTTGTTTTGTTTTTAAAGTACTGTCCTGTGCTTTCTTTGTCATATACTTAATTCAGGTTCTCGTTTCATTCTTTGTACAGTATAACAGAGGAAAAGTATGGCCATCGGTCAAAAATGACCAACCCCCAAGATTCGAAGAGAGATGACCCCCAAACGTCGAGAAATGAAAAAGAAATTCGCGGTTGTTTCTCTACGTGTGTGTGTGGGGGGGGGGCAATTTTGTTCACTCTCTTTGAAGCTTAATAATTCCCGTGCTTTTTGTCGAAAATTTTTGAAATTTCGCGGGGTGGTTTAACTTTTAGGTAGATTGATTCTATTAAATTTTGGTGGTTAAAGGTCGAGGAATTGGAGAGATATGCTGTATCGTATCTTGAGTAGGGTAGGACTTTTAATGGCGATTCCACTCGTTATTAGCATTTACAATTTTTTTTTTATAAAACTGTATCCCATCCTCAAAATTAAGTATTTTACCATTTTATAATAATTAAAAATATACATAATACGATGTTTTATTATTAAAACTTTTTATTTTTAATAAATAAAACGTCGTAACAGATGGCGCCGCACGCAATTTTAAATGTTGCCGGAAAATTTAAGCAACTCAATTTTTTTTTTTTTTCTTTTACTTTTAAGATATTTAATGCATAGAGAAGTTTACTCCGAATAACTTTAAATCTAATTGATAATCGTTATTAATTTAATTTCATATAATTAAAGCGAAATTTCAAAATTCATTTGCGTGATATCAGGCTATTGTATTCGAAAATTTAAAAGTTTAAGTTTGTTAAATATTAAGAGTTTTTAGTAGAAGAATATTTGTTATTTGATGTGGAGATTTTTAAGAAAAACAAATAAAAGGAAATTTCTATTTGTAATATTGATTTACGTCTCCAGAATTTACTCCTTGAATCAACATTGTTGTCAACATGATAAAATTAATTTTTACGGTATATTATCAAGTAATTCGTTTCTTCCTAAATCATTATTAAATCTTACTTATTACACTACACGTACAGTACGTGTGCATTGTTTAAATTCACAATATTTACTTTATATTTTAATGATAGAAATTAATACAAAAATAATTAATCATTAAATATCACAAGACTGGTGGTAATAATGGAAGGGAAATAAAATATTTAATTTTTAAAAAAAAATTGCATTTTATTATCCATTTCATTGGAGTAAAATAATATTATAGGGCTAATTTATTATTTATATTCATTACGTGATAAACTAGCCAATTTTTTCATGAGAATTTTGACAATATTCAAGAAAAAAATCCTATAATGTCATATGTATTTAGATTTTTCTCTTATTTTTCCTACGAGTAATTTGTAGAAAATAAATCATATTCGAAGCTTTCAATTAAATATGTAACGTTTTTTACATTTTAAATGGGATATTAAGGAAACGTGGAAGTGGAAATATTGTCAAAATACTTTTGATTTATTCAAAAATAAAATAAAATACTGAAGCACTCAATCATTGTTCATGTATATTGGATTAAACTTATATCTATCTTTTCCTCTTCTTTATTTTTATTTTATTTTAATATTTGGTGAAGTTAGTCTAAAATTCTTAAATGCACAGAGCTTGATAAATGATTTATTTATGCCATTATAGGTTATATAATACTGTTTTATCCGAATCACTTATCGATTTTAAAATATAAGTTCGATAAATGTTAATGGTATCTCGTTCTTTTATAAGTTCAACCAGCAAAAATTATTGTGATGTCGTCACAATTCCGGACTTAAATTTTTAATTTATTTAATTTAAAATATATGCTCTCGATCTCAAATTAATAACTTGCCCCTGTACATCATACTTTTCCTTATAACATCGGAGTCGTGCGGGTAATCTATGCAACTCTGTTCTGTAGGAAATGCTTTGAATTGAAATGACGCCACTTCCGGTTCAAACCGAAAGTTCGTACATAGTTAATCGAGGCCTCCTGCCCCTAGTCTGGACTTTCTTCCGTCTAACACCATTCTCGAGATTAAGGAAGAAACAGACAGACAGTGGGAGTTTATAGGTCTACAATTCTATCAAATTGCAACCCAGTAAATTTTACTGTATTTTTGTATCTTGTATATTCGAATTTCCCTTCTATTAAAATGTCATTAAAAGATTAAGATAAGTGTATTTCTCTTCTTAATAAAATGTATTATAACATGGAAGTATTATTTTTGTTTTACATCTTGATAATGTAAATACAGATAAATATTTGTCTTAAAGTTAAATATATTAATGTTTATTCACGGAAATTATAAAGTATACTGGGAATATCGTGTATGAAGTTTTAACTTAATTCATTTCACATAACAAATCAATATTATGATTATTATTATTATTATTATTATTGATTGTACAGATGATGCATTGAGTTACAATTAAAATTATTGGCTCGATCATAAAAACAAGTTGAAATAAATATGGAATTGTTGTTCAATACAATTATCCTGAAGTTTATATAAATTGTATTGATCAGATTATTTACTTTACCTTCTTTACGTAATAATATTTTAGTTTTGTAACATTATTATATAGCAGAGGGAAAGTATGGCGATCGGTCAAAAAATGACCCTCCCCCAAGATTTTTACATTTTTGGACTAAGGGCACATTGAAACGTCCAAATATGCAAAACATTTGGGGGGGGGTTTCTGTATGTATGAACGTTTGTGTACACATGTGTGGAAGCACGATTTTGTTTACTCTTTTTGAAGCTTAATAACTACCGTGCTTTTTGTCGAAAATTCCTGAAATTTGGCAGGGAAGTTTGTGTATTGGGGGCATTGACGGTATTAAATTTTGGTGGCTAAAGGTCGACGGAGTGGGGAGATACAGGAGGTCGTCTGACGTATCTTCAGTAGAGTCGGATTTGATGACGATTTTATTCGTTAACAATTTTTGTATAAAAACCATCTCTACCCACAAAATTAAGCTTTCTGCCATTTTATAATGATTAAAAAACCATAAACATTTTTAAAAAATAAAGTATCTTAATAGATGGCGCCACACGCAGTTTTAAACGTTGTCGGGAAAGCTATGCAACTCATACCTGGAGTTTTTTTAAAGAGGATTTCATGAAAATTAGGCAAAAATAGAATATAAACATGTAATCTTGATAATATATTATGATGTGCTATATATATTATTAAGTAAATATTAGCATTATTCGTAATATATGGTATACAAACACGTGTTATAAATTCAATTTGCCTTGAGAAATAAACTGGTGATGAGGAAATGAGATGGGAGAGAATTCATGATTAATTCCTGTTATGTAAATATTGCTATACAATCAACCGGATTTTAATTAATAATGATTTATAATTAAATAATATAAAATTTACAAAATATATTTAAAATAAATACGTAAATAAATATTAAAAACAAGATATTATTTATTTTAAATGTTTCACTAAGTTGTAATTTAAATAATAGTAAACCTCTTATGATAACATATTAAATAATATTTGAAGTATTTCATTTTTTAAAAGGAATAATTCCAATTTAAATATTTTAGAATTCGAATATGATATTTTTCTATTTATATTATTTTATTTCAAGCATATTTGTTGTTACAGCCTTTTATAAAATACATTTATGAAAAATTGAATTTATTTGTCTACCGTAAATGATACATTCTTATACTTTGTAGGTAAACAGCTCCATGATCAACGTTTTAATTTCCAGATATGTCTATAGACTATAAATATAATTAAGTTAATTTAATTTGTATATTTATATTCAATCACGTGACTCTTTTTACGAATCACACATTTTACAAAAAATTCCTATATATAATATTTTTTTTTGGGCGTAAATACGCAATAACACTGGTAAAAGGTGTTTAAGAACAAATAAAATTTAACACCAATGTTTTAAAAAGTTTTCTAAATTACTACAAATATTTTGAGATTGAGAGCATATATCAAATTAGTAGTATTTTTGACTGATTGCCATACTTTCCCTCTGTTATATATAACAGAACCAGGAAAGTAAAAGTGATCATGTTAATCATTTACGAAACTCAGAAATGAGTTGGAAATGCGAAGTATCCAGTTCAATCAAGAACTAATCTAACTGAAATTCGTGCCTAGCCGTCAAAATACGGGAATTTCGATTATATAAATTTTAGTCTCCTGTTACTTTTTCTTTCGATTCAATATCAAATATTTCAAATTTTAAATAAATAAGTCCGAGAATCGTTTTAAAATTCGATTGAAATTTTATTAACGTAGCAGCTCTGACAGTAATTGGTTTGTAAATCGATAATTTCTTAAGGTTGACACAGAAATCCTAATAAGAGAAGTAACGTTAACTTGGTTTGAAGAAAATATAGAGTAGGAAATACACTAGAGAGGAGGCGAACGAATAAAGTAGGAGTTTATCACCAGGACGACATTAACAAAAATCGAGAGTTAAGCTTTGAAGAGGGTGAACAAAATCGTGCACTCCCACACACTAACATCCTTAAATACAGAAAATAACCGCAAATTTTTTTACATTTCTCTATGTTTGAAAGTCCTCCGAGTTCGTAAATGTAAAATCTTGTAAAAAGTGTTAAATCTTGGGGTTTTTTGACCCTTGCCATCCTTTTCCTTTGATATTTATAGCAGAGCCAGGAAAGCATTATTATAAGTGATACGAACTTCGAGGGTTACTTCCTCACACGAAAATAAAGAAAGAAAGACATAAAAACATGCCCTGAAATGGGAGATTTTGAGAAATCAAACTTCTTAGACAGTGTTACGTGCAAGACAGATTTTATTCCATATTTTCTCTCTTACATAACTCATTCAATTACATTGCTTCCTTGATACGAAATTTTCGAAATACCCTCCACGTGCGGAGACCAGATATGGAAAGATTGAGGGCAGAAGGCACAAATTAATTATATACGCAAACTCTCGATTTTCACCAGAAGTCACGTGATTTCAATTGAAAATGTTATTCACAACGAAGTTAATGAATAACCCTGCACGACTCTGTTGTTGTCAGGGTAAGTATGATGTACAGGGGCAAAACATTTGAGATCCAGAGCATATATTTCAAATTAAATAAATTAAAAATTGCAGCCCAGCATTGTGGTGATGTCACAATAATTTTTGTTCGTTTGTTTTGATTTTTCATATAACTTATTAACAAACTACGACTAAAATATTTACAAAACTAATATCGTGTAATTATATATTTTGTTTGGGACGTAACTCGTGGATTCCATATAAAATATACTGCTAAACAAATTTTGCAATTGATAAATAATCAATTAATAAAAATATTTACCGGTAAAATAATTGATACAAAGACATCATCACAATGCCAGACTATAATTTTAATCATGTTTTTTAAATATACTTAATTTAAAACATACGCTCTCCACCTCAAATTACTAGTGGCTTGCCCCTGTACATCATACTTTTCCTGTTAGCAACGGAGTCATGCAGTCATCTATCTAACTCCATACAGGGGACGATTTGAATTGAAATAACGTGACTTCCAGTCCAAACTGAAAGTTTGTATATAGTGAATTGGCCTGCGTTTTCCATGTCTGGTCTGGGATTTCATGTAGCTAATTTCGTCCTCGATATTAAGGAAAGACAGACAAGCAGACAAACGACAGTGGAAATTTATATGTCTACAATTTTTTCAAATTGCAGCCAAATTCTACCTCAATCATCTTTGTAAAGATAATCTTTCAGAATCTTCTCCGTCATACTTATACATAAGATTGTGAAGGAAATTTTACGGTTTGTTTTATGTTCTTTCCGGTAATTGAAGTTTTTTTTTTATTTCTTTGTTATCGTGAATGTAAACTTTCAGTTCTATAAAAATAAATAAGCTTTATATGAAAATTCAGGAAATCATTGAAGACAATTTAACAAATTTTACATAAGAATATTTAAGTTTACTCTTTAATTTTCCAATTTTTTTTCTAAATTATTAACAAGAAAGAATATTTGCTAATTTAATTAGAATGAAAATAATGTAATTAAATTATTTTTTAATTTACGAAAGGAATTTAAATCGATTTAGAATTGCTAAGTTAATGAAATGTAAGCCTTATTGTTCTGCTGGGAATAAAATTTTTCATATATATTTATTCTATTCTAATGACTAATGTAAAAAAAATAAATAAATATTTACATTAGTCAGATTCTGTTAAATTTTGGTGGTTAAAGGTCGCGTAGTTTTTAGTAAATTATAGTAACAGATGGCGCCACGAGCAATTTTAAATGTTGCCGGAAAAGTCAAGCAGCTTGTTACTGCATTCGTGTTAAAATTCGTTGTTTTTTTTGGATACCGATTTAATAAATATCAAATTATTTAATCTTAAGTTAAGCAACACAAAATATACGTTATTTATTAGTTATTTAGAAAAATAGCTTTTTTTTTAAATGGTAATTTTAATTGGAACAATTAAAGTTTAACTGCAAGAGGTTTATAACCGGGATGAAAGATTTTCATTGAAAGATTATAAAAGATACAGAGGATTGAAAGATAAGGCTGGTTATAATTAAATTTTCTTTATTTAGCGCTATCTGCTGCAGGATATAACGAAGAGATTACAGTGAACTGGAAAGATTTGTTTTTCAGAACTTGCGAAAATAAAAATTACTTCCTATCTCCATAATCATCATGAGAAAAAAAAAAAGGCTATTAGAGTATTTAATGAAAGATTTTTTGGTGCTGTTCGAGTCTTAAATACTAGAAAACATGCCCAAACCTTACCAGTTTTCGAATATTTTAAATAAAATCTCAATCGAAATATTAAATTTAAACTTTTTGTAAATAATGATTTACTAGAAACGAGCAATTATTAATATGTTGTGTCACTGTCACAATGCCGAGGCTGAGATTTTTAATCATATTTTAAAAATTTATTTAATTTAAAATATATGCTCTTCACCTCAAATTACTAGTGGTTTGCCCCTGTACATCATACTTTTCCTGTTAGCAACAGAGTCATGCCGTCATCTATCTGACTCTCATAGGGGAATATTTTTGAATTAAAATAGCATTCCTTCCGGCCTATACCAAAAGTTCATATACAATTAATTGGGACCCCCTGCCCCTAAGCTTTTCATATCTGTTCTCGGATTTCATCTATCTAACTCCGTTCTAGAGATTGAAGACAGTCGGACGGACTGACGGACAGTGGAAATTTATAAATTTACAATTTAAAAAAAAAAAAAAATTGCAGCCCAAAAACTTAATAAATCCTTTCTTACTGAAATTTATCACGATAAGTTAAGGTATGAGTGGAAAAACTCAGCTCTCTTACAGAGGGCCATTTTTTTTTTCGGTGCACGAAATTGGAGTTAATTTTTTGAAAATAAAATTGCCTTTTTCAATCGAATTTCACAGCAATTATCTCGATACATCCATTAACCCAGTCGACCCTAAACTGAGAAATTGACTATAATAACCTTTATGCAACACAATACACCAATTTGTCCATTAGCTTCTTGGTTGTTATTGTTATTATTATATAAAAGATCAAAATATGTTATATAATATCTGTTTTTCTTTTAATTATAAATATTTATGTGGAAAGTTCGTCAAATGTTATTTTCATTCGGAGATTTAAAATTCCAATTAAACTTTAATAAAATATTTTTTTCCTTTAATGCAATTCTTGATATCTATGCTTTTGTTTGTAATTCTGCTGCAATTTGAAATAATTGTGTATCTAAAAATTCCCTCTGTGTCTCTGTCTGCCCTTCGTTAATCTCGAGAACGATGTTAGATTGATGAAAGTCGAGACCGGATATGGAAAATATTAGAACAGGAGGCCTCGATTAACTATGTACGAACTTTCGCCTGCATGACTCCGATGTTATAAGGAAAAGTATGATGTACAGGGGCAAGTTATTAACTTGAGATCGAGAGCATATATTTTAAGTTAAATATATTAAAAATTGTAGCCAGGCATCGTGACGATATTTCCTCATTTTTTAATATATTTTTTTATTATTCAATTTACTTATATTAAATGATTTCGTTTCATATCTACTAATCAAGGCTACACATTAAGATTGTTTTTAAAAATTATTCCTAGTTTAAGAAATGAATTTTCGTCACAATGTAACAAGGTAAAGAAATATATTTTAAATTAAAAATCAAATAAAATTTAAGTAAATACATAAAATTGAATACACGATTTTACAATGCTTCATAAATAAAAATAAAATTTAAATTTTGTTTTAGACTTCTTATAGCGTATACATTTATTAAATACAAGGCATTGTTTGGTTTAGAATAAGATATTCAGCTTACATTATTCATTTTTTAAGTTTTATTTACCTAACGTTATTGTATATTTACTTGGTTATTTCTAGATATGTTTATGCTTTATTAGAAATGAATTGAATTTATATGCAACGTACAAAGTATAAACAATATTTTTTAATATAGTTTATATATATATATATGCATATGTTAATGCTCTCAGTGGCGCGTTATCCTATAAGCAAAATGGCGATTGCCCCCTTTTGCTTAGGTCCCCAGAACAATCTTTTTGTAAGAAAATGTTTCCCCCAAAAATTCCTTCGAAAAAAAATGTGTGATATCAACACTGTACGTGGGGCCCCTTAATTCATATTTGCCAAGTCACCATGAAGCTAAACGTGCCACTGATGACTCTTTGTGTTTCTATATAATTTATATATATAGAACCATAAATAGGCGTCTGCAGAAAATTTTCCAAGGGGGACGAAGCTTGGAGACAATTACATCAGTAAATTTATATTTAATTGTTTCATTTTGGGGGATTTTTACAAGTAGTTTATAGAATAAAATGTTGGTGCCTAAATCGCTTTTATGATTATAATTTGTGTAAGTTTTTACTCGATCTCGGGGGAGCAGTGCCACGTTTGCCTCCTCTGCAAACACCCGTGGAGCCACGTTATATTAATTAATGTCTTTCACTTTATGTATTAAAACTCAAATCTTCCAATGTTTATATTATAAAAGTGTCCTTGTTTCATAAGAATTCTTAAATAATATTACATTTTAATTAAGGTTTCATTTTGAAATCCGTCGATATTTTATCATTCATTACATCATTTAACAAAATAATCGTAATAAAAAATTAACATACTTGACTTTTAATCAAATCAAGTCAATTAAATTATAATAAAGTGAGTTATAGCGAATGAACAAGATGATTACGATGTTAATTGCTATTTATGCAAATTACGTTACTCCTAAGTGAAGTCTTGAAGTATTAGATGCATTTTAGAGAAGGCCAAAAGCTAATTTTGGATACTTTTAGCAAATTAATTCTAAATTTTCTTTCCACATTAATTATAAATTACTTAATATCGAATTTCCTTTTTTTCAGTCTCAGTTTATATTGTGTTGTAAGAACTATTCCTAGCCAGTGGCACGTTATCTTATGATCAAAACGGAAAATTTCCTAAGGTCCCCCACAAATAGAGACCCCAATCTCTTATAAATTCATCACTGTAGGAAGAATATCCAAATTTAAATTTGGCGCCATATCTGGGGAGCCTAGAATGCTGGTGTGGCACAGAACTTAATCCTCTAGAGGTTTTCTTTAAAAAAGAACAAGGATACTGAGGGATTTCCCCCAAAAAAATTCCTCCGAAGAAAAATGTCTGAAGTCAAAACTGTACGTGGGGCCCCCTAATTCAAATTTGCCTCATAAAATATCCGAAACCTCAAAATGAAAACTACTTGAGGATTCAATTTCATAAAGCAAACACCCATTTTGATGTATTGCAAGTTAAGACAAATTACGACGTATATTAATGTACTTTTATAGAGGAAATCGCTAAAAACATAGAAATTATTAACTGTATATGCCAGACCAATCTATCGATTTGGGCAAATTACCCAAATCGATTAATTTTCCGTAGCATATTTCTTTCTCGCAGAATATAATGCCTACATTTCCTCAAAAATACGTTTTTCTTTTATGATTTCAAGGCACGCACTAACTTATTTAAGGAATTCAAATTTAGATATATTCATTATACGGTTCTTTTTAAAACATAAAATGTATTTTAACCTGCGAATAAAATCCTTTCTGTATAATTTATACAAGTTAAAGCTTAGTGGGGCCCAGGCAAATTTGAATTAGAGGGCCCCCGTGTACAGTGGGGGCCCTCTAATTCCGTACCCTTTCGTAGTGGGAAGGCAAATAACCTTTGGTGTTGTTGCCTCTGTCGGTATTCTGTCGACCCCATTCGTATCCACTGGGTGTCAGTTTGTAGGCAGTCAGCGAACAGGAACCGGGTGTGAAACTGCAGGTGATGACAATTGTCTTTTCTCCGTCCCAGGATGGATTATCGGCCATTATTTTCGCATGTGTTGTCACATCCTGCGGCGAGAGCCGAGGAAGTTCGTTCGGTTGAGTGTGAACCCATCCGAGTGGTTCCATTTCTTGCAGATATTCATGCTGGGGCAATATATTTGGCAAATGCACAGTCTGATGGGTACCCCACTGTGGTGGCATCACTATACACCTTATTTCCTTTACTTGTGGATTATCCGACGGACTGACCCCATAGAGATAACCAGAAATCTGCATCCTCAAATCTGATATGATGATGAACTTTTTCAGGATATTCTTTGGGAGAATGTAAGTGTATCCAGTTTCTTTGATGTCGTCCGAAGAGACGTAGATGTGATTGGTTCGCAGATGAAGATTGGTGGCAGGTACGGCTCTTACTCTCCATTCAGTTTTCGACGAGAACGTCAACGTCTCGTAATTGCTAGTGGTCGAAGTGATTATCTCGTCCCCGTGCTTATTAACGGTACGAGTGGTGGCGGCCGTCAGTTGGGACTGTTCTTTGGTCTGTTTTTCGATTTCTGCAATTTGCTGCCTCTGTGCAGACGGGGCGGAAATTTCCATACCCAAATGATGTCACGGATTTCCGACTGCGTCAGAGATGCCACATTTACGTTGTTCTTTTTTCCGTAATCGGCCAAAATTAGATCTTTCAACTGAACTTCTACTTTTGATCCACTCTTCGTCTGTCAATGTGGGCCAAATGTGATGGGGTTCTGTAATGGTCGTCTTATCAGGCTTCAAGATGACTTTGGTCCTCTCGTTGTTGACATGAAGTGCTCTCAAAATCAATATAAGACGCGAAAATGCGGTATATGACGAAATAGTCTTCATCCAATCATCATACAGATTGAATAAAACCATTTGAGGTTCGGTTGCTTTCAATATGAGATCACCAAATTTTTCCACTTTCAAACAGGCTTGGAAGGGAAGTTGTAATTCACTACCCTTAATTACGATATTTGGAAAATCAAGCAAGTGTACCTCGAGAGGATCCAACATTCCCTTTCTGGTTACGATGATCTGTTTGGGCTGTTCTTCGACAGGCAGAGAACGAATCAGGGCAGCGACTTCTTCTGTGGTCTTCCATTTTGCCAACTGTCCCAGACGTTTTTATCCCGCCCAAACCGAAGTGTGAATAATCTTCAAGAACAGCTGACCCGTACGTGGATTAAAAATAAATATGGCACCATTAATGGGTTTGGTCGTCACCTTCAAAAGTCTTATGAATTGTTACACGATACACATTAGTGTCATCCACAAACCAAATTTCATACATTTTTCTTCTGGAAAATATTTTCTCATAAAAGATTGGTTTAAAGAAAAGGCAATTGCCTGGGGCTCCTACAGGAAGGGGCCCTTTTTACACATAGAAAGACGCCCCACTGAGTTATAGTAAGCACATTTTTATGCTTCTAAATCATAATACTCTGTATTATATCCAGGGCCAGCTGGAGGTTTGGCGGGGCCTGGGAAAAAGTCATTAGTGGGGGCCCAAATATTTGCAAAAAATAATTTTTTTAATCGAATTATCATATAATTTTAATAAACTAATTTACAAACATTAAATACATATTCGACAAGGAATGACAAAAGAACAAAAGTTTATATTATCAAATTTTCTCAGAAATTTGAATGTGAGAAGGCCCTAAAATCGACGTGTGAACCGGCTCTGATAATATCAACAGTTAATATCTTACATATTAATATAACAGATATTATTACATCGTTGGCTAATTGAACTTCTTATTTATAGGGTTTTTAATTTTACCACCGTATTCTTCCGTGTTACCAGTTGTCTTTTTTTCCAAAAAATCTCCCGAACCAATGGTCCGATTTTCCTGAAAATTTCTAGAAACATTTCTCCCTAACACGCAAATATCCATGCTAAATTTCAGAAATTTTCGACAAAAGGCCCAGGAGTTATTAAGCTTCAAAGTGGGTGACCCACACCCAAATTGAGTTATAATAAACATTTCAAATTAAATTACACTCGTAAAATTGAGGGGAAAAAAATCCCTCTGTTATATACAACAGCTGGGAAAATAGATAGGAAGCTGTTGCATATTTGATACACAAAAGGTTGGGAACCCCCAGTTTAATATTCATCCTGTATCTTTATGTAATTCGGGCCACCCCTTATGTTCTTCCCATGTTTAATTTCATCTTTTGTATGATCTGGTCGAGAATTACAATCTCTATTATCATGCATAATAATTTGTATTTGTAAGTGCACGTTTTATGTTTCTTGCCTATATTTACTTACATAATTCATCAAAATGTGTAATGTCTATCTTAAATCATACTTTAATTATAGAATTTTTATATATTATTAATTATATATAATTTTTATATATTATTATTATTTAGTAGAAATATGTAGAGAAATCCTCCCTCTCCCTCTACATATCTCTGTATTTAATTACATCTATATAACCAGAAGTTCGTATATAGTTAATCAGGATCTCCTGCACCTAAGGTTTCCATAAACATTTATAAAATTAATGCCCCAATTATTAAATATAGCCTACAGTTTAAAAGCAAGCTGGAATTTTTCTACATTATTATTATTATTCTGAAGAAGATTGATTTGTATTATTATTTGATACGTCTTCCTGACAGATATATCAGAAAATTTCATAAGGTATGCATCTGATACGTGTCTACAAGACAATATAATTCTTCTTCCGGGGTTGTTTCGTTATCAAATATGGAAAATATGGATTACTGAATAAAATAGTGATGATAATTTTCCATCGGGTATATAATTTGACAGTGATATATTCCACTTTCCTTCTAAAATTACCTTTCGTCTCTTTTATTCTAGTGCATAATTACAGTTTATTGGGCTGAAATTTGAAAAAAAAAACATTGTAGACGTGTAAATTCTCATTGTCCGTCTACTAGTCTGTCCTTCCTTAATCTCGAGAACAGTGTTAGATGAAAGTTGAAACTAGATATGGAAAGCTTAGGGGCAGGAGGCCCAGTGAAATCGCCTAAATCGGAAGTCACGTTATTTCAATTCGAAAATTTTCTCCGGGGTACACTACTAATTTGAGATCGGGAGCATATATTTTAAATTAAATGAATTAAAAATTGTAGCCCAGCATAACTTTCGCCCGTCTTATGTTTAAATATATACAGATTCTATCAGAGTTAAGTCTGGTGATAAATTACCAGTGTAACTGTGCTATGATTTTGTTTCCTGTTTAATTCAATAATAAAATCGCTGAACGATATAATTTGATTAATTTCTCCCAATTTATCTCAGTAACTATTTTTCTTTCTAATTTCGTTTTTTCTAGAATTATTTATGTCGAATGCGAACAAATGGCACAAACAGTATTCAATTTCTTAAATTTCTACTTTGATTATAATATACTTTCATTTAAAGTTGTGTAATTACACTAGTTTTCAATTGAAATAATTTATAACATACGATCCAATTATTACACACTAATTAATAAAATAAGTTATAGAACTACATTATACTAAGCAATTTATTTATTTATCCACTGTAAAACTAAAATTTATAGTCTAAAATACAGGGAAATCCAAATGTCATTTAACATTGTTTTAAGGACAGGTACTGTACATTTACAAAGCTGGTGGAAACAAGATTAAAACTAAAATATTTAAGTACTTTTGGGCCATGGTTTACATTATCTTCCTGTTTTCCTATAACTTTATACGTAGATAAATAAATTCTATTAAATTATTCTTTAATGTCGTTTGTATTTATTTTTGTTTATTTTATTCACATTTGTTAAATAATGCTATATAGTAAGAGATTACTATCCCCAAGGAAACAATTGACATGCCTCATAAAAATAAATTTCAAATTTATTGCGGATTTTCCAGTGTTGTTTAAGATATTCAGAAATGATTTCTGAAAATGTATTTTTATATTTTATATAAACTTATACACTATATAAAATAAAATTGGTAGTTAAAAACTATTTACTATTTGAATTTTAATTCTTATATATATGTTACAGTCAAAACTTGTTTTTAGAACGCGTTTTAACTAGTTGAAACTAGTTTATACTGGATATCTTTGTTAAAACTAGTTTTAACTCAAATTCATTTTTGACTAGCAGTAAATTCTAGTTTTAACTAGACAAAACAGGTTTTAACAAAGGCATCCAGTATAAATTAGTTTCAACTAGTTAAAACGCATCCTAACTAAAAACTGGTTTTGACTGCAACATATAGAGTGATTCGGGGTAAGGTGGTAAGCGGGGAAGATGCCTACTTTTTGATATTTTCAAACGGTGACGTCAGATATTGTCATGTGTTTGCATGACGAATCGTTGAGCCAATATCGAGTGCGGAAAGCTGTAGTTGGCTACCGTTATCTCATTTTCTACATCTAGAAGAATAAAAGCAAGATAAGAACGAAGTTTTTGTTGCGAAATGTTTCTAGAATCATTTTAAAACTAAAAGTTAAAATAGAATTTATTAAAAATTGCGAAAAACAATTAATGTGTGATGTAGTTAAAGTTCTAAAGTTTCTATTGTGAGCTACCGCCGATCCCGATCGGACACGCTAGAACACGTGACTCCACTAGGCATCTTACCCTGACAAATGGGAAAGATGCCACATTTTTCTTGGGGTAACATGCCTATTTTTTGTTAATTGAATTCCAATATGCCTATTTTTAATAAATGTTTGTTTCCTCGTTTTATTGCAGGATATGCATAGAAATTATATAAGGACCTCTCAAAAAGGTTTTTGGACTGAAAAAATCTTTCAGCTAGCTTAGAACGAGCGGAAACTTAACAATACTTATACTGCGCTGTTATACTTACTATGAAGTACTTTGTACTACATATGTAATAAATTAAATTTGGTTAAGATATTCGAAAATTAATTTTATGCAATTATATTTGTTATCTTACCCTAATGGCATTTGGCATCTCACCCGGATACTTAGGGTGAGATGCCTAAAATGTCAGACAGTAAAAAAAGTTGTCATTGCAAACACTATATACAATTATTTTTCATATACTCCAAAGCTTTATTTGAAAAACATGCTCAAGAATATGATATTTTCGTTAGAGGCCTCCAAAACCCAAATTATCGCTTCCTTCATAAGCAAAATGTTAGGCATCTTCCCCCGAATCACTACACATAACTTTATTTATTTCCCCCAAACATATTTATGTAGCTAAAATTAGTTTTATCTAAAATCAAAACATGTACAGCAGTAAATTAACTAGACAAAACCCGTTTTGTCTAGTTAAAACTAGAATTTACTGCTAGTCAAAAATGAATTTGAGTTTAACTAGACAAAACGAGTTTTAACAAAGACATCCAGTATAAACTAGTTAAAACTAGTTTTAACTCAAATTCATTTTTGACTAGCAGTAAATTCTAGTTTTAACTGGACAAAACGGGTTCTAACAAAGACATCCAATATAAACTAGTTTCAACTAGTTAAAATGCATTCTAACTAAAAACGGGTTTTGACTGTAACATATATATATATATATATATATATATCTACCGTATACTAGTGGTGCATTATCCTAAGGGAAAAAGGGACAATTGCCTGGGGCCCTGAACCAATCTTTTATAAGATAATATTCCCCCCAAAAAATGTGAGGTTAACACTTTACATGGGGCTCCCTAATTAAAATTTTCTTGAGCCCCATGAAACTATAATGCCCTACTGCTGTATACCAAATGTTTTGTACCCCTGTATGTATTTATATATACTTGTTTGAATTTTCAATGATACATGTAATTTATAAATTATTTTACTTTAAAAGGAAAAACATTTAGCATTCCAGCACTAACGGAAGACATATTTTTGTATGGTTATTTATAAATTGATTTTAAACGTATTTGTTTACTTTTTGATGTTTTTTTTGTATTATTATTAACTACACTATCTTATTTGGTGGGATATTTATTTCAGAAAATGTTAAAGATAAGATAAAACAGGAAATTATGAATTAAATAATCAACTGATAATTACGAAATATTTTTAATCAAAAATTATACATATAAACTTAACAAAAAGAGAATATAATTTATTTTTAACACTTACAGAATTTTATAAATATTTACATTATTATACTCCAATGATATTTTATATCTTTTATTCCATCATGTGAACTAATTTAATGATTTTTTTGTTGATTGTTTTGCTAGGAATTGAAGTAATTTAGCAGTTATTTCGTTATCAATTTTTTCGTCTTCGTCTGGAAAATAAAACGAACAATTGTTTTTCTTTTTTTTTTTTTTTCGATTAGAAAAGTTACAAAATTAATAAATTTATTTAAATTATTATAACAAATAAATTAAATTTTCCAATTAGTTACACAATAATTATATTATATTTAATAATATATCAATTTATTTTAATATATTTAGTGATTATTATATTAAATAAAGTGATATAGTGGAGTGATAAATGACAGCAAACTGGTATGAATGCTAAAAATCTCATACCAAACAGCGTTAAAAACTGAATTTTGAGTTAAACAATGGAATTTTTATCATATTGTTTTTAATATATTAAATTATTTAAAACATTTAATTAAACAAATAAACTTCAAACTGCTTTGACAAAGCAATTTCAAATATAAATCAATATTTCCAAGCACTACACACTCGTCTTTGGGCAAGTGAATTCAAATATAAAATGGGATTTGGCTTTTCATTCTTCGTGAATTATTTAATTATGATGAGCAGAGCCTAAAGAACCTAAATTAGATTAAATACTTCTTTGCATTTGATATAATTTGGCAAGTAATGTATTTAATAAAGCATGGAAAGCATGAAAATAGCTAAACTTTTTAAAATTATTTATTCCAACGATGATTGAAAGGAAGAAAATTTTATTAATAGACATGAGTATCGAAAAGATGAATCGCATAACTGAATTTCAGTACATTAAATCATTTAATTAGCAAATCACATCTAAGAGAATATGTATTTAAAAGTTATTAAGATATACTCTTTATTTAATCATAACATTTAGAATATAAGGAAGTGTGCTTCTAAAGTTACATGAATTATTGATATTAAGTTATGAGGTCTTCCAATCTGACTGATCAGACATCAAATGTCAGACGATAAGATATAGGATTCAGATTGAATGATGAATTGTTTTGCCAATTTTTTAAATGTCAATGACCAATATTTTTCAGGAATTGAATTACGACTTAAAATATAATTACAAAGTTGTAATCAGAAAACAATATTTTATAAAATAGGAAAAATTCATACCAAGCTCTACACCAATTTCGCTTGAACTGCTCTCGTTTTCTTCCATTAAACGTCGTCTTTGTTCTAGAATACTCCGTAGTTCTTCCGATCGAGTTGTTTTTACCTGAAAGGTAAAATTGTTTATTGATATTCTTGTTATAAGTTACATATAAATTTGTTTCTATACAATTATATTTATGTACAGCAAAAAGCAAAAGAATGCTAATCTCCATATAAAAAAATTTTCTAGAAAAAACATAAATTATTAGTTTTTTTAACCATTCGTACCATTTAGTAATACTATTATTTAAAATTTTATCTTACTTGCAAATAATGGAAATAATGTATGAGGACTGTAGTGAAACTAATGCAAAAGTGGGCATAACTTTTTTTATTTGCTGACATAGATAATTCAAATTGCACTTGTTGGTAGAGTAACTCTTCCTGTATATAAAGATACTACACAACATAGCCTCCATTACAAGTAATGAATTTGTACCAACATTGAACCCAACTCTGGAACCTCTTTGAAAAAGTTTAGATATGCTCTTCTTCATAATCAGTGACCTCCCATCCACTGTCCACTGTACATCCCCCTGATTTGGCACCTTCTAACTTCCACTTGTTCAGTCCAAAAAAGGACAGTTTTTTGGGAACAATGATTTGATGATGAGGTAAAAATGGCTGTGAAGAAATGGGTACAACAGTGCACACCTGAATTTTTCAAAGAGGATTCCAGAGTTGGGTTCAACAATGATATAGAGCAGCAATTCCTAACCAGGGTACGCATACCCATGGAGGTACATGATAGATTGTTTAGGGGTACAGAAAAAAGTTAGTTATTATGGCAGAAAAAATAATATATTATGTATCACAAATTAATAGTATTAAAAAATTATTAGGTAAAAAATGTTCCTTGCAACAATCACAAACTTTATTATACATTTCAAAATGCAAAAATAGAAACAAAAACTTATGCTGCCAATTGTACAATACAACAGATCAATAAATGTTGCGCAGTCGGTCAATGGTAGTGGGGATACCATTATGTGTGATTAGTGATTATGCTACGAACTTTTGATGGTGGGGTGTGTTACCATTATTATTATTATTATCTCTCAACAATATCCCCATGTGTTGTTTGAAAAAAGTATTTTTTTGTTTATAAAAAGTATTTTTTATTGTTAGCAAGGAAAAGGACATAACTAGTATCTCCAGATTTTCTCTACAAGTGGTAATTTTTTCATTATTTATTCAGTATTTTTATTAATTTTTTATTGACAAGATTATGTCTTGTTTATAAAATCATACTGCCTGCTGTGTTACCAGCTTAGAGGTATGAAGGAGTACATGTCGGAAGTTACAATTTGGCACAGAGTATTAGGTGCCCAAATCATGCATGCATAAAAAAAACCAGACTTGTAGGTACTCAGGGGACCGAGAACTGAGTCAAAATAAAATTCAAAATGGCGACTCTCTCTACAAACAGGCAGTATGAGATTTGCGCATGCATTGCTCGTTGGGAAGTTGCAAAATGCCATGGAGGTAAGCTAATGAAAAAAGATTGGGAACTGCTGGTATAGAGGAAGAATTACTTGACTAATATATGCAATTTGAATGACGTATATCAATATATAAAAATGTTATGTCCATTTTTGCATTAGTTTCAGTAGAGTCTTCCTCATATATTATCATATGAAACTTAAAGTTTTAATAAAATTTATTCATACCCCAGATATATTTCTTTGTATCATTATGTGACTGTAGAGTCTACAACCTTCTTCTCCCAAATATTTTTCTAATTGTTCCTTTTTCAAAGAAAACAGCATTTCTCCATTCAATGAATCTAAAATAGCTTGAGATCTATAAAAGATTTTAAAATTACTACTATGCTTTCATGTTTTTTTTTGAAAAAAATGAAGCAAGGTTTCTTACTTTTCACTAAATCCTTTTACTTCTAACCAATGTTTAATTTCAGATGAAGTGGAATGCAATTTCAAATATGAACACGAAGATCGATTATGTTTTGGACAAATCCACTTTTTATTTGTCTTCGATCCTAGAGAAAACCGCTTGTTCGTTTCTATTTCTTTTTGTAACTGTTTTTGTGCTTCTTTAACATCCATAGATTTGACAGTCATAGTCTCTTTAGTATAATTAGCATCACCATTATCTTTTACTGGTTTATTAATTACAGGAGTTTCCCAAGATTCGAAAGCATCTTCCCAGTTTCTCTCCAAAGTCTTTAACAATTTTTCAAGTTTAATTTTACCTTTAAATATAAATTATAATTGATTTTCATTGTATTATCAACACTTAAATTTTACATCAGTGCTATATCAAAATGGAGTAAATAAAAATGAGAATAAAATACAAAGCATAACAAAGAAAAATAATTACAAATCAAACGCACTCTGAACCTGTTCTCTATATAACTCTTTTTTAATATCCATTTGATTAACGTTAGATTCTTTCGCATTATAATCCTGTCTAGTAGTAGTATGCACTGAAACATAGTTAAATTATAAATTAATATATATTATCTAATATTAAATAATCTTAAAAAAAAACTGTATTATTGCTAAATAACCAAATTTATTTAATATGTAGAAAATATTTTTACTTTTAAATTTAGTATTTACAGAATATCAAATATTATAATAAAGTAAAATAAAGCAATAAAACATTATAACTACCCACTTTTAAAGACATCCTCAGGTAAAATAGGTATGATCGTCATTATCATCTGTTTGAACCCCCATAGATTCTTTAGAAGATAATTGGTTTCTATCTATTAAAATTATTTTTAATAAAGGTAATTAATGAAATTTTAGTAAAATTAGTTTATAGATTATTAGGTTAATATCAATTATTATAATCTAATTTTAAAAATTAACCCACTTTCTAAAGAATTAGATAATGTTATAGGTCGAATATCATCATCATCTGTTTGCACAGCCAATGACATTTTTTGAGGTATCTGATCAGTAATAGAATCTATGAAATATATTGACATTAGTAATTTAATATAGTTAATAATTATTTAATAAAATTATTATATTAGTAATAAAGGAAAATGTTATGCCTATTTCAGTACACAGTTAAAAAAAAGATAAACATAATTAAACAGATTTTTAATTCCACGAAGTGCATATTAAATGACACAAGCATAAAACAAATAAAAGACAAAACATTAATAAATTCAAACTACGACAATAAAATTGTAAAAAATATTTTATTTTTCATAAATCTTATTACAAGCTTTTGCATATATTTAACACAATTACGATGCATCGATTCTTAATTCATATACGAACATTACCCAAACTTTCCACCATTACCCTGGCTAACATCATTATATTACATGTAAAGACACTTTACACATAAAACTTTTCGTCACATTGCTTGGGTACGATAACCTGAATGATTTAAATTAAACGATAACATTTTGAATTGATGGCCAGTCCCAAAAATTGTTTCCCGTGTCGGAAAACAACTCGAGATGGCACTGCGTTGTGACACGAATGCTTCTACAACATTCTCGTATATATATATATATATTATACTTTACAAATATACATAATTTTTAACTTTTTTCACTTATATTGTCAATTTTTATCATCGGAGATTTATGTTTTTTAAAATTTAATATAAAAAAATATTATAACAGCATTGCATAGTTTGTGTTATATAAATGTATAAAAAATATATTTTTAAGATCTGTTAGAGAATGTTAGCATACAAAATTATACAAGACAAAAAAAAAATGCTATTTTTAATAACTGAAGTTAATATATATATTTTTCTTTCTCGTTATAGAAGAATATTACATTATACTAATCTAAAAGATTGTAGTCTATATATAACATAGCTTATATTAATATTTTAATTGTGTATAACATTTTATTGATTTGAGAATTTTTTTTTCATTAAAATAATTAAAATTTTATTTTAATAGAGCTGCACTTAAATTCTAACATTAATATATTAAAAATATTTGAAGATTTTTAACAACTGTAATATATATATATACATAAAAATTAAGTACATAGTAATATTTTTATTAATATGAATAAATCTATTTATTAAATAATAAACTGTAAAGTAAATTACAAAATAATTCATTTCGTTTGTAGAATTACGTTTAAATGATAGAAAGCATTTAACAATATAATATTTTGTATAAAAGTCTTTTCTTTACAAACTATTTAATTACGTTCTCTTATATAACATCACACAGAATTATGATTCTTTTAAGGGAATAAACCAGGGATCTCAAAATTCACAACTTATTGCTGCCACAAAATGATATGTTTTCTATGTTGTAGATTATATAATGTACAGTTTACTACTGCTGAATACTATAAACCTCTGCCATTCCTATAAGAATCATGTAACATAGATGCAAGAACTATTGATGACTTAATTAATTCAAGGATCAATAACATATATCAAACAAAGAAATAATATGTTCTCAGACAAGGCAATGCTCCTTTATATAACTCATAGTATATGTAATTCATACAGAATAACAAAGGATAGATTTAAAATCAATAACACGCAATTTGTGATTTCAAATCAAACCGCAAGAAAGTATTATTTTTCTGAAATAATGCGTTTTTGAAACCCCTGGATTAAACACTAAATAATGATTTATTATGATGTTCATAAAGTATATTTAAGATATTTAAAAAAATCATAAATTTGCAGTTGCCAATAGAAATATATAGATATATATTATAAAAATATATTAACATTTTTTGTTTTAAAATATTTTTTTATAATTAAAGATTTCTTAAAATTAATTAGTAAATATTAATCATCTTCAATATATACATTTATATTTTAAAATATAAAAAGTCAAAACATTATGAGCAGTTAACTTCTTCCTGAGTGATCACGTTAGCAATACACATTAAATTTACATTGAGGTAAATTTTTTTTATTGTATAAAGATTTTAAAAGATTGTTCATGTGGGAAATGGATAAGTATCTAAGCATTATATTTAAGGAATATCTTGGGGATTTAATCGTTAAATGAAATCTTCTCGTTATTTGGAATGTTTTTTCTCTTAAATAATCAACTTTCTCAAAGCATAAACACTGCGTATCCATTTAGTGCATTGATTTGTAGTTTGGTTGATAATACATTAACAAAATTTGAATTTTCGTATATTTTTTGAAATAATTATATATTAAAACCTTTAATTATATTTTAGTATATTATAAAAATAGAAACATTTATTTATTTACATATATTAACAATATTAGAATTAATAAATTTATTAGTTATATATTTTGTTGAAATCCTTTATGCATTAATTTTTTGATTATAATCGCAAACTTTTATAAAATATGACTTAAAATTAAGATAGTACATTGTATTTGAGAAGACTGTAATTAAACTATCAACAAATTATCTGAAAAACTGGAAAGCAATTATAATGGTTCTTCTATTCTAAATGCTATCATAATTAATATTCATATTAGATTATTCATTAAATTTTGATAATGAGTCATAGCTGATTTTTTATATAATTAAAAATAATTTTTGTTAGTAATAAACAATTAACACGTAAATAACTCTAAATTATTATGGATATTTTGTTTTATATATATATAAACATTTTAATTAATCATTTGCAGATATTAGTTTTGTAGTAATACTGTCTTTTAATCGGTTATCATTAATTATATCCTGATGACATTATTAATGTTTTTTGTGATAGAAGTATATAATTCCTATTACTTAAAATTTATAGTTTCACATGTACATAGATTTTTAAAACAGACAAAGACAAACTTCTTTGGACAAAAAATAAGCAATGTCAGAATATAACCGTAACAAATAAACTATCTTGTGTATACACAATATAAACTCTTCTACACAAAAACAAACGAAGACAAACAAGTATACAAAAGCAAGAGGCCACACTTTCAGTTTTACTGTTTAGAAGTATCTAAATTCACCTTTCTTGCCCTGGCGTTCTCGACGAACCCAGTCGGCAGATGCTGGTGTAGGAATGGATGCTGGACGTCTGGAAGGAGATTCTTGACTACTTGTTGTCATCTCTTCGAAATTTCCTTTTGGAAGAGGAGGAGATTCACTCTAGAAGATTTTAAAATTTTACGTAAGTAATGAATGACTCTTAGATATTTAATTTTGTAAAAGTAATTAAAATGATTAAATAATGAACAAACAATAGAAACTCACCAAATTTTCTCTTGGGCTACCCTTTGTAGCATATATTGGATTATTGAAAACTTCACTTTCGGCACTATTAGCATTGTATGGGGTAATAATTGTATGTGGAACGTGAGCAACTTGCCCACGCATGTTTCTTGCTTTCCACCATTTTCGGCTATCATCCAATACCTAATAATTAAATATACATTTAAAATTTACTAATTTTATATTTTTGTTCTTTTTACGCTAAGATTTTACAGATATTACCTCTAAATATTCACCACGAATTACTGTAAGCTCTTTGTCGTTGTTAGCTGTTCGAGGATATACAACTTGAACAATCTTTGCATTTTGAGATTTAAGTTCTTCTAGCCATTGCTGTTGTTGCCATTCAAACTGTTTGTGAGGATCAGAACCTGATGTGTGTTCTATTGAATCTGCACTGAAATCAGATCGCACATCTCTGTCTCGTATGTCACGTTCTGCCGATGGAAAACGTGCATCCCTAAAATGTTTTCAAAGAATTAGACAGTTGATTCTATAGATAAAAGTGTAAAATTTTCTTCAAAGAAAGCACACCTATCGGGAGGAAAATCACGTCTATTTGTTTCCTCATGCTCTTCAAATTGTCTACTTTCATATATTGAATGAGAATGACGATCACCAATTCCACTTGGACTTCCATGATTATATTGTTTCTCAAGTTTCTCATGACTGTAATAAAATCCTCCATCGTATCTTCCACTTTTATCTTCTCTTGGATACATATGATGATAATCTCGCTAAAATTAAAATCATCAATAATTAAGTATTAATTACCGTATATCTTGGCGGATAAGACGATAGTTGAACCATAAAAAATGGCCCCAAAAATCCGGGGTCGTCTTATAGGACAGATACAAAAAAATTAGATTGAAATTTATATAAATTAAAACCGTTATAAAAGAACAGACAAACCGTAATTATTTACTAGAAGAGAGTAGGGTATGTGCACAAAATAGAATATGTAAGGTCGCCGACAGGTGGGGATAAGTTAATCCCGTGTCAGGATGAACCTAAGGGACGTTTGCATGTGGGTGTGGCAGAGGAGGCAAATGATGACAAGTGTTTTACATAAGGAAACCCGTTTATTGGATAACATATATGCTTACATCCACAATTGACAGTCCACTTCTCTAAAGTCCTTCAGAGTGGCAAGGATTTCCCTTCCGTCGAAGCCCCAAGGGCAGACAAGATGAGATCGCTGGACAGATGCTCGCAGAGGTGCTGAGGCGTCCTACGTTGTTGGCGGCGACACAACACAACACAGATCACGGCTCTTTGCGGGATGCGGAAGAGACTCTCTCCAACCTTGGAGATTCCGATTTTTATAGTTCTTCGCTCGCTATTCCAATTTCCGATTGGTCCCTCATTCCCTTTCCCATTTTCCAATTGGTCTCTCCTTTGTTTCTAGGAGAAACTTGGGATGACCCGGGTCATGGGAAAGGTCCGATTCGGAGTGTCCATCTCGTGACTTTTTGACCATTGTGTTTGGAGATTGTTGATAAATTTACAAAACTTGAACTCATAATTTAGCCCGTTAATTGCGATTTCTGTCATCTAGGAACTTTTATGATTCAAGCGCAATGTTTTTCTAGCTATTAAAACTGTCCCCCCTTCCCAAAGTTGTCTTCTTAGATCAACTATTTATGAGCACTCGAGTCAGAATTTCACCTATTTACGAGCTTTTGTGTCATACTTCTATTTATTTATGGGCTTTCGTATCAGAATTTTACCCTTCTGTTTGACATAGATGAATCGTTTTTAACACGTGTTTTGGCACTTGTTCCGGCACATGTTCCGACACTTGTTTACATTTTGTGTCGCAATGTCTAGATCAAGAGTTTTTTCTTTTTCTCTCTCTCTCTCTTTTTTCTATATAATCTATTGTTATGATTTAAATGCAAGAATTTCGTGATTTACGGACCTCGTCTGCAACCTCACAAATAGCCCATACAATGTTTTTGTGAATAGTCATGGTCATTACCCGAATGCCCGAATTAGTGTGAATGTTTGCAAAAATCGCCAGATGCAAGAAAATAAAATTTGTTCATTTGAAAAATTACAAATAGGACATAATTCCATATATGCTATACAGTATTATTATTCAGATAATGATTGCTGATCTAAACTAAATTCATAGGCCACTGATAATTTTGGGGTCGTCTTATAGGACAGATATACGCTAAAACTATAAAACTTTGACAAAAATTTATACATCGTCTTATCTGAAGGTCGTCTTATCCGCCGAGATATACGGTAATAATTTATTTATTATTTCATTGAGTAAAATCAGTAAGTAATATATGTAAAACCAACCTCTTCTGCAACTGCTTCATTTCTGTGATAAGCCGAAGAAATTGGCGCAACTGCAGCTGCAGCTGCAGCTGCAAGCTCAGGAGGATCTCTATCATCAAAACTTGGATACTCGGGAGCCCATCCATCAGAAAATACTGGATGATATTCTTTGTCATAGTCCTTCCACTGGTCTCTGAAGTGAAATAAATTTATATGTGATAAGTTTATTAATTAAGTACTCGAAAAATCTTTCAAAGTAAACCATTTAATCTTTAAAGATTTATTTTTTTAAACTTTAAAGTGTTTCATCTCTACATCTTCATCACATTAATATTCAAATATTAGAACATCATATAATATCAGATAATCTGATATTATTCTGATATTCTAATATCTGATATATTCTAACACTAACATTTCTGAAATCTTTAGTCATCATCAAATGTAGGACATACAAACTTAAGCTTAGAATTGTAAAAAGAATAAAGATTCTTTGAAATGTTTCCACAGAAACTAGACTTTACAGTTTAAAAACCCATCTTGAAAGATACAAACATAAATTACTTCAAATTAACAACAACTTTATCATATCTTTCTGAACTAGACTAGAATCCCACAATAATCCTTTACAGAGTGATATTAAAAAAAAAATAATTATATTTTATTATTTAATGATCAATATTGACTTTTCTGTAATTCAAAGGCAGTTTTGTTAAACTAGAATTAGAAAACAGTTGGAAAAATTTCTCTACTTTGTAAAAACTTATCCAATAATTTACTAACATTTGACTAGTAGTAAGATTTGCAAGAATAATTCATCCTTTTTTTCCCATTTAATTCAATTAAGAAAAATTATTTTAATAATTAATTTATGTTTATTATCTACAAGTGACATATAAAATTTTATATTATTATTTAATATAAATATTTACAGAGTTGATTACATTAAGAAAAATAAAAGAACATAAACTTTAACTACATATTATACGAATTGTTCAGAGGCCAATCAGCCCAAGTCAATTTTATTCAAAATCAGGGTCTTTGCTCTAAAAGGAAATATAAAGAGTAAATTTTCTGGTGCCAAAAGCTCAAGTCCTCAACATTTATAAACACTACTAGATCATACCATCTCTTCTGTCTAGGAACATTGACAAAGTAATGAGGCATGACTCTAAATTTTGTCTCCTTAATATTGTAATGACTGGACTTAGGCTAATTGACCTCTGAACGTTCGTATACATAACACAAAAGACTGATATAAGTTGCTATATGTGTCACAAATTGGCAAGGTAGCAAATATAATTCATTATTACGATTAACAAAAATGTTTTTTCTTACCTTGGAATAATCCATGGTTCTCCCAAACTGTGCCATAAATCAGTCTCTTTCGAGGTACAACAATTTGTAAGCAACTCAATTGATTCCCGAGTTAAAAGCGGAGTAACAACCCTTGAAGCTAAATTTGAACTATAATTGGAATCCTTGGCTGCGTCTATGATCAGAGCCAACGGAGTAAACAAAAAATGTACCAATTCTGGAGCATTGGGATCGTGTATGTGACTTTTTAATTTGGCCTTTAAAGAAATAATATTTATAATAACTAAACTTTATAATTTTATTATTATAAAATTTAATAAGTACAAAATTTAAAAAATATAGTATTATTATTATTATTACTGTTACATTCAAGAATAATCCCTTTTGAATTTATCATTCATAGATAAATTAATGAATAACATAAAAAGATAAAAGATAAAAATTAGAAAGCAAAACTAAAACTATTTTGCAATTAATAACTAAACATATTTAATAAATGAACAATATTCATAATAAACATAAAATATTTTAAGTAACTTTTGAATAAAATGTAGATAATATTGAAATTATAAATAAATAAATAACAGAAGTAAAATTTACGTAAGCAATTTTATCTTACAGAACGTACCAATAAGTTAAATGATAATTTAAATTTTTGCAAAATATCGATAAATTCTCTTTCTGGCGGAGGTTTGGCTCGCATGCTTAACATGCCATCTAAAATTTAAATTTAATAAAACAAAATTTCATTAAGTTATAATAAAATTTTAATAATTTAAACCTATTATAATACCAATTTTTAACTTACCACCCATGTCTTTCTTTTTATTTTTTCGACTTTTTTGTCTACGTTCTAATTCCTTGTAAGCTGCCGCGGCATGTTGCAGTCTTGCTATAAACCTCTCAATGTCATCAAAACAATGATTTAAAATAGCCTAAAATAATTTTATTTAAATGTTAATAAGGTACAAAGATATATAAATAATAATAATACCTGTTCAGTATTAAAGAAAATAACTCACAACATCTTGCTCATATTTATCACTTGCAGTCGAACTTGTTTCGTCATTTGATTCTCGGACATACATATCGCTCCTTCCCATTCTCTGATGGGAATAATTTGTCTCTCGATGTTGAGAATCTAATTTAAATTTTAGGAGATGATGATGATTAAAATGAAATTTTTATTTCTTTTACATTTAATTTCACATATTAAATAATGTAATCAAGAATAGAATAACATGCTTACAATGGTCTTTTAAATGTATTTATAATTTATTTTTATAATTTTATATGTATGAACATATGAACACCAACCGAAGAGGACTTTTTATTATGTCCAAAATGCATTTGGAGTGTTCTATAGTATGTACAGTACATGTTAAAGGAGCCACAGTTTATTGTAAATTTTTATTATTAATAATAATAATCATTAAAGAATTTGTTAATCTCATTCACTGGTGTGATAAGCCCATATGTGTGTGTATATACAGGGTGGGCCAGCGAAAACGAAACGGCAGAGTGTTCGTGTTCGTCCAAGCAAATCACTCGGACAAGTTGATTTTATTCTCGAGGGGACATCTTTTGCAATAAAGTTTTTGCGATTCTGAATGCAACAGACAACAAAAAATTTTAAAAACTCATTTATTTTGTATTAACTAAACAAACATTTATTTCGAAAAAAATGTTTGTTTAGTTAATATTCAGATTCGCAAAAACTTTATTGCATAAGATGTCCCCTGAGAGTAAAATCGACCTGTCCAAGTGATTTGCTTGGACGAACACGAACACTCTGCCGTTTCGTTTTCGCTGGCCCACCCTGTATATATATACATACATATATATATATACATACATACATATATATGTGTGTGTGTGTGTGTGTCTTGTTTGATTTAGATTAATTATTAAATGTAATCAAGAATTTTTCTACTTACAGTTAGAGTTGGCTGCAGCAGCGGCAGCATTAAACATGTTCACTTGCTCTCTAACACTGATACCCGAAATGCCATTTACAGGCGGATCAGGTGGAGGGTTGCTTGGTGGAGGGGGGAGTTGTCTCATATTATCTTTGTACCTAATATATGAAACTGTTATTAAATTTCCATCACTCCGTCTACCTTATCATATTAAAGCGGCAATATCTTTGAACATTGAACCTATTTTAATCCTTCTCAGATAAGATTAGAATTTTAATATGAAACTTTTATTACATATTTTATAAGCTTTTGTTATTAAATAACTACAATTATATAAAAATTTCTTAAACACTTTCGTTAGATAAATGTTTATATATCATTTTACCTTGATTTTGCCTTGCCGCTCATAAACATTTTTATTTCATCTACAACATCTTGTGCCTAAAAAAAATTTGATATTGTTAATTTTATTTATAAACAATTAAATGTTTTTCTAATAGACTTAATACTTTATTTGTACAAAAAGTAATAAAAAAACATGTAAAAATTAAAATTATATTAACTGAATTTCACTAAACTTACAGAAACTTGAGCGCATTGGAAGATGTGCATTTCCGAAGGATTATGATTTTTACTTTTTGGATCCTCTCTTACGATGAAAATGAGAATGTTATTGTACAGTTCTCTTCTACCATCGCTTGTACATGCTGTTGGATCACTTATTAAACTCATTGGAAATCTTTCAACAATGTCCTTTATAGAAATTTAATAAAATGATTGAATTATTAATTTTATCAAAAATTTTAATTCTCATGTTATGAAAATAAAAAATATTTTATATTATAAATGATTTAAACAGTTTCAATAAACTGGGTATAAAAATTAAAAACGAAACAAGAAAGATTTTTCTCTTTCCACTTACCCCATTTTCATAATCTATAATAATAACCCAATTTCTTTCCAGTCTCATTTGCATTTTTTGTGTCCAAATTCCACTGGATTTTTCCATTTGCAATAAACGACGAAGCCCATCTTTAGGTGCAACCAAACCTAAAAATTCATTCACAAATAAAACAGTTTTAAAAGAAAAGCCAGATTTATTAAAATATGTATATAAACTGATTATTTGTTCCTAATTAAAAAACTAATAATAATAAATAACAATGTATCTCGATGGTTTGACATTTCTATTTTCTTTTGCTTTCTAGCATAGGAACTTTTTGAAAATATCATAAATGCCAATAATGAGTAAAATTTCATTACATCTGACACCACTGGAGATATGATATGGGAGAGGGTGAGGAGATTGATAGAGGGTCCTCTATCAATCCCCTCACCCTCTTGAGTTCCATACTCCAAAATTTAATAGCACAAATGCCCATTATATACAAGTTACCATGTTAAATTTCATTTCTTAATCTTTACCCCATCCTGAGATATTAAATAAAATAGATGCAAACACACATGCAAAATTCTCCCCTTTTTTTACTTTATTGAGTTCAGAGGGTCTGAAAGCATTGAGATTTGAAAAAAACCTAGATGTTCAAATTTAACGTGGTTATAATACTTTCCTGTAGTTATGTATACAAAACAGCTGGGAAAATAAAACAATACAAAAATGATATAAATTAAAATTTCTTTTGAAGGGTAATGAAAACTGCCCCCTTTTTTAATAATTTTGTTCTTATATTTTTATAACTTTCAGAAGAGAAGGATACTTTATACAGAATTTATGACTGGTTCCTTATGTCAGATTCTGATAAAGTAACATTTCTGTTATTACTCTACCAGATAAAATTATATATATGGTGTGAATTATATCATATGAGTTAAAAATTAGAAATAGTCAAGTAAAACAAAAAGAATAGAGTATAAAGTGGTGAGTTCTTTACAAAAATTTAATATAAATAAATTCATATACAGACATTTTCACTTAGAAATGAATATATGTATTTTCAATTCAAATTGCTTTTTTTTTTATCGTAAAAGCGTTCTAGCCTCGAGAAATGCAGTTTAAATTGAATTAACATTTTCGGAACTTCTTACAAATGCATATTTAGTTTCAAATGTGGGGGGGAAAACGAAAATACTATGTACGTACATTAGACAAACTTTTTTAGCTGGAAGAATTAAAAATTCATTAGATCCATCTAAAAGAAATAAAAACATTTATTCTATCTAATTAAGCTCATTTCAGTAAAGAAATAAATATATTACATGTTACTAATTTAATTACAATGCATACATATCAATTTTTCTAAATGAATTCTTAATTATCATCTAATATTCTTGCTGATAAGATGAAAATATTTTCCTAAAAGGTCAAACTACATGGCTACACACTTGATAAAGAATAAATTCGAACATTAGATTAAAGACTACCTATTCGCTCTTGATTGTTTCTTTATTTATTCTTAACTTTAATTAATTATTAAGATATAGATTAATAAGTGTCTACTATTATTAAAATAGTCATTAAAAACAAAAGTTTATTTATAGGAAATCAGATAATAATGACACGTATATGTCTTATCTCTGTAATTTGTATTTGCATGATTGTAGAAAATGTTTAAGATATAATTCCAAATACACTTTGATAAAACAAACTCATATTTAAAAAACAATTTTCAGAAAAAATTGTTTGATAATTACAAGTAAATATAGTTTTAGGAAATTTGCCAGAGTAAAAATACTAATAATGAATTTAAAATAAACTAAAAAAATTACTTCTTCAATCATTAAAATTCATAATTTCTGTTTTATCGATGATCTTAAGAATGTTTATTTTGATGTAACAACGAGCCAAAAGAGTTGAAAATATCTGCACACACTAAAATAAACATTCTTAATACCTCCAATAAAGCAGAAATAGTGAATTTAAAATAATAAAAAAAAATATAGTTTGATTAAATATCACTTCAATTCCAATTCTAAAATAAAATTAAACTTATGTTATATTTAATGTGTGTATTATTAAGTGTACAGATATGACTCAACTTACAACCATTCAAAGTTATAACGCTCTCCCACAAACATTTGCAGTAGCCATATTGATGAATGCAAGGAACTTATGATTGAAAGCAAAGCAAAGTATCTAGGCTGCTGCACTCATAACTGTACACACAAGCTCATATCCTCTAAGATTTGCTTCACAATAGCTATAACGAATTGCGTTATTACACATAATGTACATTCTGTTTTTGTTGTTATCAACATTGATTACTGTTTATGGTCACCTTAGGATAAAATTGCCTTGCAGTGTGATACTTTTGTTCTGTAGTGGTAGTGTTTTTGTTTGCATTTATTATCTTGGACTTACGATCAAACTGTCAGAATGGAAACTAATCTTAAGTTGAGGTTTATCTGTACCTACAGTATACACATCACAAGAAAGATTTTTACATGAGATGGTCAACACGTTATTTAACATACAATTTCTTAATTTTTAAATGTTTTTACTTCAGACCAGATTACATTAATTACCAGTTTGTAATAAAAATTCAAATGCAAAGTTGTTGATCTTATAGACATATTAAAATTATGATACGACTAATCTTATACCCCGTTCGCACCGAACATTTCAATCTAGATTGTGACCAAGGTCGGCGACTATGCCTTGGTGCGAACACCCTCGACCGTTTCAATCTCGACTGAAACGAGGTTCAATCGCGATTGACTCGAGAGAGTTCTTGAAACTAGATCCAGTCATAAGAGAGATCCCACAATCCCACGCGCGTGAGAAAATACAAGATGGCTACAGAACACGTGTCGGGCTATCGGCAAAGAAATAAAAAAGATGTTTGGAGAGACGATGACATCTGTCTATTATTAGATATATGGCAAGAAAAAGTATTTATTTCTAATCAAAACTTCCATTTTGTGTGTTGGTGTTTGTGACTTACCGAGTAGTTATGCCAGTTTTATCATCGCTTACAATAGCCGGGTTTTTCTCAAGCGAGTTACCTGTGCGAACGGCACGACATTCGACTGGCGACAATCACAATCCAGATTGTAGGTAAATCGAGATCGAAGTGAGTCGTGGATTGTGTGCGAACGGGGTATTATCAAAGTATCAAAGTAATATTTTACAGCCTAAGTGTTTCGCTATTTTCATTAAAAAAATCAATTCAAATTAATTAGATTCCTTCAGTTTTTTTCATCAAAGAAATCTAATCAATTTTCTTGTTTTATTTCACGTTAATTTAGACTTAGAAATAATTAATATAGCAAAAGATTTCTAATTATTATTGATAAATGTCAACCTTTAAAATAAATTTATACTTATATAATTGAAGCGTGCAATGCCATAAGATTGTAAATGCCATTTTTCTCAAAATACATTTTATTGAAGAAATGAATTTTAAATGCAATGTTTTTTCCTACAAAAATATATTGTGGTGATAGTGGTGCTCTAAGTGGCTATATTTTTAAGATGAATTTATGTGCAAGCCATAATGTTTTAAGTGCCAAAGTGCAAGCCATGTGACTTTTGGCACGTAAAATGTTACGGTTTACATTTACATCATTTTGTTATTCTAATTTGTAACGCAGCGAGTTTTTTACGATTTTATTCTAAAATTGAAATGAATTCCTTAAAGTATGAAATACATAAAAGAAGAAAGAAATGTGCAGAAAATTGGAAGAAGAACATTCAAAAGAAACAAAAAAATAGTGGCTTAGAGTACATTTCCTCCATATCACAGAAAGTTAATCTGAGAAAAGATACACCAACAAGGTAAAAGACTTAATACTTCAAAAATATAGATGTAGACTTGAGATTTACAAGATATGGATAATCATTGTGTTTATGCATGGGTATACAACTTGTAGATGACTATGTTTCCAACAAGTTTGTCAAACTTTTTGTTTACGTTACAGGTGCCATGCAAGTGTTCCTTGCTTGCAAAATGTACGTGGCTTACGTCAGGAACTCTTCTAACAATTTTATGAACTGGCTGACTACAATAAGCAGCAGAGTTATCTTCAAAGACTTGTTCATCCCAGACGATAAAAAGGAGACAATATGGGAAGTACCATCATCCTTCTGAAAGTAGAAGGCAACACTCTTTCAGTTATCATTTGCTTCTTCCTGGTGGAAGTGAAATAAGAGTTTGCCTTAAGACATTGTGTAATACATTTGGAATTACTGCAGGAAGAATTCAGTTGATTGGAGAAACGATTTTGGGAGGAAAATTGGATGCTACTGATCAAAGAGGAGGCCAGCGAAAATGTGCTGAAAAGCAATTGTGGACAGAAGAAATAATTGAGCACATTAGGAGTTTCCCAAGTAAAGAAAGTCATTATGCTCGAGCCAAAAGTACAGATAAAATGTACTTATCACCTGATCTCAATGTTAGCAGAATGTATAGAGCCTTCCTTGAGAAATATTGTCAACAGTATGCTGGGAGCAAAGCCCCAGTTACTCGACAATGGTACAATGAAATTTTCCTGACCAAATTCAATCTATCTTTTCAAAGACCTCGCACTGGACACTTTCTCAACTTGTAACCGCCTTGATGTACGAATAAAAGCAGGTGATGCATCAGCAAAAACAGAACTGGAATTACATCATCGCAGAGCTGAAGTAACTACAAAAGACATGTCCGATGACACAAAAAGTGCAAAAACCTCAGATTCATATGTTATATATTTTGACTTGCAGCAGCAAATGTATATACCACAATTAACACACACTGAAATGTATTATGCTCAACAATTGGCATGCTACAGCCTTGGAATTCACGATTCAATTAAAGAGAAAGGATGCATGTGTTTGTGGAGTGAGAATTTTGGAGGAAGAGGGTCTTCGGAAATATCATCCTGTATATACCATTATATTACTACTTAGGCTGTTATTGGTGACCGAAAGAAGCTGACTTTGTGGACAGACAATTGTGTTGGTCAAAACAAAAATCAATACATGATAGCCATGTATCTAGTGTTATTGGCCAATAATGTATTTTCAGAAATAACACATAAATACCCCGTAAAGGGTCACACATTTCTCAGTTGTGATTGAGACTTTGCTCTAATTGAAAAATGGAAGAAAAAATGCAGAGCCTACACACTAAAGGATCTTGTAGACATCATTAAAAGTGCAGGGACCAAAAACCCTTTTACCTGCATTGTATTTGAGAAATTTCATGACTTTAAATCGATTGCCCATGCATTTTTGAACAAAAAAGACCTAGGTATCTCAACAGCATCCCAAATTAGACTCTCATCAAATAACTTTGGTAAAGTTATGATTGCTAAAGATGGAGGTAAAAAAGCAAGATGGTGCAGTGGGCTTAATGTGCTGAAAGATGGAGTTAGCATTGATGATTTCAAAAATCTTCCAGCTTCCTCTTGCTTGCTCCCATTTTGGGATTCCTCAAAAGAAGAAACCTGACATTGGTAAAATGATACCATTTTTAAATCCAATAGCACAAACCTATTTCAAGGAGATGCTAGCAGAACCGGATAACTGAATGCCAGTTTATCAATAGTTTAACCTGTATCACTTTATTATTTTATATTTCAAAACGATATTTGGACTTCTATTAATCTTTCAAATTTGAAGCTTTTAAATACATTTTAACTTTTATTACACTAAATTAATACCTTATTGTTTACATTTTCCTTTATTTGACATAATTATATTACAATTGATAAAGATTACAGTCCTATTCAAGTACCAAAACTGTGGGCCCCACATTGTTGAAGCAAGGAGGCAGTCACTAATAGATTATTGTCAGTTTTTAATGTTAAAAGTGATATTGAATTTGTAAATTGTGTTTAATAATTTAAATGTAACGTTTTTGGTATTCTAAACTGTTTTTCAGCTGTAAAAACATTAATTTTATGATTGCAATTGTTTTTGGCATTTGCAACTTTATGCACTTGCACAATTTTGGCATTTACAACGTTATGGCTCTAACCCTGTTTTTAAACTTTTTTTGTTTCCTTACTATCATACTTAGGTGTTTGAAATTAAACCCAATGTTTTATTCCAAAGTGTATATTGTTAAATAATTTTTCTAGCATTTGATTAAAGTTTGTTCATTAGAAAAAGTGTTTTTTCTCTCTCCTGAAAAGTTTGTTTTTTGGCATTTACAACATTATGGCATTGCATGCTTCAATTAGATAAATAATAAAGATTAGCATAAAAAAATGATTGATTATTAATTCTTTTTATTCTTTGAAATTAATTTGACTTTTTGAATCGAATATTAATTATTAATGATTAATAAACAATCAATTGCAGCAAATATTTAGCAATTATTTTCAATTTCTTAGTGTTCTTGGTGACAAAAGATAGACAAAACGCATTAAATTTTTTAAGGATAAACTTTAAATTACAACACACTACACCAAGAAGTATAATAACAAACACAGTGTATAATAATAACCAGTGTAAAGAAAGAAAGAAAAACACTATCTCTGGACAAACATTTTCTAACTCCTCCTGAATTCTTCAGGTGTTATAATGGTTACACAATGGAACATTGTTCGAAACATAAAAGTTTTTTTGAAAGAAACATAAATTCGAACCACCATTCAAACTATAAGTACAAAATTTAAAACCACACATGCATTGTCCTGCCCATAACAAAGAATCAACCAACGACTATGCCTCATATGTCAAGTAGAGCCTGCCAGGATATCGACAACCTCATTTCCTCCTCAAAATTTATACAAGATGATGCAAAGTTAGCTTTGAAGATTTCTATGGCCTCCAACCATCTGAGGTGCTCCGTGTGGGATGTTGCAAAGAGGAGTTTGGTCCATGTGAAGTCCGTCACAATTTCTGGTTCCACTGTACAGAAGAACTCAAGAGGAGTTAGAAAACATTTGTCTAGCGATAGTTTTTTTTTTCTTCACACCAGTTCTGTGTTTGTTATTGAAGATAAACTTCTTTTAATAGTTAATATTACCAAGATTTAATTGCTTTTCTCAAGTGATGAATTTTAATTATCTTAAACCTGTAAACAATCTTCTGAATAATATAATTATAGACTTTACTCAACAACCTTGAATTTATGTGACCAGAAAAAGTATTTTTTCAGAAAGTTTTAGACTTTATCAAAATTTTTCTGGTCTAAATTTTCTTTTAATCTTATATTTAACTTAATTATTAAAATTTTTTAGTGAAATATTCATATCAAATCATAATTATTATTATGATTATTATTAAAGTGACTAATATTACACCAAAAGAAATTATGTTCTTTGTTATGAAAAACAAAATTTAAGGATAAACCTGTTTCTGTTAAACAACTGTTTTACTCAATTATAAAAGTTTAAATATATATATATATGTTTTTTTAAATTAATGAAAAATTTCTGAAAAATAATTGTACAAAATACTATTTAATCAATTTGTTTACGTAAACTTCCAATCTTCAAATTTCTTAGAATTCAGTTAATAAGAAGAAGATTCCTGCTGATATTTTAATTACATTATTTCTGTGCAATGAAAACTAGAATCAAAGAAAATAAACAGTAAACAGGTTTAGTTACTATGGAAATTAAAAATGACTTTGTTTTCAAGAATATAAACTTAATGTGAAATGAGATTTACATATATTCTACTAGTAATAAGAATTTTTGCAACAAATCTTATAAAAGTATTTTACACATGAAATTTGATAGATTAGTAAAAATTAAAATTGAGTACTTGAACAGATATTATGTAAAATAAATACTAAATTATATACAGTCTTCCAAAAAGAATGCTCCAGTTTAAATTATTGTAATTATGTTAATTATTATCCGAGAACACAGTAATTAACATTAAAACATTGGAAAACTGTCCAAGTTTCACATTTACCCATTACAATTTCTCAAATGTTCACCTCGTGTCATGTCACACTTCCAACTAATACGCATTCTTTCTACACTTACTACAGCACATCCATTGTCACCCCTCCCATAGCAACCATAATTCTATAAGCTCCTGCAGATTACTTGTGTTGCACAATGACTAGTGATTCTGACTTTGTGGATTTCCGAACACAAAGTGTGTTCTCTATTATGGGTTTGCCATTTTTGTTTATGGCACTTCCTAGAGATAGACAATAAGGCATTTAAATGCAGATTGCAAATGAAACATGGACAGTTATTCTATCGATTTGTGTACATCACATACTTCTCAGATAATAATAAACATAATTACAGTAATTTAAAATGGTACCAATATTCATTTTGGAAGACCCTATAAATTAAAAATGCCAAGTTCAGTGATAAACTTTGACATTCAATGAACTATTAACATTTTAATCATCAGAGAAAAGAAAACATTTCAAATTACAAAGTTAGAGAGAGAGAAAAACATTCAATTTATACATTTTTGTTTCAAATTTATAAATGAGAAATGTCAAAAAAGAACCATTTAGTTTCAACTTCTCTGGCAAACACAATTCTGACACAGTTTATATGATTTAACATGTTGTTTCAATGTTCCTTGTATCATACTTTCTGTCTCTATCTAATTTTGACAATAGGATATTTCAGTTCCAAATATTAAACTAAGAACCTATTAGAATATGAAATAAGAAACTGAAAGTCATTGTTAAATTACATTAATCACTATATTTCAGCTAACAGAGAAAATATGATGATTAATCACATATCATCATACATTGTATTTTAGTTCTATATCGACATATAGAACTAAAATACAATGTATGATATATACAAAAAGTGTATTGCAATATATTGGCATGTTAAAATTGTGCTTGCTGTAGAAAATAAAAGCAAATAACATTTCTTTCTCATTTATAAATTTAAAATGAAAATCATTTCTTTTTAGTTTGCTTTATTCTAAAACTTTATAATTCAAATTTGTTTTTGTTTTCAGCAATTGAAAAATTAATATTGATCTTCAAAAATTAGGTCAAGGTCATTTGCACGTCATTACTCAATATGGCACCACCAATTTATTATATAAATGTACAAATTCCAATTTCTGAATTTGCATTTCACTAAAAATTTGAACATTAAAGGGATTTTGAATGTATTCTATAATGGACAAGAACATATTCAAAAGCATAATTAAGCTAATTGTGTCCTCTAATAACAGTATTTATTTGCTTATTAACAGTTATCATCTAGTTTAAAAATTATATTTTATCTGATATAGATAATGCAGAGTTTTAAAAATTATATTATTTTCTTTAGCGAGTTCTGAATTCTACATCCAGAAACTATTCACAATTATCAATACTATTCTATAAACTAATTAAGTAAGGCTGAGATTAGTTTATTACACTGATTTTATAAATTATGTAAATGCAGATGAGAAGTTTTATTGTTAATTTAATAGAGTGCTAACTAAGCTAATAACAATCTTGTAAAACAAGCAGTAGTAGGAATTGAACTAAATTGACATCATTTATATAAAACTGTCATGAATTTAGTGTATTGTATTACTGTAAATACATTTTCGAAAATTCATGTTTTCATTTAATTAAAGTTATCAACTTTCAATATATAATGGCATACTATTTCGTATTAAATACATTTTATTCTTTTCTAATCCTTAAAATTATTAATTAGGAGTATAATAATAACTCCTAATTAATAACTTATTGTTACTATTAATTTTTAACAGGATAATAATTATATTGTTTGACAAATATAAATGGATTTATTTATTAATGCATATTAAAATCAATATAACACATTAATATTTAAAAATAAAAAATCATTTTCTAAACAGGTCAATGACAAATGATTGAAATCTCAAGATGATATGAAACTGGCTGTGCAAATTAATTTAACATAAATAACATTTGAACTTGGCACCATATTCAAAGAGATGAGAAAAAATGCTTAATTCTGGAAACTTACCAAATAAAACTTTAATTTGGTTTCCAGAATTAAGCATTCTTTCTCATCTTTTATTTAATATAACTTTACCAACAGCTAACAAATTCTTTACAGTAATTTCTGTATTGTAAGTTTATTTCAAAGTAACAAAATGGTAGTAGGTACGTAAACTTGCAATATTAGAAAGAGTTATTAAAAGAATTCTTATACTTCTATAAATTTAGACAATTGGACTCTATATAGCTTTTACATTTGAATTATATGAAAGAAACTAGTTTTTAGCACATTAATAAGTAAAAAACCTTAATTATAAATTAACGTATTCAACAGTTGAATTTTAAAAAATTAATAACTTAAAAATATTATTATTAATAAAAGTAATTTTTGCTTTTCCTCAATTTTAAAATAATCAAAATTAAAAGTTTAATTACACCTTTATCAAATTTTAAAATATATTAAAAAAAAAAAACAAAAAAAGTAAATTTCATTAACTTTTGGCCTATTAAATATTTCCTATCCAAAAACTAGCCTTTGGCAGTTTCCTTGTGAATGCCCTGATAACAGGGCCTCTTTGAGTACATATAGGTCAAGATTAGTTGAAAAGATATATGAAAGAAATATTAATTTTTAAATGTATTGATAAAATGAAGAAAAGCTAACCTTATCATTTTATTACAAAAAAAATTACCATATTGAGTTCCTACTGAAAATGTAGCCAAATGTTCTAACAGATATGTAGCACCATCCTCACTTGGTTCGCTGTGATGATCTACATAAAAGATAAATATCATTACAATCTACATAAAGAAAAATATTTTTAAAAAATTTCAAATAAAATTTTATAATCTCGCATATAAATACTGTAAAGTCATTTATAAATATTTCTCAATATAAAACTATAATAAAAACAATGTCATAAATTACTTTACATAATCTTAAAAAGGAAATACAACTACAATACAAACAAACACCCAAATAATTATATGTAGACAACACCTTGAATTCAAAATATATATAAACATTATTGGGTGTTTTGAGTGAAACCCAGTTAAAAGTGTACTTCAGCCATTTTTATTTGACTAATATAATACCTTTAAAAAAGATTATTGTTTATTTTATGTTACTTCTTTGTTATTTAGTTACATATATAATTTTAAAATATAAATTAAAATTTATAATTCCATAAAATTATTTGGTAAATTTATATTATGAAATATAAAAATTAATCATTAAAACAGAAACTTTTAATAAAAATATTTGCATTGTTATAAGAAATTGGAAACAATACATTAACAATTCTAATAAATTTTGCCTTATTTAATGTGATGTGTCTTCTATTTATAAAAATGTACAGTTAAAATCTAAATCTAATCCTTAGACTATAGAGTTATTAATTTTCAGTTAACTTTGTCATACAAATGACATTAGACATTTGCATACAGTATTAGTTAAATTCTCTTGCAACAATTTCAGCTCTAACAGAGTGTTGAGTGTAAACACTAACATACATACTCAAACTTTATCAGTCATCTGCTGGCAAAAGTAGAACAAGTTGTCATGACACTTGGGAAAACATTTGGCAATTTGGTTATTAAATTTCAAAATAATTTATTTTTTAAAGTTGTTTCATAGAATATTTATATACTATATGTTAAAATTCTAATACATTTAATGTGTGTACAGAACACAGTTATTATATATTAGAACACATTCTGTCCATAATGTAATAATATATTAATTTTTAACAGGAGCTATTTTGTAAACATAATAAACATATTTACAATGATAACTGTATCATTTTAATCAATATAATATGAAGAACTCAAAAATAAATGACAAAAATGTTATTATTATTACCAAATTTTCCATCAAGTCCAATTTGTCCTATGGAAAAATTTTTACTTTGGCATGACGACGTGTTATCAATATTTTTCTAATAAATGAAACCAATGCATGTGATAAGAATCATTGAGTGTTTCTTTTTTTTTATTTTTAATATAAAACAAAAATAATCTGATTTGTCAGGATGAAGGATTTTAAATAATGAAAAATAAGTACAGTAGACTCTCGTATAACGTGGGGGATACGTTTCACGTTGTAGGAAATCGCGTTATACGGGACAGATCAATTTATGCAAATTCAGGAGTCTGTAAATTGTAACGGTTGTCAATAAATCTGTACTGTACAACCAATATTAACAAAATGGCATCGTTGGAACTTATTTGTTGATACTTCCGATAGTGAATAAATGTTAAACAGTGAAGTGCATAATTTTATTTTCAAGTTGAATAAAATTATTTTCCTCTTATATCTTTAAATGAGTATGTATTATTATTTTTTTATAAACTGCTACGTCTTTAAACTATCAGCTTCACTATTCATATATAAACAACAGGTAAGTGCATACATTCGCTTTTCTAAACAAAAAATCAGAAACTATGTGAAAATGTTAAATTTATCTTACGCGTTACATGGGACTGTTTATCACACTGTATGAGAACTAATCACAATTTTTTCGTCGCGTTGTACGAATTCGCGTTTTACAGGAGCGCATTATACGGGAGTCCACTGTATAAGCTTGTCTCTACAAAAAGGGATTTTTCTTTTAGCCCAATCCAAATTAATTCACTTATACAATAAATTAATTTGAATACTTCTACTTCTAGGTAAAACTTCTAGTGAATACTTCAAGAGGGTTTCTTCAACAGATTTCTTAAGTTTCATTTGATTTTAAACACGATTCAATTATTAACATCAAACAAATACCATAGCATACTCTTCATTATCCACTCCTAAACCCATACTATTCGTCTCTTCATTTTTTAATAAGATAAAATTATTTTAACTTTTGAAACTATTTTCTTATAATGTTTTCCTTGACAGATGATAAGCATATTATGAAGAAAATTGATAATTTCTTATAAGAAATATTAAATCTTTCAAAGAAATTTTTTTAAATTTAATAACACACACAGAACCAATAACGAGTGTGAAGAAAACAAAAAGCAAAAAACTATTCAAAGACAAACATTTTCCAACTCTTTCGGAGTTCTTCTTCAGGTGCTATAACAGTTACCAGATGGAACATCATTCAGAACATGAAAGCTTTTTTGAAAGAAAGATAAAGAAATATATATTAAATTTTAAGGAGAAAATGATGTTGTCGACGGCCTGGCAGGCTCTATTTGACAGTTTAGGCATTGGTTAAATCTTCGTTATGCACAGGACAACGCATGTGCGACTTTAAATTTTTATACTCATACTTCAAATTCTGGTTCAAAGTTATATTTTTTTCCAAGAAAAAAAAAAAAAAAAAAAAAGCTTTTATATTCTGAACACGTTCCATCTGGTAACCATTATAACACCTGAAGAAGAACTCAAAAGGAGTTGGAAAACGTTTGTCTTGGGATAATTTTTTTGTTTTCCTCACACCAGTTATTAGTTCTGTGTGTGCTATTATTACCCGGTGTGGTGTGTTGTAATTTTTTTAATTTGTTGCAAGAATCCCAATATTTATAAAGGAATAATCATAAATTACAGAACTGAATAAAATAAAATGTTAAATTTAATCTTACCTGAGCTATACCCATTTGAATGATGTGACCTGGTTGAAATCTTCTCATTTCCATGATGATATGGTGACATAGCTCTTTGGTGAGACCGAGAACTAATGCCTCTAAAATTCAATTTTGAATTTATAATTACAATTAGGTAAATAAACAATAATAATTACTGTAAAATATTTCTAATAATCAATGAAAATTTACAATAGGCAAATACTAACTAAAAATTTAAACTTTACCTTATTTGTGAATCTTGTTCTTCCCAATATGGTTGACCATCAATTACACCAGGCATGGTTCATTATAAGAACTAAAATTTCCAAAAATCAAAAAATGTAAAATACCATTTATAAATTTTAAAAAATAAATATATCAATAATAATAATAGTAATGTGTATATTTTGATAAATCTTTCAGTACATTGCATAAAATTTCAATTTAATCACACACTTCCACCCCTACTTTTTCCCATTCTAAAAAAGTACAGAAACTGCAATTTTCTATAATTTTTAGGACACTTAGTGGGCCTTGATTTCCCGTTTGACCATCATAACAATGTTGTCTTTAGTACATGCAATCAACATAGTATACATCGTTTTATAGTATAGTAACCAATATAGTTTGTTCCCCCTTAAGGCAATCTAACAATAACCCAGGGCAGAGATTTAATTTGCTGTAGTTTGTTTGGTTAGTATTAATCACAACTTCTTTAAATTTATTAAATTGTTCAAATTATATCAATTGACCATGAAATCTGTTAATGGTTAAAAAATAATTTGGCAAAACATTAGGCAAATTGCTGCATATCAATATTATTAATGATCAAATAGGAATAATTAATTAAATATAAAAAAGATTAATACAACAAATATATAATGACATACATATCTGTAGTGCCAAATTATTCTAATCATTAATAAAATTTATAGCCAATTAGTAATAACCTAGTAAAATTCCAGATACTGTTTACATTCGAGATAAATTCGACAAACAGGAATCAAGTTACGAATCTCTTTTTTTAAATAATTAGATCTGGAATACAAATACAAATCTTTTAATGAACATTATATAATTTATCCCAGATAAACATACGACAAACTAATTACTAGTACATGTTCTACAATTACAACCCAAACCTTTACAATGAATATGTATATCCAATTTTATATTAAAAAAGAATCATTTAATCAATGTTTAAAAGTTAATAGTTATAGTTATTAAGGCAATATTTTTCATAATTTCTATTTAGTAAAAGTAGTTTACTTTTGCACATGATTCCACATACGTTTGTTTTTCAAATTAATAAGCAATATAAATATTAAATTGTTATGTAAAACCAATTGCAAAGTACATTGTGATATCATCATTAACTGAATAATATAAACATTATAAAAATAATATTACTATATTAAATTTCACTATTAAACTGTTACGTCGTGCATTTGACAATTTCTATTAAAACTTTTGCATTGCCAAACAATCTGTCAAATTATCTATTGGGCTATATTAAGACTAATAATTAGATACAAATTGATTTGGCTAGAGACAGGTGGTTAATCAATTGTTTCTTGATAAATTTAATAATTAGAATTAAACTTTTAGAATATGTTTTTTAAAAGTAATTCTCTATAATATAGTAAAATATTTTACAGATCAATAAACTATAACAAAATATCATATGAAATACAGTTATAATTAAGAACTGAATTCAAACAGCAGTAGAGATAGGAATATAAAACAAAAGATCAAGTACAAATAAAGCAAAGCACATACACGTACCAGGGTCAATCTAAGTATCTTCCAGCAAGGAGGAGATGTCTGACGAACATTTTTGACTAGATTAATTACTCTGCTTCAGGTCCAACAAAAAATTCTGAACTTTACAAATACAATGCATTAAGATTCTGTAACATATTAGAATTCTTCAAATTATGGAACAAGCACAGAATGTTCAATGACGTATTTTGAAAATCCAAATATTGCTGAAAGGGTGCTTAGGCTGACCCCGGTGTGTATTACGTTACGACTTTAAGAATTCATATTTTATGCCAAACACATATTTAGAAATGTAAAATATAAATCAAATTAAAAGATTTTTACATTCTTTACTTCTAGAAAATCAGAAATACGTATTAAATATTTAAATTGTAAATATATTAATATTTTTATAATAAAAAAAATAAAAAACAATGCATAAATTTGCAAATAACATTTAAGCTTTCATTATTTCTGGAGATTATATTTAAGAACTTATATGTCATTACCTATGATTGCATCACATTCAGATTGCATAAGCAACAATAACAATAGTCTGTTTATTTTCCTGTCTCTATCAAAATATAAATATTTTAAAATGTTTTTAAGAGTGACACTACAGTTGATTTTATTACTATTTCTGTTCAAATGATTTTCAAATAAACAAATGCATAAAAGGTAGATCATGTAACTGTATAAAGTAATATACATATATACAGTATATATATAACTGTAATTAAAGTATTCCTGTTCAAAAATGTATAGGGAGAAAGATATTTAGCAATCAAATTTGGAATGCTAAATATCTCTCTAGACAATGTTGAATTACATTAATTATTTCGAGCCGTATTCTGGTCACCGTCTCTCGTCTCTCACAAACCGGTCGCTGATTGGCTAATCCAAGTGATTAGCTAATCAGCGACTGGCTTGTGAGAGATGAGAGACGGTGACCAGAATATGGCCCATGATCAGTTAATACATAATGTGTGAAAATAAAAGTTTTTGAGCATTAAATTATATACGACACTTGCTTCCTGTCTAAATTTTTAAACTAAAATACACAAATATATATTTTTAATTGACAAAAATACCAATTCAACTTGGTACATATTTAAAATAATAATAAAATTTGTTTTGGTTCCCAAATTTAGCACTTTTTATTATATTAAGTTTTTCACTTTGATCAAAATAATTTAATTAATTTAATGTATTATTTTTTTTGAAGTGTTCTTTCATTTATAAGATTAAACCTTTTCGGAGTTCTTTAATTCAATCTTTAACACATAAAATTAATATTTCATACAAGAACTTAGATATATTAAAAAAAATAAATGCTTTTAATCATTGAAATTTTACAATGCTTAGAACTTCACATAAATTTTTAATTAATTTTAAGAATAAAAGGTCTCAAACATTTTTAAATACATTTGGGAAATTTGCTGAAAAATCTTCAGCAAATTTCCCTTGCAAAATTCTAGAGAGCTTTTAAAAACAATTAATAAATTACGAGGTCAGACACAAAAAAAAATTGATAATAAGCATTTCCTGATTTCAGAATGTTTCATTCCGACGACTAAATTTTTATGTTCAGCTCTTGAAGTTTAATCCAATGGTGGGACCGAGAAGTTAAAAAACGTTTATCATCAATTTTTTTTGCGTCCAATTTAATAAATATCTGCTTATTTAATATTTAAAAGAATTCTTTTAAATATTAAAACAAGAGTTGAAATGAAAAGGACAGGGGCTTCAGGTGCTTCTAAAATCTGTGCCAATAACCTAAATTTTATTTGAATAATTTTCAAAACATAATCTGGTAATTTAATTATATTCAAGATAAACATTAGATTTTATAAGGCTTGCAATACCCATTAATATAGTAACGTACAGTACGCGCAAATTTATGCTGCATCAATCAATTCTTAAAAAACTAATTTACGTGATATTATGATATTTATTTGAAAAAACATTAATACAAACAATTAAATAAACTCACAGATAATTTTTTAAGTAATAACAATATGCAATTTAGTATTTCAGAACAGGTATTTTAGTAATTTTTAATGCATTAAAGGCTATATCAAAAAAGAAAAAAATTACAATTTAATTTAAAACTAATAATCAAGTTTTTGAATATGGCAATTAAATATAGAGTCATTAATCTATCAATTTTTTTCCTAGAACCACAACACAATGTTATATTTTAAAGCAGCAATGAAAAAATTTGAGAACAAATCATAATTATATTCTTTACTTTGACAATTAAATGACAGAAAAAGAAAAAAAATAGGTTATGGATGTATACATGTACAAAGCTAAACAATGCATATAATTAAGACATTCCGAAGGATTATATCGTAACGTTTTCAAGAGTAAGGTAGTTTTTCCCCTATTAATTTTAATAAAAAATAAAATAACATTTTAAAGTTATAAATTAAAATACTTTTACTAATTTATCTAAATAAATCTAAACTTTTTTATTTAATTCTTCAACATGTAAAAGTGACCTCACACATTCAGTATTTGTCAACTGCCAAATTATGCTGTCCCCTTTGATTTGGCACAATATACCAACAATGAGTGGGAAATGACAAATACCAAGCATTAGTTGCAAGTAAATCATTCACACTACTCTGTATTGCCCAAATGTCTGCTCAGCATTTGGCCAAATACTGTGTGTGTGTAGCTGAATTAACCTAAAGGATTCATATAATTAATACACTCCTTCAGAATGTGTTAATTATATGAATCCTTGGATGGTGTATAGTCATAATCTATAACATATAAGAGGCCCTTAGCTACCACCAAATAATAATACATGTAAACAACACGAGGCCCTAAGCTGTAGCTTGTTTAGCCTACACATAAATCAGGCCCCTATCAAATATAAAATATTTTCAAGAGTACAATGACTTTTTCTACTAATTTTAATAAAAAATATACAATTTTGAAGTTATAAATTATGATACAAACTTAAACAATTTACATGTATATAATATTTTGAAGGTTATATATGTTTTCAAATGTACAGGTATCTCTTGATTAACGTGATTAATTAATTCCTCAATCCTACCGCATATATCAAAATCACATTAATCAAAACACAGTATCTATGTTAAGTAAAGACTGCTGGTAAAGCCACATAAATTAAAACTTCTTTTATGTATATAAAGGGATTGCCACAATTAATTCTGCACGTTAATCAAATCCCGCATTAAGCAAGGGATGATACCTGTAATTTAAGCTTTTCATCATTAATTTTGAAGTATCAAATTACAATTTGTAATTTATTTAAATTTAATACAGAACATTAATTTAATATTAAATCCTATTCACAGATTATTAATAAAATTTTTATGCAAATTAGTTTAAAAAAAAAAAGGAAATAAACTATAATAGATGCAAGATAATTTATAAAGTGTAAAAGGACACTGCAATTCTAGGACAGAAATATAAAGCAGAAAAAGTCGGCAACTAATATTTTGAAACACGGAGCCCTGTTATCGACATAAACTTTTAAATGGAATTCAAATTTTTGTCTAAGTACGTTATTATTCACCGAACTAACAATCTGATCAAACATAATTTTAGAATTTCTGGACTTTCAAGGAACCAAAAATAGTACAATTGCCAATTTATGTCTCTCTCTATGCACTAACAATAAAACATACTTAAGCTGTTTAGTACTGATTATGTCTAAATTTAAATGCAACTATAGAAATTTATATATAGAAACAAACTCTGAAACAAAATGGCATTTTCATTCATATGAAAATTTTTCTACACTTGAATGAGTAATTTTATATTTATTTATAAAATTTATTTTTTCCCCCATCATTAAACTTATTTTAAAACTAGTTCACACTTTCTTTACTTGTATTCAAAGAATTTTTAATGAGCTAAAGCTTAACTAAGCTTGAAGAGTTAGATTGCATGCCTTAAATGTTTGACTATTCAAAATTTTCCTATTTCAAATTTGAATTTTAAAATTTGCATGTCAATTTTCAATTAATTTTTTCAATCAATTTTTATTATTATTTTTTAATATTAAAGATATGCGGAATATATTCCAGGAAGTAAAATTTGTTAAATAGGTTTTAATTTACAGCTTATAACACTTATACATAATGACGCGAAACAAAAGAAATGAGGGCTCGGACATTTTTTGCAATTAGACTCTCGTACTAAATGGGTTAAAATGTATTACAAACGTTTATTACGAAAACTAGTTTATAACAAGGTCCTAATGATTCTACGCAATCTCTCTCTCTCTCTTTTTTGTTAATGAACTTCTACAAGAAAATTCTTACGTAATTCCAAATAAACATAAATTAAATAATAATATTACTAACAATTTACTAGATTTTATTCTGTAAATTTGAGGTGGTTTCTACTTAACCATATATAACCAACTTAGAATTTTTGAAATTTGTATTCATTGAGAAAACTACTATTCATATGTATGCTAATATATACATATAAATATTCAAGAGAGAACACACCACACAATGAACACAACTTGTCTATCAGATCTCGACTGACTAGTCGACGAGATTATAATTTTTTATGAATAATTCATTTAACATTTACGTAAAAATTCAAAACTTCTTAATGAATAAAACAATTATAAGTACAAAACTTACAAGAATTCATTTTTCTCATGCACCCGACGAATAAAGTATCTAATAAGTCTTCAATTTTCTGGCTGTTGATGTCAATACAGTTTACCTACTTGAAAACCGTGAAGTAACTTTAGCAAATATTATAGATAAAGTAAGCAAGAATAACAATGGAATTTGTTGTTCTTGCTTGTTTTATCTATGATATGATATTATTCAATCTATGAACAATTGGTGAACAAGATACTTTACAATTATTTAATAGTACATGTGTAAATTGAAATAACAAATATATCAACTTATTCAGTTATGAGAATAGATACGAGATAGTTAGAAACTGAAAATTAGATAAGAAAAACAATTTTCTACACAATTTATTAGGTACTTATATTTCGAAACTTATTAAGAACTTTAAATAAAATATTTTCAATAGATAAGATGACAAAAATATGTTTCATAACTCCTACAGAGCTACAATCTAATTTAAGGTGCATAAGAACTGCTGATTTAACAACTGCTCATTCAAGGTGACATCTTAAATCAGCAGTTCTTATGCACCTTAAATTAGATTCAGCATAAATTTATTCAATTTTATTTAATACCCAAACACACGAAAAGTCCGAAATTGTAAAGAATCGGTAGTTTATGCAGTTAGAAACTACAAAAATATTACCTGATTTGTATACGTAACATCTGTGTGGCTATTTCAAATGACAAGTAAACAATTTTCTGTATTACATTGATTTATAGAGTTTGCGTGTGGAAATTTAAATGACAAAGCAATATTTAACTCTGTATAGATGTTTATCATTTAAAAATACATTCCATTTTTTCTAAAATTTATCCTGAATATACTCTTACATTATAGTGTTTCATAGACTCTAGTAATTAATATTTTTCATGTCACCAATAATAACAATAATTTTTGCCTATTTATTACAACAAAAAGGAAAAAAAATCATACAAACAATACCAATTTTGAATGGTGTCCTTTATAAATGCATAATGGATCCATTTTTTTGTAATAAAAATTAGATCAACAGACAATAATAAAACAATGTAAATCTTTAATGTTTATGCAGTTATATTTCTTAACAAACCAAAATATTTTAATTACATATTTTGGTTCGTTAAGATTTACATAAGTAAAGTGACATAATGACACATTTTTACCTCTCTTTTCTAAGTTACTTAATGTGTTAAAAATCTGGAAGATTTAGTAAAAGTAACGGAAACAAATGTTAAAATTAGATAAAATTCTCATCCAGTTTTATTTTTAATAAAATGACGGAGATGAAGGATTAAAAACAAATTAGGTCAAGTATTTACGTCCGTTGCCGACCAAAAAAAAAAGGCTAGAAAGTTGTGGCAAAAAATGTCCCCAGAGAGATTATATGCAATAACATTAATCGCTAGCATTTCTCAATCTGTAAGGTTGTTTACTTCTATACGTGGTAGCGACATCTCTACATTAGTCGTGCCGCTGTGTAGAAAGACAAGTTGAGAAAATTTTAATAGTATGAAACATTCCATCAGAGATTGTATAACATCCCTAACGTTGTGCAAACCAGGTAACGTTACAAATGTGGGATTTTTCAATTTTATGCAATCTTGCGAATCTACGAACCCGGTTTGGCATGCTAGTCTTCTCTGCCGTGATACGCAAAATGCCGCGCTACTTTGCCGCCAACTAGAGACGGAAATTATGCATAATCAAGTTCAATGTTCTGTTTAATTAGAAAAAAAAAATTAGAAAAAAAATCTGCGTAATTAAGCAAGGATTTTTATACGCATGGCAAAATAGAAGGCACAAGAGCTTGTAGATCAGGTTTACAACTGTAGGTTTCCGTAAGGACGACAGGTGTATGGAATGCCACTGCATGAGATTGCTAAAATGCGCAGGTGTCAAATCCGATCCTCTCTGTTTTTTCTTTTTTTTTCGCGTGTTTTCTTTCATGTAGCGATCCCGATTATCTTCCATTATCCGTCATCAAATTTTACGTCTCTCTCACGATACGGAAGGACGTGTAACGGGGTCGAAAGTTGTGAGAATCTGAATCGCGGAAATAATTGAATCGAGTCAACAGTTGTCAGAGGTCGGGTCGCGCATGCTTGACCCATTATATTTAAACTCTTAATTACGAAAAAATAAACAAATAAAGCAGATAAGTTAAGTATCCACGCATGAAAATCGATGGTGAACGTAAATCTAATTAAGCTACGACAGCAAAATTCGTATAGAGTAGGTTAGCAACGAAGGTAGAAACGAGTGGTTACGCTGGCGTAACACATCTCCCGTTACTTCTATAATATTAAATTAAGGTAACGTCACGTTATTTTAGAAGCGATATAGGCCTTACCTGCATGAGAAAGATAAATCCCGCTCTACCTTATCCTATTCGGTTTCTCGTTTATCATGCCACGTGACGCGAAGTAGGAGTGACCCTGTTTGCAACTAGTGACGACGCGTTAATCGCGTGTGAGCCGATATGGAATAAAAAAAATAAATAAATAAATGTTTCGAAACGTTTATATTCCACGTTTAAAACTTTTTAATTTTTGTCGTCTACACGGGTACAATTCGAAAAGTTTATCGGAGTAGAAAACACAACGGAACAAGTCGACCTTCGATAGACTCCGCTATTAAATTCTTGTGTTATCGGAAAACAATAGGCGAACACGCTCAACCTTCCAGAGCCTCACAAAATGGAATCCTAACTATTTACGTGACGCAATATAACCTGTTTAAGGCAGCGGCGGGGGGTACGAAGTTTGCGCGTGCTGCGTGTAAACGCCACGATTCGGAATTGTGGGACGTCGTCTCCTGTATATGTCTCTGTTTTGGATCTTCTGCCGGCACACCTATACCTGTGACCTAGTTGGTTCCCAGTTCCCGCCTTTGCCGACCTCCAAAATACCTTTCTCTCCCCCCACACACCAACTTTCGATCGATTAATTACTAGGAATAGATATTTAATTATATACGTATTCTATGTGAGTAGTCGGTAGGTCCGCGCGTCCTTCAAAATTAGGGGGAGGGGGCAAAAGTAACTCGCGAAGACTGTCCCTCAGGGAAACACATCCCACTTTACCTAGTCACGGAAGTGATGAGATATTTACGAACGTAACACTGCGCTTTTTATTATTATTGTCTTTGCTAAACACCTAAGGGAATGCGCGAAACAGAACGGAATGCGCAATTCTAGAATACACCTGAAGAAGGTTTCTAATTATATCTGTTCTATTTAATATTCTGGAGCTTCTAGAATCGGTTTCGTCATAGAATTTCGGAATTTCGTAAACACCCGTGTGACACCATGACTTTACAAAGCGGCAAAACTCGCTATTCATCTTGTACATAATAATAAAATATTGCCTCCATGTTGGACCAGGATGCTGTTACATCATCAATTCCGTTTTATTATTATTATTATTATTATTATTATTCTAGGGGGCCTCCGGCTATCGGGGAGAAGGTTCTCGCAAATTATAGGAGTTAATAAAGGTGACTAACTGTGACTGAAAGACGCCAAAAAAATAAAAAATAAATATATATATATTATGTAGTTGATAGATACACAGTGTAACTGATGCATAAAAGATCCACGCTTTATGTTTTGATCCGTTAGCTAAAACAATGAATACACGAACGTCGTCCATTTTTAATTTACAGATGAAAGCTTCCTATACATTCGGCAATTATGCCTATGCAGCTGCAGCTTGTACGCCTACTGCTCTTTGTCGTTATATTCTAGCCTAAGGCCCATAACTGTCTACGTAATTATGGATAGCTGTAAACAGTTTCAACACTAAAATCTCCACTTGGAGAAGAGATTTATATCCATTCTACATTTTTCGCGGATAGGACCCAATTAGTAATTTAGTATACACAATATTCTGAACTAAAATCTAGAATCTAATACTGAAGCAAGCGTTTTATTATGATTTATCTCACGTCAGAAAAAATATATTTTTACAGGTTCTGCAACTATCCTGTCGGCGAATTTCATATTTTTCTTGCTAAACTGTACTTGCAAAGGGGTGATAATTATATCTATATGAAAAAAGGGGGGTAATTTTAACACTTCACAAACAAGTTCTGTTACCGTTCTACACACCGTTATACACCTATTTAACAGTAATAAAAAAGTAGAAAATTGTAACAAGACAGTCTAAAAACTCTAGACGTGGATTGACCCGTCGATAAATCGTTGATATATATACATACATATATTATGATTTAAGATAATGATACATTAAGCTTTTTTAAAAACTCTACTAGACACAAAACAACAACGGGGAAGTTCTAGAAAAACAAGTTGTGCATTGGGAGGCACTTAATGGGAGACTAAAACAAGTGCCAGTTAACCATTCTCCATAATGGTATTATGTATATTTTAGTTAATAACTACAAAAATATGCTAAAAATGTATAAAATCTTAAGATATAAAACAATTCTTGATGTATATTTAAGTAATTCGTTGATCAAAACTAGTATAGTCTTACCTTGAATTTCTCGGAAAACTGATACGAGTGTGTGTGAAGCCAATAATGCTCGGAGCAATATTCATAAAAATTTTTATATTTATCCTAAACTACATATTTTGTACTCAGAGAATAGGTTAAAAACATAAGTAGATTGAACAAAAGAGAACAAAAAAAATATTTTTTCTCCAGGAAAAATGATTTTTAAATTCCTAAATGCAGCTTGGTGGAGTAGAAAAACCATTCTAGCTTTACAGTTTTTAAAGTATTTATGATATATTTCTGCTCTTTTTTTTTAAAAAATATTTTTCTTCTTAAATATATTATCTTATTTTGAATTATTGTTTTATTTGTTAATTTAAAATTAGGTGTGTTTAAAATGCACTAAATCACTATCAATACCTAGATGGCATTACAAGAATCAGCAAATTCCTTTCTCTATTAAAGTCCCATATAAAACAGTAGCCCGTGAAGAGGGGGAAATAAAACAAACATTTATATTGCCCGAAGAGATTTTTATAAAAGTCCTTGATTTGTCCTTGACGATTATTATTAACGCTTACGGAATCAACATTCGATATACAAAAATCTTAATGGAATTATTCAAAATAATTTGAATGCTTTTCGTATGTAAAAAATGTATATTTAAATTGAGAAATAATTGTAACTTTTCAAGGTCTATCAGCTCCTACCCTTGATGGTTATTTTGGTGCGTTCTGTTTGAAAGAGCACGATGATGAATGATGACAGTCGGAAATGAGTCAAGTAGAATGTTGTTTCTATTCTTATGAATTTAAACTACGGCATAGCATCTTTTATTTATTTTATATTACAACCTACTTAACTTTTGTTCCATGCCAGAGTCTATAAATCAAACGTCGGTCACCTTACGTAACTATCTGGTATGTATCAATCAAACTTTAAATTAAAATGCAATGTGGAATGGGAAGCATGAATGACTTCCAGTTTATAAACCATGCTTATGTTTTAATTGACATTATGTATCATTTTTATGCATCTTAAATTATAAATATATGAGCAACTTTTTCCTTTTTAAACTGCTGAAGACCTGGAAAAAATCAGAGCATAGTTAGAAACGAGATGAAGCCGATACTGACCGACCAAACATGTTTTGAATATTTAAACAATACTGTGTACATAGAGAATTTATTGCTTAATGTCAATAAACTCTATAATGTATAGTTTCCATGATAAAAACATAAATCCTCACAGTGATTAGTTAATTTTGAATGATACCCTCAAGAATGAGTTGTCACTTCATAGCATTATCATAAAAAAAAAAATGGTGATAAATTATTCTACACCTCACTGAAGCATTTAACATGCATGAGAAAATCTTACATCCTTTACAAGTGAATAAAATTAACGAAAATCAAAATTATTTTGGCTTTATTGTCAAATTTTATAATGTCTGTATGTCATGATAGCATAAGGTATAATAAAAATTATTCAGTGTATATGTCAGGAAGGAAATATCTAGGTTAGGAGGTTACTAACTTTAACATTAGACAACTTGATACAGCCATGTTGATACATAAAAATGTTATAACAAATTACAAAAAACATTACCTAAAACAGCTAAAAATAGATATTTGACACAATATTTAAATTTTACTGTTTTCAATATTTGTATTTGATAAACTATACCTGGTAAAAAAGAATAAAACAAAAAAAAAAAACATTCACAATTGTAGTTTGACTTGTATGGTTTTATCAATGCACTCCTATACAATTTTACAAGGACAGAGAAAGTTTGTTTTCAAATTTTGGAAATAATCCAAAAAAATTGTCAATACTTTTGATCACATGAAAAATTTAACACAATTCTTTACTATATTAGGTTCTGTTTATGTTTTGCAATGTTAAACTTACTTCTCAATATAAATTTAAATTACATGTAGAAAATATTATGCCGTCAAAACAGAAATGCAACATAAATTTTTCAAATTATTCTAAAATTGATGACCCAAGAGTGTGCGAGTAGATATTTTATCATTTTAGATAAAACATTGACTTATTCACACCCTCGAGTATACTCCCCAGTCATAAATACTATTTTACACAACATGTTTTCTTTCTCCGTAGCTATAAATTCTAACAGATTACACTCAAAGCTTGGATTGGTTGATGCTTTCCTATTTTAATGTATCTTCTTGACAATTGGACATATTTTTCAATTCAGATAAATTTAAAATTAGAATTATTTGAGTGCATTTTTTTAATTTCATAAAATGTTTTCTATAAAATGGAGTAACTTTACATAATTGCATCATAAAAATGCATTTTGTAATTTTGTCATTTCAAGTTCAATAAATTGTTTATGTAAAAAAAAAAAAATTTAAAACAACATTCTTTATTTGTAAAGATAACCTTATACTTGACAACGCAGGACGTGCATTATTCCTCTGTTTGTGGAAATTGAATCTGTAAAATTTATTCTTTTATGTATTATATAAGAAAGGAAAGAAAAGGAATATTTATCGAGGAAATGCTACTCCACCCATTTTAACTGAATAGATGCTTCTGAAACTCCTATTCCTGTTAAAACTGCATTCTTTCTTATGCATTAATAAATTATATGTTACAGAAAAGTCACTAATTCAGTGCACAAATAACACATATCTATTGAGTAAAAGTGCTTTCATGCAGATAGATTTGCATGCTTCGAAACATCAAAACTCTGTTATAGAAAACTCCTTTGTATGGCTTCTAACATTCAAAACTGCAGTTTTTAGACTTATAATTTGAATAGATACAAATATTTCCAGCAATTCAAATATTTTCAAATTAATAAACCGATTTCTCTTATAGATAGTCTGTTGCTTAAGAGAACAAACTAGAATATTTACTGAATAAAAATATTATTTTTATTATTTTAAAATGTAATTAATTAATAAACTAAAAATCAAATTATAATTATTTTTATAACTTTTGGCAACTTTAACACATCAGAAAATGATTCAGAGAATCACTTCAAACACCCTTCTCTGTAGGTTTGAAGGGTGGGTGTGGCAGTTCCTTTGATATACATCCAAAAAAGACCTTACAAAATAGAATTAAAATGATTTAATTGAATTTAAAATATTTTAAAAATTTCTTTTGAATAATATATATCATTGAGATAAATTTATATCAATAAAACAAAGCGCAAACGATATTTTTTTAACAGAATGAAACTTAATCTTATCAAGTTTCATTCAACCACTTATGAAACGATTATAGCATGTTCTAAATAATCAAAATAAACCATCAAATGATAATCTCTCTCTATATTTAATAAAAATGATTTAGCAAAATCAGAACTTTTGAGATAAAAGAAGGAAAAAAAACAAAAGAATTCTTGATTAACTAAAATAAATCATAAAAATTATGCTGTCCAAATATACTTCCCATATGAATATAATTTTAAAGCTTAATTTTGAATAATTAATCAACTTTCAGTTTCTTCATGACTGCATGTGGAATTTCATTAATAATATCAAAATAACATTACATTATTGAACAATACAATTTGTTTTGCTTAACATCAACTTTAAAAATTCATTTTTAACTGTCAACCTCTAACCAAATTACTTAATAATTAATTAGCCTTAAGTAACCCAATAAAGGAACCTGGCTGTTTGATATTCATTTTTAATATTAATCACAATTACTTGAGAAATAATTACAGTAAAATCAGTTAATTATATAATTGTTTTATAATTTAATCTCTCTTCTACTGATGATATATCTTCATTTCCTTTAAAATTACAGATATGTTTTTTAACAAATATAAACAGAACAAGACCATCAGTACAGATGCTATATACCTTTATAAATCATTTAAAGCATTTTATATCTGATATGTTCTATCATATTTCATGTAAGTGAAATAAGATAGTGTTTGCATAGCAACAGATATAGTTCTGGATTCTGTTTGCAACTTAATATCTTCTGAGAGTTCAGAAAACACAGGTAACATATCATCAACCACTTCTCAGCGACATATTTAAAAAAAATTCTTTCTCTTCTCCCAACGTCAGGGTGTTTTATTTGTATGTCATAGATTTAGCCAGGCTGTCAATGGAGCAGCTGCACGGTAAGAGACAGGCCATATTTAGGCTATACTACTAACAAAAATTTCAGCGAATCGAACTGAAGATTGTTAGAACAATAAGCACACAAATTAACTACTTAAGCCGTCCAATCCAACAACACACAATAATGTGTTGTTCAGTATGTTAATGTGCCTTCAAAACAGATTGTTCCAATGCATATAGACAAGAAGATTCACAACAGCAGGGATTCTCCCAGTTATATACATTTATTATAATAATAAAACATGACCAAATGTCAATGTAGAGTGGTATAAGTTATTTTTAGGTAAAGATGTATATATACAGTAGAGCATCGATTATCCGATCCCCGATTAACCGACTTATCGGTTAACCGACCGCGTTCTAGTCGGCAAATTCAAATGTCCGCTAGTGATGTGGCGCTACTATATTTGGTTATGTCTTGGCTACTTTAATATTATTTTTGTTAAATTTTTGCATGTTTTAGCTGGCAGCACTGGCTCGACCACGAAAGGGAGGCTAGTATTTAAACCAGGCCTAATACACTATACTAATAATGTATTTTTTCATACTTTTCGGTTATCCGACTTTTCAGTTATCCGACCAACCCCAGTCCCCAATTAAGTCGGATAATCGATGCTCTACTGTATATATAGACAGCTTACTTTAAAATATATACTGGTACATGTAATATATTACTAAGAGGATCTCCACTTTTATGAATCTTCTTGTCTTCGTGTACTAGTTCAATTTGTTTTGTAGGACTAGAGCATTATATATATACACACACACATTGTTATACTGTATACTGTATATATAGCAAGTCTACACTATATTATAGTATACACCAGTGATTCTCAAAGTGGGGGTCGTGAAAAATATTTGGGGGATCGCTGAAAAATTGATTCCAGATCAATTTTTTTCAAATATTTTATAAATTTACTATGGATTTATGTTTAGAAATAATAGAAATAAAAACTATATAAAATAATTTTTACTTAAATAAATTGCACATATAAATAATAAAAATAATATAAATATTTAAATATGAGCCTAACTTCCTCCCTCCGGGATGTTTTTCGACACACTCATTCTTCGGGGGTCCTTTGAAATTTTTAAGTGCAGAAGGGGGGTCGCGGTCCAAAAAGTTTGAGAAACACTGGTATACACCATGGTAAGATGCGAGCTCCAAACGAGGGATCTGCCAGCACCCCAGAGTTACAGACCTCCCCGTATGAGCAAAAAAGTCAACAGAACCATACCCGTACATGTGACCCTTGACGAGACGTTTGCATTCAGTTTTTACCATTCCCAGTACCACTACATATTTTCCACAGTGTCAGGCTTCGGTGCTCACTATCGTTTGCACCTCAACATCCACACGGGGCAAACCCCACACCCGTTAAACCACATAACGTCGAGTAGTCCATGAACGATCAAGTGGGCTACTCAAAGCCAGTGTGGTCAAATAGTTAAATGCCACAGTCTTAGCAGAACGACACGACTCCCAATCGCAAGCCAGAAGTAGGCCGATCCCGCCAAGGGTCGTACATAGAGGTACGGTTCCTTTGACTTTTTTGCTCCCATGGTTACGATCTACCGATACAACCAATTCATTCGGAGATGTAATTGTACCCACAACACAGTATACTATACTATATTCCGTACATGGAAATTGATCTAAAACCATGTAGAACAGTATTATACAGATCCTAACACACCTATTTAATAACAAATGTCAAAACAATGTTCAAAAATATAAATATTACACAGATTAAGGTAAAGTAAAGCAATATATATCATTATATAAAACCAAAAATAGAACAGTGTAATATATTAAAGTGGAAAATATCAAAAATAATATCTTGTGTTATCAAAATAGAAAAAGGAATGTTTTTATGTAAACAAATACGTACAGATCTTATCTAATTTTGAAATCTTTTAAACTTTAAACCTTTATCTTACTTGATATTGCATTCTTGAACGTATCTAAGACAATATTTTATCGTATGATCGAGAAAAACAACCTGATTACGGTTTCAGGTCGACGGTTCTATCGTCTGTTGTTGTTGTTGTTGTCGACCACTAGCGCCCCGCCATAGAATTATTAAATCGGAAACGATGTTTAAATTATTGTTATTTTTTTAAATTTCAATTTTGTTTTATTAATTTCTTAATTATACCTATCTTATTAATAATTCATAATTAATATTAGTATGCTGTCAGATGATATTTAATTACACAAATTAATGATTTTGTAGTTTGGGATTTTTTTTCCGTATCCGTCGTGGGTTCGGCCAGGCCCAACCGGATAGTGAGAAACGAGGCCAGACAGTGGCGGAAAAAAGGGCAATTAACTAGGCCGCTACCAACTGGAGGCCCCAAACCAATCATTTCTAAGAAAATATTTCCCTCAAAATTTCCCTCGAAGAAAAAGTCAACGCTTTGCATGGAACCCCCTAATTTAAATTTGCCTGGGCTCCATGAGGCTATCACGCGCCAGACAATTTTTTTACTTTTTTTTTCTGTGGGCACTTTGAATGCCTTTTTCCCATACCCATCGCGGGTTCGACTGGACTTACAATGGGGATGACCGGTAGTGAGAAATGCAGCTTACTGCCAATGAAAAAAGATTCCCAGAGCTATAGGCTGACGCCTTAATTAATTGCCTCGGCCATCTGTCGTCCTTATAATTTAGGTAGATCAAGGTATTGTACGGTATATTACTTTGATCTATCTAAATTATAAAGTTTTTTTAAAAAACTCTTTCCGCCCTGTGGGCACTAAGAAGGCCTCTTTTAGCAAGCTCGTTATGGGTTCGGCCAGGCCCATAATGGGGCGGCCGGGTGGTGAGGAACGTGGTCCGACATATCCGAACGAACCATCCCCGAAAAATTCCTGGGGATTTTTCGGCCCGTCCGGATTCGATCCTGGGTCAACCCACAGCGGTAGGGTGCCACCTTGACCGCTCGCAACTTTTCTTAGGTTTTTAAACCCTTTTTTAACATGGCATTTATTTTAAATAGTCGGTCGAGGGTTCGCGCTCCACCAACGCGCTGACTATTGGAGTTTTCTTTACGTGTCTATCACTTAAATAAAACCAATTTCAAATGAAAAGTCTTCTGAGAGGAACCCCCTATGACAGATCGCCCAGTGTTGCCTTGCCTTACTCCATCAATTTATACAAATATTTTTTTTTGTTCTCCCATAATTATATTTTCAACAAAAACATTGTATATTATACTGTATAAAAGATGCTATTGAATTTTAAAATAATTCATGCACCTCTGAGGAATATAGATTCGAGGATTCGAGTCCCGATCAATTTTGAAATTTTCACAAATAGATCGATCCGGACAATACCTAACATTATGAAATTGATCGAACCCACGAAAATCACAAAAAAAAGCCCGCTTACCATCCACAAGATAAAGAAGTGGATTGATAAAAAAATATTAGTATTCTAGTTTTATTTTCAAAAAATTATTTTGAATGTTTGAATAATCATATTTTCTTCAATTAAATTTGTGTATAAAAAATTAAAAATAACAAATAAAAGTAAAATGAAATGATTCGCTAATTCAAAACTGATTTTAAATATGTTCTATTGAATTTTAAATTGTAAATAGAATATTTGAATAGATTCAAAAAATTATAAATGCCTTAAAAATGCATAAATGCTTTTTAAATTCTGGTAATGTACCCATTTCTTCAGTGGGTTATCCAGTCATTCATCCGACCAAAGAGAATTTTGCATACGAAGGATGGAATTATTATAAAGTGGTAATTAAAATTTACATTTATTTTAAATCGGATTATTAAATTATTTTTATAAAATTCTTTTATAGAATGCTCTGTGCCAAGATAATGATGAAGAAACACGGAAGAAAACTCTGCAATCATTATGTGATCTACTATATGATCCTCAAAATGCTTATCAGTATCTTAGAAGAGGTAAATGGTTATTTACTATGAATGCTCTTTACAGATAGATTTACTTTTAAAATGTTGTTTCAACAGGGCTTCGGGAGAATTTAGAAAGTACGTGGATAGATTCGGATGAATTTGTTTGTACAAAAGGGGCAGAAATTCTTAGCATAATTACAGGTATTCTATGGTGTTATCTATGGTGACGGATTGTCTTATGAACAAGCTAAGCGTTTTCTTAGAACATCTTTTAAGTTTTTTCGTCCTATGGGCATTAAGAGAGCTTTTATAGCAAGCCCATTATGGGTCGGCCAGGCCCACAACAAGGCGACTGGGTAGTGAAGGTGGCCCGACATATCTGAACGGACCATCCTCTAAAAAGTTCTAGAGTCCCTCAGAGTGGTAGGATACCACCTTAACTGATCGGACATGCGGCCGTCAATTCTCTTGAGGCTTTCGAGCTTCGGGAACCCAAAAAGTAAAATTATACATTAAACTCTATTTATAAACTCTATATCGACCATTCAAAAATGAAATATTCATGAAAAATTAAATGGTACACATAGGGCACAGTTTGAAATTTAGTAAGATTAGGGTGCAAGTAAAAAACTTAATTCAATCAATGATAATTTTTTATTATCGGTGCTTAATATCTATTTCATTCAAGAACGTAAATTTCAGTTACACCAGCGGGAAGGAAAGCGTTTTTAGCTTTTAATTTAATTGAAGGAGCCATACTATTATTAGATCATGAGTTGCAAAACGTTAGAAAACACGCATATACAACACTTAGAAATTTATCGTGTAATCCAGAAGGTAAGTAAATATTGAATTACTAACTGTCTCGTAAACAACTACATCATCATAAGTAATGTATAAATATTTAGGTTCAGCAGCTATCGTTTATCATGATTCAATCATCATTCTGATAAAAAAACTGAAAGAAGAAAACGATGAAAACAAAGTATTCTTACTTTGTCGTTTTCGTTACTTTTTATACTTTTAATTTATCTTATATATATATTTGTAGGAAATTATTCTCGAAATTATTCACGAATGTTTGAAAATCAACGCTTTTAAAACCGAAAAAGTACTGAATGCTGGAGCTATAACCATTATAATTGAACTATTTGAAAGTGATTCTATTGTAATAAAGCGAAAAGCAGCCATCGTCATGGCGGATTTATGGTAATATAATCGAAACATTTAAAAAATATGTTTATTAAATCATGCTGTATGTGCTTCAATCTTTCTTTTATTTTTGGAATCCGAATACAATATATAGAATTAGACTCTTGTAATTTAAAAAAAACTGCGATATATATTCAGTTATACATTACTCCTTTACTCAGGAACTGAAGGATATACGAGACACATCAAAACATCAGAATTCCCAGTGTTCTGATCTTGCCCGATTTGAATTAACGGAGACTTATTAATTCAAATTAAGCTAATGAATAAAACCACTGAACCGTACCATCTGGTCGCAGATTCACCCCTGACCAAACCTTGATCTCGGGCTGGCCATGAAAAATTTTTCGGGTTTTTTTTTTCACTTATTTAACACTTAAATAGGGGCCAGTTTCCCATAGAAAGTCTTCCCGGGAGGTACTCCTCTTTGGCAGATCGTCCTCGTGTTGTGTTTCCATATCCCATTAATCCTACAGTCCTACATGTTTTCAATTTAAACTGAATTTTATCGGCTATATACATTTATTTTAAAAGTATAATTTAATCTATTTTTTGCCGTTATAATAATTCTCATCAAGTTTTATGTATACATAATTATAGCATGAGCGAAATCGGTAAAACTATCGCATGTGAACAGGCGTTAGATGCTATTATAAAACATCTAAAAGAAACCACGGACTCTGAATTCAGAACGAAACTATGCTACTTATTAGTGATGTAAGTAATAAAATGTAAACTATAAGTAATACATGAAATAATATTTACTTGATTTTTAATAGGATAACGGTAATAATTAAAGGAAAGTTTAAAGCTGTAGAAGGTAACGCTCTTCCACTTCTCTTATGTATACTAGAAGATTCTAGTGTAGAAACACGCAAAAATTGTCTAAAGGCAGGTTTACATAATTTACATAATGTATTTTAGTAGTAGTAATAATAATAATAATAATAATAATTAATCGACATGCTCAAAAATTTAGGCAATTACTATGTTAGCAGAAGTTCCAACAGGAAGAGAATTCTTCTTGAAAAATATCCAAGAGGTATTGTAATAACTTTACATTGCTAAAATGATTAAATAATATATTTCATCTTACAGAAAAACCACATTTATCTATAATAGGATATATTTATTGTACATGTTTATATTCTTTTCTTTTTACATATAAAAAGAAAAGAATATAAACATGTCCATTCATACGATGGTGGCTGTACCATCAGTAATCAAACACTACTCATTTATAGTTTTAATTTATGGCGATCGTCTACTTTATCACATGTCAACGATCCATATTCTACAATTATAATTGCATATTATAGTCTTTATAAAATTGAATTAAATAATTTTTAGATTAAACTGGAAGAAAAGAATCGTCCCGGAGCGGGACTCGAACCCGTAACTGCCGCTTACTATGCGGATGCGTTGCCAGCAGCCACTTAAACGAATTATTACTAATACGATATAAATCTATTTAATTTCTAAGATACAGTAAAATACAAAACTTCTGACAGAAAATTATAAAATCTATATATATATATATAATCGAGATTAGTTGATAATGATGATAATAATAATAATTAGCAAGTACACAGAACTCGCCCAGGAAATAAGGCATCTGTGGAGGATGGATAGAGTGCTTATTGTACCTGTTGTTCTCTCCTCTACAGGTGTCATACCACACACACTACACAAAAGCCTGGGCACATTAGAATTGAATAGAAACACATACATCACACTACAGAAGGCCACTATATTGAATACATGTCATGTTGTGAGAAAATTCCTGAATACAGACACACACACTGATACACTTCTTTAATTTCTGTTCTGGTTACTATGCCTTGACTTTGGTCCGGCATAGTACACAGCCACCGGTGTTAACCGAGTATATCTCACTTAACCCATCATAATAATAATAATCAGCGCAGAGCCCAAACGGTTAGGAGTTGAAAGTTGAAATTTGGTACACAGTTAGGCTACGTCACGAGAACGCACACTAAGAAGGGATTTTTCGAAATTCCTCCTCACGGGGAGAGGGACAAGAATAAGGCTTAACACTTCCATCTACAATGGAAGTGTTAAGTAACAATGGAAGTGTCAACAATAAAAGTGTTACGTAACAATGGAATTGTTAAGAGAAAGTGACGTGTTAGACGCAGATGCAGTTTTTTTTCGTTTTTGCGGGAAATCGAACATATTTTTAGACCCATGTAAAAATTCTCTAATTAGACTGGAAACAGGGGATCCCAGTTCTTGCATTCTGTGAAAACGGGTAAGGTTGACTATAATGTAATAATCTTAATCTTCACTATCGTTAATTTTGCCCGAGCAACGCCGGGCCCACCCGCTAGTATTTATATTGTACAAGAACAGCCAAAAATACTTTCAGTTTTATAATCGTTCGTTGAATAACAGATACGGACTGATGCCTTAATTTCATTTTCAGCCTTCAATTTATAGTGGGGAAACTCGTATTTGCGGGGTTCAACCAATACTTTATCAAAATAATCACAGTTAACAGGTAATTTGAGGTGTTCAAATAGTACATGCTCTGCATAATTTTATAATTTATCGTAAATTTTCAAGCGTATTATCTATACGATATGATTTGACACTCGCTAATTATATGTAACATGAATCTTCCATTTTTACTCTTCAGAAATACAGATGTACAGTACAATCAAGCCTGATTTATGAAGTATATCTATAGATAACTAACCATTTACAAATATTTTTATAGGAAGTTTAAATTAGTTTAAAGGTAAAACAACATAAAACTAATTATTAGGATCGCTAAAAATGCAATTATGCAAATTGTATTGTGTTTCACGTGGTTTTCCGGAATTATGTGATCTGTTGCTAACCAAACTTTTTGAAATTCTCATTTTCTATCAACTCGTGTAGAATTTTTTGTTCAAACGTGTGTGGTAATTTCGTGGGACTTTAATTACCCCTGAGTGAGATATAGCTGTATGCCGAGTTTTGCATTAATCACAGTTCTATCTGGTGCATGTAACTTTTTTATCGACGAGAGTATTTTCTGTTATGTATTGTGTGGTAAATAAATATAGCTATGAAATGGATAAAATAATAAACACTAATTTAATTTTACTAATAATTTAGATACGCCATTTGCTGTCTGATCCGGATAAAGAAGTCAGAGAAATTGCTGAAGTTGCGTACGAAGTCATAATTTGGAAGCCGAGTTAAAATGATATTACCAAAATGGCGGACTGTTCGATTGGGTTGACGTCAATTTGACGTCATCTCCCCATATTTACGATTACAGTTAAATATAATAACGTCAAATTGACGTAAAGTGTGCACTAAATTAACTAAGCGATCATATTTTTATTAATTTATTTATTACTTTTTTAAATGAAAAATTAGAATAAAATCAATGTCTATTTTTTCAATTGTTTGTATTTTTTTTTTTTTAATTTAAAATAAAATTTTGTATTCGTGTTCTCGCTTATTATGATTGATTAATGTAAAAATGTGCGAAGCAATTTATTTATTAGAATGATTAATTTTTAACACACAATTTACAATAATAATTTAAAATTAATCTAAATTTATAATTTTAAGTACGTAAATCACATAATTTACATAATTACAGTGCCTCAGTTGGGGTGATTTAGTGTTATAAGAGTGTGGAGTTAGTCGGTAAGGGCATTTATATTTGTAGATTTTAAAAATATTTCTTAAACATTTACAAAGATTTAAGAATATTTTTAGTTTCTTTATAGAATTTTAAAAATGGTGGTAAAGAAGAAAGAAACAACTAAGAAAAAGAAAGAATCCGATCAATTTGTTCTCGCGCTTGAATCTGCCATTGAATCAGAAAATAGCGAAAGCGATGAGGAACGGAAGGAGAATTCTCAAGATAAAACGGAGAAAAATATTAATTCCCCCACTCCAATACCCTCGAAAAACGTTAAATCAGTAGAAAGCCAATCTACAGCTAAGAACGTTGCCTCCAATTTCAACTCTGATGATCGTCTTCCTATTCAAAGACAAGTGCCTCCAGACACTTTAAAAATGATTTGCCAAGCAGTAAATGCCATAGGTGACATTATTTATACGTAATTTTTCGTAATTGAGATGATAAATTTTAATTTTTTTTTTCATACCTTTAATACATTTTTTGTTTTCAATATTAAGGCGACAAAAGGAAAGGTGCTTCTGTACAAGCTATCCGCAAATGGATACTTCGTAAGTATGTTTTTCTGTCGTTATATGTCTGTAAGATATTATTTTATTTTTTTATTTGTGTAGATAACTATCTAATAGAACCAAACAAACTAAAAAATAGTATGAAACTGTCTTTGAAGAAAGGAATCTCTACAGGCATTTTAATTAGACCAAAAGCATCCAACGGGTTAGTTGGAGCAGTTGGAAGTTTTCTTGTAGCAAAAAAAACAATTAAACCGAAAAAACCGGCAACCGCGAAAAAGCTGGCATCACCGACGAAACTGGCTGCATCGACAAATGAAAAGAGGAAAATAATTAAAGAAACAAATCCCAAAAGCATAGAAGGGAAATTAATGGCTAAAAAAGAGAGAGAATTGCAGAAAGACGACGACGGAGAGCCGAAGAAATCGCCTGCAAGCAAATCTCCAAAGAAAAATAAAGTGATAAAGAAGGATAACGCTAAGAAAAAAGTTCCAGCTGCAGCAGCTTCTAAAGATGTTAAAGCTGAAAACAAAGAAAAACCTAAGAAACAAAATACGAAGCCATCGGAAACAAAGACAAATGCTTCAAAGAAAATTCCATCAGAATCAAAAAGTTCTGATAAAAAATCTACAAAACATAAATGAAAGCATTTTAAAAGGGCTAAAAGAAAAATTTAGTTCTCGTCCTTTTTTAAAAACTTTTTCCTGTTCTTTTTTGTTTTTCGAAAAATTTTTACGAAGTTTTTCACTGTGTTGTTTTTTGTAATGTTAATTTTTGTGATTTCTTTCTTGTTTTTAGAATTAAATCTTTTGTATTTAAATTCATTTTAATAAATAAATTCGCTTAAATAGACGCTCGATTAAACATTCTTTCTACTTTTTTCGAGGTACGATTTAAAAATATCTGAAAAGAACTTTTCAGACAATGAAGTACTTTTGGCGAATACTTTGGATATAAAATGACTTATCTTGGCAAACAATAATATATTGTTTTATTCATTTTTTTGGCCTATATTGAATACAAAGATGGTAGTTGCTTAACTTTGTATCAAAATATAATAATCTGCTATCAAATATTGTATTTTAGTTTTGTTTCGGACTCCAAAGATATCCGATCTCACTACTGAGAAATTGTTAAAATTACTTAATATCTGCAGCGTAATATTTGTGAAACGAGACACCATTAGCATTTGTAGATTAAGATTTATTATAATATGCAATATTTCTTTGGAGAAAATACAGCAACTATTTCATACAAGGACATTCCAGAAATCTAGTCAAGAACAAGACAAGTTATTTACGCCAACATGGTGTACAAATATGGTCGGCCGATTACGCCACACCAGAGCCGAGTTTATTAACTCAGCCTGATAAAATATGTTTGATAAAATCAAAACACATTTTTGATTGAAGACTAATTATTCCCACCTCTCAGTAGCTTAAACCTATGTTGTTCGGCCAGGCCCACAATAGGGAGTGTCCAGATGATGAGAGACGAGGCCCGACATATTTGAGACAGACCAATCCGCGATATTAAATAATTTTCGAAAGAACAGTAAGTGTACATACGAAAATTAAAACTTCTTTGAATTAATTATACGAGTTTTTCAAAGCTGTTATAAATAAACGTGTTCATAGTGTAGTGAAAAATATATATTCATAAGCAAAATTTTGTGAGCATCGGGTTAAGGAACAACAATACTGTTTTATTTAATTCACAAAAAATACAGATAAAAATAATTAGGCTAAGTGAAAAGTAATATGGTGATAGAATATTTACAAACACAACTTTAAATCACGTGATTTTTTCTGCGGAAATTTAATTAGGTTCAAGCGTGCCGTGAGATAAAAATGGTTGAAAAACAATGTCCTGAACGACCAAAAAAGTCAAAGGAATCTTATCTCTAATTGGGAGGTAAATATTTTGTCAAAGGTCACAAAGTGTTCGTAAAAAACACGTGATAGCGCTGATAAGGTCCCAACCGCCTCATTCAGAGCTACATTTGTATTCGTAAGGACTGGGTAATCAACATTTAAAAAGTCAATTTAATTTTAATAGTTTTTCAACTGAAATTTAAAAAATAAAATTAAATATCCATGTTTAATGTTTATAGCAAGTTTCTTATTACTTTTGCGTTTCTATACCAAAATATAGAAAGTTTATCAACAATTAAGCAAATATATATACAGGGGGTGCAAAAGTAGGTATACAGTTGTGAATGAGAGAAATATGACGGCCGGTTAGCCGAGTAGTCAAGGTGCCGCTCTACTGCTCTGGGGGGACCCGGGATCGAATCCAGTCGGATCAAAAATCCCCAAGAATTTCTCAGGCAAAAAAGAGCCGTCCGACTATGTTGGGTTCTGTCCTTCACCACCCGGCCGCCCCATTGTCGGCCTGGTCGACCCCGTAATGGGCTTGCTAAAAAAAGCTCTCTTAGTGCCCAAAGCGGAAAGAGTTATTAAAAAAAATCGGACAAATACAGATGTTCATAATTATATTTTTTATGTTTTACTATTTCGTAGTATTCCTTATTTTGCATAAAAGTAAATTTTTTTTCATATTTTCCTGCATGATTTTCCATAATAACAGTATATAGTACCTACTTTCTCACCCCTCGTAAACGTATACGAGGTCTGTCTCAAAAGTAAGTGTACTGATTTTTTATTTCAAAATATACAAGAGTTACATCAAATTACAAATGATCTCCTTTAAAGTACGACCCTTGCGATATCATACAGTGGTTCCAAAGTTTTTTCCACTGATCGTAGCAAGTACTTGAAGTCATTTTCCGTAAGGGTGTTTAGTTCGTCGGTTCAAGTTTTCTGATGTTTTCCACTGTCCCAAAATGATGACCTTCAACCGAAATGATGACTTAAGATTTTATCTTAATTAATGAATAGGTAGACGTTGCACGGAACTAGGTCCAGACTGTAGGGAGGTTGTGGGCTTGTGGAGATTTTTTCTTGGACGAAAACTGTCGAATTTATAGCCGGCGCATTATCGTGGTGCAGCAACCAATCTTCTTCAATGTCCCCGCGAAGTTGCTTGACTCGTATTCGAAGTCATTTCAAGACATTTTTGTAAAAGGCCTGATTAACTGTCTGTCCTGAAGGAAAAAATTCTTTGTGCACAATTCCACGGCTATCAAAAAAAAAATAAAAAATAAAAAAAAATAACCATAGTCTTTACCATGGATCTTTCTGCCATCTAAACACTACGTTCCTCGATAAGGTGGCATATCCATAAGCTTTGGTTAAATCTGCAAATATCTCGATTGAAGATTTTTTGAGTTTCACACAAAATTTGATAGCGTAACGTTGTTCGGAATTTTTTCTCATTTCAACCGTAAAACACTATCTTACACAAAGAGAGATTGTGCACGATCATCTTGAAACGGGTCTAAATATGCTGCTAAGACAACTAGCAACGCAAAAATACCAATCAATGATGTGTTAAGCTGCACAGTCATTAAATAAAAAAATCAGTACACTTACTTTTGGACAGAACATGTAAAGAAAAAAAAAACCTCCTCCATATTAGCATCAATTAGAGTATTAAATTTCCAAAGTAAATTCTCTCACCAGGTGGGTCTTTAGGACGAGATGGAGAGGAATGGATTCCTGTTGTTTTTGTTTTAAATCTATAAAAACATTTTTGTAATTATTAAAACTTTTTTTTTTTATAAATCCGTTTTTCTACGTATTATCTTTTATAATGTTCATAAACCTAACATGCATTTAATATTTAAGGAGAAATATTTGATGAACTATAGCAGAATGTGCTGCAGAAGATTGAAGAAATTCTTATAAAATGGTACTTTAATTTTAATTATTAAATAAATAATTTATCAATTTCACACGAAACGTTTCTTTTTCTTCATGTTTAGATAAAGATCAATGCTTTAAATGATATATCAGGATCTGGATCTGATGGCAATGAAGGCCAAGTTGTCACCACTAAGGAGGCACAGGTAATGCATTTTTAACCATGGTTGCCAGGTACTTGGGGATAGAATCTTTGGCAAAATTAGTTTTGGTACCCCGAAAGCTACTGGGACGTGTATTCACGCTTTATCGGCAATGGAAATACATTTAAAAAGGAAAAGATACTTTGTGGGAATGGTTTGTCACTTTTCTGTTAATGGTACGCCGGCCGATATATATGGTGACGGGTAAGATTCGAGCTCCAAACGAGGAGTTTTGCGTCGCCCCGAGAATTGTTGTCCCTTTACCACATATTCTCCCCTAAAGGTTAGTTTTTAAGGCTGTTGTATAGATTGCATTCTATGGAATTTTGGGACTTTCAGTATATATCTGATCTCGGGACCAAGACGAGTTCAACGATACCCTACTTTTGGACCGGAGACGAAAAATAAGAGAAAGTTATTGTATTTACGATTTCTTGCCTTTCACAATGCATTCTATGCCATTTTAGAGTTTTCCAGTAGGTGGCGTTCGACTGATCGTGCTCCTGATGGACTCCTCTCGGAGGGGAGCTGCTGGCAAGCCACCCAGTGTTAACGTTGCTAGTTATTGATTCATGGTAGTTCTTGAACAAATGAAAAAAAAAAGAAAACATATACTGAACAAGTAGCGCCACCTAGTGGAAAACTCTAAAATGGTGTAGAATGCATTGTGAAAGGCAAGAAATCGTAAATATGATAACTTTCTTATTTTTCATTTTTGGTCCAAAAGTAGAGTCGGGACGAGTTCAGATTCACCCTGAGTTCAGATATATACTCAAAGTCCTGAAATTCCATAGGGTGCAATCTATACAACTTCTGTTTTTAACATGTATCGGTATACTGCCTATTCTATGTGTGCATTGGTGCTAGCTATCACTCATACTTGGCACCTGTGTGGGGCTGAACCCTAAACTGTATAACGTCGAGTACTCCGCGAACGGTCGAGTGCACTACTCGAAGCTTGCACTGTTGCATGGGCTAAATAGTTAAACACAATAGGCAATACCGTTGTTTGCTAAGACTGTCAGATTAAAGTTACAACTGGTGTCCTGTTAACAGAAAAGAACCAATGGTTTTTGTAAAACTATAGATTCTTACCATTATGTGTTTTCTCATAAATTATTTTTTTTAAGACACATTTGATAGACATTTCCAAAACGTGTATAATTTTTTGTTGCTGACCCATATAAAAAATACCATAAACTAAAAACTGTAGGACCAATTACCAATTCTGTGGTATTCATGTCGTTTGCTTAAGTTTGTTTCTGTTGTGGATTCTCACTGATGGCATACCCGTACAAAACATATCGTGACCCTGCTTCAATGTCACTTGGTCATGTGATTACCTCAAAATTTTGGCCACATGATGTCTCTGATGTATTTCCTGAGAACGTTTCGGACTCCGAAGAGACTGCAGACCACAATTTGATAAAAGTTACATTTATTGTTTCCCGGTAATACCATAACATTCTATGACAAAACCCACCAACTTAAGATTTGATATTGATTTATTTTCAGGGACTAACTCCATAAAAAAAGAAAAATAAATAAATTATCAAATTACTTTAAAATTCGTATTAAATGCTGATAACCGTAAATAAATAATTATAGATTTGTCATCTAAATTTACAAATATACATGTTTTATATAACCATTATATTTTTAAATTTGAACTAAAGTTATATAACAATTATATATACAGTCAAACCTGTTTTTATGCGGGGGATAGGGACCGCATTAAAAAAAAACGCATTAAAAAAAATCTCACGAAACTTCACGAATGGCTGTAAATAATAGTTTTCGCAACACAATTAAAAAATATTTTTTTTATGCGGTCAACAGGGACTGCATAAAAAAAGTCTCACATAGAAAATAACTCAAAACCGTACGAAATAGAATTTATTGACAACAGATGTCAGCACTTGACTGCATCGTCTGGTCTATCGTCTGTTTTACATATTTTTGTCCAGGTGGTGTTTTGTTGACTTAAAAAGAAAATTATTTCATTTTTCGCATATTCATGCAATAATATTACTATAATAAGTGCATTTATGCTATAATAAGTTTATTTAGCTATAATAAGTCAACGTAAGACATGACGAATCGCACGAGACTAGTCGCCAACTATACCGCACAAATTAAAAATTCGCATTAAAAAAATCGCACAAATAAAAATCGCACATAAAAAGAGCACATAAAAACAGGTTTGACTGTATATTATAAAGACTTATCTGTTTGTTATATATTACATCTATTGTTTTAAATAAAACATTTTATTTAAAACAATAGATGTAATATATGTTAGAGCAGCACTTCTGCAATGTTTTGTGTTCATGGACTGGTACTTTTGTGAAATTAAATAAAAATAATTATAAAAAGGACTGGCACTGGTCTGTGGATGACAGTTTGAATGGCATTGTCAAGGCTTCTTAAACTATGGGTCGCGACCCCATTTGGGGTCGCTTAGCGAAACCTTGGGGTCGTGAGATTTTAATGCAAAATATTGAAAATAATTTTTGTAACTATGATAAATACAATTTTACAACTTTTTGTGCAATTTTTAATTTTATATTTTTGTATGTTTTAAACTAATTCTAAAACTATATTTTTTCATATGTATATATTGTTACCTAATCAATAAATCATCACAAAATATTTATATATTTTTATTTTATATTTTTTTTCTTTTTTGGTCGCGAAAGAAATCACAATCATAAATGGGGTCGTGAATAAAAAAAGTTTAAGAAATCCTGTGTTAGAGCATACAGATGTGAAGTTCAATCTGTCACAGACAAAGTGTCAAGTTAGCCCTTAAACTTTTTTTAAGTTTTTTTTTATTAATGAATTGTTTGTTAGTAAATAGTTAAAACACGTGTTAACACTCTGTCCCCACTCTATCATAAAATAATATACAATTAATTTTGATACTTTCATAATATGAAAACACCAAATAACATCACAGAGAAATTCACTTATTAATAAAATAAAGCACAAGCAATGAAGCTTCAATGAACTTATACAGGTAAGACAGAGTTACATTACAGAGCCCTGATAAGTTGAACATTATGTCATTTGTGTACTAATTCAAAAATTTTAATTAAAAAAAATTAAAATAATATACGCAATGCCATTATTAAATAATACAAGACTAAAATGCAAAAGAATAGGATTTGTTAGAGTAAAACATATATGATATGAAAAATTTAATACTTTCAATTCTAAGGATTCTAGAAAAGTTTTAAGGCTGCTACACAAGTAATTCTATAATTTATTTATTCTGTTTCGTTTTTTTCACAGAGTTAATCCTGAAAAATAAATCATTATCAAATCTTAAGTACATGGATTTTGTTGTAAAATGTTACAGTACTATTGGAAACATAACAAGTGCAATGTTTATCAAACTGTGGTCTGCGGTCTCTTCATAATCTGAAAAGTTCTCAGGAAATACATCAGAGATGTCATGTGGCTGACATGAGTGACATTTCAAGGTAGTCACATGACAGAGTGACATCAAAGTGGAGTTATGTGACAGATTTTGTACATATCTGCCATCCAATGCGATACTTCATGACAGAAACGAGCTTAAGCAATGGCAACCCAAATGCTAGAGTTGTTAAGTAGTCCTATGGTATTTTGTTTATAGCATTTTTTATATGGGTTGGCAACAAAAATTCTGTTTTTTAGAAATGTCTTATCAAATATGTATCTTCAAAAAAACTTAAAAGAAATTGTGTAATGCTAAGAATCTATAGTTTTACTACAGTTTTTAGAATAAAGCCTTCCTGTCACTAGATGGCAGTTGGATAAAATCTGGGACAATCACAGAACATTAAACATTAAACAGTATAATATTTCACACATAATATTAAATATATATTCATTTATATAAAATATATAGCACAATATTAGTACATTTTGGCTTTTATTTAATTGAACTGATATAAAGACTTTAAACTCTGTCCTGCAGACATAGGAGGATCTGTTGGGCATTGAGATTTTAAATGTTTTATTAAATGTAAATTATGCCTAGTGGCATAATTTTAAAAAGTATTAATTTTACAAGAGAAGTACCTTGGTTTTTGTCAATAATCCGTCCGAAAACAATGGTGAAATCCGAAACCGATGAAAATCGAGGCAATTATTTCCATATAAATCAATGTAATTAATCTGTTGTAGACACTCCAAAATACATACCAAAAACACATTTTATAGAGAATTAATATAGTATTAAATACTAAAAGCAATAAAAAATTAGCATAAAAGACTAATTAGCATAAAGATAAAAGCATTAAGATTAAAGCAATGGAATTGTTCAGCTAGACACGTGGGGTAATGTCTTGTCTTGTAGAAGCTAGTTGGACATGAGTTTCTGCCGATATCGCTCTGTGGTAAAGTGTAACTGGGCCCTATTCAGGCATTACAGATGTGGAGAAAACCCAGAAAACGTCACATGGCCAGCCTGCCCTGGCAAAGTGTGAACCCACAACCAAACTCCCAGTGTTCGTGGAATGGAACCATTGGCCAATGTTCACACAACGAGAAATAATGCCACACTGTGCTGGAAAACGTGTGGGTCACTCTTTGTTTTCACAAAATTAGCAACGAGGTCACTTGAGCATGGCGATGAAAACCGAGACAAATTTTTTGCAAAAAAAATCGACGCTAACCGAAGTCAACGAAAACCGAGGTATTACTGTATTTAAAAATTTTAATTGACTAACATTTGAATACAAGTTGATAACACAAATCTGATCTCTAATGGGAATCCAACAGAGATAGAAATATGCAATTTTAAAAGTAAACTATCTAAAAACATAAAAGTAAAGTATCTAAAGAGTTTATTTAAGTAAAAAAAGTAAACTCAGTTTTATTTAGTTATGCCACTATCAAAGCAAAGCAGTAATATAATTTTCATATTTGATATTTGATTGTGAATTAATAATTTTCATAATTTGAAGAACAAAAGATTTAATTCTTAATTGTATTAAAATTTAAATAATTAAATTTCAATCTTTTTGTTAGTTCATTTTATAAAGATATTGTTAAAAGTATAATATTATTGGCATTAAGGAATTTTTATGTTTATGTTTTATCTGCATAGCATATATGTTTACAGTTGTTTGTTACATTATTAATTTGTGAAGCCTTCATTAAACTAAATCATTTTATCATTTTGCAACACTCACTAATAATAATAACAAATTCATAGCCTATTGATGCAGCTCAACTTTATACTGCCTTCTATGGAACAATGGAAGACAATTTTTGCAGTGTAGTATACATATATTGCCCCAACCAATGATGAGATTAGCATCAACACAGTACACTTGAAGATCCCTTCATCAGAGACTCACTTAGCCTTATGATGATATAAGAGGATCTGCTACAGTTTTATCTTCCTTTGAACAACTTTCTACACAAAGGTAGATTGTCAAGTGACAAAAACCATCTGTCACCCCTCAGTTGCCAGCATCATAGAGAAGTGTGAATGTGAAATTTATAACTACTCTGTTATAAACACATATATAAACAGCCAGGCAGGGAGAAGGAACAGGAACCATCTTCTCTCTTCTTGCAATATGTCCTTAGTCTTTTGCATCAATTACACAGTACAGCAGGGCTTCTTAAACTTTTTTTATTCATGACCCCATTTATAATTGTGATTTTTTTCATGACCCAAAAAATATAAAATAAAGACATATAAATATTTTGTGATGATTTATTGATTAGGTAACAATATATATACATATGAAAAATATAGTTTTAGAATTTGTTTAAAACATACAAAAATATAAAATTAAAAATTGCACAAAAAGTTATAAAATTGTATTTATTATAGTTACAAAGATTATATACCCTATTTTTCATCAAACCTACATTTTTTTGCAATAACATAAATAAAAGAGAATATTGGGAAAAGCTGAAAAAGTAATTTCACATAAATATGTGGTGTTGAATGGCAGAAGAACATTTTCAAATTTTCAATATTTTGCATTAAAATCTCGCGACCCCAAGATTTCGCTAAGCGACCCATAGTTTAAGAAGCTCTGCAATAGAGCATTGATTATCTGACCCCCGATCAACCGTCACATCGGTTAACTGACCGCATTCTAGTCGGTAAATTCAAATGTTTGCTAGTGATGTGGCACTACAATATTTGGCTATGTCTTGGCTACTTTAATATTATTTTTGTTAAATTTTTGCATGCTTTAGCTGGCAACACTGACTCGACCATGAAAGGGAGGCCAGTATTTAAACGAGACTTAATTTTATTTAATGACGATATCCAGTTGCTGTTTTTAAAACGTGTGCGAGATTTAGCGGCAAAAAACGAGTGTCAGCTGTAAAGCAAAAGAAAATTTTGGACTTCTTTTTCTAATGTATAGGCCTACTTTATGTAAAATATGTAACCCGAATATATATATATATTTTTTTGTTTTATATTTTTCAATATACAGTACAGTACTGTATTTCTTTTGTGCAAAATAAAGAAATAATTTTTAACGATACAATAGCAATGATTATTATTTAAAAAAAAAAATTTGTTAGGCTTAACATCGATGAAAATTCAACGCGAAGCAGGTTAATAGCAATATACTAATATACTAATTACATGGGATATACTAATATACTATACTAATAATGTACTTTTTCATACTTTTCGGTCATCCGTTTTTTTCAGTTATCTGACCAACCCCAGTCCCCAATTGAGTCGGATAATCGATGCTCTGCTGCAATTGTTGCAATCTACCTGTCTCAATTGTTTACTCTATCACAATCTATTTAATCTTCCTTCCATACTGGCATTCCACTTTCAACTGTCCATATCTGAAGATGGCCCATTAATTGATATTTGAAATTACACTCAAACCTGTTTTTGTGCGGTCTTTTTTTGTGCAATTTGTTTCGTGCGGTACATGAATTTCAATCAAATTGGTATACTGCACAAAAAAAATTGCACAAATAAAAAAATCACACAAAAAAAGACTGCACAAAAACAGGTTTGAGTGTAGTTCTTATTTTTTCTTCTTTAAATTAATAATTTTTGATCGGTAGAAATTCTTTTTTTAAAGAAGAGACAGTTCTAAATCTTTTATTTTTTAATCTATTAAAAAAAAGTTCCTTATCCTTTACAAAATTTTCTATGTATGCATGTGTGTGCACACACGTGTTGGCATCTATTTTGCATTATATATCAAAACTGGATGAACATAAAATTTTGAAACTTGGCAGGATTATTTCTGTATATGAGGCATTGATGCTGTTAAATTTTAATGGTTAAAGATTGAGAGTGGTGAAATAAAAGGGGAATTGTGTCATATCTCAAGTAGGGGTTGGACTTAACAAAAATTTTACTGGTTATCTACAACTTTTATAAAAACTTGCCCCCTATCCTGAAAAAGAAGCCTTTTTCCTTTTTATAACAATTAATAATACACAAAGTTATTTTTAAATTAAATCTCATAACAGTAGTAGCATGCATGATTTTGACTTTGAGCTGGTGTCTTAGTGATTTTTAAACTGAAATATTTTTTTAAATAGAGAAATTTATCATAATTTAACAAAACTACTACTACTGAGATTTTATTATTATTAAATTTTATATTTTAGTATAACTAAAAATTATTGGACTTTCTGTTTAAGTTCCAAGAAAGTCAAGCAAGAGCTCCTGCCGGCTTTTTAATTTTGACATTTGACAATAATACATTTTATTAGTGAAGAAAAACAATTGCTGAAAATATTTTTTAAAAAATAACTTTGTGTTTTTCATATGAATTATATCTAACATTTAGTAAATTTGAAATCTGTAAGCTTTGGCTCGACAAAATTTTACAGTTTGCATTATAATTTTGATGAGTTTCTTAAATTTAAATTAAAAAGTATATTATTGAATGCAGATATAATTTTTTATTTAAAAAATTAAGCATTATGCATTCAAGTAGTTTTTAAGAATAAAAATTAGTCTATATATATAAAAACGAATGTATGGTTGTCTGTGTGTGTGTGTTTGTCCTTCATGCATTACCACACCGTTTATTCGATTGCCATGAAACTTTGGGAAGATGTTTAATACACTCCCGCAAAGGTTTCTGGCATATGTGAAGACCACCATTTCCCCGTTTCAAAAATATATTTATATATGGATTAAGGCTTTTATGTCCAACAGACCTAAGTTTGCTTTTCTGTGAGAATGGACTAAAGCAGATCATTTTCTATCTATCTATATAAATAAAATATAACGTTTGTTTGTTCCTACCGGTTCTTTGGAAATTTTGACACAACGTTGCATTCGCACGTGTTTTTATACAATATACATGTCGAAATCTCCCCTACTGGGGGGAGATGGACAGGATTAAGGCTTACCGTGAAGTACTCGGCTTCTATTATACTATTTGACATGTGGTTTTTTGCATTTTTGATTGAGTTTTAATAGGTTACGTCAACAGAATATACACTAAAAAGGGATTTTTCGATATTTTCTTGTGGGGGAGAGGGACAGGATTAAGGCTTACTGTGAAGAACTTGACTTTTATTATACTATTTTAGATGCGTTTTTGATTGCGTTTTAATAGGGTTCGTCAAGAGAATGTACACTAAGAAGGGATTTTTTGAAATTCCCCCCACGGGGAAAGTATTATACATTTATAATAGATACATTTTGAGCCACAACAATGCGTGGCCAGGTCAGCTAGTATTTGATAAATGATTATGCAATATATTAATATATTTTGTACACAAGTCTTTGTTATATATTACACAAAATTTATCATAAAATTAAAGTAGAATATGACTGTTGTATTTATGAAATAAGACAATTGTTAATGCATTATAATTAAGTTTTTGCTGAAATATATCATTTAAATATATATTATTAATAATTTGTTACTAAATTATATATATTTCTTTAACAGGAGGAAGCAGCTTATTGCTTATATAATAAAGCATTAGAATTGCAAAAGCAAGGAGATAAATTACAAGCTGAAGAAACATTCAAAGAACTGTTACAAACGCAATTTATTTCTAAGGTAATAATTTCTTTCGTTATGAAAGTAAATAGCATGATGATTGTAATTCTTTTTTTATAAATCGTAAATTGAGAAAAATTATTTTATAATATCTAAATAAATATAACACTGTATAATGTATATTGATAATGATAATGATACTGACAGCTATAAACAAACATATTTAAACCTGACAACTATATATTAAAGCCAAATGATTGTTGGATTATATCAGGCTATATTACTACTACTGTTATTAATTAAATTCTAGATTAATTAATGGCTTTAGGCACTGAATCATGTCCAGCTGATTCCATAAGTAATCGAGTATAGTTATATCTAAATTAATAAGTTCTAGAAGCTAGGATTGAATGAAGGTCCAGGTAGTGTTACTGGCAACATGACTACATGGTACATGGGAGTTGTGGGTTCGAGTCCCAATTTGGTCCAATTAATTTAATTATAATTATTAAATTTAGCAAGAGATGGCACCTAACGCCTGTCTCTAGCATTTAATTAGTAGTAATAGTAATATAGCTTGATATAATTCGGCAATTGTTTAGCTTTTATACTGACAGCCTTTACTTTTGAGAACCGGAATTCATTATTAAAGATGATACACCAGTCCTAGTAGTTCATTCTTCTCTCTAAAGGTACCACTACAAACAAACCTGAAAATGTTGGAGTACTAATGGCAGGATGTGTAACAGTTTCTATGCATGCAAATTTGCCTCTGTTAGTTTCCTGTCAATGGTTTAGGAAGAGACAGGGTTCTGTCTGTCTCTGAATGTGGACAAAGATACCAGTTAACTGTTTTGCTTGTGATCTTCTCTTCTGGTGGTCTGTTTGAAGTATCCAGAGCTTGCCTGTTGTGTAGGTAGTGATTATAAGCCACACTATTGACAATCAGACCACACTGTAATCATTTACAGCACATAAAATATGCTTTTCATAAATAAAAAATATATATAAATTAAGTTTTTATTAAAACCAATGTTTTTATTTTTTATATTCAAGAGTTTTATATGAAATATGATTCTTCTTAAAGGCAAGATGTGGCAAATTTTGAAATTGACCAAAGTAAATACTAGAGTAGAATGTGTGTAAATTATTTATAATGATAATATTATAAATATAAATATTATTCATATCAAACTTGAAATGATTGTAAACATGTAAAAATTCTAATCAAATTTAATATAATTTCTTAAAGTATTTTATTTAAAAATTATTTTAAATATTCAACCATTTGCAATCATTTTAAGCTGTAAAAAAAATCATTGCAATTTCTTTAAGAAAATTGAACAATTAATATTAAAAAAAATTTATATTTCATGATATAAAACATCACATAACCTCAAATACTTCAATTATATATTATGATCATAATGATTAAATTGTTTATTATTTTAAAAATTACATTCTGGGTAATATATGGAATTTTAAATAACTTAGGCTACCCCAAGAGAAGATGAAGATGGCCCACTCTCTCCAGCTCATACGCTCAAATATTTGGCATGTAAAAATATGGCTAGCATTGCAGCAGAAAGGGAGGATTATAACACTGCCATGGAATCTTATTTAGATGTAAGAAAATTAAAAAAATAGCTATTAATTTCTGTCTCGATTGTATTGAAATGATACATTTTGTGATTAAAACTTTTCAGGCTATCAATATTGATGCCACTGATGTTACTATATGGTACAAAATGGGACTAGTAGCATTGAAACTACATAATTATCCTCTAGCAAGATTATCTTTTGAAGAGGTAAAAATTTTATCATAATTCATTATTTGTTATTATTAGGAATAACCTGATACAGGTATAGTCTGAGTGTGCATCTAATCAGAAATGGTCATGTTTTTTATTTATACTTAAGAGTTTATTCATCACTTTATGCATACACTTCTGTTGTATGCATAAAGTGATGAATAACTTCTATTTATACACCACAACATCAGCAAGCTTTTATGCATACATTTCTATTGTATGTTTAGAAACCATTCGTTAACGAAACTACCCACTTTGTGATCTTTCTGCCATCTCTCTCTCATCTAGTTATCATTCTCTGAGATGAATTCCTATCTTATGCTTTGTAAATGCTCTAAAAATTGTTTTCTCAATTAAAATGCTTTTGACTCTTGAATTGAAACAATTCGACTGAGAGGGAATGATTGATTTATAGTGACGTCTTCATGATTTCTTACTCGACTAAATGCAACATAACTCAGTCCAACTGATCGTTCTTTTTTGCCTATATCAATTATCACGTCATGTGTTATTCCTTGTGATTTGTGTATTGTTATAGAGTGCGCTGTCTGAATTTGTAATTGTTTTCTTGAGCACTCTGATCCCAAATGCTTCTATTTTTTTACTACTGGAACAGTGCAACTTTATCAAAAAATATCTGTCCACTATAATTTTCGAATTCTGCCAGTACCATCTATCTCCAGCAAATTTTTAAGACAATTTGTCATGTTTTTTTATTATATCTTGAAAGTTGATCTACGACCTTGAAAAAGTATACTTGTATTATAGAAATGTTTAAAAATTAGTTTATAAACATATAATCATCTAGAATTTACATTTTATAGAAGATATTGTTAAAATAGAAAGGCATAAAAATATTTATGTTGTTTTTAATTTTTATATTTATATTTAAAATATAAAATTTTATATCAGATTATGTTTTGAATTTAACCTAAAATTCAGTTTAAAGGATAATGTTATGCAAACATTTTACAGAATATTTTTAAAAACTAATACAATAGAACCTCATAGAATCTAAATTAATGAGATTTTTACTCAAATGTATATAGTATGGTCTAAAAAGTACACTTTATTTAAAGTCATATTTTATTGTGCACTTTAAAAGTTGTTTGATAAACTTATACAATACAAAAATATGTTAATGGTTGCATTGTTCTTGTCATTACCAACATTTACCAACTTCAGCCTAAAAAAATAAACTAATTTTTGTTTGCGATTTCTTTTCTAACTGTTCCTTAATCATATCTTGATACATCTGTCTAAGAGTAAGGTAATAGCTTAAAGCCTAGATTAAATTGACAAACTCATTATTTTAAAAACTGCATAATGCAGAATTGTAGCCTGTATTAGCACAAATTTAAAATTAGCAAGACTTTGCTGTAGTTTTGAAACATACATACAATTAACATTGCTTTGTTTACAATGATTAAATTTTAATACAATCGAAATTGGTTAATTTGAAGTTCAAGGGGAGTGCAAAATAATTTGAATGATCCAAAATTCAAATTAAACAATTCATTAGTAATTATTAAGTAATAATGATATAGTAAAATTACTTCAGTTGTCACATTTTCTTGTCAAGCTTAATTCACACTGACAGCAAATCGCTAGTGAAAGTGAAAAAACAGAGTGAATAACACATCATGCATGCTATTATTTTCAGTAAATTTTACCGTTTTGTGAATTGCTTAGAAGTTTGAAACTGTTGAACTTTTTCGCTAGCAAAAAAAAAATTTCGCCACTTTTCACAGTGGCGTTTGTTGTCAGGTGTTCTTAGTAGTTTTTAAGATGGTTACAAAATTATCATACAACAGAAAATACATCAAAATTAATGAGATATTCTTGCAATTATCACTTTTTAAACAGTTTTCTCACCCAACATTGATTTTTTTTTTTAATGTATCTTTCATTTTTTATAACAAATATGTAATAGTGGTTAAAACAGAATGTCAAAAGTGTTTTGTTTTTACCAATGACTTTTGTTTCTTGCTTGTAAATGATTTGTTGCTCAAAATTGCAATTGTTTTTTACTTTTTGCAGTCTAGACCCGTTTTGCATTCTTTTTTTGCTTTTTGAATTTGCTTTTTGCTATTCGCTTAGTGTGAACTAAGCTTCTCCAGTTTCAAATTTCTAAACTTTAGTAATTTCTGAAATATGAGGATATTCTAGCTTTGAATTATTCGAAAATTAGAAAACAAATTTGAATTAAACAAGTAATTTTTACATTACATTTAATAGGAAACTCCAGGGGAATTTGTAAAATTCGAATTATCCAAATACTGTATTCAAATTAACCAAGTTTGAATTAATAAATTTTGACTGTGTTTATTTTTTGCAAGTTTGCTGTTAACATATTTGGATTCAATGCCATAAAAGCACCAATTTTCAATCTGGGGTTGTTTTAACTCCATTTGAAATGTTAGAATTGATTTGCCCCATGAGTGAGTCACAGAGTTCTTTAGCTGATATAAATGCCTTTTCTAAGCTGAAAACTGAATAAAAAAATTATTTTTAATCATTGGTTGAATAATGGAATATTGAGCTGTAATACTTTATTTAAGTCACTCTGTATTTGAAAATTTACCTTAAGCATGAATATACAAATTTAAAAAAGTTTTTTTTTTTTTTTTAATTTCAATTGCACAACAGTAATAATTTAATTTTCACACAAACAGTTTATAGATGATATTATAAAAATGTTAAGAGTTTATATTAATCATACATTTCTTTATTTTAAGGGACTTAAATGTAATCCAAAACATTGGCCTTGTTTGGATAATGTGATAACTGTTCTTTACGTTTTAAATGATTATGCTAGTAAGTAAAATTTTCGATTATTATATATTTTAGAAAATTGGATTCTCTCATATACATGTGTCCAAAACTTAAGGACAAACACACGATTTCTAGCGACAATATCTAGGAAAAATCACTTGGTGACACAATGCTGTGTATGCTGCATTGCAGTTCTATGTCGACGGAGGGTTTTTGCCTGGGTATTGGTAAGCACTTTCCATCCATTCTCCGCCTACTTCTAACTTCTATATACATCTTCTTCACCAAAGACTTATTTTTATTGCTTTGAATTGTAAAATCCTACAAATTATTGTGTTACACTGTGTTAGATGTCAAGTAATACAGTTCTTGCAAAATTTGTATGCATTATCTACATTTCTCTCTATTCAAGTACAAACATTATCTGTCCTTAAGTTTTGAACACGTACAGTATAACAAATAACAAATATCAAGAGCCTTTCACTGTTTTATTTGAGTGATGCTACATCATACCAATACCTGTAGTATGAGAAATGGAATATAATCAATGAGGAATAAGTAGCATTTGTATGCATGTGTTATGAACATATTCCATTGATGTATGATACACTTACTGAAGAACTAAAATGAAATAATAATAATATAAACTATGAAAAGAATGTGGCTTTTTAGCACTTTATTTTCATCAAAGTCAGTTTCAAACTGGCTTGAATACACACATTCCATAAAAATAAAAAATATGTCTGTGAATTATATTCATTTAGAATTAAAATTTGATTTCAATTAAAGTTGTTTTTTTGCTTTGAAAATATTGATATTTCTTACTTTTGTTTAAAATGTGACTGTAAAAATAAATAATTATTCTTCAGATTGTCTTTACTACATATCAATAGCATTAGAACGAGAATGCTCATATATTAAAGGATTAACTTTTCGAAATCAAATTTACGAGGAACACGATGGGCTTCGTTCATATTGTGAAGATTTTTTTAAAAAATGGTAAGATTTGTTTTCTACTGTCTTTGTTTAACTGACTTTTTTCTTTTATTTATCTTTTGTACTGAAAACATATGAAAATGTTTAACATTTGTTTATGTTTTGAACTTCAGATAATTTTTTTTTATTAATAATTAAAATTGTTTAAAAATTATATTTTATTGAATTAGATATTGCATTCACTAATTACTTTAATTTGAAACTATTTCAGTGATGAATCTATTTACAAAGCATCTTTTGATAAATCTGAAGGTCAAAAGGTATGTTTTGATAAATAAAAAGATAATTTAATTATAATAAAAATCCAAAATTTATTGAACTCCAAATATAAGAGAGTATTTTATTATTAATTTACTACTAATTTAAAGAAACTTTTTTTATTTTGTAATTTTGGCTCTTTATAATAAGAATAAAACTTAAAACAATACTTAACAATCATGTTGCATTTATTAACTGTTGTGTAACCATTTTATTTTGCTCAAGAATGCTAAATTCAACATAACATTTTTCAGTTATTGATGAACCAATTCATCTGCTTTTCTCAGTTTTACATTTTCAGATAAGAACATTTTTAGATTAATTGAGATTGAATTTATTTTTAAAAATTTTTATTTAAAAAAAGCAGCATATCAACATTATTATTAATTAATCAAAAGAATGTTCCTAACTTCTTGTAAGCTAATATGCAACATATGAATGTTGGAGATGTTATTTTTTTTTAAACACTACTATTTTTACTGTTTAGAAGCACTCAACAATCATAGATTTAATAAACATCAGAATATGTTTGTTTCTCCAAGTTATCAAGACAATCTTAGGGCACTGGGTATGTTTGGAGTTGAGATTTTTGTGTAAAAGTGCTCAAATCTTGCAATTCTTGGAAAGGTGTGTGGGTTCTCCTTTTAGAGATGATAAATGCCAAGACATGATGCTGTGCAAGGTAAAACCAGTTAGCTTGTGCATAAGTTTTCTAAAGATTTCCAAAGACATCAAGTGCATGAATTTGATATGAGAAGCATAAATATTTAGCACACTTGGAATCAATAATTATCACGGAAACAGTACAGTACAGTACTGTTCATATACTGTACTTCCATAATTAGAGTACATATGTATGTACGAGGGTGGTCTTTTTTTCAAGCTCCAATGGTCCATAAAACAAAGACAAGTGTAAATAACAAAATGAATTTATTACCAAAAGTTAGGTATAAACATGGTTACTTTTTGACATAATCGCTGTGAAGATCGAGGAATTTGTTGTATCAGTGGACGAGCTTTTCCATCCTCTTGTCATAGAATGTTGTCGCCAGTGAATTCAGATGGACCCTAATGTTGTTTTGAAGATCATCATTAGTCTCAAACCTCTGCCCTGCTAGCCACGTTTTCAGTTCAGGGAAAGAGGTGGAAGTTTTTGCCACCTTTAAACACCCAGCATATATTACCCCGATTTAGTAGAGTGACTTCCACCTCTTTTCTGAACAGAAAAAGTGGCTAGGAGGGCAGAGGTTCAAGATAATGACGATCTTCAAAACAACATTAGGGCCCATCTCAAGTTATTGGTGGCAACATTCTATGACAATGGGATGGAAAAGCTAATCCACAGATATGACAAATGCCTCAATCTTCATGGTGATTGTCGAAAAAGTAACCATGTTTGTACCTAACTTTTGGTAATGAATTCATTTTGTTATTGTCTTTTTTTATGGACCATCGAAGCTTGAAAAAAAAACAGCCTACGTATATGCAATAAAAGTATACAAAGCATTAAAAGTAAGAATAGCACATTTTTGTTTCATGCCAACCAAGGATAGGAATAGCCTGAAAAAATTGAAATGGCATGTTAAAGAATCATAAAAGGCAGATTTGTATAGTTTTACACAAGGATATGCAAAATTGTGTCTGGGGAATCAAAAAAAAAATCAGAAAATATTCCACCATCTGGTAAGGTGGCCATATTCTATAACCTGGCACCACATTGATCCCAACATGTCAATGGAATGTCACTGTATTAATATTTTGAAATGATCTATTTTTATAAATAAAGTTATGCTAGATTGCAATACTTCATTTTATTTTTCAAGTCCAGCATCTGTTTGATGAAACTGCAATGCAGTTACCAGACATTTTGATAGAGTATAATACATTTAGAGTGTATGTAGAGTTTAAAAATTCAGTAGAGCATCGATTATCCGACTCAATTGGGGACTGGGGTTGGTCGGATAACCGAAAAGTATGAAAAAATACATTATTAGTATAGTGTATTAGGTCTGGTTTAAATACTAGCCTCCCTTTCATGGTCGAGCCAGTGCTGCCAGCTAAAACATGCAAAAATTTAACAAAAATAATATTAAAGTAGCCAAGACATAACCAAATATTGTAGCGCCACATCATTAGCGGACATTTGAATTTGCCGACTAGAACATGGTCAGTTAACCAATAAGTCGGTTAATCGGGGGTCGGATAATCGATGCTCTACTGTACATTAATTTTTATAGAATTTTTTTTTATTCAGCTCAGTTTCGATATTTATCTACAGAATATGCATTATTTGTCATATATTTATACACTGTTAGTCTGTATTATAATTGGGCTGCAATTTTTCAAATTGCAGACCTATAAATTTCCACTGTTGTCCATCTGTCTATCCTTCATTAATCTTGAGAACAGAGTTAGATAGATGAAAATTGAGACTAGATATGGAAAGCTTACAGTGATTGTTATATTTCATGATTTATTTATTAACTTTCTGTAATTACTAGAATTATAAAATTGATTAATTACTGATGATACAAAATTACAACAAATTACAAAATAAATATAAGTTTAAATTTGATATACTTAATGTTAATTATTATAAAATATACTTATGTTCTAATTTGATATAAATTTACCTTTAAAATAAACATTGTCAAACGCCAGAATATAATATGAGGACTTTCTGGGAAACTGGCTCCTATTTAGGTGTTAGACACATGAAGAAAACCTGAAAAACTTCATGTGGCCAGCTCGTTAAGTGAACTGATACCAATTGACTATTTGTTTTCAGTGGTTTTATCGAATTGGCTACTGGTGGGCACTGCTTTTGTGTTTTTGGTACATCAAGCACTGTTTGAGGTTAACCGAGGGTAGGAGATGGAAGATGAATCCTATCTTCTCTACTTCTTAACGGCACAAGACCTTGAGGTTCGACCTCGGTTGTCGAAAGGATGATTAGGGCTCGAGCGGTTAACATATTTGGAAGTATTTATATCATCGAATCGAATTATTAAACCGCGTCTCGAGTGATTGGAGAGAGAGAGTTTACAAAACATCGCGAGTAGGATAAATACCTTAGTGATCCTGAGATTTGCACAAAGTCCGAGGAACGAGAGTTCGCTTGAAAATAAGAGTCAATGGACTGTAGATAGATGGGATGGACGGCTTCAACGGCGGGAGATGATAATCCACGGCACACACACACTTGACAGTTGTCGAAACTCTTTCTCTCTCTGCGTCATCGTTCGTTTTCCTTTTATTTCGGGATCTCGGGTTCGAGATTTTTGTGAAGTACGTCAAGGGTGGAAGTCCTTTTTGACCAATGGTGAATTACATGATATAATTATTTTTCAACAGTTAACTCATCTTCTACAAGGAAGTATTACCGTGAGAACGATGGTTTATGATTAATTTTTACGAGAAAATTTGTCGGTGTTTTTCCGTTTTTTTGTTTCTGTGTTTGATTTAACCCTAACTGTCGAAAATCGGTTGGTAAATAAAATAAAAAATTTAAATCGAATCTCGTTATTCTTATATTCGGGTCTTCACACACTGTGTAGTTTCACGAACAATAAATATTGTAAAGCAATTACTATATTTGACGGTAAATTTATTTATTCAAAATCTAATGCAATGTTGTGTGTATTATGACCTAGTTTTGCGGTACTGCAATCAGCAGATGATGTAGTTATTTCCAGTTACATGGAAAGTTTGGTCTCTTTGTATTATACTTTCTGACATGTATACAATGTTACACAGTTTAGTTTTTTTTCTTTTTGAAAACAAGTTTCAGGTAATCAAGTTTCCACTGTGTGTATGTATATATATATATATATATATAACATTTATTATTTATTATTGTGTAGCATTATATTGAATTATTAAACAAAAAGTTTACTTTACAAAGTAGATTTAGTAAAACTGAGCCAGCCACGCTTATTTCTTACATGCTAAGTGACACAAGAAACATTTAAGTCTCCAACATTTATTTGCTAGGGTTTCAAGGGATGGCATTTAAACTTCTAGATAAATAAGTCAGTGGCAAGTGATGAGTCAGCCATGTACTGTACCATTGGCTCTCGGTATTGCCAAGTCTGCTCCTTGCAAGTAAACTCATTGTTTGATTGTTTTATTTTAAATGGCATCTAAAATTTATAATTTTTTATCGTTATTTTAGTTTATAGATGAAGCACTAACTATGAGAGAGAAAAAACGGGAATTATCAAAATCATCGCCACTTCCGGAATTAAAATTTAAACAACCTCTAGTCGAATTTAAGTAAGTTTTATTATGAAAAGGCTCTATGTTTACAGTCTTTTGTTGTTTATTGATGATTTGTAGTAATAATACTTCTGTAATGTTTCATTCATATGCATTAATATTGACTTTATTTTATACTTTATATTTTCTCATTATATTTGCATTTTAACACTGTCAAAGCATTTTATTTGTGCTATTTAAACACAATGATAATTAATATATTATATTTCATTTTCTTTTGAAATGAACTCTCAAAATGAGCCTATGAAGATAGCGAGATTTAATATATTATTTTTTTAAATAAATTACATAAATTAATGTGTAATGTGTAATATTTGTAAATATTGTAAACAAAAACTTAGAAATAGGTAAATGTATTTTTTCACTTTCCTTTCTCCCTCTTTTCTTACTCCACCCTGTTTTCTTTAATTTGAATCATCATCTCCTGGCCTTGCTGGCTTTCAATCTCTTTTTAGATGTTCCCTGTATTCAAGTTATCCTGTTTTCTCTACATTTTCTTAAGATAGCTTTTTGTATCTTACTGCTCATTTAATTCAAATTGAGCCCCTGTATTTTTTCAATAGTAAATATTTGTTATAAAATATATAGAATATAATCAATACTATTTTTCTTGACTGTTTTCTTTATGCAGCATTCAACAGGGTCCTTTCTTTTCCCTATATCTTAATCACCTCCTTTGCCGCCTTAAATCTCGTATTGCAGCTTGTGCCAATAACATAATATTGATTTGTTTTGATTCGTCGATCTTACAATTTTACAACTTTTTGATGAAAAAAATCTATTTAAATCTGCTAATTTGAAAACGAACATGCAAAAAACTGTAGTTGTGTGTTTTGCTTTGATCTGCAATTCTCCTCTACCTGCTTTTTATGTCGATTCTGTTCCTGTTACATCACATCTTTTAACAATTTGGGTATAATTTTTGACGATAATACCTTTAAAAATTATGTCGATAAATTGGTTAAATCCTTAGCTATTGGGCATGAAGTTTTATGTCATTTTTGTAAGCCTGTCTTTTCTAAAAGTGATTTGAGTGCTATTTCTTTTTACCAACTTTTGGTCTTGTATTGATTATAGTACGCACATATGGACTATGGCACCACCTTCTCTTTTGGACAAGATTGCCACACACTGGATAAGATTTATCGATCTTTTAACAGATTATGTAATTTACCTTGTACTCAAATTAATCTGTTATTTATTAATTTATCTAGCTTTAAGCTAAAATGTAAAACATGCTGTACAATTTTAAATAATTTATAGTTGTAACTAATACATAATACACACTTTTTAATTTTTATGTACAGTCAAACCTGTTTTTATGCGGGGGATAGGGACCGCATTAAAAAAACGCATAAAAAAAATCGCACGAAACTTCACGAGGGGCTATAAAAAATAGTTTTCACAACACAATTAAAAAAATATTTTCTTTTTATGCGGTCAATAGGGACCGCATAAAAGAAGTCTCACATAGAAAATAACTCAAAACCGTACGAAATAGAATTTATTGACAACAGATGTCAGCACTTGACTGCATCGTCTGGTCCATCGTCTGTTTTACATATTTTTGTCCAGGTGGTGTTTTGTTGACTTAAAAAATAAATTATTTCATTTTTCGCATATTCATGCAATAATATTACTATAATAAGTGCATTTATGCTATAATAAGTTTATTTAGCTATAATAAGTCAACGTGAGACATGGCGAATCGCACGAGACTAGTCGCCAACTATACCGCACAAATAAAAAATCGCACAAAAAAACCGCACAAATTAAAAATTTGCTTTAAAAAAATCACACAAATAAAAATCGCACATAAAAAGAGCGCATAAAAACAGGTTTGACTGTATTTTACTTTTTTAACTGTGTAGCTTATATTTTTTCATGTATACTCGTTGATTACTTTTACTTTTATTTTTTGGGGTGGATATCATTTGTCTTTCAGGACTTTTCGTCCTGAAGGACAATTGATATCCACCCTTTCAGGACTCTTGTGTAAAAAATAAATAAAACATTACTGTATTTAAAAATTAAAGATACTGTTAATTCTTTGAAATATTAAGATATTAAAATTCAATTTAAGTTTTTTACATGTTAAAATATGGTTAATGTATACATACATCTTCAATAAATTTCAGATGGAAACAGTTAGGTGAAAGGTTGATATCTATGTACGATTATATTCTGAATTCAAATCCAAGAATTGTAAGTTCATAAATACTTGTTTTTGCTCTTAAGTATTCCGACTAAATTCGGTTTTGTAATAATTGTCAAAAATTAGTCTTTTGGATGTAGACTCAACTTGGCAACATATTTAGAAACTCCCGAGAAACCACTGCCAGAAACAAAACCGGAACAGGAAAAAAGATCGTCATCGCCCGCTACCGTTTCGTCGTCATCCGAAGCGTACAGCATTCCTTCGGCTTCTCCTGCATCGGTCCCAACTTCCCAGTCTAGTCAAGCATTACAGTTATGTTCTCAAGAAAAAGTGACTTCGACGGGAGGTACTTAGACATAATGACTCTTAACATTCATTTTAAAAATTTAATTACCATTATATTTTTATTAGAAATATCGATATTAATGGAAACAGAAGAAACGCCAATTGGTTGCGTTGTAACCACTGCGACGAGTACGGAAATTAGAACTGTACACTCAGAAAGTACATCGTGCCTAGAGAGAGGTCGCAGGTGTCCTCAGAAACGAGGACCCAAACGTAAACGGTTAATTATGGAAAGTATGGATTCTGGAATCAAAAGAAGATCTGCTAGGGTAATTATTTTTCATACTAAGTTAATTATAAAATAGTGATTTTTATTATTTTGGAATACTACATTAACTAAATTCCTAATACAGTAAAATATATAAAATATATGAAAGAACTGCACAGGACTATAAACATTCATGCTTATATAGTTTTATAATATGAAGGTTTTTTTTTTTTTTATTAGTTTTCAATTTAGACATGTTATTTGTTACATTCATTCAAATGACATCAAAATAAAAGGAAAAGGTACAGAAAATAAAATATACATTTTCATATACTCTCAAAAGAAAAAAGAAAGTACGTCACATCTGATAGTTTATTTGCTTGAATTACATACTCATGCTTCCTTATTTGTCTTAGTGATAATTAATGGTGATGTATTCAACATTTTTGGTAATATTTTTTTAATATGTCAGTGCATCAGAAAAGCAGAGCAATCTTTCATTTTAAAGTGGACTTAGGAATGCAAATATGTAAAATACAGCATAAATTCAGATGGAGACAGAAAATATAACAATTTTTTGGCCAGAATCGAATAGTTCAAATTTCTTTATACATGCCGAGAATTTCTTTTATCAAAGTGTAGCCAACAGAAATCTTTCATGACAATGATCACTCTAGTTATGAAGTCTACCTGAATTCAAAGTGGCACATACTTTTTTGAGACGTATAGGAACCGAAAAGTGTTTAAATCTAAATTTGTTGCATGATTTAGTGTACATATTCAAGATTACTTTTTAAAGTTTATTAATTTTTTAGCATATTTCACTTTCTTTTTGGTATTATGTTCATGTAAATGATATTAACTGTAGTTCGTGTTTTGACATATCATTATGCTTTTATTACATATACATGAAAACCTTTCTAAGTCAAACTGCATTATAACTAGAATCTGTCTACAGGTCTTAAGTGCGGTATGTAAGGTTTATCATGTAATACAATCTCGTTAAATTAAAATTGTTAGTACTTTTAACTTGAATCTATTTTCCTGTATACTCTCCACCCTTTGATGGGTTCATATCTTCGTTTTCATACATATTGTGAAAATACAGACAATTAAGATAAACAAACACTATGGTTCCATGCTGAATGCAATGCCATGTCATTACAACCTCTCATTGAAATCTTTTTACTGATACAGTACCTTATTGGCATTTTGATTGGGATTACAAGGGGGTGCCTTGACAATGCACTCAAAAGCATCATAAACTGTAAATGATTTTTATTATTCCATAAATAAGTTCTTGAGAAATGACTTGATAATGGAAATTTATGACCACAGAAGAATTTTAGAAGATCAGGTATTAAACTCGAAGTTGATACTTTTTTTTATCCTTCAAATTTTGACTTAATGGGGTTTTAATATATATTGTTTTTGAAACTTTGTTATAAACTTGTTAGTTCCAATTATGATATTATTTGACTAAAGTATTCCCTAAAATCCATCATGATATAAGCAAAATAAATAACAATATAAGTTGATTTCATTCCTAATGTTTTTGTCAGGCTTTTTGATTTAATGCTTGTTTAAGTTTCTCTCTTTGACAGGTTCTAACTAACGTGAATTAATAACAAAGGTATAACACATAGCTTTCCATTCATATATATGTCACAAGTTCTGCCTTTGACAGGCTATTTTTGTGGAGAAAAAGAAATACAATGATGATTTCAAAATAAAGGTAGCTTCTGTTTCTTGCAGGTTTTACTGTTATTCATCAATTTTTATTAATATTATTATTTAATATTTTTCACTAATATTTTACTGAATGACAATTTATAATCATATTACACTAAGTTATTTGAAAGGCTGTATGAATTTACATTAAATTCTTGTAATTTGATTTCCATTTATACGTATGGCATTGCATAAGAGACCTGTAAGTTGTCCATTCGGTATTGCATACATGGGTCTTTCTATGCAATACTGTACATATAATTTTAATGTCGTTACAAATTTCTCACTGCATGGTAACTTTTCAGACATCCTGTATTTATGCCATAGATTGATTAAAGACAGCTTTAAGAAGTTTTACTAACTTATTATCATACAATACATCTTTTATTAGTCTAGTTGTTTTCTTTTTTATATGAGAAAAATTACAATACTTTAAATTATTCTGCTTGTAGTATTTCACACTGAGTTTTAATGATTTTGTATAATATTTTATGAGACCATTATCTTCATTCCTTGCTTTTATTTGTTGAATTAAAGGTTTATATTTATTGTGAATGTATTTCATTTTAATTCTTGTAATTACAATTAATATATTATGTAATTATTTTCAAAGTTTGCTAAGTTAAATTAAAATTGAAGGAGTTTGTTAAATACTTTTTGTCTTTGAAACTCCAAAACTGAAACACAAATCAAATATATGTTCTTAGAACACTCTGTTAACTGTTTGCTGTTTTCTTATTCAGATTATTTCTGCATCAGTTTAATTATTGTAGCTAAAAAAAGAACCTTTTTTTTTTTCATTTTTGCCTCTCTTTCTACCCTGTGGGCACTAAGAGGGTCTGTTTTTCAAGCTCATTATGGGTTTCGCCAGGCCCACGATGTGGCGAGGAACGTGGCCTGACGTATCTGGGACAGACCAACTCCTGAAAAATTCCCAGTCTTTTGACCTGACCAGTTACGCTTTCACATCCTTAGAGTGGTAGTGAACACCTTTATTGCTCTGCCATCTGATCATTGATCTAATGATTTTGAAAAGTTATTTTTCATAAAAAATGTAAATAATCATTTTATTACTGACAATATGTATTATAAAATTAAAAAATGTAAATAATCATTTTATTACTGACAATATGTATTATAAAAGTAAGTGTACAATGTGTGTGCTGCTAAAACTCAAAAACGAGTCCGGGTACGATCAACGGTGTTATATGGTGTGGTAGTCCTCTATCCCCCATCCATGAAGAAGGTTCCCATTTTTACCTGAAGGGTGTGCTGTTGAAGATATAAGGACTGGAAGTTTCACTTTCTAGAAATTTCTAGAACAGTCCAGAACATTCGATAGCATTCCACATCATCCCAGATCATTGTGGAACATTCCAGAACACTCTTGAATACTCTCAAATGTTCTGGACCCAGTGCAGAGCCCAAACGGTTAGGAGTTAAAAGTTCCTGAAGAACTCTGCTTCTACTGTACTATTTTAGATGTGGTTTTTTTTGCATTTTTGACTGCATTTAATAGGATATGCTACAAGAATGCACACTAAGAAAGGATTTTTGGAAATTCCCCCACAGGGAAGAGGGAAAGAATTAAGGCTTATCCTAAAGAACTCAGCTTTTACTGTACTATTTTAGATGCAATTTTTTGTTTTTAACTGCGTTTTAGTAGAGTGCCATGTGGGGATGAAAGAAATTTATTCCTTAACAATGGAAGTGTTAAGAGAAAGCGGTGTGCAAGATTTACAGGCGCAGATGCGATTTTTTTGCGGGAAATCAATCATATTTTTAGACCCATCTAAAAATTCTCTAATTAGTCTGGAAACAGGGGAACCTAATTCTTGCATTCTGTGAAAATGGGCAAGATTGGCTATAATGTAATAATTTTAATCTTCGCTATCGTTACTTTTTGCCTGAGCAACGCCAGGCTTATCTGCTAGTACTTAATAATATATAATGTACCAATTTATTATTTCAATGTATTGATAATACAATCCTAGTTCACAGTATTTAAAACAAAATATTTTGATAGATTTTTATAATCTCTCTAGGATTAAAAAATTTTAAAAAACAAAGAAATAATTATAAATCCTTTTATAAATAAATAAATACAGTAAACTCCCGATTATCCGTGTGCGGATTATCCGGTTTGCGGATTACCTGTGCATGAATTTAATTTTTTAAAAAATGTAATGAAGGTAATGATTTGATTAAATTTTGGAAAAAAACGACAATACTGGATGCGATACATGGCGTAACTCAATCTTGGAACAAAATAAAGCCAATAACACTCGTTCGATTGTGGAGGAAAATTTTACCAAATGTAGAAGGTGATTTTTTGAATTTTATCAAGCCCGAGACAAGTGAAACAGTATCTGAAATAAGTGAGCTAAGTGCAAATTTACATGGCTTTGAAAATGTTGATAGAGAAAATATTGAGGAGTGATTAGAACATGATTCATATGATGGAGGTTTTCAAATAATGAGTGATGCGGATATTATTTCCAATCTCATTCAACCAGAAGAGCAAGAGAATGAAGCTGAAAGTAGAGAAGAAGAAATTGTCAATCGCATTAGTCACAACACAGCCCCGAATTCTGTTGACACTTTGTTGGAATACATTGACTAATAGGAATTCGAGTATAATGACATAATAGCTCTTAGAAAAATTGAAACTGATATTAAAAAATCATTAAAAGATTCCTGCAAACAAACCAAAATCACAGATTTTCTTAGTAATGAGCATTAAACATGTTAAAATAATTGTCTGCCTTAGAAATGTATAATATGTTGTATTTTAGAAATAAATAATTATAGTTCGGATTATCCGTGTTTTTGGATTATTTGTGCCACCTCTCCCCACCATTAGCCCAGATAATTGGGAGTTTACTGTATATATATATATATATACAGTAGAATCTCATTTTAATGGATCACTTGGGCCACTGAAAATTATCTGTTGTTTTGAGAATCCATTATAAGGCAAACAACAGATTTTTCCACACACCCAGGGAGATATCCATTATTTAACCCTCTACACGTAAGAAGTGAAGTACCCGCACTTGAAATTATTCAGTCTCTTAATATCTCCATTCTTTATTCTATAGAAACACATATGTTAAAAGATTGTATATTATGCCATATGTGTGTACAACAAAGCCGACAGAAACCATATTTACTGCAAGCATAAAGAGGTAAATTACGTATGCACATTAGCACTTCATTTGACATCCCGATTTTTTAAAAAAAGTCATCCGTCTTTAATGCTGCTTTTCTGTTTATTGCGTACAACAATTATACCGCTTGATATTAGCAATGTCACGTATGGCCTTTCATTTATGCTAAAACTCGTCGGGAAGGTCTTCACGACTTTGAAAGACTTGATAACCTTGATAAATTTTGGCACTACACTTGGACTGGTGCTGGTGGCTCCTTCTCAACCAGCCCACTGACTCTCTTCATATAGTTCTTCAATTGTACATAACAAGTGCTTTGTCAGTCTACAAATTTTTGGAAACACCCAAATGTTAACATTGTTAATGTTGAAAAAATGCAAAGTTTACAATAGATAGTGCTAGGTAAAAATCTGTATATGTTCTTAAATTATCAAGCTATATGATTTTAGAACATAACATTTAAAGGACAAGAAGCTACATGTAAATAAAAAAAATCTGTTATTTTGAGTTACAGATCTGCTAAAATTACATTAATTTGGTGGGACCTGGGGGAAAAATTTGTTATTCCCAGAAACTGTTGTTCTGTAATTCGTTAAAATGAGATTATACTATGTATATATATATTTTTTTTTTTTCATGTATAATTTCTGTTTTTTTAATCGTATTTAGGTAAGAAATACATTGAAGAAACATCAAGAACACACTTGTGTGAATTACCAAGATCTCCTGAAGAAATTTCTTCCACCAAGTCTTAGGTTTATTTCTCTTCATATATTAATTTATTAAATATCTTAGAGCTTACTTTTTGATTATTTTAAGTGATGCGAGGGAAGAACAAGACGAGGATGAACATGTTTCTCCATCAAATGAAATAGGAACCACCACGTTGACGACGGAAGGAAAAGAACCAAATCAGCATGGTATATTTTCATTGTTACATTTATTAAATTGTTAAATTTTGATTATAGAGTAGAAAAATATGCTATGCTATTAAATATGATCAGACCTGTCTAATAAAGTCACACTCTCTCTTAAGTCACTCAAAATGGCCTGTCCCTATTTGGTCTTATACAAATCAATGATGATAAATTTACACCTTTGTCGTGTCTAAAGTCACAGTCATTTGCTACACTCGTTTATTCTATACAGCATTACGTGAAGTCATACTTGATAGTTCCAGCAGTCTGCATTGTAAACATTAGTTTTGGTTTTGTTTTTAAGGCTACAAGTATTGGCTTAGTGTGACTTTAAATACTAAAAGACAATTAACTGTAATTTCTTTGAGAGTAGTGTTGTAATATTAAATTTTTCTGAAGAAAGATTACATATTTATTTCATAGTACACAATAAAAGATGCATATCCACATATACCGTATTTTACAGACTATAAGGCGCTACAAGCTATAAGACACACCTTAAATTTTATAGGTATTTTTTTAAAAAAATTGCTTAAGACGCTATGGACTATAAGACGCATTTGAATTTTGGAGGCAATTTTTCAAAGAAAAAAGTGTGTCTTATAGTCCGTAAAATACAGTAAATGGAGAATTTCAGCTTTAAAAATATGTAGAAAAGACTAAAATGTCTTGATTTTTGCCATTTTGTATCGCCAGGAACAACAGTCTTCTATTGCAGAGATGACCTTTTATTAGAGGCTATGCCTCCTCAAAAGTATTACAAAACAGTTTAAAAAGTTTACCTATGAACTTTCTATACTGTCTATTTTTTACTGAAAGGTTTCTTACTTTTTGGTCACATTTTACTCACTATTTCTGTCCAAAAACTTTTCTCACTAGTTTTGACTTATGTGCTACAAGCCCTGAAAGTATGATGTACAGTGGCAAGCCACTACTAATTTGAGGTGGAGAGCATATATTTTAAATTAAATAAATTAAAAATATGATTAAAAATTGCAGCCTGGCATTGCAACAATGTCACAATAAATAATTGCTTGTTTATGTTAAACCACATTAATTAAATATATTATTGAGTTGTTCGGAAAGTAATTTCGTTTTTTCCAAAGAAAAATAAACGCAATATTCTTATAATAAATAAATATTTTATTGAATTATATATTGACCATTTTGGTCAAATACCTCTTGTCATTGTTTCTGGTAGTAGCATGATTTCACATTCATAAAAATTTTGATCGTTGTTTACAAAAAACTGATCCAAGTGATTTTTGTCATTGTCATTTCAAGTAAATGTTTTACAGTTTAAAAAAATTCATATAGACTGGAACAAGTAATAATCTGAGTGTGCCCGATCTGGCGAATATGGTTGGTATGATAACACATCCCATCTAAGCTATAACAGTTTCTGACGAGTTACCAAACTTGTGTGAAATTTGGCATTATCATGGTAAAACAGTACACTTTGTTTTTTGATCAATTCTGGCCTTTTCTGTTTGATGATATTACTCAATTTGTTTACCCGATGGCAGTACACTTTCGAATTAATTGTTAAATTGTCTGGTAAAAGCTCAAAAACAAATTTCTTTAAAATTCCACCATAGAGAGCATCTCTCTTTAATAACATGTGGAACCCATATATCAAGCTTTGAAACGAAACCAATTCGTTTTAAGTAGTAATAAACGGTTCAGTTTAACAGATTTAATCTCTTAGTGATTTCACGTGTTGTTATACGGCAGATTGCTTCAATCGGTACCTTTATTTTGTTTTCGTTGGCTTCAAATGGCCATCCAGAATGTGGTGTATCTTCGATATTAAAATTGCCAGAACGCAATTTTGTAAACCAGTTTTGGCACTGTCTTTCTCTCAACACATCTTCTCCAAACATGTACCACAAGATTTTTCTTATTTGAACAGCATTTTGATTTTTTAGTTATAAAAAACAAAATATGCCAAAAGTGATACTTTTGATTTTCCATATTTGATGGGTCACCGAAAAAAAAACAATTGTACAGAATCAAACAAAATTTTTTACAAATAAGCCTTAAAAAGTCAGCTGTCGAAGTATATAATGAAAATGTGGTTTAAAATAAAATTGGCTGGTAAAAATACATCTAATTCTTCTAGTGATAAAAAAAACGAAATTACTTTCCGAACAAACCAATATAAGATAAATGGATATTATAGTTCGATGTTATTATTTTACAGATGGTGATAAAAATGCAAAAACAGTTAATTTGCTAAGTTCTACGGAAGTAGATGACGTAAAGAAATTTCTGTCCAATAATCAAAATAACGGCGGGGTGCTTGACGTTTTATATAAATATTTAGTTGAATTGAGTGCGAGAAGTGATCTAGTGTGGTATGTATAAAATGAAAATTTCTTATGTGTTAATGTTAAAATCTTAACTAAAATCTAAATTAATTTTAAATTTGGATTTTAGTCAATTACTTTATTTAGTTAGTTAATTAAGATTAATTTAAAATTAAATTAATCTTAATTAAAATCCAAATCTTAACATAAAGATTGGCGCATTTAGAAATCTAATAAGCTAATGATTTTATCTTATTTCAGGCCACAAGGTTTGGTTGATATTTATCTATCGGCATATACCAGAGCTAGGGAACATTATACCCTGCCTTCACTTTTTTCGTAAGTTTTTATAGATTATATATAATTTAGCAACATTTAAGATGTTAAATTCTTGGGCTGGTCTGTAACAAGAAAGTCATAAAAGTTGTAAATTTGTAAATTTATTTTAATCTTAAAAATTTCTTGTTTATTCCCAATAATCAAAATAATGCTGATTATGTTTTGTTTGAAAGATATTATAAATAATTTATATTGAGGATAAAGGACATTATTATACATTAAAAACTTCATATATTAACGACTAGCTCTAATACAGTGGTATCTTGACTTACGAGTTTTTCAAGATACGAGCCATTTCTTGGCTGATCTTTTGCTTTGAGTTGAGAGCTAAAATTCGAGTTACGAGCCACCCTCAGATTTCCCACTGCTAGTTGATGCAGAAAATGCCACAGCAAACCATACATTAAGAAAAAGATGGAATACTGCCATAATTTCATCGTTTTTGTTATTCTTTCAATGTCTGACAGGCTAGCTTATAGAAAAACACGTGATTGAGTGATGTAGGCATTAGTTCACTTTCACATTGTGTGCGACACCACCGTCTCTCATTTCTCGAATTTTCCGTCTTTTCTTTCTTTATCTATGCAGCGAATGCCATGACATTCACAAAACAAGTTTATTGCAGTACATTCTATTGTTTTTATACAATATTCCTTATTTATAAGAACATTTTTTTTATTTAAAAACATGTAACAAAAAAATTGACATACAAGTAATTTGAGTTACGAGTTCCATCACAGAATGAATTAAACTTGTAAGTCAAGGTACCACTGTATAGCAAAACACCTATTCCGCAACCACCGATGATTCTGAGCAAAAGTGACCTTTATGAGGGGGTTTCACTGTATATTGATTTTCGGTAGGGCATGTATTTGCAGTAATGCCCATACGTATCTGAAAATTAGTTATTGGTGCCACAACAATGCAAGTTCTCATAAAAATATTTTAAACATTTTCTTAGCTAAAGATATGCTAACTTGTTTTTAGTTATTTGCTATCTCAATAATTATTTTTAGTTCTATAACTAGAGTTAAATTGAAAAATCAAATTTTTTGAGAACATTCCTTATATCCAACAAACATAATACACTTCATATATTTGTTTGCAAAAATGATTATTCGGAATGTCCTGTGTAAATTTGGAAAAATGTTTAGTTGCAAAAGAGTAATAAAAAATTATTTTAGAGATCAAATATTAAAATTTTTCACAGAAATACTTATGCTTTTACAATACCATACTAGAATTTTATCGCCTTAGATTTAAAATGAATATAATTAAAAGGATTCTTTTAATAAATGTTTTGAAATTTTCAAGGATTGCTGCATTAAAAAGTTAAATTTTTATTTTAGGGAAAGTACAGATGTGGAATCAATTAAAGATCAAGGCTTGGTATGTATATTATAATTTTAATTTCACTAAGTATAATTATTTTTTTTTTATGTAGAAAGTAATTTATAAATCTCAATCCATAAAGTATCACATGATTGCATATTCATGAATTTCTATGATATTTACATAGCATTTTTGCAACTATCCTTGCATATTAACTGTGTATCTTCTTTCGCAGTTTACCTGTACAGTATTATCGAGTTCTGTATATAATGAAAATTAATGTAATTGGAGGATTAGTTTCACAGATACACTAATAAATTATTATCAGAACATTTTCATATAACATAAAACTGATAAGTTTCTTGTTGGTTTAAAAACATTTTTTTTTTTTTTGTCATGCCACAAGAATACTTGAAATATAAAAGTTTTATGCAATAAAATCAAATTAGGAAATCTTGATTAAGATAATATTTTTACCTTTATTAATCAAGTAATTCATACATTTGAATATTATGCAATCGTACAATCGGAATCTTTCATTTCTAATTATTATTTTGTATTGAAAATCAATTTACAATAACAAAAGAAAAATATACAAATCCTTTCATTATTTCCTAAAAATGTAAGCATAGAAAAAATGGCAATTTATTGATGCTTAAATTGATAACAATTGACAATGCCTTTTTGTGTTAAGTGAAACTTATGATTGTATTAATCATTAACAGAACTGTAACTCTCACTTAAGATATACATACATACATATTATTAATTATTTGTGCTTGTTAATTACTTGTTATGGCTCTTATCCAGCCACAGAACCTTAAATAATGCATTGAAGTACCGTTGGAAGGTCAATGAGTGTACAGTAATATTAGCCTAGCAGTTATAGATAACTACTACATGATTATATAAATCTGAACAGTGTTTGGTTCAGAGAATTTGGTTAGCCTGATTGATAACATAATTACATGTGAAATTACATGTTTTAAATCTCACTCTTAGCTTTCTTTTTTTCCAGATAGTAGCATGAATACTTGTAATATCAAATTTTTCTGATAACTAGACATTACAAGGCATATTCACAAAGTAAAGATACAAAGTCCAGAAAATATTTCACTTTTATAGAACATGTATTTATTTTTTAACATAGTCATTGTGGACTTCAATGCATTCGGTGAGACCGGAAACAATTTTCTTGCTGCCAACATCATAGAAATTTCCTTCCTTCCACTTCACTGTATTTTGAACCTTATCGTTATCATCAAACTTTTGTTCGGAGATGTTCTTTCAACTTCAGAAACAAGTAATAATTGCTTGATTCAAGATCTGGGCTACGTAACAAATGTTCCAAAACTTTCCATTTGAATGTCTGCTGCACTTCATATGAACAGTGTGTGGATGGGTGTTATCATGCAGTATGACACCATTTTGCCATGTTCTGCCTGTTCATAACGTCTTTCTCATAAACAGAAACGAGTTGCCAATGAATTTCAGCAGAAGTTTCTCCTTTTGCACAAAGGAATCAAATCATTGAATGAACCTTGTGCATGGTAAGATTACGATGATGATGCAATTAAAATCAGGTGGCTTCTGTCACGTGATTCAGACTCAATAGATGTGGCAATGTAGCAAAATAAAAAAAATAACTTTTTTTGGATTATCTACTTTCTTTCTACTAGTCTTGTATCTTTACTTTCCAAATACACTCTTTATATATATAATCATTTATAAAACCTGGTATAATTCAGTCTATCAATAATTGGTATTAAAAATATCATTCGGAGGTTCATTCTATCATTCTGCCATTAAGCTTGTCAGCAAAAATCCCTTAAAAGATCCTTTTTTTCCCTTAAAAGATGACTTTATTGTACATGGAACTCAAAATCGATAAATGGCATAACAAAGGACATTCGTCGATATCTTCGTCGACACCTAAAGGAACCAGTCAACACGGATCCGAACTCCTGGACAAATTCTTTATGGAAGATCTTAATTATTTGTTCCACATTTCCATTTTGAAGTGTGTTTTCGGAGATTATTTAACAAGTTTCATGATTCGAGGTAATGAAAATTTAAAAGAAGTGATGAAAATTCTGTTTATTTTGATTTAAAATACTCCTTTTACTTGTTAAATAGCTCTCTGGCTGAAAGGAAAATTTCATTCATTCGACGGGGATATAGATGTAGCCGTTGGCTGTTTTGATCAGGTAAATGAATATACAATTTATACGTGTATAATTTTAATTATGAAGAATTGATAAAATATTATTTCTAAATAGTTACTAAATGTTTTACAAGAAGCTGAAGAAGAAAATAAAGCTGCCAAAAAAGAGCATTTATTGAATTGTACAACAATGAATGTTATAAGTACAGGTATACTAAATACAAAAACTTTAAATCATGATTAAAAGGTTAACTTAAAAGGCTTTGTTTTAAAAATTTTTATTTTCATTTTAAAAGAACATGTAAGGGAACAATTAGAATTGCTACAATGCTGCCAATCTCTAGAAGAAGTACACAAACTATACGAAAAAGGCGATTTCCAGGCAGTCGTCGATCTGTTAGTTCCTACATTCCGACAAGCCCAAACCAGAAGAAAGGTATGTATAATTAGAAATGGATAGTTAGACTAAGGATTTTGCAAGAAAATCAAATTAATTAATACAGAATCTCATTAAATTCACCACAGAATGTTTAAAATCCTTTAATATTCTAATTTTCTGTTACATTTACAGCAAATTTATAGCACCAAATGAAGTAATATTGATAAGTTTTAATAGTTCAAAAATATTTTAAAACAACATTTTTTAAATTTAATGAAGAGTTTTATAGAATATATTTAATATTGCTTCTATAATGCTATAAATCTCATTAATCTATTATTAAAAAAATATATATACCGTATTTTACGGACTATAAGACGCACTTTTTTCTTTGAAAAATTGCCTCCAAAATTCAGGTGCGTCTTATAGTCTGTAGCGTCTTATAGTCCGTAAAATACGGTATATATAAATTAAATTTATGCCAAACAAAGCTGCCATAAATAATATAAATCTCTGTAAAGATAATAATGCTACAAAGATATAAAATATTTTAACAAACTTCTATATCTGAATATAAGTAGTTACTGTTTTCTAAAGGTTTACAATTTTATTTATTGTAATGTGTCTGAAGCAATGAATAATAATCACGTATTTGTATTTTCTGGATTATGCTTTATTTGTATATTTAGTGTCTATGTATACAGGGTATGCTACGGCAAAATCTATTTCCACTCTGTTAAGATACTTGTGTATAAATTACATTTATGTTTTATATACCGTATTTTACGGACTATAAGACGCACTTTTTTCTTCGAAAAATTGCCTCCAAAATTGCGTCTTATACTCCGTAGCATCTTATAGGTATTTTTAAAAAAAAATTGCTTAAAAATTAAGGTGCGTCTTATAGTCTGTAGCGTCTTATAGTCCGTAAAATTATGGTAATAAATTTTGAAGCTTATTTTATGTAGATGTTCTGCATCAGTTTTATGGTTTAATTTCATTTAAAGCAGTGATTTTCAACCAGTGTGCTGCAAAAGGATCGTAGGTGTGCCACAAAAATTTATGACACTTATTAAATAAATTATTTTTGAAAGAAACCCAAAGAACAATAAGTGTAAATGTCAAAATTAAAACCTCTTTAAATTGATTATACAGTGGTGCCTCATATAACGTACGCCTCGAATAACGGACGCTGCAAATAACGGACTTTCTGTTTGGCCGTTACGTAACTTGAGCAACGGACTGACTGCAAACAACGGACTTTTCGGCATAATTGGCGACTGCTCCATGGGTGCGTTAGTGTTTTCCTAACATACTAAACAAACGTAACCAGAGACGTAGTAGCGGAGCTCTGCGTCTCCGCTACTACGGGAGTGTGCTGCTGTTTGTAGGCATTTAGGAACGACGGTGAAAGAAAGATGGCAGCGCTCGCACTATCGATAGTATCGTGATGGAGGAATCTATAATTCTAAAATATGAGCTTTTAAAGGCGAAAGAAGAGTCCCAATTGTAAAATTTAACCATAAAATGGATTATTTATTGAAAGAGCATTCAGAATAGCCACGAAAAAAATTAGAATGCCGGCTACCATTCGAAAAAAATTCGTAAAGACACTTACATCACCGCGTGCACTAACTTGCGCTTTCACAATTTTAAATTTTCATTCATAAAACCACATAATAGACCCGAAAACGAATCTATCTGAGCCACGGAAGACGCCATGTTGCTTTTTACCGTAAACTACTGCTACAAGCGGCCGTTTTTGCCGTTCGACGGCGCGCACTCCCACCAGAATTTAGGAACGAGTTCCGCAGGAATTTTTAAACGGATGTCGCTCGTGCAGAGTTACGCGGAGGAATAAAAGAACGCACCCCACATTCATTTTTTTATGATACAGTACGGTTATTTTATGCTGCAGAACGAATTAGATGTTTTAATATGTATTTCTATGGGAAAATGCGTTTCGTATAACGGACGTGCACCTGGAATGGATTAAGTATGTTATATGAGGCACCACTGTAAAAGTTTTTCATTGTTATAATAAATAAACATATATAATGTAGTAAAAAATATATATTCATAAGCAAAATTATGTGTGCATAACACCAGGTTATTTCATTTAAAATGAAATTTTCTTTAAATCAAAAATGCATCTATTTATAATTGTCTGTATTTGGTTCAAATTATTTTAACTTAGAAATAGTGGGATATTCGGCAGGTTTCTAAAGGCAATTATCGTACTACTTTTGAATGCAAATTAAGACTTAATGTAATTGCTTTTCTTATGTAAATGAAAATTATTAATTTAAATAACTATTATTATAACCTGCCTCTATTTTACGGAACAATGATACTGTTTTATTTAATTCACAAAAAATATAGAAAAAAAGAATTAGGTTAAGTGGCAATTAATACAACTTTAAATTGTGATTTTTTTTTTCTGCGGAAATTTAATTATAGGTTCAAGTGTGCCGTGAGATAAAAAAAAAAAGTTGAAAAACGCTGATTTAAAGTAATTAGAAGCAAACTCATGCACGATTGTACTCTTGCTGTAGTGGTGCTTCTCCCTGCCACTCCGACTATTGAAGTTACTCCTGTCCAGTATAAAAACACTTCTTGAGCTGATTCATTTCCAATTATTTTTTAATTTTATTATTAACAGAAAGACTATTTAAAAATAAATTTTGATCGAGGACCGATATTGTTTCTTTTTAATAGCACCTAAGCAAGGAATAACTCTTACAGATATACGAAAAGTCTCCTGATGGGATCATATGGACATGTTCATTAATATTAGTCTTTCTGATTCGTTAAAATACTGATGTCGTATTTGGAGAAATTTTATGTAAATAAGTTTTCCCCTCTGTTTATTTGTAACTTAACAATAATTTTTACAGCAAATATTTTGCTACGTACAACTTGTTATGCTTAATTTGAATATAAAATTGAATGATAGCATGTATAGTTAGCTAGAGAGATAAATGTATTTGTATTTAAGTTACATTTAACAATATAAAGATGTACTAAGAAGGTGTACAAGTTAATAGTGTTCAAATTCTTGAAAAAACTCGAAATTATTTCAAAAGTTTACTGCCATACCCTGTTGTCTGAATCTAATATGTTTCTGAAAATGATTTGGATATCAGGAAGTTTTCCATTATTTTCTACAGGCAAAATTCTAACTCATTTCCAGTCCATCCAAGTAGTCTCAACCAATTTTCCCACACAACACTAAAACACTTCAGAAGAGCTATTTACCTATCAATACATGATTTTAGTGTAATATTAAACATTACAAACCACTTAATTATGTTTGTAAGCAGTAATACAACAAATACATTTCTATAAGCGATAGTTCTAATGAGTACTCTCTATTAGGAGTTGTACATAAACTACATTTTCCTTAATATGCAGTAGATGGCAATGAAAATGCTGTGATAATATTGCATATTTTATATTAAAATGTTATCTTGTAAAGAGGAGCAATAGTGAAAATAGAAAAGGAGGTAGTGAGTGTACTGTAACAAACTGTTAAGAATAGAGCTGTGAGATTGCACCAAACTGCACGACTGCGTAGAACATAGACAAAAGGCCACCGAATCAAATGAAATGGTAATGGATTTACTAGCATGACTCAAATTTCCCACAGATCCACTTCAAAATGTCATGCATATTTAATTTGAATAGGATAACAGATACTAAAAACACCATGTGTTCATAGCATCTGGGTGCAGATACCAGGATGTGGCTGTATTTCTATCTACTTGACAAACTTCTAAACACTTTTTAAAACAAATGTAATAATTAGCGTAATTCTCTGTCTGCCGTGAAAGCTGATGCATTGCACTCATTTGTGTTCATTTCTGTTGGAAGCATCATGTTAAAAAGTGGTTGTCAGAGTCCAATTTACTTATTTTAGGAATTTTTTTAAGAAAGGAAGATGCACAATAGGATGTAATAATATTTCTAAAGTCATCAAACCCTGCCTGCCACTCGCTATTGTCTGTCCTCGTTGTGGGCCTGTCAAACTCATAACAGATCTTTGTATATATTATAATTAGTGTTGCTTGGTAATAAACTGCAATTTAGTTTACTCTAGAATATCTGTTATTTGGAAAGGAAAGTTTTAATTGTTTCTAGTGAATATACATTTATGGGCATATAATAAAATATGGACAACTGCTGCGATTTATTTGTTACAAAATCATTTTATGTTACGTGTTTCAGATATCTAACGACGGCAACGTTCCCGAACGTTACGCCCAGCTCTGTTTATTGCAAGATTCGTTATGGAAATTGAAAAATTATCAGGTTAATTCTTTACTTTTATTTGTATTATGAATTTTAATTTGCATATATTTATAAGTTTTAAACGTTACAGGAATGTCTTACTTGGGGAGAAGTAGCATTTCACGAAGCTCTGAATCAGTACATGACTGTCATCACAGCTTCCGAAAGAACAGTTTGGGCAGAAACAATGAGTCATCTGCTAGCGGGATTAAATAGGTAAAAATTTTATAGGAAGTTATTCTTTAAACAATGCAAAAATGGTGAATAAAGGTAATCTGTTTATAAAACTCTTATTTTCAGATGTGTAACTTTGGATGAAAAGCTATTAGATAAAATGGAGAAATCAAAATTAGTAAGATTTGCCAATAATTTGATTAGTTTGATATCTCTACAAATGATTGTTGCTGAAACTATATTAGAAAGTGACATTCCGATTGTATCACCGTGGATTCTCTTGTATATATTGATCAGACGGTAAGTTCGTTAAAGGAAATCTTTATGTTAACTGTCAGCACGCTTTGAGGTTTTTAAGTTTTACGTAGAGAGGAACTAAAAATTCAAGCTGCTGAAGCTAATGACTCCAAAGATGCAAAGAAATTGATAACAGACACGATTGCCAAGCAGACTCAACAAGAAGGAGATTTTGCATTAGGAATGCCCTCATCTTTGATGTTGTTGTTTACTGCACACGAGTGTCTTGGCCGGTAAGTCTGCAGAAGTTCGAATCGCAGAGTGTGATTGAGACTCAAATTAACAAAATGCATTTATAATAATTCATTGCATTAATTTTAAAGCTATTCATTTTGATATAACTTTCAGTTTTGCTTGGTGTTCGGGTTCGGATGGTGCACTGCTGTTACTTTCGGTAGACGTCATGTCTTCGGAACTACAAAAGTCGACACCTTCGAATCCAAATCCTTTCCGAGAAGATTTAGAATCTGGTTTAGAACAGTGTTTTTATTGTTTGTACGGTCATCCTAGCAAACGTACAAAGGCAAAACATCTTCAAGAACACAATGCTCAAATGGTATTGGAATTTTTGTATTACAAAGAATATTTTTCAGAAACAACCTTAAATAACTTATTTATTTACAGATTACACTAACGTGGGAACGTAGTTTTCTATTGTTTGAATATTTTAAACCAAGTGTTCTTCCAGAATTTGACAGTTACAGAACAAATACCGTTTCTGCAGAAGTATACAAATAAGCTTAAAATCATTTATAGTTATATTACTAAATATGTAGAGAATTTTGAATATCGTAAAAAATTTTGTTTTGCAGTTGGAAAATCTTTTACGTCGCATACTTGCTCTAATCCCTGCCGACGAAGATCCGTCATCCCAAGTAGATGCGATTACTGCTTACATAGAAGGGGGTACAGATAAATGCCCTGTTTTACCCGATGATAAGAATCCCAGGTTTGTATTTTCAAAATTAAAATACACTTTAACAATTCTTTTAATTTTTTAAAATAAATTTTTATAATGCTATTTCAGTACCATAGTCAAAAGTCTGTATTATTTATTGGGAGATTATTATTTTAAAAATAAAGAATTTGGGTAAGTTTTAATTCAGAAGATTAAATTTTATCCTAAAAATTTCTTTACATTTTATTTTTAATTCCTTTAATTAAATGTTTATTGTAGGAAGGCGATCAAATTTTACATCTTGGACATCTGCGTCAATCCCGACCGCTTTGATTCTTGGGCAGGAATGGCTCTTGCCCGTAGCTCGCAATTAGAGCAAAAGTTGAGTTGCGTAAGTAAATTATTTTAATTTCTAAGTTATGTTTTGAGACACCATGAATTGTTGACACTAGACATTAGACACTGGGCTTTTGCACATTCATTTTACAGTCTTTAAACAAGTGTTAAGCAGTATATGGCTACTGTCCGATGGTACGTGCAATATTATTGGTACTGTGTCCAATGTAGGAAATGAAATACTGTGAGTAATTCTTTAAATAAAAAATTGAATCGAGTTTTAGGAAATTTTAAATAATTTACAGTACAAGGTGGTGTTTTGGTTTTATGTACATTGACAATAGAATAAAAATTGCCATAAAGAACTAGTACCAGCCAACAGATGAGGGGCATCATCCCAAAACATATTGGCACTTGGAACAATTAGTTTAAAGACTGTCCAGTGTCTAGTGTCAATCAGGGATGAAGAGTTGGAGCCGAAGAGTAAAATCTTTTTATGGGAGTTGGAGTCGTGTATTTTTCCTGCCAACTCCCCATGCCTAGTGTCAACACTTCATGGTATCTCAAAACATAACTTAAAAAAAGGCACAGTTTCAATACAGAGAAGATATTTTAATTTAATTTAATTTTAATCATTAAATTCGGACATGTCATTGAAACGAGCAAATTCTTATAGTGTGATCTGAAGAATGAGGGATCGATTTACAGAAAATCAACATCTGCTCTTCGTTGTTTTAAACACGCTCTAGAACTCGATTCTACCCACACTTCTCTGTGGATAGAATACGGTTCGATTGCTTACATGCTACATTCACACACTTCTCGGCAGCTGAAACAGGTCGGTTGTCATTTACGATTGATTTTGTTTCTAATCATTAGTATTTTAAAATTATTTTTGTGTAATTACAGCAAGCTCAGTTTAATTTTGGAGAAGATGTGTTGGAATTACTTCATAGGAAAAAGAAGGAAATGCTGGTGATTGCAGAGAACTGTTTCCTTTCGGCAAACAGTTGCGAGATCGAGGGTGTGGAATTGGAGGAGGTGTGGCTGCATCACTACATGTTGGGGAAAATAGCAGAAAAGAAACAAGAGCATCCAAAAATTTATTTGGAGCATTATAAACAAGTAATATTTTGGATTTATCTTAAAAAATTTTAATATAAATTGTTTCTATACTTATGCAAAATAATTTTATCTAAATTTCAGGCTGCAAAATACTTACACGAAGATGAAGCGAGATATCCCAAAAAAATTCACTATCATAATCCTCCAGAACTTTCGATCGAAGCATTGGAGGTAATTCTGTTTTTATTTTACTTTTTCTTAATTTAATAATTATTTAAATATGTTAAAATTATAAAAAATTTTTCTATAGATATATTATAGAATTCATGTGTCAATATTAAAGTATTTATTCAAACAAAAAGACGATACGGTTCCTCAAGATGATTTAGAAATTTTTCAAACGTATTTAACAGAAGCAGCAAATAGTCCTTTTGCTAAATTCCAAGAAAAAAGAGAATTGGAAAGAGAAAGGTAAAGAATTCTTTAATGATGAATTTCATTAACAATAATTTAATGAAATTATGTATTTCACTATGTAATTATAAGAATTACTAAAATTTGAATATATAAAGTGCTATATGACCAATATTTAACACTTATTTCAGTCGATACACTTCTTTAAGTTCATCAGAAGCAGAAGAGTCGTTGGTTGGCGTTTCTGTAGCAAAGAAAACTCGAAAAGCCGCCACTGTTGCCAATGATCACGATTACTTTCAAGGTCAGAGACATACTCACGGATATAAGCCAGAAAGTGCAATGCAGAGAGGACACCGTGTTTCTATCGATTCTTCCTCAGAGTCGCAAGATTCTGCTGCCGTTAAAGACGTGCTGAATTCCATAGTGGCGGTAGTTTCCGAATCCTGTGTGTTTGGTGAAAGCCACAACGGTCCGACTCTTGTGCTTGGCGACCACAAGATTCGCAAGATGGTGCCCAAGAAAGAAGAAGTGGTCATGACTCCTGTAATATTAACTGCAGACTCAAACATATCAAACAGCGATCAGATTCAATTTCAACCAAAACCTTTAACGAATAAAATAGATTTTAGAATGGACAGTCCGTTAGCTTCCATCTTGCAAGAAAAGTCGCCCATTCTGACAGAAATACCAGTCTTTCAGTGCGAGAATACTGTCAAAGTACAAGAAACCATAGAAGAATTCCTACTTCCAAAAAGAAAACTGGAACAAGACAGCAAACAACTGTTGACTCCAGTCAAAGAAATGATCAAAAATTTAGAAAACATCACAGATATTAAAAAAATACCAGAGAACGTGGAATTAGATAATGAGAAAGTTCCAAATGAATTAAAAATAATCATTATTAAAGATGAACCAGAACTGAAACGTACGCAAAAACATTTCATTCGTAATACAAAGCATCCTATACATATTTTTCATATTTTTATGAATAATTAGATTATATTATTTTCCAGGAATTGTAGATGTTGTAGAGAAACAGCCGTTAACAAAGAAAAAGATTGTCGATCAATGCCTGAAAGGGGTAAGAAATTGTTTGCAGCGATTCACTCAACACTACAAATCTCTGTATCGCCTTTCTCACTATTATTGTTACTCTGTGGAAGACAAGGTAAGTCTCTTAAAATTTCGGCAAAATTTTTTTCACATTTTATACAAAAATATATAATTTTCTCTATAGAAGCTCCCGTTATCTCGTGAGATACTATTGGGAATTCCCGCAGGACAGAGCTTCTCCACGATTGGTCATCCAGGACTGTTCGCAGAGAGAAAAAATACAAACTTCTTTAATGTGAGATCTTTTTTAGTTTTTTAAATGCTTCAAATCTTAATCATATTCTGTATGTTTGAATATATGATTTATAGGGAATATGGAGGATTCCCATAGATGAAATAGACAGACCGGGAAGTTTCAGTGCCCACATGTATCGTTCTATTGTATTGCTAATTGAAGTTTTACATCAATTGAAGGACCATGTCATGCTCCTTCATCTGACGGTGCAGCTGAGTAGAATTCCGGATCTCGGAAAGTAATCTTCACAGTTTTTTTTTAATTTACAAATGCTGACAAAGTTTTTATAACAATCCATTTCAATTAACGAATACAAAACTATCCAATTTTAGGAAATATTTACGAGATACCGATCGCACTCATCTAGCCAGAGATACATTTACCAAATGTTTAAACATTCTACGCGATCAATTAAACAGCCTCATGCAGGAAGAACCGCCACCAGAAGAGGGACGACTGATAACTTGCCTCCTTGACATATATCGGACATGGCAGAGCCTACAGAAGGCCGCAGTCTTTCCGGAATTGGCGAATGAATTGTTGGAAGAGGCATACAGGATGTACAAGTTGGGGGAGGTGAGTTGAGTCAAGTCGTTGTATGCTCTGCAACAAAACCTCAATGGCGACAGAACCGTTAATGTCCCTCCCATTTAATTCTAGGTCGATCGCAGTCCGCCAGTACTCGACCAAGCAATCAGATTTTGCCAACTGCAGCAGTTGAAACAGATCAATGTAAGTGCGTCCGCATGAAACGGACTACCGTCGCTCCGCTCAAGAACTCTCAAACTTCTAGTCACTTTCGTTAAAACAAACAAAAAAAAAAGAGCAAGCCATAACATTAATTTGTTATATATCGGATGTGGGTATTAGATGACAGTAATGCAGAAAACAAATCTTAATTCTTTTAACTGGTGTTAAATTTATTTATATTATAATTTTGATTTTAAGTTTATTAATTTTTATTTAATCTTCTAAATCTTTTTTATTTTAGTTGTTACTATTATTTTGTTTTTTTAAAAATCTAATGAAAGAATGTTCTACCATTTCTTACAATTACTTTTGTAGTCACAGACCATGCAAGACTTGTCTCGCAATCTCCTGATCTCCGGAATTTTAGTTAAGCCCACTGAGAATATAACAGATGGCTTGGCCACGTCATACACTGCCATCAACAGTACAACGGTTACTCCTCCTAGAGCCATTGATGCGGGGCAGACAGGTAAAAAGTTCTGATCTCTTTTCTGCCCCAGAAATTCACTGCCATTTTTCGATGTTTTTTTATTATTTATATAAAATATATATACACACACAAGCGTAAATTTACCTGTTTGTAAACATCACGATTTTTGTTTTTACCTGTGCTTTTAATAGTAATAAAAACAATTTGATTAACTAACTACTTGTGAGTCCTTATTAATTTAATTTTTATGCTGCTCTTTCTCGACATTAACACGTTAATTGTATCGCATAAAGCTTTGTTCCCACCCCGCTGTTTTTTGCTATGCACAGCAGAGATTCACATTGCTTATGGTTATTGCTTTTATTTTATTTATTTATAGTTTAATGTCATAAATCTAAGTGTTAAATTTATAATATAGAATCTCTACGCATCCTTTCGGCGAACGACCAGAACTTGGAGGCTTTGGCCACGCTTATCGTTTCCCAGAATTCTACTCTGTCTCTGACTTACATTTCTTCGGTGGAACTGCAGTCGAACGAGACCGCAGCCTCTCAGTCCCGGACTCCCATCGCCGATCTTGGCCGGGCACACGCCAAAAGTCTCTCGCCCTACATCACCTATCCGGTGGTGCTACCAGAGGCGGGGACCACGCGTTCGGTCCCCGATTCGTTTCCCACCACCAGCAGGGGAACGGGCAGTTACATCGTGCCCCAGATGCACTTCAACGTGATGAGGAAGAGATGGCAAACTCACGGGGGAAGAAGGCACAGGTTTGGAGGTGTTCCCTCCACCCTCACGAGGCTTCCCGCGTCCGTCCCGTCCGGGCACGGAAGCGGAGAGTCGACTCTGCCGTTCGTTCCGGACATGCAAAAACGAGACTGCAGACACGTTAATCTTTCGTAAGTGTTTCCTTTTTTTAAACAAGATTAACTGTTTAAAATGCGCAAATTTTACACATCTAGGTCATAGGTGTATTTTTTTGCCATTACAAATAGCAGTTTTGTAAAAATATAAAACTTTGGATAACTGTTACTGTTATGGATCTAATAGATATTTATATCTTTTTTAAGTTATTAATATATTGTAAAATATAATATTAACCATTAACTCTTGTTACTGTGCGGCCATCACAGACTATCGTTACACGTGTTTTGTCACAATTAAATTCGAAGAGGCAATAATTCGTAACGGCCGCGATTTAAACTGTAATATGAATTTTAAAATAAAATATATCAGTTTTAACAAGTTGTTTTCTTGGCATTTGTATCCAAGAATTCACTTAAGCATTTATGAAAAATTACAATTTAATCGGTTAAAACTGAACAAACTATGCCACCGTCCGTACACGAACATGGCAAGAACCGTATTACCTGATGTCTAACACATTCATACATACAACAGTCGGAATACAAGCAGAGAGACCCGTCCGTATAGAATACGTCCATCGCGATGTCTCGGCAGGCTCGTCACCAAGTGACTTTTCCTAACTATTGTGTTTGTCCTTAAGTTTTGGACACGAATGTAGCCTCGAAATACAGGAAGATTTATCATATTTTGTGATTTTTTTCAGGTTCATAAAAATTCTATAAAACAATTACATATAACCAGAAAAATATTATTTCCATAAATTGGATATACAGTATTTAAAAAATCAAATGCAACAAAAAAAATTTTAGTGTCAATTGTGATAATTATTTTCTCTCAATTTTTGTCTGCATGTCAATGACTTTACAGAACCAATCGATAAATTGGTTTCAATTCAATAAAAAAAAAAAAAAAAAACAAAATTTGCACTTTTATGGTGTCAAAATATCAGAAATATATACAAATCTGTCAGATTTAAGCCAATAATTAATATGTCTAAAAGAGCATGCATTGTTGTGCTTGCTACAAAATCCAACATCGTAAGTTACATGAAATAGATTTAAAAAAGAGAGAGAAATTAAGCAAACATATTTGACTAGAGTACTATGCGTAAGAAGGCAGGATCCATTTTGGAGTGATGGCCAAAGCCATAAACTGTCATCAATTAAAGACCATACAGTTTTTTATACTTTTCTCAAAACACCATAAAATAGTCGTCGTCATGTGAATAATGATAGTCCCGTGCTGCTGTTTGTTCGTGTTTTCTGTATGAAATTAAGAATCGTCCGCGGTAAAATTATATTAGAGATGTCGACACTCGAGATATATAATCAGCCATGACTATATTCTAAATCCCCTCCACAAACTGGGTTTTGCGTTGCGTGACCGTTTGCTTTCGGCTGCTGCCGAAGATCGACCGTGCACGCATACGTTGCTAACTGCCAAACAAAAATATCCGAGTTGAATATGCTCTTTGCCAAACGGGCCTCCTACTTTTCATCAAAAGTACCAATTTTCAAGTCCACCCTTTGATTGCAGGTAAATTTGCTCTGACATAGACTTGCTCAAAAACGAGGGGAAATGATCTTGTATTCGATTTGCATAATTTGTTGCAGACATACATTTTCATTCATTGTTGTATTACAGTATAGTATTTAATTAAAGTACAGGATCAGACAGGAAAATGGGTAAATAGACTTCCTGTCTCAGCTGGTACGCACCATTATATACCCTCTTAGTGTGCATTAAGTTGGTGCAGACCTCACTGAATGCAACACTTTGAGAGGAGTCTAAGTTTAGAACGTGCTTTAACTCCTCTATGTAATTATTAAAAATTATACAATCCAACATAAAATAAACAAGTTTGACATTTGTTTTGAAGACAACATTGTGCCAGTGACACGCAGATGCTCTTCCCATCTTTGAGGTGTGTTGCACATAGAGTGGTGCAACGTATTCTCAAGAGCATGACCAATTTTGCCTTAACGGTTTCGATACTTTGCAAACAAAGCGCGTGGTACACGAAGACTGTGATTTTGATTGATTGTCCTCATTTGTATCAAAATTATTAAAATTAAGAAAGTGAGTAGCATTGTGTCAATTTCTTTAAAAGTAAACTGTAATTTAATTGGTTATTGCATAGACAAGATCGAGGTGATGATTATTTTAATCTCTGCACACAAAGCTAGAACTATTTTAAAATCGTAGGCACAAAAAACCTTTCACACACTGTTTCTAGCAAACAAATTAATAAGCACAAACGTTTTCGGCTGTTTTAAAAGGCCTTCTTCAGGTGCACTGAGGACGGTTGGAAAGTCGGATAGCCAATGTTTACGTGACGTCATTGTTTAGTAACATGGCATTGCCGGCCAAGCTATACAGAAAAAACGTCTTAGCTTTAACAAGACTCAGAGAAAAATTTAATTTCTTATTGGACTGTAAACGGAACAAAGTTTTTCCAACGTCGATCCAGAAAATCAGTTTACCGACAGGCTGCTCCTCCCTGCTCCCAAAGCTCAAGTTTGTCTGCCTTAGAAAAGCCATTCGAAGCACCAGGAAGTCGTTATATGCTAGCTTGCACCAGCTTATCAACCTCGAAAACACCCTCTTTAACCACGACCCGGTCCTCCTGTCAAATGTCAACTCCAGAGTCATAAACCTACAAGAGCAAGTTCAACAGTCTCTACACAGGAAATACGCCAAAAAATTGAGTTGGGTCATGAAAAACCAAAAGAAACAGCGCAAAAACAAGCTGGAATGTCCCCTCATATGCTGGGACAATATTAAACCTCCTGAAGAGTTGGTTCAAGCCTTTAGATTTGGGCCTATGTTCGCTCCAAAACTTCCGAAAATCTCAGCCTATACTATCGTTCCGAATATCGAGAAACTTCTACTGCCCGTTACAGCTCAACATAAAGAGTCCTTTAGATGGAATACAGCGCTCAGCAGAAGAATTAAAGAGGTTGACGACAGAGACAAGGTTTTCTGGACAAGCGTAGATAAGAGTAAGAAATGGTTACAAGCTAACGATATCACCCTTACTAGGGCGGATAAAAGCAGAAACGTCGTTCTTATGAAGAAGCATACGTACGTTCAGCTTCTCGAGGAATATATCAGGTCTACGGAATGCCAAAATATTGCGGAAAGTTTCTTAGACAAGCTCCAGAATAGGGTTGTTAGATTTACCTGTTCACCTCTAGCTAAACACCTACGCCTAGGAAATGCAACGATGCGGTCTCCCGAGGTACCAAGGCTTTTTGGCTATGCTAAAGCCCATAAACCAGGCAAACAAATACGGCCGATCGTGGACAAGTCAAGATCCCCAACACTCCCCCTTGAAAGGGGTCTGCATGAGCTCCTCAGAGCTTATTTGAAAGAATATAGCTACACCGTTTCAAACGCGGGTGAACTCGTCTCTAAATTACAAGGCATTGCTTTAACCGGGCAAGAATTTATCACAGTGTTAGACTATGAAGCTATGTATCCGTCCATTAAATTGGAGCCGTGCTTCTGTGCCCTTAGAGACTTCCTCTTCCAAGCCGTTCCGCCCGGACCTAAGCACCACAAGCAGATTTTGGAGCTGGCCCACCTAGTATGCTACAACTCCTTTTTCACCTTCAACCAGCGAATCTACCTTCAAAGAAGAGGGGTCCCAATGGGTAGCCCCCTGTCTGGAGACCTCTGTGAGTTAGTGGTTAGAAAATTAGATAGCGAAGTCCTACAAACCTTCAATGCAGACATTGTACTCTACACGCGGTATGTTGATGATATTCTTATTATCTGGAGATCCGAACCGGACGTTGGTAAGCTGCTGCAGACTGTTAATAACAATCCGTTTGGGCTTAAGTTAAAGCTTGATCAGCAGGATGATAGGTTGGCCCATTTCCTTGACCTCAGTATTTTCCTAGACCGCGATTGTATAACCACTAGTGTATTCCATAAGCCTAATCTTCTACCTTTCTTCATCCCCTCAGCCTCAAACGACCCCTTTACCTATAAAATTTCCGCCTACAGGGCCCTGATCCGTAGGGCCTATACCCATTGCTCTAACACTAATGACGCGTTTCGTGAAATCCAGCACATCAAACGCATCGCCGTAGCCCACGGTTACAACGGTAAATTTATAGATGTGCTGGCCCAGAGAATACATGATCGCGTTGTTAACAAAGCGGTTAGTTCCAGTCCTTGTAACCTGCGAAGTAAGCAAGTTGTTGTTGATTTCGACCCTAGGTTGAGCCAAGCGTATAAAATCTTATCCAAAAAAGCCAAAGTTGGTCTTACGTACAAGCGCAGCCCTTCGATTTATAAGCTTCTAACAAATAACAAGGATAAATGCAGCGAAGCCAGGATTCCAGGGGTCTACTCTGTTCCGCTGGTGGACAATAGAGTTAAGCCAAGCAATAAATTAACCTACATAGGCTCAACCAACAGATCGCTTACCAAAAGGATAGCTGAGCATAGGTACGACGCGCGCAACAAAAAATTTAATTCCACCCTAGCCCAGTACGCAAGCGAACCCAGTATAACGGCCGAATGGGAAGATGCTAGGATTACCGTTCCTATTCTTGACTCTAGCAAACTTAGAACAATCGAAGCTATAGAAATCTTTACTGAGTCCCTCAAAGGAAACTGCATTAACAGCAGGGATGCAGATTCGCTTTCCCCTGCCTGGCGGTCACTCCTCGATAACCCCCTTAATTAAATAGGCCGGTCCACCCTCTCCTTGTCCGTTTCGTTCTCTCGTGCAGTTTCTAAATTTATCAGGTTTCTTTTTCCTTTTTCTTTCTAATTCCTTTTTTCCGCCTTTCATGATTCGCATATCTTCGACAATAGTTCACGCAACTTGGCTAATCCTAAAATATTTTCCAAGGTCAATTTCGTTTAAACCTTCTCTGCTAAGACGTCACTTGTAAGAGGAAACCCCTCATAAACAATGATGTCACGTAAACATTGGCTATCCGACTTTCCAACCGTCCTCAGTGCACCTGAAGAAGGCCTTTTAAAACGGCCGAAAACGTTTGTGCTCATTAATTTGTTTGCTAGAAACAGTGTGTGAAAGGTTTTTTGTGCCTACGATGATTATTTTATTTTGATCCTCCCGAATGGTCCGTATAGGACTTGTTTGTGATAATTTTACCAAAGTAATACAGTTTCCGCGAATACCCGCCTAGTTGTCCACTAAAATCTTGCGAGCCTAAACTATTACGACGCCGGCACGAATATTTAAAATTTTGCCAATTATTACTGTAAATTAATATCTAGAAAGCTCATTTTCTGTTTTCTCAAAACATTAAGTAACCTCTTTGGTGTTAGTTCAAAGATGTTTTTCTGATGTTTTCAACATTTTTTGGCTTTGAGCGAGAATTGATCGCGTTCCAGATTTGTTTTGAATTATCTAATTTGCCATTCTGCAAATATTTAGAAATGCCAGAGCACTTTTGGTGTTTATTTGGTTGGGTGGAGCAATAGTTTATGTACGTGTATATAAATAGATGTATATACTTGCATGTACACACCTGCTCGCAAAGCATATAAATTAAGAAAAAATTTCTGAGCAATTTTTCGTGGAACAACAATTTGCGACGTTTTAGTTTGCAGAGCACCTCTCGTGTTTTTGCCGAGTATTAACCATTTTTACAATGTATATTTTAATGGGAGGAAAATTCAGAATTTCTTCACTCGTGGCAGACATACTGACGGGAAATGTCTGTGAATTTGGCATCTTTTAATTTTTTTGAGAACTTTGTGTTTTTAAAACCTTATTTTTACTAATTCTGGACGAAGTATTGTTACAGTTAAATGCTGTAGGAACCTATATGTTTCCAATTTATGGGGGCGAATGTTGACGGTGAGGGTATGCGCGTTCTAATAAATTGGAAGGAACGGACATACGAACAATAGCACAACTTAAAATTTGAATTTTATTTATTTAACAATAAAATTGTTTATTTTAACAGTCTGATTTTTGCTTTCATTTTATTATACAAATAATATAAAACTGCATTGTTATCCCATACTAGTAAACATATTAACTTTTTGTACAATACCCATATTTCCAGACTATGCTTACATATATATTTGAATTTCTAAAATAGTTTTAAAAAGAAAGGTGCCGCAGCATTGGCAACCTCCTTTAAGGACAATGGAAACTAACAAATCACATATTAAATAATTAAAAAGAAAATAATAATAATAATAATAATTAGCAGCTGAAAACTTAACGAGCGAACCGTAAACGCTCATAAAACAACAACAAAAAGGTTTTAATTGTGCAGTAAGTACGTAACTAACTACTAGAATGGCTTTTAAGTATTCTTGTTTTAAATTTGCGTAAGGTGATCGATTGACGGCTTTTATCCGACGATTGCGGCATGATATTATTTAAAATAATGAGAAACGACAGGTCGAAATACAGATTCTTACTGTTTACGTCGGAAATGCAGAATGGTCATAAATAATTTAGAGTAAATATTAGTAAGATTATTTACTGTATAAGCGTACAAACTATGTATGACTTGTAAACTCACAACCTTTGTAAATAAAATTAAAATTAATAAATGTAGCTACTTGCATGATAAACGATTCAGGCTGAAGATTTTGTTCCTCTTAAAGAGTTTTTTTTTTTTAATATCACAGGACGTGAAACTTACTTCTTGTCGTTGGGAAGTAATTGATAGTCGTACAAGCTACTAAATAGGAATCTTTGGTGTTTTGGGACAGACTCGAGAATGATCGACGATGGCAATTTCTTGAATAAATGGATCTTGTGTAATTCGAAATTATTTTTTTTAGAGTTATCCGGAACGACTGAGCGGTAAACTCGGCCGTACTCTTCTGTCTGAGTGGTGGAAAAGAAAATTAGATACTTACTTTATCATCCTGTTGATTTTGGCTGTCTGATTAAGGCCACTATTAAATGTGCAGTTATCCGGTGCCTTTGTCAAGGAAGAATTATCTTTGTCCGATAAGATAACGTTATGTTCTTGAAGACTAGACACTTTGGACTGAAATGTATTATCATCATCTGATATTGAATCGTCTCTATCTAATTCTTGTTCGGTTCTATTTACAATAACTGCAGCACCATCTATTTTAATTTTACATTCTGGATCCCTAATGCCGGAGGAGGGAACTGTCAAGTTACTGCAACAGCAGCCGGAATCGTCAGAATGATATGAAGAAGGACGTTTTCTTCTGATGACGTGACTAGAGATTTCTGGAGGTACAAGAAAGCGCTCGGTCTTTTTTGGTGCTTCCGCAGACCAGTCGATTAAATTATCGTCGTGATTACATCTGTGACTGCCGTCGCACTTTCCGCTGTTGCCATGTGCATTTTTAATGTTACATTTTGAGCAACAGGTTTTGGCACTTGAAGATCCCTTATTTTCTACACCATTTTCTGAGGAACACAAATGATTTACATTCGTTTTGGACTGAATGGAAGAAATAAACAGATTATCTTCGGTTTCTGTTGGCGAAAGAGAAGATATTGAAGACGGCGGCTCCGGAGAGACCAGGTGAGGAAATACTAAGATGGGATCACTTGATATGTCTGAACGGGCACTGTGCATCCGTACCAATGTCTTTCTTAACAGCGTGGGAGACGCGGGAAGCGAACGTGAGGACATACGGCAATGACCGCCCGAAGATGACATCAATTCGTCGGGAGTGACAGGAGTGCCAGGGGGTGTAAAGGCACAAGAAGGAGACGGAAGCTCAAAAGAGCAAGACAGAGAATAATCACTTCCACTTCCTCTATTGGAGACTTGTAGTATCTTTTTCCCTCCATTAAAACAGATGAGAGAAGCAAAAGGATTCTGGTTGCTACTAAAAGGCTTGTAGTCTGGATCTTGGCGGGACATAAATTCTCCTATACGTTTAGCAGTAAAAGGAACTTGAGACTCATCTAAACTTCTCCTATTTTTACTCTTAACAGAACTGGCACTGTCACATTCCATCGTGGCCATCTCTTCAGATCTGGGATGCCAATGTGAAACTGAAAATAAATAGAAATGTATTTATATAACGTATAAAGTTTGTGACTCTGAAAAACAAAGGATACTTACAGATGGCCTGAACATTGTCGATACTATCCGAATCATCATAACAAGAAAGTACTTTTTCTTCCTGCAAGGAACAGTTAGCATCGACTAATAGCGCTTCTAGTTGCTGGACAATTTCTTTAAAAGGTGGACGGTTTTTAGGGTCAATCTATGGTGAAAAATTAATCGACTCAAAACCTCCATTTCATTTATATGTTTATATATCTTAACAAAAAGTGATTCAGAACTTACCGCACAACAACTAAAGGCCAACCTGAGATACTTGAATGGGCAATTTGGACAAAGTAAACTAAATGCTACATAATCCACACCAAAATTCTATATAACAGCATATAAATATTATATATATTTTGCATCATAATTGAGAATTTCACTCTAAACAAATAAAAAAAGTCTTCACCTCGGTTCTGGGTAGAATATCAGGATCCGCTTCTATTCTTGCTATCATCTCGCATAAAATTATACCATAAGAAAATATATCAGCCTGTAAGTAAACAAAGAAGCTACTGTAATGTTTCTTTATTAGCCATTAATTATTGTGCCATATTCACATATATGTATAAACGAAACTGTTTACCATCTCATTGTACCATTGGCCATGCAGGCATTCGGGAGCCATCCAGTATGGCGAGCCGACAATAGCGAGCCTGCGAGTCTTCTCCCTATAATAATATTTGAATTTACTGTCACAAAAAACTATAGTTTGTACACAAAATAAACAAATATAAAATGTTCTGTACATAATTAAAAATTGGAGCATTGGATTATGCCAGTCTTATTGCAATTATAAATATGACAACTACAAAAATACAAGTCTGCCATTTGTCTTGATTGTTTACTACAAGTCTGTGTGTGTCTATATATATATAAAATAGTCGTCATATGCTATCTATATCTGTTAAATGTTCATATATGGTGGCCAAGTACTTGAAGATGTCTCTAGTTTGCTGAATCATGCATTTGAGAGCCACTTTGGGTATGGATATTAAGATTGTCGGTGCCATAGTGTTGTTTGAGAAGTGCTCCTAAGCTACTCTCAAACGACACTACAGCACTTAACTTAAAAGTATTCTCGGGAAATACACTTACTTTAGTTTAACTAGTAATTTTTATCAATAATTTTAACTGTTACGTAATTTTGGTGGAATAAACAATATGAATGAAATTTGCCAGAAATTTCCGAATATTTAAAAATATTCGCACCTTTCGATCACCAAAAATTTGTTGCAAACATCATTTTACTTGCATATATAGAAGCGATTAAATAATTAAAGAACTTTATTGGGATTAGTTCATAAAACAGTTTCTATAAAATTACAGACCTATTAAAATTAAAGTTAGAAATTTCAGATGCTTCCTCTTTTGTTATTTGCACAAGGGACTGTTTCAAAGTATCACAGATGCTTCTTTATTAAGGTTACGATTATTTTGACAAGGCATTAGTTCCGTCCCTTTTTGCTGCCAAGCACTTTGATACTTTTTCCTCTCTTTTTTTTGCTTTTAAATTAGGTATTTTATGTATTTTTCTATTTATAAATCTGTTAATAATAAAAATTAATGATCTTTTTTATATTTAAATAGTATGCAGAACAACTAACTGCGGAGAAT